>NC_085842.1:316925552-317586059 GCF_035594765.1 Anolis carolinensis
TTAAAGAAGAAGGGAAAAAAAAGGTGAGGAAAGAGATGTTGCAGAAATGTCATTGCACCCGGTAACAGATTGTAGTAGCTGAGAGACCTGATTTGTTCATAGCAACCTTTTATTTTTAGCTCTGGCAAGCAAAGAGATGAAGGGGTGGGTGGTAGGGGTAAATACTTTTCCAATCAAGGTAGTCATGAAGGGAAATGTGCTGACTCTTTAATTAATTTGTGAAAACAAAGTGAAAAAGCATGCATATCTTTTGTTTTTCCATCACTAGGTATAAACCACAATGTCTGCAGACATGCAAATCTTTCTGTTCCACATTCAAGAAGTTGTGGTCGTGTGCTTTCATTTTTTTTTAACTTAAGGTGACCCTAGAATGAATCTATCATGGGATTTGGGTTGCTGTGAGTTTTTTGGGCTGTATGGCCATGTTCCAACAACATTGTCTCCTAATGTTTCACCTGCATTGTTTCTGGCATCTTCAGAGGTTCATGAAAATGATAGATTCATCCCAGGGTCACCTTAAGTAAAAGGTGTCATCTTAAGATTCCAGCCAGATGCAGGCAAAACATTAGGAAGAAATGCTGCTGAAACATGGCCTTACAGCCCAAAAAACTCACAACAACCCATTGATTTTGGCCATGAAAATCTTGGACAACACATATCATGAGATTTTCTTTGCAGAATTTTTTCAAAGGGGGTTTGACATTGTCTTCTGTCAGGTTGAGGGAGTGGACTAGCAGGATTCAAACATGTCTCCAAAGTCATAGTCCAATATTCAAACCATTTAACTCAAATTACCTTCCACCTTGAGCCATGGCAGTTAAAGTGGTACTGAACTACACTGTAGATCTAGCCTTAGATGCTATTCAAATGACCAACATTTTGAGACATGTGCACAGTTATCAAAGGAATGTTTTTTTGTTTGTTTTCCCATTCTTCTTCCTGAAATGTGGCCTGTTTATCCTCACCATAGCCAAACCTCCATTTGATGGGTAATCATTCAAGGGAAAGCAAGAAAACACCCCATCTTCTTTTCTACCTTTGCCAACCAAGTGACCAAAAAAAAAATCAAAATGTGACCACTGGCAGCTTACATTGTTCAACTGGTGGTGTTGTCAGGTTTTCAAAACACAAGTAAAAAACCACTGGAATTTGCAGGGTTGACAATCAGAAGGTAAGGACTAAGAACTTTATATTCTACCTGATACCAAAAGATAATACAATTACAATTAAACTTAGCTTTGTGTTTCTCTTTAAAATTAACATGTTGACCATATTCATAAATTACAGTATGACTTCTGTACCTGCAGGATCAGTACACATGGTTACAACTACCTACATCTAATGAAGTATGTCCTCACTAAGACCTTTCTAGATCCTTCAGATTATTCTATGGCATGCTTATGTCAGAAATTACCATCAAATCTATCAAATTCCTAGAGATGATATCTTCTAGGAAAGTGGTTTTCAACCCATGGGTCCCCAGATATTTTGGCCTTCAGCTCCCAGAAATCCTAACAACTGGTAAAGTGGCTGGGATTTCTGGGAGTTGTAGGACAAAACACTTGGAGATCCACAGGTCGAGAACCACTGTTCTAGGACCTCAGGGTACCCCTATGGTAACCTCCAGTAGGGTTTGGTACTATCCATAGTTTGCTGTTTCCACAGTAAGTTTGAAAATGCATCCCATTTCTTTCTTTATGGATGGTCAAACTCCCAAAATACAGGGGAGGGCATCTCGTTCATTCCATAAGTTTTGTTTTGTTTTTTAAATATATTTTATTGAAAGTTTTGTATTTAAAAATTAGAAAAAGAGAGAAAAGAAAAATTGACAGCTAATAAAGTTTTCACAACGAAAGTGGGAGAACACTTATTGTTTATAGAAAAGTAGGAAAATTAGAGATACAAAAAACAAGAAAAAATAAAAATAAAAAATATATAAAAGTTTGTTGACTTCCATCTAACTTTAACTGGTTCGTCATAGGTTTTATATATATATATATATATATATATATATATATATATATATATTGTTTATTTATATGACTAAATATCCGTAAGAAACTGGAAATTAACCACATCCCCTTCGTCATCAACAATCTCGAAGATTGGATCTAGTTCAGCAGATAGGGTCCAATTTCATCTGTTTTAAATAGTCCATTACCAGGTCCCAGTTGGTTTCTTTCTTTGGTAAGCCTTGGCTTGGAGATAACCAATATATAAGTTTGTCCATGTTCATCACCTCCACCATTCCATACGTTTTGGATTCAAACTCCTATGTGTTCCACCTGGCCTGGTAAAGGTCAAGAATTTGAAAGAAAAACTCTCCAAAAGAGCTATCACAAAGAGAGGAACAGATTCTAATAGCTTGAAATTGTAGAAGGGTAGATTCTGAGTAAACATTAGGAACTTTTTGAGAGCCTATTTCCTAAAGAGGTAATGCAGTCTCTTTTTCTGGATATATTCAAAACATCTGCCTACATACCATTCTATAGCTGGAGTACCTGCACTGTGTAGTGGGATTAGCCTTGATGACCTATGACACCCTTCTAACTCTATGACTCTATGATCAGGGGTCAAGAAAACACAGAGGAAGAGATATAGATTGTCAGGTCATTTTCAAAGTGATCTCACTCTGAGATTCCTCCCTTTCACCCTGAGGGCTACAGAAGAGGATCCAGGCTCTTTGATTCATATTCCTGACATTTGGTAAGTCACACACATGTCTTCACCTCACTATCCATTGACTCCTTCCTTGAAAAGTTACTCTCTGAGCCCTGGGGGTGACACTGAAACCGGAGAAAGAAGCAATACAGTTTCCAAGTCGCGGATTGTTTCCCCTTGTGAGGAGCGTCTGCGATAGTCCTGCATCTTCCTTTGGCTTTTCATAAAGCATTTAAATGATGTTGTATATATTTATTTCTCAGGTTGTTAAGAAAACAGCACAAAATGAAGAAATCTTGCCACATAAAAAAGAGAAACAAAATGCAGTCTTTTTACTTTAGATTCGTTTGGTGATAGCTTATAAAAACTGGGGGGTTTATATGAAGCATTTAATCCATCACCTACAGCCTTGCCTTTCTCATTGAAAATACATTTTTCCCTGAATTGCATTTTAAATTATTTAGTCTTTTTTTATAGGCAGAAGGTGATCAGATAGATAATGTAGCATTGGCACACTCCAAAACAGCCCTGATGTGTTCCCGTTTCTGCTAATTAAAATCACACCATTCGTAGTGAAAGGAGAAGAGGCAAAGGGAGGGAGGGAGGGAGAGATAAAGGTTGTTTCTTTGCCTCTTTTTTATTATTATACCGCATGGGTTCATTCTTTAAAAAAAATCTGGGAAAAATAAAGGTCAGCCGTTAATTAGTGGCTTTCTGAAAGTATCCATTAATATTACATAAATTACAGGCTCAAAAATCCAATTAGAATCCTGGGCCGTATTGGAACTAAATAGATCATTTAATTTTTGGACCACAGTATGAAATGAGTTCTGGGGTAGAAATCAATAGTGGTTCAAAAAGGAAACCTGGATATTCTTTCCTTCCATTTCTCTCTCCCTGTCCTCAGATATATGAGCACCAAGGGTGATTCTTTCTTTTTTGAATCCTTGCGGTTGTACTTTGGGGCCATTGCATAATGGGCACATTCAATTGATTGGTTGTACAAGGGGAGATGTTCAAGTGTCACATTGCTCACTGTAATTGTATGTTCTCAGATAATGTGTAACTAGTTGTCAGTAGGAGCCCCTGGTGGTGCAGTGGCACGACTGGGGACCTGAAGGTTGGGTTGGTGACCTGAAAGTTGCCGGTTCAAATCCAACCCAGGGAGAGCACGGATGAGCTCACTCTATCAGCTCCAGCTTCATGCGGGAACATGAGAGAAGCCTCCCACAAGGATGGTAAAAACATCAAAACATCCGGGCATCCTCTGGGCAACATCCTGGTAGGCAGCCAATTCTCTCACACCAGAAACGACTTGCAGTTTCTCAAGTTGCTCCTGACATTAAAAAAAAGTTGCCAATACCTTTGGTGTACCTTTGATTCACAGGAAACACAACCATGATATGCACAATGGGACAATAAACACATAAAAACAACAACAACAACAACAACAACAACAACAACAACAACAACAGTTACCCCCCCTCTCCTCATGACTCAAGGCAGGATACAACATAATTAAAATACAAAATAAAACATAAGACTATTAAAATACAAGCACTAAAATAGAATAGAATAGAGAATACCAATACCAATAAAATGTAAAATTTAAATCCAAAGTTTGGTTGTGCAGTGCCAAGATTCAAAAGAAGAATGTAGTGATATACAACTGGTTTTACTTTACTATGTCTAATCTTGGTTTTTGTCAGATAACTTAATGCAACCCACGTTATTATGCCTTACCTGGAGGAGGTTTCAGTAACAGAAAATGATGACCAACAGTTGGAACCAGAAATGTCACAGTTCCATTGTGACCGAAGCAGAGATCCGTCCCCAAGCAGTACTTTTGAATTTTGAGGAAAAGACAAGCTCTGTATCTTATCATAAGTCAACAGCTCAAATGCAAGGAACAGAAACACCAGATAGACCCTTTTCCACATTAAGTAAATGGTGCCGAGTTAATGAGACCAATTGGGCTATTTTAATGCCAGCTATATATTAGCTCATTCACTGCAGACAAAAGATGCAATCTTCTTCACAACCTTGTGTGATATCCTTGGCTTTGTGCAGCTCTGATATTTGGTTTGAATGTTGACTAACTGTCTGGATTAGTTTTCTGCTTCTTCAGACATCTGTTCCACTTTGGGAATGACTTTCGCTGATCAACCTCTACAAATGGGAGGGGCATGCTCTTGGGTACTTTCCTGCTATAAAACAGGACACACATAAAGATGGCACAGATGTTATAATCCCAACCAACATGGCCAAATAGAAAGAAAGCCAATTCCAGCAAACATATTGACTTTCCAGCCAGAGCCAGTTCTTCATTGCTGGAGTGCCTTGAAAAGTGTTAAACTCCCTTCCATTCATGTACAAACTAGATAAATACTTATCAATAAGGATATTATATATT
This sequence comes from Anolis carolinensis, assembly GCF_035594765.1. Lineage (NCBI taxonomy): Eukaryota > Metazoa > Chordata > Lepidosauria > Squamata > Anolidae > Anolis > Anolis carolinensis. The sequence continues at coordinate 316,930,627 of NC_085842.1, forward strand.
AGGCAAGAGTCTGGTTAGATTACTCTGATTCTGTGTTTGTCCATGGAACCTTTTCATTTCAGGAATGGAACTGATAATGGATTTTCCCACATACACTCACCTTATTTGCTTTGAACCCCACCTGATCTGTAAAATCAGTGAAGGACATCACTAGCTTTGAGGCATCTACTGAGGTTCCTCTAAAAGAAGCCTCTGCAGATGCCTACTTTATCTTCATTGGAATATGAATTTTCAAGGAAGGAATATGAATATGAATATGAATTTTCAAGGAACAGCAGCTTCATCCAAGTCCAAAATGGCAAGAGTAAAGAACATACAATACTGGGAGAATAATGTGCCTATTAGTTGAATCTTCCTACTTCAAAAGTACACATGATCATTTCTTTTTGTGGTGTTGATTTTAAAAAGGGAATCCTTCTGAGGCTCCATGTTTGCTCAGGCTAATGTTGAAGTTGATGTGAAAAAACAGATCCTTCCACTCAACTTACACAATTTTGGCACAATTTCATCTTCTACAGTCATCGTGCAGGACTGAGCTAAATCATGCTGCAGTTTCCTTTTAACACCACCCTGGTGCTTAAAGCATTCCCTTCCTGGGTTTGCTAGCACCTTGGAGAGAAATAAGAATTGAATGCATCAGCCATTTAGAACTAACAAGTCAATAAAATCACATTTATGTGGCTTCTTTGTTCCCTTGCTTGGAGGGGAGCAGCTAGTTCCGGGAATGAAAGACAATGGAGGAGCCATTTTTTTCTGACAATTAGCTTCCATAATGTCCCTCCAGCCTAATGAGTAGAAGGACAGAAGAGACCATGTATTTTTAAAGCATGCTAAAGAGGAATGTGGATAACAAGCCTAGGTGGTGAGACAGAGAGGTTTAGATCAAGAATTGTGAGTTCCAACTGTTGTATGTTTCATTGGCGACATGATAACAAAGATGAATGGAGTACCAGGTAGGGAAGGAAAGGAATTCCATTCAGGGAAGTGAATGCTAACTAAACTTGCATTTACATGCTAAATGGGAAAACATAATTTTGTTCCTCTATGTGAATTTGAATGGGAGAGTAATATTGGGAAGGCATTAGTCCTTGAGAAGGATATGTGGGCTTGAATTCTATATGGCAGTTACAAATTGATAACCTGTAATCATGCACTTGTGACTGCTTCATATTCACAATCACAAATGTCAACTCATGATTTTAACATTTTATTTTGTATATTGACCTTTTTATGATGTTTTTATCCATGTTGTTGTTTTTGTTGTTGGTTGATTTTGATTTTGTGCTGTTATGTGTCAGCTCACCACAGCCGCTCCTGAATGAACACACGAGACTCTCTGTGGTATCACCAGGAACTTTTACTGTAGGAAACATGAACATCAGAAAAGCCAAGAATGGGAGGCTCCGGCCAACCCTCCTTTATATACCCTCCCCCTCATTTGAACAGTCTCTTCCCGCTCAGTAAAACCCCGCGCAAATTCCCCGCCAAGTCCATCAGCCGTTTCTCCTCCGAGTCCTGGGACGCAGGTGTCTTATCAATGTCAGTGACCCTGAAACTCAGAGCCACATCCAGGCTCTAGTAGCAGGGTTCTGACATGGCGTCCTCCTCCCCTTCGTCCTGGAAGGAAAAGATTAAACACAACTATTGTTCTCCGCTGTCCAGAGTTCCTTTATACTTTTTTAACAGGCTGCAATGGAATACCGGGTGTACCTTTCCTAGGTCCTTTGGTAGCCTCAGCTCATAGGTCACTTCGTTTATTCTTTTTGCTACCCTGAATGGCCCTATATAGCGTGGAGCCAATTTCTTGGATGGGAACCCCAATTTCAGGTTTTTTGTGCTCAGCCAAACCAGATCTCCTTCGCCCAATTTGTCCCCCTCTCGGCGCCTACGATCCGCAAAGAGCTTGTACTTCTTTTGTGTTTCCCGCAATGCCTCTACCACGGTTTGCCACCCTTGCTTGATTTTGGCCGGCCATTCCTCGTCGGTCTGGCCCTCCCCTTCCTTCCACTCGGGTAGCCTGGGGAAAGGTGCCACCTCCTGTCCGTATACTATTTCGAATGGGGCACGACCTGTGGCCGAATGTACGGCCCCGTTAAAAGCCATCTCAGCAAACGGAAGAAGGTCCGCCCAATCATCCTGTCTATAATTGGTGTACATCCTTAAGAATTGGCACAGTGTCTGTTGGGTACGTTCGACCCCCCCGTTGGTCGCGGGATGAAAGGCCGAGCTCAGGTTCCTTTCTGCTCCTAACAGCTGTAAGAATTTTCCCCAAAATTTTGCAGTAAATTGGACTCCCCGGTCACTAATTATCTTGTCGGGACACCCATGTAGGCGATATACATGCTTCACATACAAATCAGCAAGTTTTTCAGCTGAAGGAAGTTTTGGCAGAGCCACAAAGTGTGCCTGTTTTGAGAATAGGTCCAATATTGTCCAAATGTATCTGTGGCCTCTGCTGGGGGGTAGTTCGCCTACAAAATCCATGGCTACGCATTCCCATGGCCTCATGGGCTCCACCACCTTCTGCAATAGCCCCTGGGGCTTCCCCGGTGGTGTTTTTCCCTCTGCACATAATTCACACTGCGTGACGTATCCCCTGGCGTCTTTCCTCATTCCGGGCCACCAGCATTGTTTGGCTAGCAGTTTAATAGTCCTGGTGGGGCCTAGATGACCCGCACCCTTGTTATCATGGTACTTCCTTAACATTTCTCGTCTTAAACATTCAGGAATATACAATTTCTTATTTACAAACACCAAATCCCCACACAATTCTCCCTTTTCTTTGTTTGTTTGTAACCATTTGTCCATTCCATACGCTCGCTTCAACTCTTCCTCCCATATTTCTCCTCCCCCCGTGGAAATGGCAGTACGTTTGTTTTCTTTGGCCGCTTGTGCTCGAGTTAGTACTGCCAGGCCCCATTGCTTATCAAGAAAAATACTCCCTTCAGATTCCTGACTTCCTCCCCCGTGCTGAGGCATCCGAGAGAGAGCGTCAGCGAGTATATTATGTTTCCCCTGGAAGAATCTGAGTCTGAAATCAAAACGGCTGAAATATTGGGCCCATCTAATTTGCTTCGCTGATAGTTTACGAGGGGATCTTAGATACTGTAAATTTCTATGGTCAGTCCACACCTCAAACGGTGTTCCACTTCCTTCCAGGAAGTGTCTCCAGCACTCTAGTGCTTTTAGAATCGCTAAGGCTTCTCTCTCCCAAATCGGCCAGTTTTTTTCTGTATCGCTAAACTTTTTTGACAGATAGCCACATGGCTTCAGGTTCCCCCCCTCGTCTTTCTGTAGCAGAACTGCCCCATATGCCCGGTCTGACGCATCGCAATGTAATACAAAGGCTTTAGACATATCAGGGTGCTGTAGGACAGGCTCCTCAGTAAAACGCTTTTTAAGGGCTTCGAAAGCTTCCTGGCATTCTATTGTCCAGGTCAGTTTGGCTCCTGGGGCCTTCACTTTGGCTGTTTCTCCCCTACCTTTAGTCTTTAACAAATCCGTTAATGGCAAAGTGAGGCGCGCAAAGTCCTTGATAAATGTTCTATAGAAGTTTGCGAACCCTAGGAAGGATTGCAGCTGCTTCCGTGTTTTGGGGGCTTCCCACCCCCTCACGTCTTCTACCTTCGCAGGGTCCATCGCCACTCCCTGGGAGGAAATCCTATACCCCAGAAAGTCTATCTGGTCTTTATTGAACTCGCACTTTGCAAGCTTCGCATACAGTTTTGCTTCTCTCAACTTTTGCAGGACTTCCCTGACTAGTTCTATGTGTTGCTCCTTAGTCCGAGATACTAACAATATGTCATCTAAAAAAACAAAGACTCCCTTGTACAACAATGGATGCAACACTTCGTTGATTAATTGCATGAACGCGGCGCCTCCGCCGCACAAACCGAAAGGGAGCACACGATAATTGAATAATCCGAATGCACAGGAGAAGGCCGTCTTCCACCTGTCCTCTGGTTTAATCTGCAATTTATGGTACGCTTCAATTAAGTCCAATTTAGTGAATATCTGTCCCTCCGATAACTGGGCGATCAAGTCCTTCACTAAAGGTAGGGGGTATTTATTTCCAGAACTGATTGCATTCAGGCCCCTGTAGTCAATGCAGAGCCTCAGCGTTTGGTCCTTTTTGCGCCTGAACAACACAGGCGCCCCTAGAGGGGAATTTGAAGGCTCTATGAAACCCCTCGCTAGGTTTTTATCAATGTATTTTCTCAGTTCCTCCTTTTCCCTAGCCGACATTGGGTATATTTTTGCCTTAGGAAGCTCTGCTCCTGGGACTAGCTCTATCTTCACTTCAACTCTCCGCTTCGGTGGGAAACTGTCTGCTTCCTTCTCATCAAATACGTCCACAAAATCCCGATACTCTGGGGGTAATTTATCTGCCAGTTCTGCTATCCTGATAGAGTCTTCCTCCCCCCTTTTCCCCGGCTCCCTTTCCACTTCCTGGCTCCCTCCTTCCAACTTCATCCTGAAGATCATGCTCTTATCCTCCCAGTTGATTTGCGGGTTGGCCTGCCCCAGCCATGGCATGCCTAGTATAACATTATAGCTGGCTATTTGTGATATCACAAATGACACCTTTCCTTCCCAACTCCCTATCTTACACTTTACATCTTCGGCACTGTACTTAGCTAATGATCCCGATGCTGTGGATCCGTCCAACTGCGAAAAAGCTATTGGGGATTCTAGGTTCGTTCTTTCGCATCCCAATCCCTCGGCTAATTCAGGGGAGATGATGTTCCTGGAACATCCACAATCCACAAATGCTTTGCAGGTTGCTTGTTTGCTGCCACTTTCCAGCTGAATGGGGACCACTATCATGGCTTTGTCCTGACTTACCAACCCCCCCGAGTGGTGCCTCATCGGTGGTTCTTCCTCGGCGCGTTTCCCTGCCACGGCTCTTGGTTTGGGCGGGCCTCCGCCTTCCCCTTTTCTCTGCCAGCACTCGGCAGCCCTGTGGCCCAAACGGCCGCACACGAAGCAGCCCCTCCTGCTGGTGCTCACGTTCCCTGTCGGCTCCGTTCTCCTCCCGGCTGGGGTTGATCCCTCCTTCCGGCTCCCCTCTTTCATCTGCGGCCGCTGCTGTAGCCCTCCTCGGTGCCTCCTCGCCTGGGCCAGCGATGTCTCGATGCGCCCCGCCAGCTGAATCCATCCGCGCAGTGTGTCAGGCTCATCACGATGCACCGCCCAGGAGAGGATCTCCCGCCTGAGCCCCTCTTTGAAGAGTTCTATCTTTGTCACTGCAGACCATTCCGGCACCTTTTCAGCGAGGCATTGGAACTCCTCCGCATACTCAGATACCGACCTCTGCCCCTGGGAGACGGTCTTCAACTCCTCCCTCGCCCGGATCTGCTCCAGTGGATCTCGGAAACGGGTCTCCAGGGCCCCCATAAAGCGTCGGAGTGACCCCAGACATGGGTCGCGCCGCGCGTGTAGTTGAACGTACCAGCTGGCCGCTCCCCTCTTCAACACTGCACCAATGGCCCGTACCCGGCTGGATTCCGTTCTAAAAGTGTGGGCATTGTCCTCCATATAGCCCCTCACCGTGGTCAGGAAAAAATCCAGTTCAGAGGACTCTCCCCCAAACTCGATCCTTAGTTCCTCTCGTCTCGGTAGGGGTCCCTGTGGTGGCAATCCCCAATCCTCCGCCCGTCGCAAGCCCCCTTGCGGGCCAGTGGGCCCCGCTGCTGCTTCCCTTTGTCCTGTGCCACGCCCGGCATTCGCCAGGGGCACCAGGGTCTCAGTTGGGAGCGTAGCCGGGATTCTCGGAGGCTTTTCCCCTTCGTCGTCACTCTCCTCCACCCGCGTCAGGCTCGTTTGGATCTTGGGCCGGGCACCGGGCTCCTTTCGCATTTCCCTTCCCTTCGGTGCTGGGAGGTCTGCAAAGCCCTGGCTGCTTCCCATGCTCACGTCCCACATTGAGCTAGCCCGGAGTTCCCTTCCTCGCTCCGGCTCCGCCAAAACCGCCAGGCGCTCCATCGCCCTCGACATCACTGCCAGGGTGGTCTCCATCGCCGACATCCTCTCCTCCAGAAACACCATCTTTTGCGGGCCTGGGGAAGGTGAACCTTCCTCTCCTCCGGTGCTATCTCCCCGCACCACTCCGCGCCTCTGGGTTACCCCATTTGGCTGGGCATAAGCGGTGGATGACGCCAGGGCCGCCAGCTGGTGGAACTCAGCGTCCGTCTCGGGAGTGGCCCTTTCCGACCTTCCTCCTCCGGCGCCCAAGAGCTCTTCATCCTCCACTTGCATGTTACACCTCACCGCTACAGCGGGATGGTGTCCGTATTCTTGGCTTAGTGTCAGCTCACCACAGCCGCTCCTGAATGAACACACGAGACTCTCTGTGGTATCACCAGGAACTTTTACTGTAGGAAACATGAACATCAGAAAAGCCAAGAATGGGAGGCTCCGGCCAACCCTCCTTTATATACCCTCCCCCTCATTTGAACAGTCTCTTCCCGCTCAGTAAAACCCCGCGCAAATTCCCCGCCAAGTCCATCAGCCGTTTCTCCTCCGAGTCCTGGGACGCAGGTGTCTTATCAATGTCAGTGACCCTGAAACTCAGAGCCACATCCAGGCTCTAGTAGCAGGGTTCTGACAGTTATGTCTGGGCATGTCCCCATGTAAGCCGTCCCGAGTCCCTTCGGGGAGATGGAGCAGGGTATAAGAATAAAGTTGTTATTATTATTATTATTATTATTATTATTATTATTATTATTATTAAATGTCACTCGATCTCCATTTAACACCACAATTGTCAGAGTCTGTTCTCATATAGTTTAGGAAGGTGCTGGCTCCCATTCTCACCCACCCACCCTCACATGAACTAGATCCAGTGAGAGAGGGAATTGTAACACATGCCAGGTATAGAAATGGATGTTAGCTTTCCAAGTGATAGGGGACCAGATCATAATACCTGCTTCCAGGTAAAAGAGGATGGATGGGAGGTCAATCTGGAATTCATTGTGCAGCACCATAAATACAGTTATGCATATTAAAAATCATACAAGATTCTGAGCATGTATTTTTTACAAAAAAGGGGGAAAAGAGAGAGAAACAGTAAATTTATCTAAAATGTGCCAATGTATGGCAATATCATCTTAGTCATTCTAGATTCTAGTGGAAGTTCAGGCTTCAATTGTACTAGGACTGATTTATTTGTCTTTTTAGCAGTCCACACTATCTGTGGAACAATCCTCCAAATATGTTGATTTTCTGTTATCAGCACTCTTCATTGTCCAGCTTTCACAATGTGTAAGCACCAAACAACATCAATGCATGACTTAATAATCATTTTTCAGATGAAGTTTAGAAGAGTATAAGAGCTATCCTTGATTTTGTCAAAGGTTCATCTAAGCCCTGCAACTTAGATTCATGCCATACAATTATAGAATTATGGCCAAGCAGATGTCTTTTCGATTCTTCTTCCCCCCCCCCCCTCACAACAACGACAGAACATTCCTTTAATCCAGTTGGCCCACAACTCCCCAAAATCCCAGCCAGTTTACCAGCTGTTAGAATTTCTGGGAGTTGAAGGCCAAAAACATCTGGGGACCCCAGGTTGAGAACCTCTACTTTAATCAATTGGATTTACTTGCACAATGACCCACTGCTTAGCACTATCCAATGGGATTAGATGGATCTACTGTAGAGTTAGAATTAACCAGCAAGATTCCAACAAACTTTTCAGCTAGACATGGCTTCAGTATCGTATCTAGATACTGCTTAGGATTCCAATTCATTTACTTAATGAATGTCACACGATTTAATGTTCCCAGAATATTCCTCAAGTAAAAAGAATTGTTGGAATTTCATATTAATTAAGCTCTTGAATGTATTGGTCATAGTTACAATGAGTATCTTCAAATATTTCTGTTTCCAAGCAATGGGGACTTTCAAAGTGGAATCTATTTAAGTTGATTAAACAGCATAAACAACCATTTTAATTAGAGGTGTGCAGCATTATTCTACTCAGAAAATGTGTGCAGGATGTTACTTCCATACAGTGATAACAGTGTTAGCAAGGTGATGAATAAGACAACCATATTGCCCAGGCTTTGTTTAAAAGGAAACACCAAGATGTATCCTCTTTGCAGTGACTGTAAGCAACAAACAACAATACATTCACTTTAGGTGTTCTTTGAAAACAGAAGATAGAAGTTCACCTGTGAAATGATGTAATCACCTGGGATTCAGAAGATGCAGCTAAAGGAAGATGATTGAAGGAACAGCAATTGAGATCCTATATCATCATTTGAGTCTGTCTACACTGTCTGTTTAATCCAGTGTCAGTCTAGAGCTGCTCCATGCCGTTGCTGGATTATGATGCTCAAGGCCAAGCTCTGCATGGCCTACCATTGCATTGGCCCAGTTGGGCCATCCCCTGTTTTGGCGCAACAGCCACAACTCCTTCAGCACATCATTCCTTAAGCTAAGATTGGAAATGGGCACCCACACATGTGATAAACAAAAAGGAGCCACTCTACCCTTTCAAAAGGGAAAGGGAATGCTGTATGACTGCTTTTACCCATTGAGGGAACCCCATGCTGACATCAGCAAAGGCCCACATGTCCAGAAAGAAGGAAAGGGTGGTCTACAGGCATCTGCCAGTGGTGGTGACAGAGACATGGGCCTTTTCTCCATGCTGACAAGCACAGAAAAATGGGAATGATAGCAGGTGCCCATGTAGACAGCAGACTGGTTTAAATCTGATACGGTTCTGCTGTTGAACTGTGCCAAGGTATTTCTGGATTGCTCCCTAACTTTTTAAATGTGGGCTAAATCAGGTTAATCAAGGTTTATCCCATGATAATTATCAGAAGTTTCAAAACATCTTGAAGACAGGTCAGAGCAACTGCAACGTGAGTACAGGTTATTAAGCCCATGTAGATGAGCCCTCAGTGTCTTCTTCTTCTTATCCAATTCCCATAAACATACCTGATAGAACTTCTAGATGTTCCATTGCTTTCATTGCCCGCATCTGGACATATTCCAGCTTGTTAGTATCCTTTTTAAACTAGGCCAAACAGTGCACAATATTCTAGGCAAAGTCTGACTAAAGTGGAATAGCATGGAATAGTGGCTTCCCTTGATCGAGACACTATAATTCTGTTGATGTAGACTCAAATTGCCTTGCTGCACTTCAGCTTCAAAAATGGCCAGACAGATCAGCACTACCGGCAGACATGAAGTGAACAGTAAATATATCCAATGCAAAGTAGCCACCCCACCGAGTCTCATTTCCCTGACTGTAATGCAGAAGGAAAGAGAAGGTGTATTAACCATCATTTCGCATTTTGTTGTACTGTGATCCTTCCTCCGTACCGTGATGTACTGTCATATTCCCCACAATTTGCGGAGAGATTGCTCCGTATCATGTTGCATTATAATAGTCTTTTTCCAGAGGCATTAATTCCTACCTGGACTGAAGTGGTAATGCACAGATGACAAAAGCTTCTGTCATTATGCACTCAGGAACATCTCCAATACAAGGCAGAGCATTTGTACCACTCCGGAAATTATTATGTGGTGCTTATATTTCCAGGAACGCATATTAAACAAGACACCTCCAATAGCTCCCCTTCTCAGCCTATATTTTCACAAAACCATCCGAGTCACCTGGGTAATTGAAATTTTAAATGTCTCTGAGCATTTTTGTTCCCCAGCCGTGCATCACCTCATCCCTCTACACCAGACTGGACTGCGCTTTGGCTAATGACAGAACATTTGTCGAGAAAAGAGAAATGAGAAAGGTGCATTTATTTAACTGAAAAGTCTGTCAAAAGCCCAAGGCAGAGCAATGATGGTTTTATTTTACATTTTAACTTATCCATATTCTGACTGATGCTAGAGGATGTCACTACTGTGTCCATTTCAGAGAAGGCAAATTGTGACTGAGACCCCACCAAATATATACTGCTAAAAGTTATCATTCTGTCTCCTCTACCTTGCCTTCAACTTTTAGTATAACATCCTAAAGCTTCTTTGCACAGGTATTATGTGCTTCCCAGTGAGAAGGAAGGATCAGAGACTTGTCTGGTTTACTAGGAAAGATTCTGGAGCAGATCATTAAGGAGGCAGTCTGTAATCACTTAGAAAAGAATGTTGTGATCACTAAAAGTCAACATGGATTTCTCAAAAACATATAATGCCAGACTAATCTTATCTCTTTTTTTGATAAAGTTACAAGCTTGGTAGATGCAGGGAATGCTGTGGATGGAGCATATCTTGATTTTAGTGAGGTCTTTGAGAAAGTCATCCATTATTTTCTTGTAAACAAACTAGTCACAATGTGGGCTAGGCAATGCTACTATTAGGTAGATTGAGTGACTGAACCCAAAAGGTGCTCAGCAATGGTTCCTTTTCATCCTGAAAAGAAGTGACTAGTGGAGTCCTTCAGGGCTCGGTCCTGGTCCCAGTATTGATCATCTCTATTGATGACTTAGATGAAGTTTTAGAAGGCAAGCTTATCAAGTCTGCAGATGACACCAAATTGGGAGGGATAGCTAATACTCCAGAGGACAGAATCGGGATTCAAAATGACCTTTATAGATTAGAGAGCTGATTGGCCAAAACTAACTAAATGAATTTCAACAAGAGCAGATGTTAAGATACTACACTTAGGCAGAAAAAAAGGAAACATAGATACAGGATGGGTGACATATGGCTCGACAACAGTCCATATGAAAAAGATCTTGGAGTCTTCATGGAGAATGAGTTAAACATATCCCAAGAGTGTGATGCAGCAGCTACAAAGGCCAATGGGATTTGGGGCTGCATCAAAAGGAGTATAGTATCTAGATCAACATTGGGAAAATTCGGTCCTCCAGGTGTTTTGGACTTCAACTCCCACAATCCCTAATAGCTGTTAAACTGGCTAAGATTTCTGGGAGTTAAAGTCCCAAACACCTGGAGGGCTGACGTTGGCCCATGCCTGTTATAAAACCAGGAGACAATGCTGTTGAACTAGATGGCCCATTTAGTCTCTTCCAACTCTAAGATTCTATGATTCTATGGCTATATCTCCTTAGCCAGGTACAAAATGATGACATCAGCATTGAAATTTATTAGGGTCATTCAGGACTCTTGGTGCTACTGTATGTATTGTGTGTCTGGCAATCAGCCTTTTATACAGTCCTGCCTGCTTGCTGTGAAGCATGAAATGACCATGAAATATGGTTTCAAGTCAAATCTACTTTATTTATATTCCACTCTATCTCCCCGAGGGGACTCAAGTGTATTACAAGTGCATATATGGCAAACATTCAATGCTGTTATACAATTGACAAAGACCGACAATACATAAACAGAGGCAAGGCTTCCCTCTTTTCATCTCTGGCACCTGACTGTGCTCTATTGTTGTTTCATTTTCCATGCCAATGTGCCTGTCATCCATAGACCCAGAAAGAGAGTACATGCATGGCTCAGTGTAGCATAAATCTCCATGCAGAAGTTTACACTATACTCAGAGTTTGTTGGATTGAAACCTATGGCTGGAATCCTGTATGCTCGGGATACAGAATTGTGTTGGCATCATACACCTGTATAAATTCTCTTAGAAATATATATATATATATATATATATATATATATATATATATATATATAGATGGTAAATCCCCAGTATCCATTGGCAATACTTTCCAAGGCATACACCTTACACACCTGTGACTATCTGAAACCATCATTGATACTGCATCAATTGCTTCAATTATTTCTAGTGTCACTAAATTGTATGGATATGTATCAACTATTTGACAAGCCATCCTCCCCCACTTGGAAGCATCATTTATTTTATTCCTTCTAATGTCTGTTCATTTTAATTAAATGTGTTGCTTATTTCTTTTCTTTTATAGTGCTCGTCATAGACTATAATAGGCTGGTGGATGATGATGGATATTGGCAAATGAACATGTTACACCTTATCAATGTCCTTCTTGTTTGTGGTGTCAAACACTGAACTTAGGTGAGATTTGACCAAAGCAGAGACTATTACTGTACTTCCCTTGATCTAGACACTAGACTCCTATTGTTGATGCAAGGTAGCTTCGTATTGACTTTTTAAGCTGCTGTATCACACTGTTGACTCATGTTTAGCTTGTGTCTTGTAAGACTCTTAAATGCCTTCCATATGTACTGTGTTAAAGCTTTGATCGTGTATTACTCTATAGCAGATTGGGGATGGACTGGATAGTCCTTGTGGTCCCTTCAAACTTCATGATTCCAGGACAGTTAGAAGATATGCAATGCTCCATGTCCACAATATTTAATGCCTTATTTATTTGGAGAAAACCAGGTAGAATGTGCATGGGGTTTTGGGTAGGGTTACGTAAATGGTTGAGACCATTCAGGAGAAAAAAAATAACAACAGTAACCCAACTGAAAGAATGCCTGCAGCAGCAGAGAAGCTGTTATCTTCTTTTCTCCAGAATCCCCAGTTTGACATTACATTCCAAACTGAGAAGAAGGAATAGCCATTCCTGTAATTATGATGCTGCTATACTGGTGCGGGTTGCCCGGACAACATTTTTCTTAACCATGTTGCAAGGATGTGTTTCTAGGTATTTATTCATTTATTTTAATTACTGCTCTATTGTAAGAGGCCTCTTCTTTCATCCACCTGAACTCCACTGCTCCCTTTCCTCTGTGCCTCATTGTAATTACTGTACGTCTGACTGACGGGAGAATGGGGATGGCGAGAGGGAGAAAGAAACCAACAAGGAAAAGATTTTGTTAGCAATCCAATTTCTTTCTACCGTATTTTCAACGTTCCAGTGTAAGCAGCTCATAATGTGCCTGTGTGCCTTTCTACTAAAACACTGACAATGGAGGAATATCTTTGGGGAATAGAAAGAGAAAGAAAAGGGAGAAAGAGAGAGGGAGAAGAAAATACAGAACAGAATGAGTTGAATTGCTGGGGGAAAGTCAATTCAATATTCATTTGTGGTGTGTCTTAACACATTTAATAACTGTCAATTTGGTGCACACAACCTTGGCATGGTGCTTTAAGAAGCATTTCATCACCACCCCTTACCAGAGGAAAGATGTGGAAGGGACTATAGCATAGTTACTGAATGCCCAAGCAGTGTATTTTATTATGTTTGCTTTGTAATCCCATCATTCCTCCACCAACGCTAGCACCAATGCATTTGAGGGGTTGGGAAGACAACTGTCTTTACTCCCTCTTGGCGTCTTGTCTTTCAGCGCAAGCCCTGTGGTACTTAAAAATGACAGTATAAAGAATTTATGTGTAGATGAACGGGTTGATTTGGGGAATTGAGCAGCTTCCAGACAAGGGTTTTCATTTGGTTGACTTAATTCCTTTAGCAAAGGGGTATAAACCGCCGGGGACAATTCTTGTCATGTAGAAGGAAGTTAGTTAAGTCCTGGGTGGAATAGAGTTCCTTGAATTTTAATGAAACTCATGTCAATCTGTCTTATCTTTACTCTGGTGCTCAAATCCGTGGTCAAGTAGCCAACAGTAAATCAGAGGAAATATGCTAAATGGGAAGACAAAGAAGAATGTGATATAGGTGTGTGTACTGAGAAAAGCAATGTTGTTTTCTAAAAACAAATACAAAAAAAACCCCACACACATTTAGTAGGAGGCTGACACTATATCAGATAGAGTATAAATCTTCATACCACCATATGTGCAACTCAAAATAAGTGGAGAAAAAGCAGAAAACTTGATCAGAAAAAGAAAAAAAATACTTAACAAGTACATCTAAAAAGCCATTGTACTTCTAGGCTGCATCAATAGGAGTCTTGTGTCTAGATCAAGAGAAATAATAGTCCCATTCTGCTCTACATTGGTGTTGTGACTCAGCCTTTGTGTGTCTCTGATGAGGATTCTGGGATACAGTTTGATTATTCTGGGATGCGGGTTCAGGATGATGGGAATCGGGTTCAGGATGAGTTTCAAGATGACTCTGATGGGAATTATGGGATTCAGGTGCAGAGTGTTCCTGCTGTGGGAGATGAGGAAGAGGGAGACGAGGAAGAGGGAGGCTTTCCCATAGGAAGGAATGTGGTTGTTAATGATGATGGTTTTCAGGTGCAAGAAACAGAAAGGAAGAGCAGCTCCCAGCCTCTATTTGATAACGCTAACAAGCCCTGTGGCGAAAGCGAAAACGATGAGGCCATGTCTTTAGATCGGGCTAGTAGTCTGGAATTTCGGGGGTTGCGTAGAAGTCTCTGAATAGCAAGTAAGAGGGAGTTCAAAGGGCTAAGAAACGCCTTCATGTTATGCTATTAAAACAGTCTGTTGAGAGAGAAAAATTCGTCAAAGCAATTTCCTCGCTTGAATCAAGAACCAAGTCTGTTTTCCTGTGTTACTTTGGAGTCTGGATGTATCCACGTTTCTGGGACTTTGGCTTCGTTTTAAGGACCTTGTTTCATGCCTAATGTTTCCTTTGATTTGTTTCTTTTAGCCTTGTTTTTGTAACTATTTACTGGAACCGAACTTTTGCCTTTTATGATCTATCTTTTCCTTATTTTCTAATAAACTACAAAAGACTATGTTCTGTGTGCAGCCTGGTGTCTCTAGCAAGGTGAAGCTAACCTGAGGTGCAACAGTTGGTTAGACCTCACCTGGAATAATCCTGTGTCGAGTTCTGAGCACCACAATTCAAGAAGGATATTAACAAGCTGGGAGGTATCCAGAGAAGGGTGACCAAAATCGTCTAAGGTCTGAAAGTCAAGTCCTGTGAGGACTGTGTATGTTTAGCTTGGACAAGAGAGAGCTGAGAGGGGACATGATAGACATATTTAAATATTTGAAAAGTTGTCACACTGAAGAAGAGGCAAATTTGTTTCCTGCTGGTCCACAGACCAGGGTATGGAGCAATTGATTCAAATTATAGGAAATTATGAAAAACATTATGAAAAATATTATGAAAAACTTACTGATGGTAAGAAATGTTTGACAGTGGAATATGCTGCCTGGGAATGTGGTGAAGTCTCCTTCTCTGAAGGTTTTTAAACAGTCACTCTTGTTCCCACCAACCGAGCTTAATGTGGAAGTGGGACTGAGAGAAGGGCCTCTCCTGAATCTCCCAGGGTTTCAGCAGGTTCGCACAAGGAGATACAGTCAGCAAATTAGATTGGACCTGAGCCGTATAGGGCTTTAAAGTTCTAAGTAACCAGAACTTTGGATTTTGTCTAGAAACAAACTGGCAGCCAATGAAGTTGCTGCAACAGGGGGATTGTTCACTCCCCAGTGAGCAACCTGGCTGCAGCTTTTTGGACTAGCTGAAGTTTCCGAACACTCTTCAGAGGCAGCCCCAAGTAGAACGCGTTACAGTAATCCAGATAGGATGTAACTAAGGCATGTACCACCTTGAGTAGATTTGGCTTCTCAAGGAATAAGTGCAATTGGCACACGTTTTAATGGTGCAAATGCCTTCTAGCTACCCCTGACACCTAAGCCTCTAGGCTCAGTGCTGACTCCAAGTCCAGGAGACCCCCCAAACGGTGAGCCTGTAACTACCGTGTGACCCCATCCAGCACAGGCTGGATCTCTATTTCCTAATCTGTCTTCCAACTGACCACCTGTCTTGTCTGGATTAAGTTTTAGTTTGTTTGTCCTCATCCAGTCCACTACTTTATTTATTAATTTTTATATTTTATTACTGATGACAGACAATGATTTATAGTCAGGACAACTTCCTTGGCTTTAAGTGGGAAGGAGTAGTAGAGTTATAGTTCAAAACTACAGCTGACCGCTCCCAGTGGTTTCATGTGTATGTTAACTAGCATGGGGGGGGGGGACAAAAGCCTGAGGGATCCCACAGGACAATGGCCAGGGGTTCAAACAGGAGTCCCCCAGTGCCATCTTCTGGATACAGCCCTCTAGGAAGAAATTGAGCCACTGTAAAATAGTGCCTCTCAGTCCCATTCCAGAAAGATGACCCAGAAGGATACCATGGTTGATGATATCAAAAGCCAATGAGAGGTCCAGGAGAACCAACAGGAACACAATCCTCTTGTCTGGTTCTCTGCATAGCTCATCCACTGAGGTGACCAAATGTGTTTCTGTTCCATAGACAGGCCTGAAACCAGAATGAAATGGAGCTAAATAATCTGTTTCATCCAGAAATCCCTGGAGTTTGGAGGCCACCACTCCAAACCCTCTCTCAAAAACGGAAGGTTGGATATTGGCTGATGGTTGTCCATTATGGAGGGGTTCAAAACTTGCTTTTTAGATATAAATGTTTCCTTTAGACAAGTTGGAATTTTGCCTTGTTCCAAAGAGGAATTGACCACTACTTTCATTTTCTCTACAGGAAATTCTGAACTGCGAAGATTCTCACTCATCGAAGATTTTTCTCATCAGTTTCTTAAAAGTCAAAAATACTTTAAAATCATTTTAAATTTAATATTCTTTCCAGACCTACATTGCACAAACAAATGTGAATGGCTACTTGCACGCACAACACATGACATGCAACCATACACAATGGACATGTGCCTTGATATACACTGTGTAGCCATGCACAACAGGTCTACATGTGAACAGAATATGACCACACTGGGAAAAAAAGCTACTCGACTTCTTCTAGAGAGAACCTACATATGTGTAAGACACCAGCAGGATCCCAACAATGTCTCATATATTAATTGGCTGGCATGAACTGTTGGGTAATCAAAATTGTCATATAGATGATTCTCCCCCTCCCCATGTCCCCACCATTAACATGCATGAAGAGAAGTTCAAGTTTTTCAATACTGAAAATAAGTACTTCAGCCTTTCAGTTGTCAAATGTTTCTCCTCAGCCTAATTAACAGAGGAACTTCTTCATTCTGATTTCATTTCCAAGAGCTCTGTAAAAATTAATCAATGTACTCAGTTGCTCAGCTTTTAAAGCCAAGCTCTGCATTACCATATAGCTTCAAAAAACATGAGCTTTTGGGATAGAAATGAATACATTTGTGTTTTTTTTCCTCATTAGTAAAAGGAACATCTTTTTTTTAAAAAAAAAAAATATCCTGTTTTATCGGGTTTGTTTTGAAGATGACAAGACTTTCTCCTGAGACTGAATGTACATTTATGGATGCTACAATATATGGCCAGACAATGTCTGCGCTCGTTCACATCTCACATTTGTTCCAGCAGAAGCTGCATGGGAGGGCATTTTGTATAATCAATGAAAACTAGGACAACTATCTTGGAGTGGATCACATTTTTCCTGTACATTGTGATCTCCGACACATTTTGCCATTTATGTGGCATCCAGGGTTAGTTTCCCAAGGATGTGAAAGTCCATCTGGAACATTAGTCCGAAATAGAATAATAGAATGTTTTGGTTTTTGGAGCAGCAGAGAAGAAAATTTGTTCCGTCTTCTGCATGACATCCCTTCAGATATTTAAAGGCAACTATCATGCCCCCTTTCAGTGTTCTCTTGCCCAAGCTATAATGATGACCACCACGACTATAGTTTTGAAGCACTAAAGCCTCAGTCGCATGGTGCTTTACTGATTGTGGCACTTAACTGTGCAAGGTTGTATCAAATCTACATATGTTAACAATAAAGTACACCAGGTTGAAAATTAAGAGCATTTAATTGAAGCTATGTGGGGAGCAGAGGAGGGAAACCTTAAATCGTCCAGCACTGTGGTCTACCTTCTACTTTTTAATTAATTAGTTTATCTCTCTCCGGTATAAATCGTGAGCTAGTATAACCTCATTTTACATTCTCATTAACACATGCAGCTGCTGAGGTTGCAGCCTTGTTGTGTTCATTCCTTGGATGGGCCACAAAAAATGTTACAATCCTTGCTGTTCAAAGTGTGACCCTCAAACCACTTCAGATCCTATATGTTTGTGTTCACATTTGTTCAACGATGCTGATAATCATAGGCTTTAGAGCAAATGAGTCTTCTTAAGTGCTTGATGGTTCACAGCTCAAATTTTATAATTGATGCCAATTATTGTTTGCATGGATATAAATGGGTAAAGATGCTGATGTGTTACTTTGGGAGCAGATCAAAAACAACAACAACAACAATTGTGAAATGGCTTGTTGATAGGTCCATCAACTGATTACATGTGCTTAGTTGATCCATCATTTGCACATTGACTGAATAATCAATTAATGAATTAACAAAACTGAAAGCAAAGGAATATATGATACAGTTTGACAATATGTCAGACTATGTAACCTAGGACTATCTGTTCCCATGTCAAGAAGGCAAAAAGTCTTTCCATTCTTTATCACTTGATGACCTCTCATTGGAGGCTGAACGGACTGAAAGTTGGACCTTCTAATTTTTTTTCCATGTCAGGAGTGACTTGAGAAACTGCAAGGAGTGAGAAACTGCAAGTCGCTACTGGTGTGAGAGAATTGGCTGTCTGCAAGGATATTGCAAGGGGATACCCAGTTTTACCATCCTTGTGGGAGGCTTCTCTCATATCCCTGCATGGGGAGTTGGAGCTAACAGAGGGAGCTCATCCACACTCTCCCCTGATTCAAATCAGCAACCTTCAGGTCAACAACCCAACCTTCAGGTCAGCAGTCCTGCAAGCACAAGGATTTAGCCCAGTGGTTCTAAACCTGTGGGTCCACAAGTGTTTTGGCCTACAACTCCGAGAAATCCAGCTGTTAGGATTTCTGGGAATTGAAGGCCAAAACATTTGGGGAACCACATGTTGAGAACCACTGGTTAACCCATTGCACCATCAGGAGCTCCTTTTAAATGAAGTTAACGTAATCTGCTTTTTAAGCAGAGCCAGTTCTCCATGGAAAATTGTTTAGCATCAGAAACATAACACATATGCCTTTTTGAAATATACAATGATCTGACTACTATTTAGGAAACTGTTATTTGGATATTATGTTAGGTATTCATTTATATCCAGCTTTGTATTACTTTATATCCCTAATGGGATTCCAAGCAACCAACAGCATTTTTAAAACAAGACAGATTGAAAAAATACCCCCAAAGCCTTTAAAAATAATAAATATAAATGCTAATTAAAAACGTTTTGACCAATTTTTAAAATTAAAACATTGACATTAAAACATTGTTGAGTTTATGCTTCTATGATTTTTATATGTTTTAATGTGTTAATTCATTGTTATTGAATGTAACTTATGTTGTATTTTATTGTTGTATTACTGGGCTTGGTTTCCATGTAAGCCGCCCCGAGTCCAGGATATAAGAATAACATTTATTATTATTATTATTATTATTATTATTATTATTATTATTATTATTATTATTATTATTTAAAATACTATATAAACCATACAACATAGCAGACCACTCAATTGCTAAATGTCTGAATGTTTTCCATTGTTGATGGAAGGACATCAAGGAGGGAGTCGTCTTGTACTCACTTGATTGCGTTCCAAAGTCTGGGAGCAGCCACTCCAAGAGGGATTGCAGAGGAGAGAGAAAGCCTCTCCAGAGATTTAGCTACTTAGCTATTTATTAGTAGGAAAAAAAAAATTAATAATCTACTGTTGGAGGGAGAAAGAGGAGGCGGAGGGAAATGACAGTGATGCCTAATTAGAAAATGTCCATGTTTTTCCTTTTAGATGTAACTGTTTCTGAGGACAAATGAAGAATTCAGAGATGCTATTGAATTCTCCCAAAATCTGCTTTGATACATTGAGAGCTTCAAGGAATCCAGCTTGATTCCAAAAGTTTATCATGAGACATTCTGATTAATACGGCATAGTAAATAAAATACATATTCCTTGACCTAGCACAACAAACATTTTTCTAAAGAGATCGTCCAAGTGGGAAAGATCAACCTTTCACTCAAAATCCATAAAAAGTCTATGGGTAACAAGTAACAATGCACACTGTTATTTTTGTGCTCAGATAAGCATACAGTGCTTTAGAAAGTACGGTATTGTAAACTGTGTTGTCATAGTTTAAATGTGTATTGTACTATTATATAACATATTCTCAGAGGAAGAGAAAAATAAACAGGATTAATAGTTTCATCATGCTTAGTCCAGGCATAAATGAAAGGTCCTCCATTCATTCCAACCACACTGGATGTGAAAGGAGAGAAGAGACAATAATAGTTAGATTTAGTTGCCTCCCACATTGCAACCCTCCCCATTTTTTCTTTTGTGTAGTATTTTCATTTGATTGTAAGACAAAGAGCAGTACACTGTTTTTTTTTTGTTATTTTACTTGTAAAGTGTCATGTTTAGTGATGCCACTATATCAATAATAATAATAATCACCATCAGAAGGAAGAACAGGAGGATAGGCGACATATAGCTAAGCCACTGGGATCATTGTGGAGTGGACCAACCAACGTGGTTGTTGTACAACAGTCCTTGTACAATGTATCGTAATCCATAGTTTGTCCCATTGCCCAATGGAACATCTTACTCTTGTTCTCTTTACTTGATTTCTGGACAATAATAACGGAAAAGTAATCAGGTAGTCTTGAGCCAGGCAGTTGTTCATCGCCCCCAGTTCCCAATCCTTAAAATGGGAATGGAAAGTTCCATATAAAGGTGAATACGCTAAGGCAGGACAAGCATTTTGCATATTTAAAAATTGTTAAGGAAATATTACTCTTATTAGATTGCAACAAAAATCAATTATGCAAATTAAGTAATTATGCAAACTGCACTATTATGCAAATTGAGTTTGTGTAATGATCCCAACTGAGTTTCTTCATAGTGAATTTGGTTTACATGGGGCCAGTTTCCTCAATTATTAGCATTTTTATAAAAAAAAAATTAAGATTCATGAATATAAATGTAGCTGCTCACACAGGAGCTAATTTGGGTGCCCCTCCTGCCCCCACATATTCTTTTGAGGACCATGATATTTAGCATCATGCATATGTTTGTGTAAATGAGCACATTAGTAAGAGCTGATTGTCAAAAAGTGTTAATACTTTGCCTTCACCTTGCTGCCTCCAACTGTCTTGCCCCAATGAAGTAGGAGGGGTATAAAAGTTGTATTCTCTCTAATCAGGATTGATGATAGACACATGATGGTTGTTGGAGAGAGGAGAGAAGAGAGAGAGAGAAATGTTTGTATATATTATATACTCTGTATATATCGCTGCAATAAAAAAAAAGGAAAAACCTTCCAGCATATTTTTGTAAAGAACAACTGTATTGTTTGTTCTTGTTAGTGCAGAAGTCCACCACACCTATCTATGGGTATCTGGTTCCATAACTGGAGTTATTAGAGTCCCCTCTGCACTATCAGTCATCTTTTTTATTGCATTAAACCTCTGACAGATATATCCTGATTCAACTTTTTTTTTTCAGAGACAGGAAAACTCTTCATTAACCAGGAGGCCAAACTGAGAGTCAATCACAATCTCAGGAAATTATGGCTAAGCAAGAAGACAGGTCTGAAATTATTAGCTTTGATGGAGAATGGATGTAGAGCAGTGGTTCTAAACCTGTAGGTCCCCAGGTGTTTTGGCCTACAACTCCCAGAAAATCCCAGCCAGTTTACCAGCTGTTAGGATTCTGGGAGATGAAGGCCAAAAACATCTGGGGACCCCAGGTCTCCCATCCAGCTGCCCTGATGAACAGCTGGATGGGAGACCACCAATAAATCCCAGGTGCTGTAGGCTATATTTCAGAGGAAGGAACAAGCAAAACTGCCTCTAACCGACTTAGAAACTACTAGTAAAAACAACAGGAAGTAGGATAAATATGCAGTCCAAACTATGCATATGTGTGTGTGTTTAGTTAGAGATATACTTTAAAAAATGTACCTGTTCCAGCTTACTTGCAAATTCAACTTAAGAACAAACCTACAGAACCTATCTTGTTCATAACTTGGGGAGTGCCTTAACATTCGCAGCCTTCCTCTAAGTAATGTGGCCAGGAAACCTCTTATTCTTTTTTTGCGTACTACTCCTCTTTTTATGTAGTTTCAAAGACTGATGGCATTCCATTTTGATTCCTGGCTTTGTGTTTTTCCCAACATGATTGTCTACTCTCCACTCTTTTTAAAAGGATATTTCAGTCATAAAATCTCATCAGAGAGCCCAGGCAAAGCGTCCCGCTTCACTGGGCATCTGTGAGGAAAGAGGGAGCCGTGGGGCGAACCTGTCTCCCCACACCCAGCTCCCTTTCCACGATGCTTTCCCCATCACATGGAAAAAGCATTGCCCTTGTGGGGAGGCCTTGTGCTGCCCCCATTGGAGTCAGCACAACATGAGAAGCCTCCTGTATTTGGGTGGAAACATCTTGCAATACGGTGTTTGAAAAAGAACTCCCTATTCACCATTTAATTTAAATGGTGTATAGGGAGTTCTTTTTCAAACACCCTGTACTTTTACGCCAGTTGTGGGCGGTACTTTTGCAGGATGTCACACAACATAATGTGAGGTCCAGAGTCAGTCTCTGTTCCCCAGATGGAGTGAAAGCATCTTAAGATACTAAAATCACCCCATCTGATGAGGTAGTTCTGGCTTTCCATCAACATTACCCGTGGATCAACTTTCTTATAGACCTATCCCAGATGTTTATCCAGTGGTGTTATCGACTTGCATATTAACTCTTACATTTCAGCTTTTGTATTTGAATTACAACTATCCACCTATATGAGGGGAAATATCCCATGAGTGAATGTGCATCTCATGAGGAAAGGTTATGAATCACCACCTCATATTAGAAACCTGAAAGGCTTTGCCAATTCTTTGATCTTCTGGTTGTGCCCCCATATTAGATGTTTCATTGCACAAAGAACCCAATTTCCATTGGGTTGTTGTGTGTTTTCCATGGCCATGTTCCAGAAGTATTCTCTCCTAAGGTAATGGACACTATTGCACTAATCAAACAAAACTTCCCAGAAGACATCACAGCCTTGTTTCACCATTGCCTCTCCACAAGCTACTTTCAGTGGAACATTGAATTCTATGAACAGAAAGATGGAGTGGCCATGGGGTGCCCTCTCAGCCCAGTAATAGCAAATTTCTGAGGAAAGAATACTTCTGGAACATGGTCATACAGCCCAGAAAACACACAACAACTCTGTGATTCCGGCCATGAAAGCCTTCAACAACCAATTTCCATTCCATACCAGTCTCAGTCTTAATTCTTTCAGCAGAGTTTTCTTTGACAGAGAAGATTTTTCTGACATCCCGGCTTCAGTTATATATCCATAAAATATAGTGTTGACTATGGATTAGAGAAGGGTTGCCAAGCACAGTGTTCAAAAACCTGCCGCTATTGATTTTACACTTTTTCATGCGATTCTACATCATGTTCCTTTTGTTTCTGGCAATCTCCATGACTTTTATACTGACATAAATTGCAATAAAATAGGAATCAGATAATCCCCCTCTTTCCCCTCTGGAACAGCTGTATTACTCCATTAACATGTTTTGTTAATATAGCTGTTCTCTCGGGAGTGTGGCAAGAAGAGGAGAGAGCAATTCACAGTGCAATTCATAGACCATTATTTTCAGTTTCCTCCCTGCATGACTCCCCTTCTTTTTCATTCTTTTTTTCTTCTCTCCTTCCTGCTGGTATCAAATGTGCCTATCAACACAGAGCTACCCAGAGGGCACATGTTTTCTTGCTTTTGAGAAATCATGGGACCAATACAGATGGATCTCCAATGTGCTGCAGATGTCTAAATCTGCCAGAGTGTGGGCTCATGCATTGAGGTGGGTGACGCAGGTGACATAATGACAAGTGGAGGCATATGGAGCTATGGCCAGTTGTGGTCTCATGAAAGTACTCACTTTTTGCATGGGCCAGGGGTCCATCTGCCACAGCTCAGAGAATAAGGGAGCATTGACTTCTTATTTTCACAGTTGTTCAAAGCTTTGGAAATGTATGAGATGCCAACACTAATCCCGTCTTGCATTAAAAATATATGCAATTAATCCCATAAACATAGAGATTAGAATGCTCTATAAGCTTAATGTTTCCAGGATTTATGGCATATATTTTTAATGCGAGACCAGAATAATATTATACATGCCTAAGTTCTCCTTTGGAAGTGGTTGGAAATGTTTGTCTAGATCAGAATAGCTATGTCCAGTTCAAGATTGTGGAAATGGAGTTTTGTGTGCAGCCCCACTATCCATAAGCATTTGAGATGGAAATGTACATTGCACAAACATATATACATGCACATTCAGTTACATATTCAGTCATGAAATGTCTCAACAATATCTGAAAATTAAGAAATCCCTTGCCCTGCCCTTATATTAAAGCACCTTATATTAAAGGAGACTGACACCAGTTTAAAACCACTTATTTCCATTGGAATGTATTGTTCTGCCCCAAACCCCGTAGGACACAAGAGACAGTGATCCAGGTTAAAACCATTGTTTTCCATGGAATACTATTGTTCTGCCCCAAACTCCATAGGATACAAGAGACAGTGATCAGGTGAAACCATTGCTTTCCATGGGATACTATTGTTCTGCCCCAAACTCCATAGGACACAAGAGGCAGTGATCCAGGTTAAAACCATTGTTTTCCATGGGATACTATTGTTCTGCCCCAAACTCCATAGGATACAAGAGATAGTAATCCATTTTTAAAACATTGCTTTCAATGGGATCCTATTGTTCTGCCCCAAACCCCATAGAACTAAAGAGACAGTGATCCAGGTGAAACCATTGCTTTCCATGGGATACTATTGTTCTGCCCCAAAGTCCATAGGACATAAGAGACAGTGATCTAGGTTAAACCATTGCTTTCCATGGGATACTATTGTTCTGCCCTAAACCCCATAGGACACAAGAGACAATGCTCCAGACTAAAACCATTGCTTTCAATGGAATCCTACTGTTATGCCCCAAACCCCATAGGACACAAGAGACAGTGCTCCAGGCATAAACTAGTGTTTTCCATAAGATCCTATTGTTCTGCCCCAAACCCCATTGGACGCAAGAGACAGTGCTCCAGGTTAAAACCATTGCTTTCCATGGGATCCTATTGTTGTGCACCAAACCCCATAGGATACAAGAGACTGCTGATGGTTCAGCAATGAAACAGGATGAGAAACTGTGATTGTTTCCATTGTACCTGTTGTAAAGATGTGAATAAAGTGTGATGAAAAGATAGGAGCTCTGAACAGGATTGCTGGTCTATGTTCAGAGTTCCCTCCTTTCAAGGCATTTCAGCCTCTTTTCAACCCTGGAACATGTGATGAGCTCCATGCCTCTCCATGCTTAAAAAGAGGCTGAAGTATCCTAGGATGATGAGGTCAGATTGTGATGAGGTCAGATTGCTAGAATTCCCTCCTTTTAGGACACTTCTGCCTCTTTTCAACCATGGATGACTATACGTGATGGCCAGAGGTAGTTTAACTCATGTGATGAGCTTGGTGCCTTTCTATGTTTGAAAAGAGGCTCAAGTGTCCTACAACTGGAAAATTCCTCAATGTGATAGGGTGGCTAGATTCTCTCACTATGGGCATGACAAGACAGAGTCTGCATAATTTGCCTTTTTGGAGTATCAATATCTCAATATTGGACATAGCTACTAGCCATGCTGGCTGAAGCATTCTGGGAGCTGTAGTTCAAATAAAGTAATATGAGAGTGAAGATGATGAATACAGAGTGGATGGTATGTCAAGGAGAAAAGAAATGGTTTCTAGTCTGTATATTATCCAACCCAGGCACTTGTGAACAAGAAAAGAGCTCTTGCTCTGCAGTGTTTTCGAGTTCGGAGCACAAGGGGCTATGAGCCCTCTGATGCTGTCTGTAGTTTGCCTGCCAAACTCCTTCCCAGGGCCAATAAAACATCTTTATGGGACCGCCTTACCATAGCCAGTATTGATTCCCTTGCATGTACTACTGCAAGAGGAGGAAGGCTTCAAGGATTTACTTCTCTCTTGTTCTTCTCTTTTCCCAAGTACTCATTATTCAGTGGGGAAAAAATCCCATTCACTTTGCAAAACTGTGGCTTTCGAATCCAAATGCTGCTTTAGCAAATTATCGATCTCGATGATGAGAATGGGAATCGTTTGCACCCACTCCGACAATAGACCATCAGATCTGCATTCGGCCCTGCGCTGTTTTCTCTATAGATCTTTCGTGGGGACTAGACAAATGGATCATAAAAGGAAGAGGAGGAGGAAAATTCACAGAGTTTGATGGTGCATTTGAGCTGAAGCCCAGGTTTATTGGGCTTTCTCAGGTTCTATTTGAAAACTTATAAACACTACACTTCACAGAGCTTTATGGCACACCCCCTCCCCTTTCCATCCAGTAATGGATTTTCCATCCCAATAAAATAGATGTATGATCACCCAATGACACTAGTTCTGGGGTCACTGGAATGTCAGTGGGCTTGACTCTGAAAATGAGGAAGGTTTGACCTTCTTAATAGGGTCAGAAATATCTTCCTACTCATAGAAGCCCCCTCTATCCCTCCATAGGAGAGAAACGCAGAGCCAATCTACACTGAACCTGTATATCAGTTCATACCAGTTTAGCTGTCAAGGTGTTCCCCAAGGAATCGTGAAGATGGTAGTTTGAAGAAAGTGCCATGAATTCTGTTAAGAGCTCCCTATTCCTTTCTCACAGATCTACAGTTCTCAGAGTTTCCTGGGGATATGGGGTGACTATTAAACCTCTTTAAGTAGGGGATACTCTCCAAACTCTCCTCTTATACAGTTCTCCAAGGATTTGGGGTTCCAAATTACCTAGTCTTCTTCCTGGAAAGGCACTGATGCTGATCCAATTTGCTACTCTTCAGATTTCACACAGAGCATTGGGCTGATGCCATTTGTCGCCACTTTCATTTCTTTATCACCTTCAAATTGTTCCCAGTTGCCTATCTATCTGAACACATAGTTGAACTGATGAAACATCACATCAAACAATCTGCGAGCAATGTTGCTGTTTCATCAGTGTACATAGGTATGCATGTACAATAGCTGGTACAGTTGTTTAGTAGGATGGGTGAAGAGATAGAAAATACAGAAGCCAATGGAATATTTCAGTTTGACCTACAGTGGTATCATATCTTGCATCTGTGACTGAAATTGCATTGTTAAATTCTTCTATGAAAGCTGTTGCACATTTTTTGACAGACGCAGAATTATCATTTTCAGTTCAAGGTTGAGGAAATAGTATTATGCATATATTGACTCTGGTTATGTATGGTTGTGCATGCATACTGTGTAAGAATGTGCATGGATATGGGGAGTAGATATGTGTTGAGTTATACATTCATTTGCAAGACAATGAAATTCAATTATAAAGGAGCATAATGCAACTAATGGTTAAACCCAGCTGAACTGCTGACCTGAAAATCTGAAGGTTGGCAGTTCAAATCCATGAGACAGAATGAGCTCCCATCTGTCAGCTCCAGCTTCCATGCCGACCTTCCAGGGACATGAGAAGCCTCCCACAGGATGGTAACACATCCAAGCATCCCCTGGGCAACGTCTCCGTAGACAGCCAATTCTCTCCCACAGAAGTGACTTGCAGTATATTATCAATTTGCTTCTGACATGATAAAAATATGTATTGCTCATTGAACATAACATTTTACAACACTGTCTTAATGTTAAATCTCAGCCACTGTTGTCTGTGTGTCCCCAGAACCCTTCCAAAATCATTGCTTCTCTTTCCCAACCTCAAGGGGTGAATATGAATGATTATGATTAAATCCTCTTGATCATCTCAGCTAGAGCAAACCTATTGAATCCACTGTTTAAGTCAATATTTATGTAAATCCCATTGATTCAACAAGTCTAAACCAACTGAGACTACCAACAGGATTTAAGTCAATGAGACCATCAGTCCCCATAGACTAGAGTGAAGAATAAGCAAGCTTAACAGAAACAGAAACACAAGGTTTACAGATGCACAAAAAAGCTTCAGGTTTTTACTGAACAAATGTGTGCTTCTGTAATGTAAATCTACACTCGCATAGTTAATTGGTCATTACACTACATCAACCTTCTGCTGCTAAATACCAACGTTGGGTAACCAGTTGTATTTCTGCAAATGTACTTGCCATTTCCGCAATCCCAGTAAATCAAATGGCACACTGAAGGCACTGATGTGTAGTTACAGCCATCCAAGAATGTCAAAATGCACGTGAAACAGTTATACACATGGAAATCTGATGACACAATTGCAAACTGTATATGGACACTACATCGTGGCCAGCTATTGTTCAGCTATAAATGCACTTTTACTTGTTTGTAAAACATAAATGGGTTGCCTATGAAATGTATGTGGTTCAGCACATGATTCATCTTCCTCCCTCACATGTCTGTTTGCGTAACAATCCACTGGAATCAGGATTCTTGTGGTGAGCTTCTGAAAGACATTGTACTGGTGCCTGGTTGAATGGGCTAGGAACAAGAAATAGCAGAAAATGAGTTTCTGGACAGGACAGCTAAGATGCTACGTAGGAGGAAAGCCCTTTGATGGCTTCCATGGTCAGAGACTAAGAAGTCTTGCAATAAGGCATTGTGCCAAAATGCAGAATGCTATGAATGTGGGCCTGCAGTCAACCCAAGGCCAGACCACCCCTTCACTTGCCTCTTTAAATTTTGAACAAAACCCAGTGCAATGTGAGATTATGTGATCTCTCTAGAGCCAGGTAGCATAATCTCCCTTTTTACATGGGATCTTTCATTGTATCTGGGGAGTTTTGACAATTGGCTAGGGTGTTGTGTATAAACAGGTTGTGATGTGGCATATAATGGGGAGAAGTTAAGAATTGGTGTCTACCTTGACACCCATTTGGTGTAGGGTATGGCTGTGGAGCAGCATCTATGGGTCAAAGGGCTTGGAAGGGGGGAGTTGTGGAGAAAATGCCTTTAAGATAGGCTTGTGGATTTCACTTTCATTAGTAAATTTTGGGGCATTGATGGGAGTGTCCAAGGTTAACTTTCCAGTAAAGGGCCAGACAGGAAACAACACAAATTCTTGGCCTGTTCTCGGGGATCAGCTGATGCACTCAAGGAAAAGTTGAAGATGCTGACCTCAGGGAAGACTTGTCTTTTCCATGGTTGGTCATCAAACCATGATCGGTGTTTATGGGGAAATTGTACCAAGGCTAGGGATATAAACTTTTAACTCTTCTTTCCTACCAGCAAGAAAGAATATTTCACACTTTTTTGTCAACACTATATAATCCTCAAGAACGATTCAGTGCAACATCAAATAGTCCCAATTTGGCCAGGACAAACCTAATTTAATCCCCTACTTTATCACTTTTTCAGATGCTTTTCAAATGTCCCAGTTTCTTTTCATCACACTTCCCACCCCCTCAGTTTTCTCGGCTTGTCACAAAAGCAGTTTGCACTCAACTCAGCAAGGAGGAGAGGAGAAGGTTGAATCTTGACCTTCTCAGCAGGCTCCGGCAAAAGCAAGCAGAACCAGTCTCTTCTAGCTTATGTTCTCTTCCTTATTAATACATTTTGCTGATGTAGTTTGTCCATACGTGTCCCAATAGTCATTTGTGAAATATTGGAGGGTATGGTAATGAAAGAGCCAGTGTGCCATAGTGGTTCAAGCATTGGACAATGAGTCTGGAAACCAGGGTTTAATCCCTGCTCACCCATGGCATCCCACTGGATGACCTTGGCCAAGTCACAATCTCTGTGTCTCAGAGGAAAGCAATGGTGTACTTCTTCTGAACAAATCATTTTAAGGTCACCATAAATCAGAAAAATCTCGAAGACACAACAATGACAATGGCAATCAAAGGGAAATGACAATGAATTCACATGTGCTAACTCCAAAAATGCTTGCATCTTTGTTTGTTGTGTTTCCTGGTGAAAGGCAAATTCTTGAAAAAGAAGAGACAGCCACTGTGAAAGTTTATACAGCAAAGTTTGTTCCTTATAACACCAAGAAACTAGGGAATGGGTTATGTAGCAATAACTGGCAGCTGGTTGTTTGCCTTCCACGAGGCTGGTCATGATCAACGGATACCTAAAAGACAAAACTTCTAACAAATTTTCCCAGCCTATGCATTTTGCAGTAGTGACTTGACAACCTCGGCAAACTATATTAGATTCTAAGAGGTTATGGCTCAGGGCTTACATTCTTTTCAGATTATGGTCTCACATGCTGGGTGATAGAAATACATTTCTTTCCTAAAATGAAGTCAGATCCTTAATTCACCAGACCCGCTCTTCTAATTTCACCCAGAGTTACAGAGGAATGACAGTTTTCTTCAGTACTGAGGAAAGTGCAACCTGCAGATATTGGTCAAAAATCGCAGGTTTGGGATATTTTCAACCTGGGCCTTTTTAAAGCCAAACAACTCATGTTCAGGTCAAAGAAACAAAAATAAGATTTTCCTTTGCAGGAAACTACAAAAATAATTCACTTATTTGCTACATATAGGATTTTTATGTGAAAAATGTGACATGCTTTATACAGAAGAAGTCCAAATGGCAAATAATCTTCAAGATTCAAGATTCTTCCCATAGCTTCCAAAGTTCTTTTTTAAAAATAAATGAACAAGTGATACAAATATTTGGAAATGTTATTTCCATCCTTATCTTAGAAAGCCTACACAGAGGGCTTGAAATGCAGCATTGAGGAAGAGGAAGAAGAAAACAGATGCCTGAGTTTGGGGAAAAGAGGCACAAATACAAAAGAGCAGAAGTTCAAAAGATGATGCAAACTGGAGACAGGAAAAGATGGTAGAGGTCAACCAACAATTCAAGTAAATGGTTGGTTCATAGGTAAAACATGTAAACAAGAATTGACTGAGTGTGGAGGAAGAAATAACAACCAAATTAGAGAAGGCAAGAGAGAGGAAGGAAGTAGGGAAAATGCCAAGACAGAAGGAAGATGGAAGGAAGCATGAAAATTGGCTGGTAAGAGCGAGAGTGAGTAAAAGCAGAATGGCATATTGAGAGAAGAGAAGTGAAAGACATAGAGGTGTCATAAGGTTGATGCAATCAGCTCATTAATTAATTGAACACACATTTGATTGAGAGCGTTCACTTGAAGGTTTTGCCCATGTCCTTTGGAGAACTTCTGTGCCCAAGAATAAACTTCCACCATTGCCTCCAAAGCTCATTTTAAACAAAAGTGGTAGGCTAGATAATGGCAATTAAGTTTCTGTGTACTGGCATTCAATGCATTTTTAAACTAATAATAATCCCTTTTTATGTTCAGTTTCAAGCACATCTTTTGAATTAAATGCATAATACTGTGCTTGGGGTGCTGTCCCTCTGACAAAATACTTGGAAGCTTCTCGAAAAATCCTAAGCCAAAGACGTTAATACCAGGGACCTTCTATTATTAAAAGAACTCCCACTGCTCTCTCCAGGTCAATATGCAGTAGTAACTTCCCATTAAGCAGATATTATGTCCTTTTATTACATTCTCCGAGTCTCATTATTCTACATTTATCTGCATTGAATTTGCTATCTATTAGCTGGAGTGCTTAACTGATCGAAACCCCTCCCTACCTGCCTGCATTGTTTCTTCTGGGTGACCTTTCCTCCCAATTTAGTATCATCGGTGTAGCAGAAATTCTTAGTTTAAAATAATGGCTCTTGAAGTTTCTTGGAGGTGTGTGTAGGAAAAGTGGTGAACTGAGTATGTTGAGTTCCTATGCCAAGGAAATTGGCCTCACTGGGCTTCCAAATATGAGACATGTTGGCACTTTGCTTTCACAATATAATAGTGGTTTCACAATACCACCTTTCTGTCAAATGCCAACTTTGTGCAGCTGGTTTCCCCACCTGCCAATGGACCTACATATTGTCCCATTGTGCAATGCAATGGGGAACACACAGTGATTGCTTTCAGAATCCCAATGAAAGGTGTAGCACATTGAAAGCATCAATGAAGAGTTAGACACCATCCAGGAATATACAAGGGTTGAATGAAAAGTAATGCCTCTACCTTCATTACTTGGGTTTGGATGGGAATATTTTAATAAATCAAATGCAGAAATAATTCTTAGAATGTGCTCTTTAACTACCACTACTCACTTTTCCACATAATCACCAGACAATTGGATACATTTCTGCCAATAATGAACAAGTTTTCTGAAGCTGTCACAGAAGAAGTCAACACTGCTTCCGCAACCAGCATCTCACAGAACCCATCGTGCACAGATCTTCCGATAGCCAAGCAAAGCAATCATGTGACCCACACATTCTTGTGAAATGCCGATTATGCTTGAAATTTCTCTTTGAGTGATACGACTATCGTCCTGAATCAATCTGTCAACCTTTTGCTTTTGAAACTCGGTGGTTGCTGTCACAGGACGTCCAACTCTTTGTTTGTCACAGAAGTCAGATGTTCCCACCTCAACATCTTTAAACTTACTTGCCCAACAATGCACAGTACTCACATTAACACAATCACTATAAACAGCTTGCATCTCTGATGAATCTCCTTTGAGGTGACACTTTCTGCTATCAAGAATTCAATGACTGCACATTGCTTAAGTCGCATTGACCGACCGTCTGAGCAGGGTTCCATATTTCTCACTTTAACAACATAACCATTCAATGCTAAGGCTTCCCACCAAATGGAACTGTAGAGAAGAGTCTACTGGACAAGCCAGTACCTGCTGTATACCAGGACTGCCATCTTTTGAGGAGTTACGAAGGTGGAGACATTACTTTTCATTCAACCCTCATACAACTGTTCGTGTTCACTTGGGGAACTCTTCTTATGCAATCATGAACTGAATGCACCTATGCCACAAAACTGCTACTACATGCATGAGAGAAGGGATCTCGTAGCACCTGAAAGACTGACTGAGAGAAAGAAGTTAATAGTGTAAGTTTTCATAGATTTACCTCTTTCTTAAGATATGCATGGAATGAAGCACCTAGAAACAGACCTTTATATGTAAACTGTTTGTTTGAACAGCAATAAAAGAACAAAACTTGTGGGTATACAGATGAGGTGACAAGTTCAGTACTGAAGATGATTGTTGGGGGACAAAAACAGGAGGGAAGATGGGAAGATGTTGCCCAAAGCTAAGGTGACTAAATATGAATGATGGAGTGAGTAGTTGGAATGTAGTGTGATGCTGTCTGGGAACATGAAAGAAGATGTGATCAATTGCCAATAGGCCCATCATGAGGCTTGGATGTGAACGAATATTATATAATGTATAGTGTGGCAGGAAACAATAGTCTTTGTTCAACCTACTGTCGATGGACTGCCGTTTGTGAATATATCCCAATTCTGTTGCTTCTCTTGCCAATCTTCTTTTCTAGCAATAGATAGATAGATATGATCGATATTCCAGCACTGCTGTTCTGAAGCCTGAGATGAAATCACAGAAAGATTGCGATGGGTATGAGGACTTATACATGTTTATGACATCAGCCATCAGAATCCATGTGGTGCAGTGGTTTGAATAGAAACTAGTAAGATTCTGGCCATTGTCAGTTTCAATCTGAACAAGACTTTGGGGAATTTGGGGTTGCAGACAAGGTTTCTCATCCTGTGCTTGAACAGCTTTTCAACAAAAAGGACAATTCCATGCTTCATTCCACCACCCATCCCCTTAAAAAAAAGAGCAAACTATATTTGTTAATTCGAATACCCCACACCATTTTAACCATTTTAAATCCTGACACCCCAATGTAGACAGAGACACACAGATAATATCCTCTGTAGGTGATTATTTCTTAGAAAGTGTTCCAGCAATTTGGTGACTGTCATACTGGAAACAATTTTTGGCTTTTTCACTTTCCTCAAGTTCCCCCAGGATGTATCTCAATGATTATTGCTCTTTCCCCTCTATTTTACCTGTTTTGCTAACTTTCTTTCCTTGTTCCCTTCATTCTGTCCTTAAAAAAAAAACTCTACTTCCACTAGGGGAGATTTGCAGTACTAAAGCTGTATCATCATTAAATACAGTGAAGGAAAATCTAGATTCTTCGATTCTTTGGATAGTGGATTAACATCCCTGTATATGATGCGAGCCTGGGGAGTTCATACAAAAAAGGTTGCAACAGCTATACACACAAGATCTTATTCCCCTTTTCAGTTCTTCTAATTAGAAGTGGATTCTCTTCACTGCTGTCAATATTGTTGCACACCTAAGCAAATGCATGAGAAAAGTGCTGTCGGGTAAGATAGGTAAGATGGGTTTGAGCCCTTGATTTTACTATCGTATATGACAGATGTCTTCCATGAACAGATTTGCAAGTTGGTGAAGATGTGTTGGTTAATCGGTCAAACTTGGACTATGAGCCAATTCATAGTTTCCTTGGGTGATGAAAGTGGTAGTATGGTCTGCAAAAGGACTGCAACAACACAGAGCTGAGAATTGACCAGAGAAGGTCCATCCTCTCTCCCAGTTAAGGATGGACATATATATTTGTCAAATATAAAAATCATCTTCTTCCACTTTGAAGTTTGATGTTCTTTCCAGTTCTGTGTAACCGAGGGAGGACCACTTCTAAAAGAAAAAATGAATGTATCTTCCAGGTTTTTTTTAATAGATACTCCTTTCCATTAATTGCATTGCCAGTTCATTGACTGAACATTGTTAAACATCTTAACAATTGTTCTAAATACATCTTAATGGTGTCACATTAGAAAATGTTGACCATTTCTGCTACCTTGGCAGCCACCTCTTCACAAAAGTCAACATTGACACTGAAATACTACCTGAGCTCTGCGAGTGCAGCATTTTTCAGAATGAAGCAGAGTGTTTGATGATTGGGACATCCATAGAGATACCAAGGTGCTCGTTTACAAAGCCATTGTCCTCCCAACCCTACTCTACACCTGCGAAACGTGGATGGTCTACAGACGTCACACTCAACTCCTACAATGTTTCCAGCAGCGTTGTCTCAGAAAAATCCTGCAAATCTCTTGGGAAGACAGGCGGACAAATGTCAGCGTGCTTGAGGAAGCAAAGACCACCAGCACTGAAGCGATGCTCCTACGCTATCAACTCCGCTGGACTGGCCACATTGTCCGAATGCCCGATCACCGTCTCCCAAAGCAGTTGCTCTACTCCGAACTCAATAACTGGAAACGTAATGTTGGTGGGCAGGAAAAGGGATTTAAAGATGGGCTTAAAGCCAACCTTAAAAACTGTGGCATAGACACTGAGAAGTGGGAAGCCCTGGCCCTTGAGCACTCTAATTGGAGGTCAGCTGTGACCAGCAGTGCTGCGGAGTTCGAAGAGTCATGAATGGAGAGCTTAAGGGAGAAACGTGCCAAGAGGAAGGAGCGTCAAGCCAACCCTGACCGGGACCGCCTTCCACCTGGAAACCGATGTCCTCACCGCAATAGAACATGCAGATCAAGAATAGGTTTCTTCAGCCACCTATGGACACACATCCAAGACAACAGAAATGGAAGACATTCATCCTTGAACTACGAACAATCACCTAAGTAAGTAAGTAAATAAGAAATAGATTTGCAACAATGTTGTACACCGAGAATAGGGCAACTGTGAACAACCTTGAACACCAGCACCTGTTTGCTATTTCACCAATAGTAATATCACTCCATTGGTTGCCCATTAGTTTCAAGGCAAGGTACAAAGTATTTATTGCTGCCTTTAAAGCTCTATATGGCTTTGAGACAGGCTACCGAAGGTATTGTCTCCTTCCACATGATCCACTTACACATTCATGTCCTTTGGTGACATTTACTTCAATAACCCAGAACTAGGCTGGCAACTGCTACTCATAATACATTTTATTTAGCTGCCCCCAAAATGTGGAATGACCTGCCAGAAGAGCCTATACCCCTGAATATGCTCTATGACTTTAAAACAACAATATAGAGTCCATTTAAACAGCATCTAAAACATGCAATTACCTGTGTTAAAAGGGGACTACATAATGTTACCACTAAATGTGCGCTGATTTGCTGCAACAATCGAAAAACATGGGATAAAATGTTCTCCTTTAATCCTTATTCTGGCCAAAAAAAATGCATATTCACATCACTGTAATCCTGAACTCACCTAATAAACATGATTTCCATCCCTCTCCCTGTGAAGACTGCTCCATCACACATCCACTTTAAAACCCCTGAAATAACTGATCAGCTGATTGGGCTGTGAATTGGACACACAGCTGATTTAAAGGAAGCATGAATGGAGAGCAATTAGAACTCTCTGAAACTATTTCACACTGTATAATATTAAACAGTGCTTGAATAAACAATTAAGGGAAGGGAGAAATCTGGGGGAAGGTGTTTTAAAAATTCACTCTATTATATGCTGAACTTCATATGCGCACATGTGAATCTGCTTATATTTATATTAAGATATCTGATATGCACATATAAAATGCAGTGCATGATGGAGCAATTTTTTAAAAACTCTTTTTCTAAATGTCACCCATCTGGCCTCCATCTTGTTCCAATAGAGAGGAGGCCTGTGAGGTTGGCAGGGGAAGATATCCTGGGACCCACAGGTCTGGGTGCAGACATATTCTCAGGTCCCTGGTATCTTTGTCCTCTTTCTGAAACTCACATTTTTGTGCTGCCTGGAAGTGCCTATAGACAAGTTTCTTCCAGCGAACCAGGTGATTTTTAAATCATGAGATTTAAAGTGGAATTAATTTATTTTAATATGTATTGGTATTTCATTTTCTTTTGATTGGCATTATGTGTCCAGTCTGTTATATTTTAACTTGTAGCTATTGTCCACTTTGATCCATAGAAAGAGGCAGGCATGAAATGGAAGAAGAAGGGAGGGGAGAGGAGGAGACAGCAGCGTCTTTTACCTTCTTATTATGGATTCTGTTTTCACACCAGAGAAAGGAACACATGTCAATTGGAAGCAAAATATGGTGTGGCCTTAAAATACACCATCCTAATAATAATACATCAATCCCTATAGGGAATGGTTGAGAGAAGTCTTTATGTATTTGTGCATGTGCAAAATATATTTTTATCCTACCTTATTTATACAATCTCAGGACAACATACAATACTTTAGTTTAACCAACTGAAACAATACATAACATTGAGAAATATTTTGAACAGAACAAAATCTATTAAACAATTTGATAAGTTAAAACCAGACAACTCTAATTGGGAAAAATAATTTGTGACAATAATGCACACAGATTGGATTAAATCGGTTAGGGCTAAAAAACTTTAATTTTTGTAAAAAAATGTTTATACTTAATTCAGGATAGACACCATTATTGTCACCACCAATACGTTGGTGATCTACAGATGAGATGTTACAACTATATTCTCCAACCAGGTCAGAAGAAGGCTTGGAAGAAAGACTGAGGGCTCGTCTACACCAGGCAGGTTGGTCTCACATAAATCTGGCTTGGAGTAGCCCTGGAACCAGTATGTACCTATGTTGAATTTGGAGACATTGTCCACATGTGCCAAGATGGCATCTGCCCTGCTGGTCTTTCATCTCCTCCATGTCGTTGCTGCTCCTAGACAGCTATGGAGATTGTCTCCAGTCTTCTTGCTGCTCACACAGGCACCTCATTTTGACAATAACAATATCTGCAGTGGCCAGGTGCTTGAGTCATAGAATCATAAAGTTGGAACAGACTAAAAGGGGCATCTAGTCTGATCCCCTTCTGTCATGCAGGAATATACAATGAAGTACTCCTGGAGAATCGTCATTCAACTTCTCTTTAAAAACTTCCAGAGAAGGAGACTCCACCATGATCTAAGACAGTATATTCCATAGTTGAACAGTTTTGACCATCATGAGGTTCTTCCTAATGTTTAGGTGGGATCTCTTTTCCTCCAGCTTTGAACCCACTGCTCCATGTCTTAATCTTTAGAGCAGCAAAAAACAAGCTTGCCCCCTCCTCAATATGACATCTTATCAAATTTTGAAACATGGCAACCGTGCTCCCTCTCAACCTTCTCTTGGTCAGAGCTCCATGGCCTGCTAAGAGCATTGGCAACACATTCACTTTCTCCATACTGTTCAGTTCAGGGAAAGAATGATGGAAGTGGTCAGTGGTCAGTGGATCGAGCCAAAATGGACCTGATCCAGTTGTCAAAGCCCCAGGATTCTTCAGAGTTTTCTGCAAATTCTGAAGTTTCTGCTGAAATTGCCTAAAGTGGAACAAAGATGACTGAATGGCAGAAAAACTGGGATACTCACAAAAGCCTCCATATAGATAGCCAACACTATTCGAGATGAGTCCAGGATACTTTGTTTGGGTAAATAGGTCATTTGACTGTCCCTTTTCGTTGGATCTCTAAGCTATAGTTCTAAATGCTCAGTTTTCAAGTTATAAAAATACTAAAAATGTGGGGAGTGAAGGAAAAGGCATTTTTTACATTGGAATTCTCTTTTGGGAAGGAAATGTTCTCATCCGCCCCATTCCTCACAATACACCTCAAATGCATAGAACTGTTTTGCAACCAACATGAATTATATGTATGTCATACATATACAACTCAAATCACAAAGAAATATCTGTGGTAGTTTGCCAAAACCAAAGCAGGAGTGAGTAATTTATTACAGTATAAGTTACCATGGAAATCTGGCGGTGATGAACTCTGCTATAGTCTGCAAAAGCTTTGACCACAGTAAATTGGTTAGTCTGTAAGTGTCACAAGATTCTTGGTTCTCTTCAAGTGAAAAGTGTCACACAGTTCTTCTCCCAAATAATAAAGATGCAGATTTAATTGACAGTGGGGGCTGTGAGTTGGCACAAGCTCGGAAACCCGCTGTAGTTATCCATTGTCTTCTGTGTCTTCTTTCTCCCTGCCTCCTGCTCGTCCGCTCTCTGTTCGTGAAATTGATTTCCATCTAATGGATACAAAACAGGAGTTTGTGTTAGAAGCTCTTCAGTCAGAAAGACAAAATTCCATCTGATGTCTCCTGCTGCCATGCATTATTTACACCTCCCACTGAGTCACATGGACTACACTTCAGCATGACAGCAGATTCCTGCTTCCAGAAGGAATCTATGATTAACTCTTTTGCTTTTGCTCGTCTCTGTCCAGGCAGGGGGGTACCCCATTCAGGGCTTCCTCTAGCTTTTTTATTGGTTGATAAAAAGAGATAATTAATCTATTTTCTATTTTAATATCCTGAAATTCAGAAAAGCTTCACCCAAGCATAAGAGACTGAATCCTATTATTAAATTCAGCCAGACTAGACTCATTGAACCAATACGAATTTACATAAGCATATGAAATTACTACACTACTATTATTACTACTGATAACACTACTACTATGACTAAGATGATGAACAACAACAACAACTTTATTTTTGTATCCCACCTCCATTGCCCCGAAGGGACTCGGAATGGCTAAGATGGGGCCAAGCCCAAACAATTGCAATAAAACAAAATAAAATACATACAAGACACACAACAACATCCAATAAAAATGCTTATACAATAACATAGTTAAACAAAATATAATAGCAGTAGCATAATAAAACAGAGTATAACAACAACAGTACTGCTAATAATAACAACAATACAGACAGTCCCCAAGTTACAATATAGGTTTTGTAAGTTTGTAATTAAGGTGAATTTGTATGTAAGTCTGAACAGGTACATTTCTAAGTGTAACTCTAGCTATACACACACACACACACATATATATATATAATGGTGTTTCCTTTGCTGTCTGTGCCCATGTTCAGAAGATTGCACCTTACTTTCTCCCCCTGTAAGAATTGGATTTTGAAATTTTTGGCTTGTTGTGGAAACAAGGATTGCTGCTAAAGCTTCAGTGGAGACATATTTCTGCATGATAACTCTTTCAGGACTGAATTTCCCTTTTGAGGGGTAGATTTCTCTCAGTCTCTGTTGTCTCACTCCCATTCTTAACTATGACTCATTTGTATGTTGGTAACTCAGAGACTGCCTATAACCCAGATCCAAATTGCCTCCTTTATTATGAAGTAAGGATGTATCTACACTGTAGAGGGAATGCAGTGAGACACTACTTTTACTTGGCTTAATGTTATGAAACCATGGGATGTGTAGTTTGTTGAGGCAAAAGAACTCTTTGGCAGAAAAAAGACCTTGTAAAAATACAGCTCCCCTGATCAAATAGCATTGAGCCATGGGAATAAAAGTGGCATCAAACTGGATTCATTCTACAGTGTTGATGCACAATAGTTAGTGTCTCCTAGACTGGCTGCATAAAACTACTTTAATAGCCCCCAGTCACACCAATTAGTTTAAGTATGTACTGCTGATGACTGGGATCCAGCAGGATGGCCTTTCCAGTCCCCTGCATACAGTGACTAAAGCTGTGATGATCAGAAACAGAGAAATTCTTACAACTTTTCATCAAAGCCTCACTCATTGGCAAGAAAATTTTGGAAATATCATTCTGCTGCATCCTAAACACTTCCAGGACAGACTTCCACCAATCAGTGTGGCTGCTTGCTCTTATGGCAGATTGAGGGAGACATTCATAATCATGACAATAGTGCCAGAGTTTTGAATACTGTATAAACACTTTACCACAAATTTGTCGTCCATGGTTTCACTTACCCTAACTCCCCTCCACCAAAAAAAAAAAAAATCCCTGAAATTATTTGTCCTCTAGGTCCTCTGGTGTGATTCTATGGTATGTTTCCAACCAAAATATAGTTATGGGTTTGTTGTTACCCATAGTTTCAAATATCCATGAGAGATCTTGTAACTTATTCACTACAAATAGAGGGATTGTACATAGCATTGATGAATATAGAAATCTTTAGGCGGTTCTACACAGACACTATATTGCAGTTTGAAACCATCTCAAGGGTGGGGTGTCCACAAAATGGACACCCCCATGATGCACTGAAG
Source organism: Anolis carolinensis (assembly GCF_035594765.1). Lineage (NCBI taxonomy): Eukaryota > Metazoa > Chordata > Lepidosauria > Squamata > Anolidae > Anolis > Anolis carolinensis. The sequence continues at coordinate 316,971,287 of NC_085842.1, forward strand.
CATTCATTAAGCCTGAAACAGTGTGTTAAACTCAGCAAAATGTCTAGAAAAAAGCCAGATTATATCCCATGCAGGGATATATGGGGAAATGCAGAGTGATTTTCAGGACACCACTAGTGCTGACACACTTTTTAAAAAATGCTAAAACACAGCTGGTAAACAATTACTCCCTTGGGAGGGAAACTATATCATTTCTATGGGAACTCTCACTTTCCACTCCTTTGTTCTAATTTCCTGTGCTTTTTACCGTTGTTCAGCACTGATCCTGAATGGACATGGAAATTTCAGTAGAATAGATGAGAGGGAAAAAACAGTCCTAGATTCAGTCCAACTTGTTCTTAGGGTTTCTGTGTAGGTGCTCTGCAGAAGAAGTAGTTCAGTTTATTGTACTTTCTATATTGATTTCATTGTCTCTGTAGAACCACCTTACAGATCAGTGACTCTAAGTTATGAATCTGTAACAATGCAACCCTTTTATCCATAAATTCAGTATCCACACTCAAAACAAATTCTGCCCCAAGATGTGTTTGTGGGCATCTCTATGTCCCCCAGAGAAATTCTATGGTATGTTTCCACCTCAGGTATAGTCCAAAATTTGGGTTCACTATTATCCAAAATTTCAGATATCCACGAGGGATTTTGTAACATGTGCCATGAAGATATGAATGTGTGGTGTACAGGATGCCATCTTATAACAATAATAATAATTCACAACTCCCTATAATGCCCTTTATGGAATCAGCTTGCCAAATGTAACCAGAAACAAGTCTATGTTCATTTCCCGGGCTGTGGCACAGGCGGGAGAGCAAGCCAGCTGCAATTAACTGCAATGAATCACTCTGACCAGGAGGTCATGAGTTCGAGGCCCGCTCGGAGCCTATGTTTGTTTGTCTTTGTTCTATGTTAAAAGGCATTGAATGTTTGCCTATATGTGTAATGTGATCCGCCCTGAGTCCCCTTCAGGGTGAGAAGGGCAGAATATAAATGCTGTAAATAAATAATAAATAAATAACAGTTCAGGCTCAAAAATGTGTGTTGGACAGTGTATGTTGAGGGTCTTTCCATAAATATGGGAAACTGTCAGTGCTGTTCCTGGTTGCCATTGCCACCAATTTCCCAGGCAGGCATCCAAAAAGGCCTTTCACCACTCAAAGAATTCTTACCAAAAAGTAATCATCCTCTTCTTAGAGTACAGGCTTAAAGGTGAGAGCTTTGTCTGTCCCAAGAGGACCTTTCAAAAGCACTGACTACTCTTTTGGTGTCCCTTTGAGGGGAAGCATGAAAGAACAGCCACTACCACTGGAAAAAAAATTAAAAAGCCAGAAGTGGGGAGTAGTGTAGCATTTGCTCACTGGGTGACCGTGGGCAAGTAATACACTCAGAAAGCCCAGTGATAGGTTCAACTTAGGGTTGGCAAAAGTTGGAAATGACTTGAAGGCACACAACAACAACAGTGATACTCTTAACAGAAGCCTAGATTATCTGATGCCACGGCCGGTCCTGGGAGCAATCTTTACTTGGTTCCTCAGGTTTACCCTAACAATACTTTAATCTAATGCACATTTTATTTAAAAGCTCTTGTGCTTCAGCAAGACAAAATGCAAAGTGAACAACCTTGGAATCTGCTCTCCGATATTGATTGAAACTGCTTGGGCATTCCTGCGGGTAATACTTCCTTTGTTTGCTTAAGCAAAAATAACTCATTTGTCTCTTTAATAAGAACATTATGGATACCCCATGAATTGGTATGTCAGCAGTAGTTCGGAAAGATGGTGTGCATGCCGACAGGGCAGCCAAGAATAAATAAGCAACCGTGAGCATTACTTGTCAGTAGCACAGTTGATGAACCTCAGGGCAAAATATCTCACAACTTTGCCTAATATAAATGCTAGCTTGCTTTGGGAGAGGAAATGGATTGTGATGGTATTGCATTGTTGAAATTATCTAACTAGATTTTTTTGTGGGGGAAAATAATAATACAAAAATAGTTTGGATTTCGAGGGGTAGAGAGGATGGAATGAGAAAATGTTTTATCAGGTTTGATTTACCCTCAGTGCAATATCACACACTACTAAAGCCTTCCCTACATTTTGTTGCAGCTCAGCCGCCTACTTGATCCCTATTTCAGCCAAACACCACACAGATGAACAAGAATAAGTTATTAAGAAAAGAGTATCTAATATGAAAACAGTTTCAAAATACATCTATGAGCTAGATTTCCAGAAGCTTAACAAAAAGCAAGGACCAATTCTGAATAGGAATCCCAAAACTCACGTAAGGCAAAATCAAGAAACTGTAATCCAAGCTTGAAAGCATGAACACGGCCATAATCCAAAGGCCTGATACATGAACTTGACTATAATCCCAAAGGTTTGAAACTTGAAACAAAATTTATAATCCATACAGGAGACAAGGAATCTGAACATTAAAACAAGATACAGATCCAACAACAGAACTCCTAACTTGGAACTCCCAAGACAGGCAACTTGACACATGAAAATCTAACGTTGACCTCCCCACTGAACACTGATACCAATTCCTTAAGAATATTCCCAACTGCCCATGACATCACTTTCTCACATTTGTGCTCCCTTTGCTTATTTTTCAGTCTCTGGAAACACTGGATTTGTCTCTGTTTTGCACCATCCCATTGGATCTGTAAATACTGGGTTACTTAACCCTCCTGTTTCCTCCACATTTCTTTCAGAGTCAAACCCTGGCTGATTCTCATTTCCTCTCACAGCCCCATTCACTTGTGTTTGTTGTTTTGGTCGTGCTAATTTTTACCTCAAAGGGGAGCATTGGCTCCAGGAGAAATCACCAGTGGATGTATTTGTATAGTATAAATTCATGTCATATACACCCCTTCCACACAGCTGTACAAAATCCACATTGAACTGGATTATATGGCAGTGTGGTCTCAGATAATCCAGTTCAAAGCAGATAATGTAGATTTTCTGCTTTGATAATCTGGATTATATGGCAGCGTAGAAGGGGCCTCAGTGAATCAGATGAATAGTTAAAAACCAACAAAGATTTAATAACTCCACATGCAAGCTTTACTTGCAAGTAAGTGATACTTCACTTACGGGAATCAGCATAGTGTAGTGGTTAGAGCACTGGACTACAACTCTGGGGACCAGTGTTGGCCATGGAAACTCACTGGGGTATCTGAGGCATGTCCCACTCTCTCAGGACCCTTCTACATAGCCATATAACTCAGAATATTAAGGCAGATAATCCACAATATCTGGTTTGAACGGGATTATCTGAGTCCACACTGCCATATAATCCAGGTCAACATGTGTGGAAGGGGCCTTAGGAAACAAAAGGATGCCAAATGCATTTTGAGTAACATTTAATTTAATTTGTGGTGGTTTAAGAATATTTACTTAAACCACCTCCGGCTGTGGTGCTGCTGGTTAGTAGCCAGCTGCAATAAATCACTACTGACTGAGAGGTCATGAGTTCGAAGTCAGCCCAACTCAGATTGAGTGCTTGACCATTAAAATAGTCCAGATCATTGTCTACCTAAGTAGCCCGAAAGATAGTTGCATCTATCAAATAGGAAATTGTCAGGGATTCCTCTTCTTCAAAAGAGGAATGGGAGCAGGAAAGTGGTCATGAATCTGAGGGTGAGTTGGAGTCTGAGGAGGCGACGTTGCTAGTACCCTCATTCCAGGAGAGGCAAAAGGAAACAAAACAGAGATGCCGTTCAGCTAGATTAGCTGTCAGAAATGCAGCTGAGTGATTAGGAACTGCCCTAGCAGCTGTGTGGGGACCCAGGGCTATAAAAGCCGAAGCAGGTGCAGCCAGCTCTTGCTGGTAACAAATTGACTCTAATGCCTTCACTCTGTGTGCCTGCTCCAAGTCTGCATCTGGATTTATGCCTGTTTCTTTGTCTGAAGTAAGACTTCCTGGATTTCTTTTGCATTATTTCACTGAGTGTATTGTACTTTATGTTTTGTTGAAGTAAAGCAGTTTTCATTTACTTACAACAGTGTCTTAAGGCTGTTCTTGAAAGAAAAAACAGGACAGAAATTTAGGTACTGCTTATGTAGAGAGGCTAATTTAACTAATTTACAACACCATAAAAATGATGAAGCAGCAGCTCTCCCTGTGGACAGAATTGAGCAGACCCTCATGAAGCCGGAAGCTGGAAAATGTTAAATTGCCTCTGTGTCTTTGTCTCTGTCTGTATGTTGTATGGCATTGAATGTTTGCCATGTATATGTACATTGTGATCCGCCCGGAGTACCCTTCAGGATGAGAAGGGAGGAATATAAATACTGTAAATAAATAAAATAAATAAATAAACCTGGTGAATATGCCTGCCTTTGCTCCATTTTTTAATCCATAAGTAAAGAAAAATAAAACTTTACTTATTCAAGATGTTGCATGTCCTTAAATCCCTAGAGGAGACCTGCCTTTCACAACGCAGGTCTTAACCATCCAGTATTTTTAAACATTTTCTGCACTTCCAGGTAATATTAATTGAAGGGGAAAGAGCTTGAATAGAGTGTCTCAGCTCTGCGAGGTTTCATAGAAATTAATTCAGAAGTCATCACAAAACCCAGATACCATCTCCGATAGTATAAATAAATAATCCTCCGTAAAATGTCATATTTTGCATTCAAATCAAATTATTGTTAAACATATTGCACCTCAGCTTATCTTGGGTCTATTCACTCCCAGTAGCACATTAGTGGGTCCTAATGGGTGCAGGGAGAGGATGCCACTCTGGTGTCATTCAGGGGGAACTGAAACACAGCCCACAGCCCAGATGTGGCTACGAGCTCCCTTCACAGACATGACAATGCTATTTGGCTTTTAATAACTTTATTCTAGTGCTAGAGCCTGTAAAATCTCTTTTAATTCCCTGGTTTTTTTTTTCTTGAAGAGCTGCATTTGCTATTTTTGACCTACCTTGAATTTGCAGTTGCTATTTTTGATGAAAAAAAAGAGATATCTCATCACTTCCTACTCCTTTTAAACTATTCTGGATAAAGTCATCCTCCATTTTAAGATGGTAAGTTCTCTGCAAAGGAACACAAGTTTGAGGATGTTTCTACCCAACTCTGGGCCTTTAAAACAGTTTGGAGGTTCCCTTAATGTAACAACCAACTCTGCTGCCTACCTGGAGCGAGGGAGATAGCTTATGATTTAGTGTCGAGAATGATTCTCCTGAATTACATTGGCATGCATGCTGAGACACTATTTGAGGAGCTCTCTCAGGAATTCATAGCCACCATGATAATTGGATTCTTGTTCAAACATCCTGTTGGGAAGTTATGTAATATTGTGCAAGGAGTCCCAAGGCATTTTGAAGGTACCCATGACCACTCTGTTGTTTCCATAGGCACAATTATGTTTCTGTTTCCCTCGAGCATTGCACAACTTCACAATTCATTTTGACATTATTGTAAGATAGTTTACAATGATGCAAATACTTAACAGTCACACAATATCTGGAATTCACAATTCCAATTACAAAGGCATAATATATCATTGTTGTGGTTGTTCTTAACTGCCTTCATGTTGACTTTGAGGCGTCATTTACACTGCCATATAAAATTCATATTATCTGCTTCGAACTGGATTATATGGCAATGTAAGCGGACCTTTTTAACATGGGTTTTTCGTTCCTTGTAGAGAATCAGCGTGAGATTACCTGTTGTGTCATTGAGTCATCTCCCCTTTTCACCCAGTAACTTCTGTATTTTAGGTGCTGTGTAGAAGGGCTTTCAGGCCCCTTCTACACTGCCATATAATCCAGATTATCATAGCAGATAATCCTGAATCCTTCAGGGAAGATAGGGTGGAATATAAATAAAGTCTTATTATTATATTATTATATGAGTGTACACTGCCATATAATCCAGATCAAAGTAGGTAATCTGGATTTTATTTGGCAGTGTAGAAGGGGCCTTAGATAATTCAGTTCAAACCAGGCAGCATGGCGGGGGGCACATGGCAAGGCCAGGCCGCGGGGGGCCGCATGGCGGCAAGGCCCAGGCTCTGGTAGGAAGGGCCAGGCTGTGCAGGCCGGGAGGCGTGGCCAGGCTGCATGGACCGCATGGCAGCAAGGCCCAGGCCGTGGCGGGAAGGCCTATCCCGATGGTGAAGGGGGCAGGGGGTAGCACCACCCTCCCAGGGGCCTCGATGGTGCCCCCGGGATGATGGCGCCACAGGCAAATGCCTAGATTGCCTGGTGGTTGGACCGCCTCTGGTTGGACTGGATGGCCCATGAGGTCTCTTCCAACTCTATTATTCTATGATTCTATGATTCTAGGGCAGTGTAGATCCAGCCACACTTACATTTATACAATTTTGCAACTCCAACCGACCTTTTGAAGGCAACCATAAGGCTGATGTGGACCTCAGTGAAAATGAGTTTGACACCTCTGGTGTAGAGAATGCCTAGGGTTCATAAAGTCCCCCAGTTCTGTTTTACTGGGTAGCATCCAATGTGTGCAGCAGAACTCTGCCCTACTGTTGATTAGGACATACCAAACTGGCATTTCTACCCCCTATGATGAGTGATCTCTGATACAAGGATAAATTAGGACATGTATCTTGCTTCTGACTGTCATATCGGAGATCACTCATGGAAAAGCGGTGGAAATGCCAGTCTGCTGCATTCCAATTTAAAGCACAGACCCCCATAACATGCAGCAGCTTATTGTTGTTTATTTGTTCAGTCGCTTCTGACTCTTCATGACCGCATGGATCAGTCCATGCCAGAGCTTCCTGTTGGCTGTCGCCACCCCCACCTGGTTCAAGGTTAAGCCAATCACTTCAAGGATACTATCCATTCAAGGATGCTGCAGCTGATGCCCATAAATCACGATTGGGTGAGACTGCACTTCTGAGGTAGTTATGCTATTATGTTGCTGATCTAGAACCATGGCCAGTGTTATTAATAATAAGTATAGCAACAACAGGGTTGTTTTATGTTATCCGGGCTGTATGGCCATGTTCCAGAAGTATTTTCTCCAGATGTTTTGCCCACATCTATGGCAGGCATCCTCAGAGGTTGTGAGGTACCTCACAACCTCTGAGGATGCCTGCCATAGATGTGGGCAAAACATCAGGAGAAAATACTTCTGGAACATGGCCATACAGCCTGGAAAACATACAACAACCCTGTGATGCCGGCCATGAAAACCTTCGACAACACAATAGCAACAATGTTTATGCAAGCAAATTGCCCTTTAAGACATTATAATGAGCCATGAATTACACTTTATAACAAAATTCTTGTTCCTGGATTATAAATGTTATTTCCTAATTGATTCTGTCATAGAAACACGAAAAAATCTTTGTTTTTGCAGGGCATCTTGCAGCACATTTTGCTATAGTTTTTCAATTAATATCTCATCAAGCCTCAACCAAATCAACATTGTTTATGGCAGCCACACAAACAAAGTTTCTGGAGGATAACAACTACTTTCAAAGTGAGTACCACACCAAACAGGAATAACACTTTCAAACCAGGAACAGATTTTTTTTCAAATTGTGTTACATAGTGATATTCATCCCAAAAATAACTTTCCTAGATTTTTTTTTGTAACCCCCTCCCTACCAAAAGAATCTTTCTTGGTTCTCTGGCTGGTTAACAGTAAGCCTCATGAGTGATTGTGGTGTTGCAGTTTCTTTATAAAGCTTCTTACTAGACTAATAAAAATGAAAATATCCATGCCTCCATTGTTTCCTGACATTTTTGAAGGAAGTTGCTCCACTTATTTATAAACCAATGTGATGCTCTCCATGGGGAACTTCCTTTGGATGGCTGGGTCTGATGGAGCAGGAAGGGGCAAAGGTTACAGTGAGGCAGGGATGCCTGTTGCATCTAAAGGGTCATGTTTAATAGATAAATCTCCACTTCCCCCCACTCAGGAGAGAAGCAATCACATTTTTAGAAATGCAACATTGCAGAATATGCCCCCCTTGCTGTCTTTTCAAATTATAATTTCATTTTTCCTTCCACCTCCCCAAAAATGGGGAGAAACTGCTGCTACATCTTCTGAAGAACATTTGTTTTGCTAAGTGCTGATGTCTATTGGGGCAAAGACTATGGCATACCCAGGGAAATAGCTTGGGTAGATAGTTGTCGCAGTGCTTGTTTCCAAGAGCTGCCTGCTTGTTCGAGTTAGAATGTCACATCTCTGCAGTTTTCATGGAGTTCAGAGGTCAGAGTCCAACCGAAATGCTGAAGCAGGAAGGGAGATTCTTTGGCCCAAAGCAAAAGATGTTCACCATTAACTCTTCAAATGTCACTCCTTGCCTACTACTACCTTTGTATGTTAAATCCCTCTTCCTTTCACTCTTCCTTTTTCTGTGTCTTCTCTTTTTCTGTTATGCCTTTTCCTTAACCCCTTCATCTTCAGCCATACTTCTTATACTAGTTTGCTGCTTTTCCCCTTTTTCTTGCATAGTTTGCTACCTCCCTCCCTCCCTCCATGTTCTTTTCACCTTTTTCTGGTTATCTCTTGCCAATATCAAAATTTAAAAATCTGTTACTTGACATATACTGTGCAGTCGTACATAAAAACATGTTATTGGAATCTAGAACATGGCCATACAGCCTGGAAAACATACAACAACCCAATAAAATATGTTTGCATCTTAATAAAATAAAATGTTTGCATCCTAATGGGTTGTCGAAGGCTTTCATGGACGGGATCACAGGGTTGTTGTATGTTTTCAGGGCTGTATGGCCATGTTCCAGAAGTATTCTCTCCTGCCATAGATGTGGGCGAAATGTCAGGAGAGAATACTTCTGGAACATGGCCATACAGCCCCGAAAACATACAACAATCCTGTTTGCATCTTACTTTATATAAATGACATTAGAGCACTTTAAAGTAATAATAGTTTTCATTCAATATTGAATTTAAGGATTACTTACATAGAGGTACAGGGCACATCTCCACTGACCATTTATCCTGGGGTTAACCCAAAATGTTGAATTCCAGACTGGCCTCCTGATGGTATTGATCAGACATGAACAAACCTTGGCCCTTCAGGTGTTTTGGGCTTCAACTCCCACAATTCCTAACAGCCAACCTCTTTATAAATCACCAGCAATCCTTTGACAAAAACCTGCCTGTTGCTGGCATTGCAGATGTGGTAGCCTAGTATGTCTTCATACTAGGGAAACTCCCAGGATACATCAGAGCAACACTGGAGTGTTTTAACTTGGATTTATTGGTAAGTGTAGACACACTCTGCCCCTGTCAATGACTCTTAAGTCCCTTCTACACTGCTAGGTAATCCACGTTAACACACGGAGGGGCGAAGTTTGCCCATGCCTGGTATTGATTGATTGCACCCAGACAGAGCCAGAAGGAGTTCGGCTTGTGAAGCAATGTCAAACTCAGTTTGGTACCACCAGACAGAACCCCCCCCCCCAATTCTCATTATAGTGGCAGCCACTGTGCATGACATGGTCTGTCACTCATCACCTGAAGTGACATCATCTGGGTCTCCAAAGCAACATGGGAGAAGGGAGGAAGAGAGGAGGAATAGTCCCCTCTTCTTTCGTCTCCCTTCTCCGATCTTTCTGGAGGTAAGACCAAAACAGGAAAGGGGTGAGAAGTGTCAAGGACTGTGATAGGGATCCTGGGGACATGAGATTTTCCCATCCCTGCCCCCTCCCCACCCCAAGATCAGGGAATATGGGATGGTCATGTCAACGGTTGTGGTCATCTTGGAACTGGTCCAATGGCTTACACAGGCCGAATGTCATGATTTGCTCCAGATTTAGGGAGTGAATTTGAAGCAACTAGTGACTTCCATTAACATGGTTCAAGAACACCACAAAACTGATTCACACACCCCTTAGCTTTGGGATAATGGGTTACCATAGATATGTCCCCAAATGCATATTTGCTCTGTATTCAGTAAAACTATGCAGTTATCCCAATCCGCATTAAGAGCAAGATTGAGTGAAGAATTCATATTCCTATTGAGGAGAAGGCAGGTTTGTGATACCACTACCTCCCAACTAGATGGGTTTTCTGTTTTTCAGAGTCCTTTTCATAGTTTTCAGATGCAATTCATACTGACATCCACTCCTATGATGGTTCCATGAACCTGGGTCTCATTCTTCAGTTAAATAGTTACTGTTTCATGACTTAATTTTATAAGAAATTGCACAAACTTCATGGCAGAAAAGCTGTAGGCCGAAAAAGCTTAAGGCGAGGGCAATCTGGTTGCAACATCTGTCACCCCATTGATTGCCAGGGCTGATTCGGTACTACCACTCACCAGAAAGTAATGTTGAGACGATCAGAAAAAGAATCTGTATAACAGTCCTTGTTGTAACTTTGTATGATGGGAAAAGATAGAACGTATCTGTACCCCAAGAACCTGTTAAAATCAGAGCATTGTAAAGTTGGAAGAGACCACATGGGCCAACCATCGGGTATGTGACATTCAAGGAAAATATTGTGCACAAAACACAATTGTTTGCTTGATTCAACAATTAACTGCTAAGGTGTGTGTTGAGTAGGGCAGGAGGCATTACTTATTTCACAAACATAACTTTGTAGCTAATGTGGGATACTAGCAATCAGTTTTAGAAGGTAAACACAAACAATAATGCAGGTACACTAAATGCATATTAAATGATACGGCATTTAATTTTTGTCTTAATATTTTAAATACATTTACAAACAATAATGCACATTCATTCCCTGCTCAAAGTTTTGTTAAATTAATACAACCAACCACTAGAGTCTTAAATATCTTCTACCTGGCATGTTTAAATCAAGGCTTGACACTGCTTATGGGTCTCTTTTTCAATTGTAAATCATTGTGTCAAAAATATTTTTTTCTGAAACTCCAGGTGATTTATTGGCAATCCATCTGCTGAAATAAGATCCATATTGGAGAGAAAAATGGTGAGCAAACAAAGAATATGACATGTTTAAACAAAACAATTTAAAATGAGTTAAGGCAGCTTAAAACCAAACATATTCATTAATTTGGATTAAATCAATTCAGTTCAAGGGAATCAGAAAAAAAGTATTTGTCATTTGTGGAGATGGAAAATATATTTGGATAAATTTAAAAAAGTCCCATGACATTTTTGTTTGTTTTTGTTTTTAGAATCCTGGACTGAAAATCTTCACAGCTCCAAACTTATTTTGCTTTCAACAACTGTCTTGGACCTATTGCTATTCAACATCTTTATAAATGACTTGCATGACAAAATAAAGGACGTTCTTATCAAATTTGCAAATGATACCAAATTAGGAATTGTAACCAGTACATTGAGGATGAAATCAGAATTCAAAATGACCCGAATCGATAGGCTAAGGCCCCTTCTACCCAGCTATATAAAAACCACATTACCTGGTTTGGATTATATGGCAGTGTAGACTAAAATAATCCAATTCAAATTAAAAAAATGTGGATTTTCTGCTTTGATAACCTGGATTACCTTTGATAACCTGAAGTATAGAAGGGACCTAAGAGTAATTGACACTTGAGACTTAGGGTGTGTCTACACTTACCAATTAATCCAAGTTGAAACACTCCAGTATTGCTCTGATATATCCTGGGTGTGTCCCTAGGGCATTTTGGCCATCCATATGGCCAATCAGGCTGAAGACACACTGGAGCTATCACATCTATAATACCAACAACAAGCAGATTTTTGTCAAAGGATTGCTGGATATGTTTCATTTCTGGTCAAGTGGCTGGGCATTCTTGTTTGACATCACCAGAAGTGAAATTGTTAACAAGCCTCTCTTGATGGCAATGTTGCAGTCAGTCTTTTGCAGCTGTGGACAATGGATCAGATGTGTAAAGCCAGATCGGGTTTGATCATATCTGATTCCTTTTCCACAGCTCCAAAAGACTGACTGCAGCATGGCCATCAACAGAGGCTTGCTGACAATATCATTCATGGTGATGTCAAATGAGAATGCCCAACCACTTGACCAGAAATGAAACATATCCAGCAATCCTTTGATTAGAAATGAAACATCACCAACAGTGGATCAGATGTGAACAAGCCCAATCTGGCTGTCCACATCTCCAAAACTCCAGGTAAATCCCATGTCCTATTGACCTATATTAACAGCTTCTGCCTTGAATCCAGCTGTGTGTCATCTGAACTCCACACACCAACTAAACAGTGTCTATTTTATTTTGGCCATGTAGACATAGCCTTAATCTACCTTCAAAATGTATATGCCACCACTAATGATGAAACAATACTGAAGGGGAGTGCTCAAATGAAGCACCTACAACTCGGTTTCCTTCTTTTTAGTGCATGGAATTGTTTCACTAAACCTCTGCTAGTGAGCAGTCCTTCCTTGATGATTATGCAACACTGTCATTAAAAGGAAACAAATAATTGATACATCTAACTGACCACAGCAGGGGAGAAGGAAGTGGGTGGTCTCATTAAGATCTTTTGTTTGGTAGGAAGGGTATTACTCATTGTCTTGAGTCAACGCTGCAAATGACCTATGCCACAAAGATGATGAATGCCTAACTCATTTTCATCATATATTTTAATGTCCCGCTGGCAGCAATCTTTGTCATCCAAACAAAACAAAACAACTAACATAAACAAGAAATCTATTATTAAATGCAATGCAATCCTTGCTCTTTTCTGGAATGAGAACTTGAAATGCTTCGGGCTCAGTTTCTGTAATCATATTAAAAACTTCTTCTTGACTCAATACAAGACAGATTAAAGAAAAATGATGGGTTATTTTTGTAAAATAAAATGAAGTACAATAAAAAACCTTTTTAAAAAATGACTTATCTATATTAAGTGTCTCTTAATACAAGCCTGAATCTTATTGTTAGTCCCAACTAGAGTAGACTTATTCAGTCACTGGAATTTGGCTTTATATTGGTTCATCATTTAACACTTGAGTGAATGGGTCTACTCTATTTTGAGACTATTTATTAGATTTATGCCCTAATGTACAATGATCCTGAGCTTATATACTTAGAATTAAATCTCAATGAGTTCAATGGGCTTATACACCATTGAATGTGTTTAGGAATGTATTGTCCAAAAGGAGAGGAGAAATATCTGCCCATCCAAGTTGTGCTCCTTGAAAAAAAAACACCAAATTCTGCAGCAAACCAAAAGACTGAATTCCTGTAGTAAACTGGGAAATCTCATTGAAAGCAAGCAGAAAATCATCACATTGAAAGAGTGTTTTTGTATTTTCCACTTCCATTTGGGACATAAGTGAAGAGTTTAGTTGGGATGAGCGCCAGGTTCTGATGGATAAACTGCCCGTCCTGTGTTCTTAAAATTATTAACTTCCAGCCAATATATTTAAATATATTTAATATACTAAATATAATTAAATCTAGATATGTCTAGTTTAAACATGGCTTTGTAGTATATAAATCATGCTCTGCTGATCTGAAGAGCAAGTTAGGGATAAAAATGTGCCATTTTCAGACCAACAATTATGAATAATCAATAAAAATATGATAAGTTATCAATAGTTTAAGCATAATGTTAGCTACTTTGTATAATAGTAAGCAATTAGATTCAATCAGTCAGACAATTTGGACATTTTTTCAATAGGTACAAGTATATTTGTAACTCTTTCTGGGTTCAGCAGGACTAAGTATAATTGAATATTTCAAAAACAATCCAAATGGAAGTACCAGTGTATTTTTACCAACAATGCAATAAGCAATTTCAATCTACATGCTCTGGGTCCATGGATTCAGTCAGCTGTGGATTGAAAGAAAAATCAAATCTTAAAAAAAATAACAATATTACAAAAATACAAAAAGCAATGTGGCACAGCTCATCTCTTCCCTGCCTCATCTAGTGACCTCACAAGAGGACTTGTCTGCTCTATGACATTTCCCACTGAAACAAGACAAGATTGAAGCCAAGAGAGGATGTGGCACCAGCCACCATCTTGCATAAAGACATCCATTTTAAGGAAATGGCAGTCAAATGGAAATTATTTTCCAACATTGTGTATGTGTGTGAAATCTTTTTTACATACATCTTTATGTTGCTATCAGAGAATAAGTGATCAGAGTTTTACATTGCTGTCATCCGTCTTCCATCAATTGAACTCAAAGGTACAGTGGATGGATTAAGACTCCACTAATTATTTATGCATTCTTCACATGCCTCTGGAATTATTCTGCATTTTTAAGGAAAGAAAGAGGGCTAATTGATGACAATCTATAGTTCCCATTCTTGCTGGCAAAATACCATTTTGAGAAAACCACTGGAATCCTGTTGGTGATGTACAGAGGCATAATCGCATCTCATGTCTGTATATCTCCTTTTTGATTGGCACCAACAGAAGCATTTGCAACTTTTTCCCAACAATACCTGCCCTTTCTTCATCATTTAGCTTGATGTGTGAGCATCCTTCCATCCCTGGATCAATTAGTGGCCAGAATTTGGCCAAGCAATGTGACACTATGTTTCTATAACCACACAGATAAACAAAAAAAGATGAGCTAAATGAGCTCTTAGAGTAGCCCAACAACACCAGGTCGAAGGTTGATGCATGTGTGCATGTGCCTTCAAGTTACCTATTGATGTGTGGGTGCCACGGGTTTCATAGGGTTTTATTAGACAAGGAATCTACAGAGATGGATTTTAGGTCATCTTCATATGTTGGATTTCGGATTCATAAGAACCAGTCTGGTATAGTGATTTGATGTTTGGATTTGAAGGCCTGCTCAGCCAAGAAAATCCACTGGTTATCAAGTCACACTCTCTTCTTACAGGAAGGAAATGGCAAAGCCCTGTAAACTGGTGTCATGACCCTGGCTACAGAGCACCAATAACCATACACAGAAGCCAGAATCTATCTAATATCTTTATTGAAGGAATATATAAAGTTAATAAAAACAAGTGTAGAAAATAGTTCGGAATTAGACCTTTCAGGAAAGGTCAGAATTAGTCCAAAAAAGCAATGCCCAATAAGAAATATTAAGGTCCAAAGTTGTAATCCAATAACCGAAACACTCACTTTGCCAAGCAAAGTGAGGGGAGATGACAAGGTCCTTTAGTCCATGAAACTTGAGCGAGGCTAGGAAGTAACTTGATACTTAAAACAAGGCTTGAACGTGGAACAAGGTAACTAAGAACAAGAACAAGGTCCGTGGAATAACTTGATAAATCCGTGGAACAAGGCAAGGATTGATCCTGGGAAACAAGGCAAAGTCCGTAGATAAACAAAGGCTGGGAAGCAAGGCGAAGGCTGGATAGCAAGGCAAGGCTTGAGCAGGAGCGAGGCTTGAACCGGAGCGCGCTGTCCAGACACAACTTGCTCCGTAGGCTGACGAATTGACTCCGCGAAGTTACTACGCGGGTAAAACACCTAAATAGAGTCTAGCTTTCCCGCCGAAGCAGTTCTCTGGGAATCAGAACCGAAAGCTAACTCTGAGACCAGATGTGAGACTCCCCAAAGATTCTCACGAGAAGCAGTCTTAATTGGCCACATTCTTAGCTGCAATCCTCGCACTCCTGCGCGAAGCTGAATCCAAACTTCTCTGTTGTTTACAAAACTCCCGGCGCAAGAATACGGGAGAAGTAGGCTCTGGGCTTGTTTGACATACTTCTGGGAGACAACTTTCTTGCAGGTGCAAGGTTCCCAGATCTGCCTGGGAAAGATCTGGCTGAGAGGAATCCAGTTCAGACTGGGAAGGTAAAAAACCCAAGTTTTCATCTTCATCAGGAATTACAATGTCCTGAGCAGGACTACAAGGCCCATGGGTCATCACACTATCCCCCTCCTCAAGGCCCCTCCCAAACTGGGGCCCTCTCCCCGAGGCGCGAGGTCGTGGTTTGGTGGGATAGGTCTGATGAAAGCGACGGGTTAGATCAGGAGCATGGACTGTGGAGGCGTCTTCCCAAGAGCGTTCCTCAGGGCCAAAACCCACCCAGTCAATGAGATATTGTAGGCGGCGGCGGTGAAAGCGAGAATCCAAAATGTCCTCAACCTCGAACTCCTCCTCCCCATTCATCAAAACAGGAGGGGGGGCCGGTTGGTCTGTATCAGGTCGCACACCATCCGCCGGAAGGAGCAGGGAACGGTGAAACACGGGGTGAATGCGCATTGAACGCGGAAGTTGGAGTTTGAAAGTCACGGTGTTTAATTGCGCCACCACTGGATAGGGACCAATGAAACGGGCATCTAACTTCCGGCAAGGGCGGTGGGAGGGCAGAAAGCGAGTGGACAGGAAAACCCGATCTCCTACCTTGATTTCGGGGCCCGGCTGGCGATGTTTGTCAGCGTGGCGTTTATAGTCCTCCTTGGCTTGGTCCAGTTGCTGGAGCAAAAGTTGTTGCACCGCTGTGAGTTCCTGCAGCCAATCCTCTGCTGCGGGAACCTCTGAAGTTTCAATGACAGGGGGGAAGAAACGTGGATGGAAGCCGTAGTTTGCAAAGAACGGCGTTTCTTTTGTAGAAGCTTGAACTCCATTGTTGTAGGCAAACTCAGACAGTGGTAACAGAGAAGCCCAATTGTCCTGTTGATAGTTTACATAACAGCGAAGATACTGCTCCAAAGTGGCATTGGTGCGCTCCGTTTGCCCATCTGTTTGGGGATGATGAGCTGAAGATAAGCGAGAGTCTATGCCCAATAGTTTTTGTAGTGCCTTCCAAAAACGAGAGGTGAATTGAGATCCACGGTCTGTGACTAAACTCTTGGGCAATCCATGTAGTCTGAAAACATGTTGAAGAAATAGATCCGCAGTTTCCTTGGCCGTGGGGAGGCCTTCGCAGGGAATGAAATGGGCTAACTTGGTGAATAGGTCCACCACCACTAAGATCGTGGTGAATCCACAGGAAGGTGGTAGGTCAGTGATGAAATCCGCGGAAATTATTTCCCATGGGCGAGATGGGGTAGGAAGGGGGTGTAAAAGTCCTGAGGGCTTCTCCCTTCGTATCTTGGAGCGCTGGCATACTGGGCAGGTGTTGACATATTTTTCCACATCCTTGCGGATCTTGGGCCACCAAAAATCCCTTAGGATCAGATGCATAGTTTTAAATAGTCCGAAGTGTCCTGCTGGTTTGCAGTCATGACACAGACGAAGCGCTTTTTCCCTGCCCGGTCCGGGTGGGATATAAACATGATTTCTATAGCAGAGCAGCCCATCTTTAAGCGAAAAGGGGAAATGCAGACCTTGGCGAAGTTGGTCCTGCGCCCAGGCATCTGCTTGCTGACTAGCCCTGATTTCTTGAGCACAGATGGGTCCTGGAGTAGGGGAAGTTGAACCCATGGGAATGGATTTGGTGTTCCCCACCGTGAGCGTGGCAAAGTTCTCAGGTTGTAGCAGTTGGGATTCAAAGGTCTCCTTGCGTCCTGCAGCGTATTCCGGTTTACGTGACAGGGCGTCTGCTTGCTTGGTTTGGGCTGGGGTCACATAATGGATCTGAAAGTTGAAACGTTCAAAGAATAAAGCCCAACGTTGCTGCCTCTGATTTAGTTTGCGGGCAGTTCTTAGATGTTCTAGATTACGATGATCAGTGTGGACTTCAATGGGAAATTTGGCCCCTTCTAGCCAATGTCTCCAAGTTTCAAAGGCTGCCTTTATGGCCAGTAGTTCTTTTTCCCAAATGGTGTAATTCCTCTCTGGTGTGGTTAGTTGACGAGAATAAAAGGCACAGGGGTGGAGGTGATCTCCCACCGGTTGTAAGAGTACAGCCCCAATTGCCACATCAGAGGCGTCCGCTTGCACCACAAAAGGGGTTCCAGGATTTGGGTGTTGTAGAATTGGCTGGGAGGTGAATAGTTTCTTTAGTTGCTGGAACCCTTTCTCTGCTTGATCAGTCCAGCGGAAAGGCTGCTTTCCACGGATGCAGCTAGTGATGGGGTCGGACCAGCGGGCAAAATCTGGAATGAACTTGCGGTAGTAGTTCGCGAACCCCAAGAAACGCTGCACCTCTTTCTTGTTAGTTGGCGCCCGCCATTCCAATACTGCTGAAACTTTGGCTGGATCCATGGAAAGCCCTAGAGGCGAGATGCGGTAACCAAGGAAATCTACCTCTTGTAGATCAAAAGCGCATTTTTCCAGCTTGGCATAAAGTCCATGATCCCGCAATCGTTGTAACACCATTTTGACGTGGTTCTCATGTTCTGATTGTGATCTGGAAAACACCAAAAAATCGTCCAGGTAGATTATCAAGAACCTGTCTAGATAGTCCTGAAAAATGTCATTGACAAAATGCTGGAACGTTGCGGGGGCTCCGCATAAACCGAAATTCATAACTCGGGACTCAAATAATCCGAATTTGGTCTGGAAGGCGGTCTTCCACTCGTCCCCTTCCCTGATGCGAACTAAGTTGTAAGCCCCCCGAAGATCCAGCTTGGTGTAAACCTTGGCTCCTCGAAGCCGATCCAGTAGATCCGAGATTAAGGGCAGGGGATAGCTGTTCCGCTTGGTGATATTGTTCAATGCTCTGTAGTCCACCACCAAGCGTAGTTCCCCTGACTTCTTCTTCACAAACATCACTGGGGAGGCGGCTGGGGATTGAGAGGGTCTGATGAATCCCTTGCGAAGGTTTGTCTCTAGGAATTCCCTGAGAGCTTCTTGCTCTGGTTCAGTCAGGGAGTAGAGATGCCCTCGCGGGATCGGGGCCCCCTCCACCAAGTCAATGGCACAGTCATAAGGTCTATGTGGGGGTAATTTTTCGGCTTCTTTCTCATTGAATACATCCCAATACTCGGAGTACTTCTTTGGCAAGGTGATGATGGGCTCGGTGTCTGTGGCATGGCATACCTTGGCTACGAGGCAATGGTTTTGGCAGTACGGTGAAGCAAACTGCAGTTCTCTGTTGGACCAGGAAATGTTAGGGTCGTGGAGAGTCAGCCATGGAATTCCCAAAATCACAGGGAAATGGGGGACCTCGGTAACAAAGAAGGAAATCTCTTCCATATGTTCCCTTATCCACATCCTGGTGGGTTCCGACCACTGACTTACGGGGCCCGTCTTGAGGGGACGGCCGTCTATGGCTTGCACCACACGGGCATTCTTGAAATCATGATATTGTAATCCCAGAGAGTCGGCATACTCTCTATCGATGAAATTGTTGGTAGCTCCAGAGTCTATCATGGCGTGGATCATGACGGGTCCCCTTTTTGCTGACCATAATGTGACCACGAGAAGGAACAGGACCCCGGTTGGCGGCTCTTGGATGGATTTTTTGACCGGGTTGGCGAGCCTCTCTACACCCGGTCGTTGGCTTCCCCCGCCGGCTGTGTGCCAGTCGGCTCAGACGCCTTCGTCTCCGTGGAGGACGCCGCCGCAAGACGGGCGGCAGGCTTCCCTTTGGCTGGGCACTCTCTGGCGAAGTGGCCCCCGTTCCCGCAGTACCAGCAGAGGTTTAAGCGTTGTCGACGGGCCTTCTCGGCGGCATCTAGTCTGGGACGCACATTGCCCAACTGCATCGGCACCTCCTCGCCTCCTCTGGGGTATGGGGTTGGCGGTGGGGGTCTCCACACCGGACGTGGCTGAACGCTGGCGGGAGCGGGGGGTTTTGCCCCGGCTCTACTGCCCTGGCCTCGAACCCACTGTTTTCTGTTGGCAATCATGACTTCAGCCCGTAAACATTGATCAATGAGTGCCTCGAGGGTCTGGGGAGGATCCACCTTGGAGATTTCTTCCAGCATTTCAATGTTGAGACCCTCCCGGAATTGTCCCCTGAGGGCTACATCGTTCCAGCCGGTGTTGTGGGCCAGCACTCGGAACTCGGCTATATACTGAGACATAGGTCTGTCTCCTTGGAAAAGGCGACGGAGTTTGTGACCGGCTGCCTCCAAATTGTCCTCGATTCCCCAAGTCTCCTTGAGGTGGTCCAAGAAGTGTTGCGCTGATCTTAGGTGTGGAGAGGCTTGGTCGAACAGTGCCGTCGCCCAGCTGGCCGCTGGCCCGTCTAGAAGACTGTAAACCCATGCCACTTTGATGTCTTCTTGGGGAAACTCGGCAGCACGGGCCTCCAGATAAGCTTGACATTGGCGACGGAAGACATGAACCTTAGAAGCTTCTCCAGTAAACTTGGTTGGCAACGCCATGGCCGGAAGACGAACTCCGCGTTCCTTCAAACCCCTTATTTCTCCATCCTGTGCATTGAGCTTATCGCGGATTCGGTCCACCTCTTCCTTGTCGATGGTGTAGGTAATCGGCTGGCCGCTCGGCCCAGGTACGACTCCGGTAGACATTCTGGCCGAGGTTAATTGGTGCTTAGGGTGGCGGAGTCAAACTGTCACGACCCTGGCTACAGAGCACCAATAACCATACACAGAAGCCAGAATCTATCTAATATCTTTATTGAAGGAATATATAAAGTTAATAAAAACAAGTGTAGAAAATAGTTCGGAATTAGACCTTTCAGGAAAGGTCAGAATTAGTCCAAAAAAGCAATGTCCAATAAGAAATATTAAGGTCCAAAGTTGTAATCCAATAACCGAAACACTCACTTTGCCAAGCAAAGTGAGGGGAGATGACAAGGTCCTTTAGTCCATGAAACTTGAGCGAGGCTAGGAAGTAACTTGATACTTAAAACAAGGCTTGAACGTGGAACAAGGTAACTAAGAACAAGAACAAGGTCCGTGGAATAACTTGATAAATCCGTGGAACAAGGCAAGGATTGATCCTGGGAAACAAGGCAAAGTCCGTAGATAAACAAAGGCTGGGAAGCAAGGCGAAGGCTGGATAGCAAGGCAAGGCTTGAGCAGGAGCGAGGCTTGAACCGGAGCGCGCTGTCCAGACACAACTTGCTCCGTAGGCTGACGAATTGACTCCGCGAAGTTACTACGCGGGTAAAACACCTAAATAGAGTCTAGCTTTCCCGCCGAAGCAGTTCTCTGGGAATCAGAACCGAAAGCTAACTCTGAGACCAGATGTGAGACTCCCCAAAGATTCTCACGAGAAGCAGTCTTAATTGGCCACATTCTTAGCTGCAATCCTCGCACTCCTGCGCGAAGCTGAATCCAAACTTCTCTGTTGTTTACAAAACTCCCGGCGCAAGAATACGGGAGAAGTAGGCTCTGGGCTTGTTTGACATACTTCTGGGAGACAACTTTCTTGCAGGTGCAAGGTTCCCAGATCTGCCTGGGAAAGATCTGGCTGAGAGGAATCCAGTTCAGACTGGGAAGGTAAAAAACCCAAGTTTTCATCTTCATCAGGAATTACAATGTCCTGAGCAGGACTACAAGGCCCATGGGTCATCACAACTGGGTTTGGCAGGAAAATCCTGATCAAGTCACCATAAGCTGGAGTTGACTTGAAGACATAGAACCAAATAAGACTCCAGCTTAGCTGTGTCTGTTCT
The DNA here is from genome assembly GCF_035594765.1 of Anolis carolinensis. Classification (NCBI taxonomy): domain Eukaryota; kingdom Metazoa; phylum Chordata; class Lepidosauria; order Squamata; family Anolidae; genus Anolis; species Anolis carolinensis. Next base: position 316,992,588 of record NC_085842.1, read on the forward strand.
TCTCTAGCTACTGCAAGATAAAAATATGTGTAAGGCAAGCTGTGGAGCAATAAATAAAGAGAGGTGAAAGTAGCTATACTCCACCAGTACAATCTAGGATATTAACCTACTTCTACTTTAAATATCCCTGTAATGGACCTCAAACTCTCATGTGTGTAATGTACAAAACAAAACTTTAGCACTGATATCACTGACAGTAAGGGAATATGTAGAGAAGTCTAATCTAAACTGTTCAATCAATTGTGCCAAAGCCATGACCCATTGTGTGTGGAACTACAATTCTCTTCTTCCCTAACCATCCATCATGGGGAATCCAAAAACTTTTGGGAAACTAGAGTTTCTTCATTCCTGCTTAGGAGATAGTTCTGGCTCTCTTGATAAAAATCTGGCATAACATAAATGCAACACCATGCCATTTTAAAAAGAATATAACAGGTTCTGTTTGAAGGCATCAGACAACGTCATTGTTAGGGGCCTCATTTGTGCCTATGTAGGTTCTAACACATACTACACATGTTTGCAGTCTACAAGACTTTTACTTTTCTTGTGTTGGCATGCTGCACATGTTCCTGATGACCTCGCAATCCGGGACCTTTCAATTATGTGCAATTTTCTTGTCCCCGAGGCATCCAAATAATGGCGGTTGTATCCATATTTGTACAGTATATCTATACTATTGTTTTACAACCAACAACCACGTTAATGATAGCATTGCAAAGGCTATCATTACCAAGCAATATAGCCAGTAACCAATGGTTACAAACAACACCTGGTGTGTTTTAGCACCAAGCTGTGTGTAGTTGGAGGAGTCACCACAAGGATTATGGATTTAATGGAGATGCATCTGAGATGAAATTGTCCTACACATTCATTTTATAGGTCAGGAGGTCTCAAGTTCAGATGCCATCTGTTGCTGCTATTGTGTAGCAAGGAAATATACAAGTCTGTGAGATGCCACTGTATGTCTTCCAATTATTGAAGCACTATATTTGTACTTCCCTAGAGCTAGATTTTATTTATTTTTTTGCAAATGAGGCAAGAGCTGACCAAATAATATGTATGCATCAAACAATTGGGGAGGGAAGTGAGGAAGAATTTCTGGTACATGAACAAGCAGACCCAAGGTTTGGCTGGAATAATGACTAAATGATGAAAAATGGTATCTGGGGCCCTTTCCACCCAGTTATTCTTTCTAACTTTCTCTTTCTCTTCAGATGCCTTCTTTCCAAAAAGTATATAAATTCTGGGTCTGCTGTACATTTCTCCAATGTCAGAAAAAACTTACTTTTTTCAGACTATAATTTCATGGCTGGAGGATTTTGGGAACTGAAGGTCCAAACAGGTCCTTCTTTTACATCATTCTTGGGATGCATCAAGGAAAACAGAGAGTGTTAGCTTCAGTAGTGCCAAAATTTTAACAGAGCCATTATAAAGTGCTCTTATTGTTCCTTCAGCCATCAGAACTCCAAAGCTGGAAAGTCAAGGCAGAGATTTCTTTAAAAGGAGGACCATTTGGTCAGTATCATTAAGCCGGTTCACAGCAGGTATTAAAGAGCCAAAAGCACTCACATAAAGCAAAAATCCCCAGCATGGTCTATCAAGAACAATTATGGTACATATTCTTCAGTATGTGGGCCAAAAGGAATCCATAAACATTCCTTGGATTTCTTGCCACAAAGTATAGTTAGGATGAGGGTCCTTTTCTTACTAGGCAGCTTACAGTCTTGCTTCTTTCATTATACTAGCATGGCAAAACAGGTGTGGGTCATGGAAACAATGCTTTGTAATTTAGATATGAACAAAATATCTCTGTTGTTGTGGTAAATAAATACACTTTGGGTAGAGATAGGCCCTCTTGGCATTGTGAGGCAGGATTTCAAGGGTTCCCCAATCCCTGTAGAGACCTTGCTTTGAGTATGAGATCTAGACCTGAAACTGTGCTTTTCCTTTATCACGTTTTCCGTATTTGATGTAAAACTTCTCTGAACATAAGAAGAGTGGTTCATCACAAGGATACTCATAACATTATTTAAGTTTGCTACTTTTGTTAGTCTTTATAGCAAGGTAAGTGTTGTCACATTTTTCATTTTTTGTCAGTTTCATAGTAGCATGCAAAAAGATTACTCAAAAACTCTTCAAAGGAATATTTTAGCCAAAAAAGCATTCTATTTACCTTTTCTTTCCTTCATTCCTCCTTCTTCTTTTTGCTTATCTCCATTTGCCATGGGAGGATATATCAAACCACAATTAATATTCCCACATTCAAAAGATACAGCAGAATTAGTTCTTTATTTTATGGCAATTAAGACAATTAAGTGATTGATTTGAAACTTTGACAACTGAAAAAGAATCGATTATGAGGTATCTAGTGCTGCCCAAGTCTGCTCTTTGCAACCCCCAAGTGGACTTTTGGGCTCCCTATTTTCTTATTGTTTCATTTTATATCACCGTAAGTACCCTGTGAAGATACCTTCCTCATTTGCCTGCCTTCCTTTTAACTTCATTGATGTTAGAAACAGTGCATTTCCCATTCCTGCTTTTCTAATTTTCCCATGTCAGGAATCTTAGCAGCAATACTTCACAGACCCCTCTCCAGTTTTCTAGCTCTTAAACTAAACGCTGATGAATTGTAGTCACCCCAATTCTGTTTCTAAGGGTTTTATTGCATGAAGGAGAGAAACTGGCATTGAAGCATCCCATTGTTGTTCTGCCTCAATCTTGATGTAGAAAATCCACCAGTAGATTTTTCTCCTTTCTCCCACTCCCTCCTCTCACTGTTGCTATTCCCAGGGGAGTCATTTTAAGGTTTTAAGTTGTACAGTAGAGCTCTGGTTATCCAACATTAATGGGTGGGCCAAATGTCAGATAACTGAAACTGTTGGATAATAGGGAGGCCCTATTATCCCTCCCAGCAAGCCGGGTGCTTGCCGGGATGAAAAGTCTCCTCCCTTCCAACAAACACTCGGCTTGGAGAGGCTCGCTGCTGCCTAGAAAAACAACTTTTTCTAGGAAGCAATGCACATGGGGCTTTTCCAAGCGCTGAGTGCTTGCCAGGAGGGAGGAGACTTTTTCCACTCGCCAAGCAACCAGCTTGGAGAAGCCCCATGCTGCCTAGAAAAACAGCTGTTCTTCTAGGCAGCAATGCACAGGGGGGCTTTCCAAGCACCGGGTGCTTCCCGGGATGAAAAGTCTGTGGTGCCGGGCACACACTGGGAGGGTGTGTCAGAAGTCAGATAACCGGAACTCTACTGTATTGTTGTTGTTGTTGTTGTTGTTGTTTTTATTTACTATTAGTGACATTTTAAAACCAATTAGCTCACCTTGTTATAGCTCAGCCGTCAGGATCTGGCCCTCCACAGGAGACAGAGTGGGACTCAGAGGCTGATTTGGATTTTGAGCCTCTCCCGGGTTTGGATCAGAGCCCAATGACTTTGCAGGTGCCTTAAGTTGTGCTTTCAGAGGAACAACTAATTGGGGAACATTCTGATGTTAACTCAAGGCTGGATTCACCAGATGGAGTTGTTGTAGGGGAGGATGTGTCTTTTGATCGAAGACAATCTATCTCACAGGGAAGTGCTGAGGAGAAGTAAACGTTTAGCTCTCAAGCGCTGTAATTAGTAAACTTTCCCATGTGAAGCTGTGATTGTCCTGGATCTCATTGAGCAGTAGCCTTGAGGTTTCCTTAAAGGGACCTCACTCCTTGTTTTCATTGCGGTGTCAACATTGCCATTCTTGGGAGAAGCATCTCTGTTCCTGACTCTTGATCCTTGCCTTGTTCCCGTGCCGTTTCCAGGATACCCTGTTGAAGTTCTTGCCTTGTGACTCTCAAGTATACCTCGCCTTGTTACTCTTGTTTCTATGTTTTTCAAGGAATACCCTCCAGGTGGATTACAGTTGTCATTTTGCAGTGTCTTGTCCCTGCTTCCTGCAATTCCTGGATGCTTACTGACTTTGACTCTTTGCTGGAACCATTTGAGTTCTGTTTGTGGATTACAACTTTGAAAGACTTGGAAGATCTATCTATATATAACCCTAAATAAACTGCTTTTCTTGAACATTTGACTCAGTGTGGTTTTCAGAGTGCTCTCGTACCTTTGGGGTGCAACACACCTACTGAAGGAAATTCCTAATGAACAGTTTGCACAAGACTGGAACAGTGTTCACATTGTATATGATGCTAAGAAAAGGTTATGTGATGCCAGCAGATTTTGAGTAATAATTGACTTTTGGTGAAGTTTAAGAAAGAAATGGGACTATGAGGAACTGCTGAAATTAGAAAGTGTAGAGATTAAGAATGACTTTAATATAAGAATGCAAGGAATGAAAGGAATCATTAAAATATAAAATTATATGCTGTGTTCCTTACAAATGGGAAGTCAATTTTACAGGTGGGCATCTTTTATATTTTCAGTTATGCAAGTGGTTATGAATTGAACAGATCTAATAGATCTGCAGTGGTGCAATGGCTTAAACTGTTGAACCGTTTATTCTGGTGACCTAAAAGTTGGCAGTTCGAAGTGATGGGTTGGGGTGAGTTTCCACTGTTAGCCCTATCTCCTGCCAACCTAGCAGTTCGAAAACATGCAAATGTGAGTAAATAGATAGGTTCTGCTTTGTCGGGAAGGTAATAAATTGTGCAGCCATGCCGGCAACACAATCAGGAGATATCTTACGGACAACAGACTTTTCGGATTGGAAATGAAACAAGAACACCTCCCCATGGCTAGAGTTGAGTATTGCCTCCAGAAAACTGGAGATGAAAGGGGAAGCTTTTACCTTTGTTCTGTGTATTTATAAGCCATTGTTATTCCACTGTTTTAAGGCACTGAATGTTTCCCTATCTGTGTATGTTGTAATCCTCTCTGATGCCCCTTGGGGAGATAGAGCAAGATAGATATGCTGGATTTCGTATCACAAAATCACAAGTTGAACACTTCCCAAGTGTCTAGGACTGTGTGATGTATATTATTATTATTATTATTATTATTATTATTATTATTATTATCATCATCATCATCATCATCATCATCATCATCATCATCATCATCATTAAACATTTTAAATCTTTACTTGATTGACCATGATGTTCAGCTGAATTATAAATACCACTTCTTTTTGGCTTCTAGTAACTCCCCTCCACCCAGTTTGGAATTTGGACTTGAAATGAAATGTGGCAGTTTGGATATCAACCCAAAATATTTGGTTTTTGAAGTGTATGACATTACAATTAACTACCATCATCAGAGACAAACAAACAGACTTGCAGAGAGACAGACATTAACTGTAATTTTTATAGATATGGGAGAAGAGTTGGATTATCAAAACTCCTGGGTAAAACGTAAAGCGATGACCTTGTGCAGGGTGATACAACTGAGTTCATTATAAATAAAATTGTTCTAGTAGGCATTTGTTAGGAACCGTATGAAAGGTGAATTTCAGCATGTCCTGGATCCATAGGGGCAAAGACCAGGAGTAGACTGTTTTGTTATACCTGATGCAGCTACATTTCAGGGTCAAGGATGTGTAACCTAGTTGTCTCCCAAGTGAACAGTTCTCTGTGGAAACCTGAGCTCTTCTTTTAAATCCACTTTCTGGTATTGATTTAAGAAAGAAGTAAAGGATTTCTCGTACTTTGGGGATTTTTTTCATTGTCATTCCAGATTGTTACATTTGGGGGGAAGTCATCTACATACCCGACAAATGCAGCATGATTCCAAATAAATATACTTAGAATAGGAGTGTAAATAATACAGTTTTGACAGAATAAGCAAGCTGATCTCTCCCCCTCTGTGTATGGGTGTGGCATTCACACACACACACATATGTTAAGATCTATCAAGATTGAGGATAACTTTCAACATCTTCATTGTCCCATATCTCCAAATGTCAGCCCAAGTAGATGCAATGATCAGGAGAGTTTACTACCAGTTTCAGATAATACACTAACTATGCCCCTTCCTAGATTTAGAGGACCTAAAGATGGTGGTGCACATTTTGTTAACCTCAAGGCTGGACTTCTGTACCAAGCCTGGAAACTCTAATTAGATCAAAACCCAGCAGCCAGATTGGTCACAGGAACATCCAGGAGTAAACATATCACTCCACTGGCTGCCAATGAGATTCCAGGCAAAGTACAAAATGTTAGCTTTGACCTTTAAAGCTCTACATGGTTTGGGTCCAGCTTATCTACAGGATCATTTTCTCTTATACAATCTTCTCCTTTGAACACTGAGGTCCTCTTGGAGCAGCTACTCCAATCAGCCAGAACTCGACTGGCGATGGCCAACCAGAGGACCTTTTCATTGGCCACCCCAAAACTGTGGAACAACCTGCCAGAAGAGCTCTGATAGCTAAATGAGCTGTTGGAATTTAAAACACACCTGAAGATCTATCTCTTCCAGCAGTGCATGCATTTTATGTGTATGCACACATGCATGTACATCTACCTGTGTAAGGACACGTCATGCAGGGTTTTGCTTCTGCTACATGGAACTAAATCCAAATATTTCACATCAGACCAAAGGGTTGAACTGCTTCCGTAAGGAAACTATTTCATGAACTATCGCCAGAAGGGTTTCAGCCACATGTACATACATTAAGGTGAATTTTCTCAGAGTCCTCCCCAAACTTGTTATATGAAACTCTCAAAATACGTTCTGCCATTGTAAACTCATTTTGCTTGAGACTGGAATACACATAGCCCCTCTTCTTATCAAACGTAAGTCATTCTGAGAAAGCTCAAAGTATTTTGATGTTACTGTAGATGCCAGAACACAATCCCTCATATGTGCCCCTTCTTCTTAATGTGAGAATTGCAAATCTCTAAGAGTTCATATGTTTGGAGCTGTACTTCCAACCTCTGTACTTCAAGATTGTCAAAGTACTGAAGCACAAACACATAAAATATTATAATTTTAATGAGCATTTTGTAATGGAAATACTTTTCCTACTGTGTTTATTTTACAAGTGGGAGGTATAGCTGTACTTTGAACATTTTTCTAATGAGGCAAAGCCATGCATGAGTGGAAAGTTCCTCAAAATGTTATTTCCTTGCAAGAAAAGAAAACATTTAATTTAAAGGGAAAATTCATACCAAAACCTTAGTGCATCCACAGAGCTGTGAAGTTTCTTCCTTTCTTTTTTTAAGGAAGCAATTAGGAATATTCAGGGAAAAGGGTTAACTTTTGGTTTTATAGTAAAGAGAAGGACAACCAACAACATGCCCACAATAGATGTCACTGCCCACAAAACTCACTGCTGATTTACATTGCTGCATCGAAGAAACCACTTTGGAAAACTCTTTGCATATGTGCCAGGAAGCCTTAAGACAGGATTTTACCATTTTCATAAACTACAGCTTCAGCATGCCTTGCAATTGGTTTGCAGTGAGTTTAAAACAAAGTCACATTGTGGTAAGTTTGTTTATCTAGGTAGCCTCTAATGTGGCTTAAAGTCTCATCCAAAAAGAAAGCCTATTTGCCCACCAGTAATTTTGTTGTTATTTGCCTCTAAGTCATTTCTAATTTATCTTGCTCCTATCACAAGTTTTCTTGGTAAGATTTGATCAGAGAGGGTTTGCCTTTGCTATTCCTCTGATGCTGAAAAAGCGTGAATTGCTCAAAATCTCCCAGAAGGTCTTCATGGCCAAACAGGGTATTCAAAGTTATGGTCAAATGCTCTGACCACTACACCATGCTGACTCTCAGTTGTGTGATGAGAAATTATGGCATGTTTTCACATAAACTTCCCCAACATTGCCTGTTAGGCAAGGCTTAAAGGAGCTCTAAGGTTTGGTTTTATTTATTTATTCATTCATCTTGCTGTATCATGATCATCATGGTGCTTTGGGGTTTCTTCATTTTATTTTTGCAAAATTGCCTTTCTTAGTGGGTTTGAAAACCTTCACCTCGGAAGCTCTTCTGCTATACTTCTGAGGAATGCTGATAAAAGAACAAATAATATTTGCTCATCATAACGTTCGACACAAACCATGACTGATTAGCGTTGGTTGGGACATCATTGGAGAAAATAATCAAGGTTGCTTCAGCATTGATTTTTTACAGAGGTGAAGCCTCTTTGATGTATTACTCCATCAACACTTACAGAGCCAAACACTGCACATGAAATTAATCCCAATTAATTAGGCCATTTGTTGATGGTGCTCAGTTCTTTTATGTTGCAAAATACATATTAATTCAGGGGGCCCTTTTTCACCTTGTGAAGTTTAGACAGTTAAATAGGATGAGGGTGGAGTGGTGGGTATCCTATTTAATGGCATGCCAGATCATACTAGAAACTTTACCTAACTCTTAACCAGAATGTCAGTATCTTTGCCACTTATAGATAAAGGCCAGCATTCTGTATTTTCACTAAGTAACTTCTATTTATTAAGTAGGATTAAAATATTAGTGCTACTATTTCCCAAGTGAAACACATAGCTGGAATGAGCCCTAGAATGGAGGAGGAGGGAAAACAGATAACGAACAATAACTTTGATCATTTTAAGTAAAAAAATGAAATAATTCTAAGTATAGGTCCTAGAACCAATCTCCATGGAAGCCAAAATGACTAAATTTAGGTGGTCCTGCTTTGGCCACATCAAGAAAAGACATGTCTCACTAGAAAATAATAATGCTTGTAGGGTAGAAGGCAGTAGGAAAGGGGGAAGATAATTTTCCAGATAGATAGACTCAATCAAATAATGTACGATCTTGAGTTTGCAAAACCCAAGGAGACCTGTTGAGGGCAGGGCATCTTGGAGGTGTCTCATCCATAGAGTTTCCAAAGGTCAAGGTCAACTAGAAGGCAAGTTACAACAACAACCCAATATGTATCCCTCAACAGAAGTACAGTGATCTTTGGTAGAAAAGAGATTTCATAGAACTATACATTCCATGCCTCTATGGCAGTTAAAAATACCATAGAATCATAGAATCGTAGAGTTGGAAGAGACCTCACGGGCAGGCCTGTAGCGAGGGGGGGGGGGTTAGGGGTTCAACCCCCCCCCGAAATGTTTCAAGTTATAAAAAAAATCTCGTTTACTCATGAATTTTAACTGGTTAACCAAATCCCCATGCTAAGTCTATGAGATGCAAAACATTAAGAGTCCCTCCAGGCACTATATCAAGAAGATATTGACAGGTTTGTAGCGAGGAGGGGTATGTGCTAGAGGTTCAACCCCCCCCCCCCCCCAAAAAAATTTTCAAAACCCCTCCCGAAATTTTTTTCTGGCTACGGCCCTGCTCACGGGCCATCCAGTCCAACCCCCTGCAAGAAGCAGGAAAATCTCATTCAAAGCACACCCAGCAGATGGCCATCCAGCCTCTACTTAAAAGCCTCCAAAGTGTGTGATTGATACATCCCTGAAGTTATATGTTCAGTCCTGAGAACCATAGTTTAGAACTGAATAATGAAAAACTTTAATGTACTCATAAGTGGCCAACTGAGACAGAAATCAAGATAGTATGGGGACCAGAAACCAAATCTGATGGGACACTATAGAAAGAACTGCTATGTTTAACTCCAGAAGAGAAAATTGAAAGGTGATGTGATAGCGTTCTTCAAACATCTGAAAGGTCTGTCATGTGGAAGATAGAGTGAATTTGTTTTCTGATGCTCCAGAGGGTTGGAGCAAACAATGACTTCAAATTACAAGAAAGGAGATTGGGAACTTTCTGATGGCAAGAACCTATTTGACAGTGGAATGGACTATCTCAGAGGACGGTGGGCTTTCCTTAACGAGACAGTTTAAAACAATGGTCACTGGGCAGCTATAATTTAGCTATGGGCTCAACTAGATAAACCTTTCTTCCTAATTCTGTGTACATAATAAAATACAATTTTATGCACATCTATTCAGAATAAAGCCCTGTAGATTTTAATAGGGTCTATTCATGGGACTAAGACCGATGCTTAACTAAATGTAGATACATTAAGCAGTGTGTAAGTATGCGTCTACAACACCTGTACGAGCTTCCATATTTTGAAGAAGTATTTAGGCTTTGTCGACTGCCATAGCTTTGCTTCTTTTCACGGAGGAAGCTGTGAGTGTATCAGTGCTGCTGAATTTACATGTGAATAAGAAATAATTATCTGTGAGCCCATGGGTTGGGATTTAATAGTTATTTTTTCCCCCAACAATATACCCTTATCTTTATGGAAGCAGTACAGCCCATCAAAGAGTTGTCGCTGATGAACTCACTAATGAGTTTCCAATACTTAACCTTGTATTTTGCTTCATTACAGAAGGCTCCATTCCCTCTAGTTTTACATTTCGTATCAGAAAGTTCATTTAGAATCCAGTCAATCTTCTGGTGCCAGGGTTGCTCTTTAAATTTTTCATTCAGGGAGGACACAATGGGAATAATGTTTGTATCTGTCAAGGAGACACATGAAAACTTCTCGGCAGCATTGTCTGAAGGAAAAAAGGAGGAGACAGAGAGAGAGGGAAAAAATAAATCCACAGAAGACGGGACTCAATAAAGAAAATAAAAGAATTGAATGAAGACACTAAGGTCCGTTTGTTATGGTGAATAAGTCATTGGCAGCCAACAGGTCTATAAAAGGAGACAGCTGAAGTCCTTAGATTAATATTTTATTTAAAGATGACAGTGTCAAATAATTGCTTTTATTGGCTTCCGTTGCTTTTCCCTATGTGATATTTGCAAGATTGCCAGAGAAGCCATGCAAAAAAATATTGTCAAGGATCTTACTGAGTCTAGTTATGGATTCTCAATTCCTAACAGGGTGTGCGGTGTGTGGAATCTTAAACATGGCAGCTTGACTGGATTCTTAAAACTTTCTAAGTTTACTCACTGCCTCTTATGTCATTTTAATTATTGAACAATCTTCTCGCATGTGGATGCATGAACTTAAAGGGCTACATGCCACTCGAAATGTCTTAGGTGAGTTACCTGCAATTATGGAAAACTGATTGCACTAAGTGTCATTTACAGAAGATTTTCAGTGCTTACTCTGGATTTGACTGATACCTAATATATTTAAGCTGAAATTGTGATCTTAAACATTTCTAAGTATAGTGTTTGGTGAGATTTACCTATTATGTTTACTTCCATATTTCCTAAAAATTTTGTGGATTAGGAAGATATTAGATTTTTGAAGCTATTCTTTTCAGGTTGCCCTCTTTGTTCTTGCCAATATGTTCTTGCCAGCTACGATTATTTAATATTTATTTATTTACTACATTTTTACCCTGAAGGGGAATAAGATTGGCTTACAAATTATATGTGCATACAATATATTATATTATTAGCATAGCACAATATTACCATTATATATTACTATATTGTATTATACCACTATAATGTAATATTATCAGTAATATTGCATGCAATATACAATATATTATTAATATTATTATAATGATTTATTATTAGTATTATATTGTATTACATTATACCATGCAGTGTTATACTCCTCCCATTAAATAGAGTCCCCAAAACACTTAAGACGTTTTTTAAATATAGCTGAAAAGCATCCGTGATGAAAGAAGGAAGTTTATATCAGTTCCATTGTGTTGAACTTCTATGGGCCCTTGGTTTGGGGTCTAGTTTCAGTACCTGTCATGGATACCAAAACCCATGGGTGCTCAATATACAATGACGTGGTAAAATAGCATAATTTATATAAAATGGAAAACAACTCAGACAGATACTTTATTTTTATCATATAAAAGTACACTTGAAAAAACAAACACAAGTGGACAATCATTAAGAGAATACAGTGTGAAATTGCAGGCCACCGGAGTTTGGTTCCAGGACCCCTTGTGGACACCAAAACCATTGATGCTCAAATCCCATTATATACCATGGTATAATAAAATGATGTCCTCTTCTCAAGAGAGAGAGAGAGAGAGAGAGAGAGAGAGAGAGAGAGAGAGAGAGAGAGAGAGAGAGAGAATCAAAGCTTGCTTTTTGGATTTGTTTTTTTTTTAATACTTCCAAGCTATGGATCCATGGATATGGAGGGCCAACTGTATGGCCATACAATCTGTAGGAGGAAAGGGCATTGGGAAATAGTCATTTTCTATAGTTACTCATTCTTGTTGTAGAGGTGGACACAGTGAAGACATTTGCCCTTGCACTTTACTACTCTGCTACTGCTGAATACACATGCCCAGTGTGGAACAGTTAAAACAGTGAACATGGCTCTTAATGAGGCATGTTACATTATCACAGGATGTCTACACCCCACACCACTGGAGAAATTATACCGTTTAGCCTGCATTGCACCTCTTGACATCTGTCAGGAAGCAGCAGCCAATAATGAAAGGACCAAGGCAGTGACATCTCCAGCCCATCCCCTGTTCGGATATCAGCCAGCATGCCAATGCCTTAAATCAAGAAATAGATTTCTAAGATCTACAGAGAGAGAACACCTCAGCAAGTGAGAGTCCAAAAGTGGCAAAAGTGGCAAGCCATGGCTGATTCCAAATGAGAGACTCTCTCCTGGGCACACAGAAGATTAGATGACTTGGAAGGCACTGAACAGACTGTGCTCTGGCACAACAAGATGCAGAGCCAACCTTAAGAAATAGGGCCACAAAGTGGAGTCCACAACATGAAGGTGTGGAGAAGAGCAAATCACAGACCACTGACTACAATGCAGTCTGAGCCCTGCTACATGCACAATGGAGGACCCTCTTATAGCAACACCAGAGGCACTCCAAGTGGCCAGCTACTGGTCAAAGAACATTTAGTATCATGCAAAGTTTTTAACTTTGTCTTTTCAACTACATCACAACTTTATCCCTTGGTTCACTTCTGACACAATAAATAAATAAAATGTTGTGTTTTTAAATACATTACAACTGTACCCTCAGTTCACTTCTGACACGATAAATAAATAAATTTATAATTCAAATTTTGATGTATGGTTCTGATACATAATTTCCTTAAGAAATGGGAAGAGAATTGAGGCAAAGAAAGGAAGAGAGAGAGAGAGAGAGAGAGAGAGGACGAGAGCAAAGAACTCATAGTTCTGCACAGCAAAGGCATGGCCGATGCATTGGACACCTTGCAAAACTTTTTAAAATGTTCCAGCAGCCACAAAGGATTTGGAAGGTGCTTACAATTCGAGACTCCAGAGACAGATTAAGTTTGCTGATGACAGCTCATTTCTGAGATGCTTCCAGAGGAAGCCTGATAAAACATTATCTGGAATCTGTGGTTTTGATGAGACGTCTGCTTGGACCATGGAGAGAATGAAATAGCTGAAGGAGCCGTGGAGCCTAAGGGAATACCTGGTTTCATATGACAGTGATTCTTGCAATCTTGGAGCTCTGCAATTTTGTATCATATCATAGGCTCGGGGTTGCCAAGACAGTGTGAAACTGCAGGCCAATTATTTGATCCTTTCAAGATTTCTTCCACGTACACTATCAGTGGGCATTGAATGCCGACCCAAACAGTGAAGAAATCTGGTGGAGGCTCGAAAGAAATATAGATGTGGGAGTTCAGCCAGAAAAGGAGGAAAAGGTCCAGGACAAAGAGATTGCTGTTGAATTAGAGATGATGAAGCAATAGTAATAAAAGAAAATGTTCTTGGATTTTGGAAATTTCTATTAAAAAAAAGCCAAATATTTCACATCTCCCAAGACACCTCCCCTTGAACATTCACACATTCATGAGGCTTACTGCGTATTTCTTAGAAATAAAGTGCACACAAAAGGTAGACGCAAACATGCCCTACAAAACATGTATTGAACAAATAAATACATATCTTAGCTAACATGTATTAAAATGTGAACAGTTTATGGTATGGGGAGAAACACAATGTTGTGTTACTAGTCCTAACTGGAGTAGAGCCACTGAATCAATGTGCATTGATTCACCACTCAATAATTGTTTCAATAAGCCCCTAATTAAATGTCACCCCCCCCCCCTCTTTAAAGAAAAGAAGGAGGAGGAGGAGGAGGAGATGAAGATGATGATGAAGTCAAGATCAGAGAAATCCTCCTTCTGTTCAGCTGGTCAGTTTAAAGATCAGAATCCCACAGATGGAGTGTTTAGTTTCAGTCAAAACCTCAGTAAAAGCACAGCTAAAGGACACTGTTCTAAAATACAGTTAAGGATTTGGGAGTTGGTTTGACACCTCTGGGGCCCCTGGTGGCACGGTTTGTTAAACGCTGAGCTGCTGAACTTGCGGACCAAAAGGTCCCAGGTTCAAATCCCGGGAGCAGAATGAGCGCCCGCTGTTAGCCCCAGCTCCTGCCAACCTAGCAGTTCGAAAACATGTAAATGTGAGTAGATCAATAGGTACCACTCTGGCGGGAAGGTAACGGTGCTCCATGCAGTCATGCCGGCCACATGACTTTGGAGGTGTCTATGGACAACGCCGGCTCTTCGGCTTAGAAATGGAGATGAGCACCAACCCCCAGAGTCGAACACGACTGGACTTAACATCAGAGGAAACCTTTACCTTTACCTTGACACCTCTATCTATGAAAAACAGATTAAAAACATCTTCTGGATAAAACCAATTAACCCAGTTTTACTCCGCATTAGCAGAAGGTGGGAAATTGTCCATACACAGAGAAGCCATTGAAATCCACAAGCATGTGGACAACTTCAACAGAAAGGAAGAAACCATGAAAATGAACAAAATCTGGCTACCAGTATTACAAAACTCCAAAATCAAAACAGTAGATGGGAACCAACACTCTGAGGGCTTGACTGAACAAAGGATGCCCCTAGGCAAGAGACAAAACATTTCCATTGCTAAGTAGGGTGATTAACTGAAACATTAATGCTGGCTCCCAGTGACAAAGGACTCTTGCCACACCCTGGACTCTACACAGATATATATTCTTTCCTTTCCTTACTTAGTTTATCCATACCTCACAACCTCTGAGGATGCCTGCCATAGATGTGGGCAAAACGTCAGGAGAGAATGCTTCTGGAACATGGCCACACAGCCCGAAAGACATACAACAACCCTGTCTATAGTTTCCCTAAAACTCGATAGCAGCCCCACACTTCAGAATTAGTGTAGACAGCGGGACTGGTTCTAATTTGAACTGTTCCATTGTCCATATGAACCAACACCACTCTCTGGCACTCTCTGGCACAGGGGAAAGGGATGAATTTATATTTGCTGTCTATGCTGTCTTTTGTCACTATGGCAGCTGGCCATAGAGGTCCAGAGAGATTCTAACTGTTATTGTGGACCTTTGCTGACATCAGCAGATGGAGTAAGCATCCAATCACCCAATCATTAGGAAGAACTTCTTGACTGAAAGAACTTTTTGTAAAAACTTTTGCCTCAAAAGTTGATGGTCTCTCTTTCCTGGAAGGTAGAATGGCCATTTCTCAGGAGGATTTTAGTTATGAACTCTAGCATGGCAACTGTGTGTGTTTATATTTGTGTGTGTGTGTGTTAGACCAGGGACCTTATCCCATTGTGTGGGAGACACGATCATATTATTGTGGCATTTAGTCTTGTAGCATTACAAAGCACATACAGTAGAATCTCACTTATCCAAGCCTCGCTTATCCAAGGTTCTGGATTATCCAAGGCGTTTTTGTAGTCAATGTTTTCAATATATCGTGATATTTTGGTGCTAAATTTGTAAATACAGGAATTACAACATAACATTACTATTGAACTATTTTTTCTGTCAAATTTGTTGTATAACATGATGTTTTGGTGCTTAATTTGTAAAATCATAACCTAATTTGACATTTAATAGGCTTTTCCTTAATCCCTCCTTATTATCCAAGATATTCGCTTATCCAAGGTTCTGCTGGCCCATTTATGTTGGATAAGTGAGACTCTACTGTTTATCAATCCTTATCACATGTTGTTCTTTTTTGCCTTTTCTCCCAAAATAATCAATTTTTAGATTATCACACTAGTGAGTGCAATTCCCACTCACTCCATTTTTTAAAAAGGAAAACCTTGGGGGGGAAATATGGGGATACCAGCTTTTCTTCAATCTCAATAGTCTCTATGGTAAAAGTCTGAGAATTTAAAAGCTAATAGTACAGACAGAAAAATCAAAGATATTTTGGAAACGTCAATATTTTGAATGATTATATTATTATTATTTTTTAAAAAAAATACCATGCCAGGCTCATGAAGCAGGTTTTGGGGAGATAGATGTTAATGCTTGGTAGGGGACCACCCACAGGAATGTCCCTTACTCAACATCACCGAAGTGATTCAACCTGGGCATATTTGACATGTTTTTGGGTGTTTGCTGCAGTTATATCCAAGTTCTTGAGTCTGGAAGATGATCTCTAACCCCCTTTCCTTTCCTTTTTTTTTTTTTTTTTGGGACTATTTCAGACATTTTCCTGACAAACATGATGGAGGTGATAGGAAGTTGGCAATGCTCTGTCATACATAGTATCCTCAATTGATTCTAGGTGTTTAGAAATAGGGAGGAGGGGGGATAAAGTCCCAGATGGCCCTTGTGTTCTGTGAATATGATATCATTTCATGTTTTTATTACAAGAAATTGATGGAATAAATTGTTGAGCTGGTCTAATTGATGACCTGGGTGCAGTTTGTAGTGATTTAGACAGACCATGCCTCCTCTGACCCACAATCAAAGAAAATACTCTAAAATATACCTTGCAATCCTCTTCAATGCATAGGGCTCCTGTGGCAGGCAAATCAATGAGGAGAGTTTTGAAAGCCATAGTTTAGAGAATCAAGCATGCATGCCTCCCCAAGAGATGTGGCAGGAGCAAGGAGTCTCTATTAAGAGATCAGTGACATGCGGCAAAGAGTCCATGTATTGCCCCCAAGAACTCTTGAGGAGAAGTAATAAAGGGCTTTGACGGCATTTAATTAAAATCTCCCCACTGTTTTGATGGTGTTCTTCATTAGTTTAAGGCAAACTGTGAGTAAATAACCAGTGGGGTGTAGGACTTGTATGTCTGTAGTGGACATGAGGGACCTAGGTTAAAAGTTGGTCATGAAACATAACAAAGGCCTTGCTTAATGTTGCATTTGAACTACTGAGATGTAGGTTTCTGATTACAAATGTGGACCAAGATTCTATATCATTCCAGTGTTATGTAAATTACTCCCTTTTTTCCTTATCCCCTCTTCTTCTGTTCATTTATATTCACCATTTTCCAGCCCCAAAGAACCATATATACTCTATAGCTTGTTTTTTTTTTGAAAAATTTTGTATAAAAATTTATACTACATTAGAAAAATGTAGTATAATTTTTTTAAAAAAACTCTATAGCTTGTTTAAGCTATTAAATCACTCACACAGTAAAACAAGCCACAGAGTTTTAAAAACCCAGCATTCATTACAAGAGAACAAAAATCAACAAAATAGTTCATAGTTAAGCACTCATCACAGTCAGACAGAATAGGAAACTTTTCACTTGCTGATTAACAAGGAAAGGGGTAGTCTAGCATCTCTATGGAAGAGCTTCCAAAATTTGGGAATGACCTCTAAAAATGACTGTGGTGTGCCACCTTACTTTCTTCATTGTGCAATTGCCATTGCATATGTGCCAAAGTGCTTGCTTATTCTCCTGTTCTGCAATGAGGAATGCAAAATAGCTGTTTCTGTAATCCCAGTAAATAAGACAGGATACTGCAGGCACAGAGAAATAATTCTACATTATCCAAGAATGCACAGCCACATGGAAATGATTACAATTGAAGAGCTCTATTTGGCATAACCAACGTATACAGCCACATGTATAAGAAAATTTAGACTTGTGGATGATGATGATGATAATGATGATGATGTTGATGGAGAAGAAAGAAAAAAGATTTCATGCCCACCTCTGCCTATGGATCATTGCAGGAAACAGAAAATTATTATAATAGAATGATGCGTTGTTGTTTATTTGTTCAGTCGCTTCCAACTCTTTGTGACCTCATGGACCAGCTGATGCCAGAGCTCCCTGTCGGTCGTGGCCACCCTCGGCTCCTTCAAGGTTAAGCCAGTCACTTCAAGGATACCATCCATCCATCTTGCCTTGGTTGGCCTCTCTTCCTTTTTCCTTCCATTTTCTCCAGAATCATTCTCTTCTCCAAGCTTGCCTGTCTTCTCATGATCTAGCCAAAGTATTTAATCTTTTCCTCTAATATCCTTCCCTCCAGTGAGCAGTCGGGCATTATTTCCTGGAGGATGGACTGGTTGGATCTTCTTGTGGTCCAAGGCACTCTCAGAATTTTCCTCCAACACCACAGTTCAAAAGCTTCTATCTTCCTTCGCTCAGCCTTCCTTATGGTCCAGCTCTCGCATCCATAGGTTACTATGGGGAATACCCATAGTATGTTAACACCTTCCTTATGATGTACATCGAAAGAGGGAGAGAGAGAGAGAGAGAGAGAGAGAGAGAGAGAGAGAGAGAGAGAGAGAGAGAGAGAGAGAGAGAGAGCATGGAGAGCATGAAGCCCGATCCCAGATCTGGAATCCAGTCCCCCCAGCTGTCTTCTCTGTCTCAATCTCTCTGGTGATGGGAGATAGAAAGAAGAAGTCTTGTGTGTCAGGAACAATGGAGACCTGTCATCTTCTGATCCTGGCACACAGGGCTTCCTCTCACCATTATGGCTTCCAGCGAGACAAAGAAACAAACTAGGACGCCATTGATTCTAAGACATGCCCCCTTTCTGAACATTTTTAAATGGAAAAGTCCATCTTAGAATCAGTGAAATATGATATATTCACTCTACATTCTTTAACAAGAAGAGGCCAATTTTGGACAGAATTTTCCCTTGATGGCCATCTTCTATGACTTTCTATACAGTGCTTCTTTTGAGAAGAAATATTGATCTTTCATCATTTCCCATGTAAATAAAAACAACTGATATATGCTAAATTTCAGTTTTCTTTAAAGTCTGTAAGGGTATGTGTGTGTAACATTTTTATTGCCATGCTGCATTTAAAAAAAAATACAGAATGCAGGGATTTACAACTAAGGGCATAAGAGCTTATAAACATGGCACTTGCTTCCCTCAAAGAACCAATCCATCACCTCTGGTCATCTGAATGACCCAGATCAATAAAAAGGCCACACAATTTATTGTCCTCTTTTCTAGATATACAGCAATAAAAAAGACTCCAGTCCTGGAATACTAGTATAAACTCATGATTGATTGACATGATCATGGCAGCCAATATTTGTGATTGCTCTGTTTGTTTCAGTATATTTAGGAACATAAGGCAACTAAAAAAAGTCTAACCTAACTTGTTGATTCCAGTGGAACTTATGAACAAAAGAAGAGTCTATGCTGTCACAGACTGCGTGGTAAATAGCTTACGGTTCTATTTGGGATAATGTACTATCCGGTGACTCAGAAAAACTCGCAGTAATAGCATGAGGACACAATAGTGGATAACTTTTTGGAGATTAAGAGCTACAGTTTTCAGCCACCTACACAGTCATTGGGCTAAATCCAACAGCTGCTCCCAAATACAGAAGATTCATTTAATCAATGGGACCTTGGAAGTTCAATTGATGACAAGTTGGATGATATAGAAGTCATGTGGAACTGCAACTCCCAGGATATTGTGCCATTAGTTGTCTTGGCAAAGGTTTCTGAGAGTTGGATTCCTTCAACATCTGGAGGGTTACATGACTCCTCCCTAATTTAGGCCCTTTGTCTTTCCAGAGAAAACGCTAGGACATAAAGTATGAAAACTGACACCAAATTATAAGTCCAAGATTTCTTTAAGTAGGCAGAAATATTGTAACCTATCCTACTTAAAACTAATATAATTTTGTTGATATTACATTTCATTGGAATGTGATATACACACATTCTAATCACTTCTAATCAAAACATGGAGATAAAACACCTCACATGGAAAATGCATGAATTATCCATGCAATATATATGAACATGTCTGAGTTTCAAATCAATTTTGTTGATGTATAACAAGATCTTATAGTTGTCCCAGTGTCTTTCTCATGAAGGCATGGAGTCACTGGGCTGACAATTTTCGTAGCCTGAATGGTGGATGAGATGCACCTTGGTCTGATCTAACAAAGCAACTTTATTTTATCTATTTACACTTCTAATTTGGTCAGCGGATAACCTTCAATGTCACCCTGCTGGCTTTTGTGTTCTAGAAAATTCTAAGCAATATAAAGCTTCAGAAACGACTGCCCTTCTTGCTGATAGATCTCAGAAGGACAACCCTGTGAGCAGCTCCTGGAGTAATTAAGAAGTCAGTAAATGTATGTGTAACTCATTTAGAGTATCCCAGTTGGACTGTACTTGTTAATTGATAAACAGGCATGCAAGAACAGCAACTTTAAGGTCTTTTGGTTACGGAACCTGAGGCTCAGGAGACCACTGTTGGGTTGTTGAGGCAGCCGCCAAATTGCTGCTGGTGACTTTCTGCAAGTCCCTTGATTGCAGGTATCACAAAGAGGATAATAGTTCCTTATTTCAGCAGCAAACAATGAGGAAATGCTTATGAGGGATACACGGATTAACTGTTGTGGGACATTTGTTTGGATCACAGGTATTCAACCTGGTAGATCATAATTTCCATTATCCATCTCGTTTGATATAGGACAATATGATATGTACCGCTTCCCGCTCCTCAAGATATTTTGCTATGTTAAAAAAGTTATATTAATCCATTCAAAATACTGAAAAATATGGTGGAAACTTCAAAATACATACCTCACTTAGAATGATCTTTT
Organism: Anolis carolinensis; assembly: GCF_035594765.1. Classification (NCBI taxonomy): domain Eukaryota; kingdom Metazoa; phylum Chordata; class Lepidosauria; order Squamata; family Anolidae; genus Anolis; species Anolis carolinensis. Next base: position 317,013,242 of record NC_085842.1, read on the forward strand.
CCAGAATATTTTCTCTGTACCAATTATTTTAAATTCCATGCATTCTCAGGATTATATTACCCCCAGTTTCTCCCCATCCTTCATGTAGGCACAGCTTTCTTGCATAGAAAACAGGCACTTTTATGGCTTACTTGCATAGTTCAGCATAAGGAGAAGGGTACGTGACCTATTGCAAGCAACCATCCAGGTGAATGAGCCCCTTGGCATGTAACCAATCTAGTAATGTCACCTAATATGGTAGCAATAGGAAAGAGGGGGAGCATGGTTTCAAGAGCTGGTATGGCTGTATTGCTTAGATCAGGTGGCTGCTAAACTCCATTTTACACTCTTACGTTTTGGCTATGGAATTCACTTTCAAGGGAAGCTAAGTTGACTCAATTTCTTTGAACTTGTAATGGGTAGTGAGGACTGCACTGTTTTGTATGGTGTTTGGTCCTTTAAAAAACTTTGAAGAGTGTTTAAATTGTAGGTGTATATTTAAATTTTCTTTTAGACTCATATAGTTTGAAAAGACCCCCAAGGGCTATTTAGACCAGCACTGTGTTGTCGAAGGCTTTCATGGCCGGAATCACAGAGTGGTTGCATGTTTTCCGGGCTGTATGGCCATGTTCCAGAAGTATTCTCTCCTGACGTTTCACCCACATTTATGGCAGGCATCCTCAGAGATGTCTGCCATAGATGTGGGCAAAACGACAGGAGAGAATACTTCTGGGACATGGCCATATAGCCTGGAAAACATACAACCACCCTAGACCAGCACTCTTTAATTATGTTAAAGCATTCCACTTAAAAATATCAAAAGAAGGTGACCCCATCACTCTCTGAGGCAGCAGGATATTCCAGTGTCAAACAGCTCCTATCAACTGAAGGGACTTCCAAATATTTAGGTGGATTCCCTGTTCCAGAAGTTGGAATTCTTTGGAATTGGATGGAAAATGCTAAAACACAATTAAAACACAACTAACACATATTGGTAAGAAAAACACAACACTTTCATAATTGGGAGGAGCAAATTGTAATGCCAGCCAGTCATCTGGCAGCTGAAATGGTAAGTGAGGCAAGATGAAACATAGAAGATGAAGACATGGAAACCTGATGTTGGAAATGGTGGAAAGATCACATTCAAGATATAATCAGAGTTTCAACATAATCTGCACTCAATTAGTTACATGGTGATTGTGGTATACCACTTTTATACTAAATATCGACAGTATACAATTGGCATTGTGAACTTCCCAAACTGCCTGCCTGTGGTCCCATTCTGCGTTGGGAAATATCAAATAGCTGCTACTGCAATCTGAGTGAATAAAGTGTTGACCTGAATAGATAATATTATACACCATCCAAGAATGCATAACTGCATGGTTGGGGTTCCTCTGGTTAATCCTAATTAGGGCAGACCCATTCAAACAGCTAATTAGGGTAGATCCATTCAATTGTGAGTCCAGATATAGGTGAACCCAGTTTTTCAATGGTTTTATTCTATCTGGCTAGATTTCAGTCCATGTATAATTGTGTGTATAACGGAACTTACACATGTGTATGACACTAACAGGATTCAGAACATAGTGTATCTTTGTGAGTAGTCTGAAGCACAGGTGAGAAGGTGAGATGTTCTTGACACCAGTGATGAAAGATAAGCAAACCCAGTGAAGTATGGTTCACAGTGAAGTATGCACATAACAAATGACACTGGAATATTCTTTCATTGCAACTTTCTGAAGCTCAAAGAGATTCTTCCCTAGAGGTGAAAATAATATACTTGAGACATATTAATTCTCAATGTAAAATGTCCTCCTTTGCATAGAACGTGTTTTGCAGTTTAATAATACATTTGCATTAGCATAGAAATAGCCTCATGTCTTCATTAGTTATGCTGATTAATGACAGACTTCTGATACAACAGAGAACATACCTTATTGCTTCCTGGTTCTTCACTTGTACCTTAAAAAACAACAACAAAACTTACTAGCCCTATGTTTGATTCTCAATGAAGAAGCCAATTCTCAGGAATCATAGACAGCCCTGTGGAGTTCAAAATTCAGAACTAGCAAAACTAAAATATACTGACAGCTAGGAGATGGAGAGAATATTCTAACTTAAAAATAAAGATTGGAAAAAATGGTTTCTTCAGTTTCAGGAAATCCTAGCAATCATGGCCAGGCAACAATCTTCACCACATGTGACTTAATCTTGATAAAATGCTCAGTTTCTTCGTACAGAAAACAGTATTCTCTTTGCAGTAAATAAATAACACAGACACATATATTTGTACACACAGTAAGTCCTGAACTGCAAATAGTACTTGGAAGCAAGTAATTTGAGGACTTTCTCAAAGCAAGTGGGAAATGATAGAAGTATTCATTCTTTGGCTTCAAGAACAAAACTACCAGCAATTGAGGTTTATATCCCCTATAAGAGCTGAACCAATGCATAGCACTTTGATCAGTGGGGAATCTCGAATCTGGGCTTTGTCCAAAGTTGGGTTCCTTCAGAGAAACCTTCTGATATCAAAGAGATACACACCATTTCTACATGAGCCAAATAAAAGGAACTTACTTTGAATTCACTGTGAAAAGTCTACATGGTGTACAGCCAGTTCCACAACATACCTCCAAGACATTAATTCCAACACAAAGAGAACTTCAAATTACTCAATAATTTTAGGGAATTCTGGAGTGACCCTGACATTTTTTACATGTAGACACCATATCAGATCTGGGAAGATTCAATGTCCACATGTCAACATGGCATTAGTTCACTGGCCAGAAACAGACTCAAATAGCTCCCCAGCAGAGACTTGTTGGTTATGTTGCTCTGATACTCAAATGGCTCATGTGGTGAGTCCTTTTGATAACAGGCTTCTCTAAATGGAGACAACTTTGGCAAAATGTTGTGGCCTCATGAGAATTGCTTCCAACAAAGCTCTGCTGGGGAACTACTTTGGCCAGCAAAACAGAGGCTTCAACCCCAGGAAGACAGGGTACCAGTACTGATGTACAGTTGGTCTAACCAGCCATATGGACTTCAAAAGGGATCTTGGGTGCTTCCATACTGGTAAGTGTGGACTTACCATACTGTATCTGGGACAGTTCTGGAGCAGGCTACTCCAGTATTTTGGCTGGTGTAGATGTAGCTTCAGTGTGCCATTTTTTAATTTGAATGAATTGACTGTAAGAAGGACTACTGCTGACTTAGTCCAAGAGTGAACAACCTATCATCCTGTAGATGTTGTTGGACTTCAACTTCTAAGAGGTGTGTATTTTGAATTAAGAAAGTGAGAAATTAAATGTACAGTTAATAATTCAAGAATGCCTATGTACATCCTAAACAAGTGGTCCCCACTCTTTCATTGTGGTTTCCAGTATGTCCAGCAAGCTTCTCTTTTTGCAAGGTTTCCCCCATCATTTTTAATGGAATGGAGTAGATCCAAAAACTTGAGCCTAGTCTAGAAATCATGCATAGCTTCAGATTATTTTGGATTGCAGTTCCAAGCTTTCCTTGCCATTGCCTGTGCTGGTTATGCCTGCTGGAACATCCAGTCCCCAAACATCCAAAAGGCTTGGATGACTCTCACTCTGCTTGAAAGAATGTATATCCTATTAAAATATTTTCAAAACAGGTCAGCACTTTCATTAGTGCATCCATTTAATCCAAGATATGACCATTTTCAATGTCCCTGATGTGCTTTTTTGATCAACTGTTCTTTTTCAAGTCTATCTTAAACAACTAAATTATTCGGTTCTCATTACTGGAACAGTGTTTGGTGTGCAGATAAAAAATAGTTTAGGAGCCAGGGGAGCACAATTCGCCCTGAGATTTCACATTTCTGAAAGAACAAGTCTTTTAAAAAGAAAATGACATGGCTTCCAGAAAAAAAAAGTCAGTTCTGCCTCACCGACCTTTGAGAGTTCTTTTGGTTTGCCAGCGAAGCCAGCGGACAAGAAATGGTCTGCTAGGCATTATTTACCTGGACTTTCAAACAGGGGTGGACAAGAATAACAGAAAAAACACAAACTTTTACCAAGATTCTATATTTTTCACCTCCTGTTACAAGCTGAGAGACAAAGTAAAGATTACTTCAGAAATCAGTGCTCATGGCATGCTTTGAAAAAAATACAAGATACACACAAACTATGTGATCATGAGGCAACCCTATCCTGGGGTTCTCAGGGGCTGAGAGTGTGCAGCTCATTCAAAGTCCCCCAGTGGATTTCCATGGCTTGACAGGGAATCAAACATTGGTCTACAGAGTCATTTTCCAACATCCAATTCATTATATCATTACACAAAACTATGTACACCTTTTGTAAACATGAACAATTATAGATATACAAAGGTTATCCACAAAGTAGATTACGTTTTGGAATTAAAAATGAACAGAGTATAGGAGAAAACATTTACCATATGCAGTTGAAAGCCACACCCAAATCCCACATCTCATGTAGTCGCCATTCAAATCTAGGCACTTACCATAGCGATGAATGAGCTTTGCAAATCCTTCCCCACTAAATTCTGCTGCTTGCATCCTCAACCACTTGTTTTCAACTATGGGGACGTGGCTGGCAATGTGGCGTTTTCGCGACGCTGCACAGCTGCGGGAAGGGGTTACCGACTGGTTGAGGATACAAGCGGCAGAATTCAGTGGGGAAGGATTTGCAAAGCTCATTCATTGCTATGATAAGTGCCTAGATTTGAATGGTGACTATGTGAGATGTTGGATTTGGGTGTGGCTTTCAACTGCATATGGTAAATGTTTTCTCCTATACTTTGTTCATTTTTAATTCCAAAACATAATCTACGTTATGGCTAGTCCTCATATATGACTGAAAAAATATACAAAAACATGGTTAAGTCCAGGGGTGGGAAGGGGGGAGATTAAGGATAACCATATTTCAGTAATGTGTGTAAAGTTTATTGTATTTTATATTGTTTTATTTATATCCCACTTTATCCTGAGAGTGGCAACTTATAGCACAAATTGAAACACAGTACAACACAAAATCTGAGGATTCAGAACTAAACAGATAAATATAGAGAGCTATAGAGTTGTAAGGTAAGGTTTTATGGTATGTCTGATGCTTTATATAGTATTAATTTGCTTATTTATGGTTATATGTATCATTTTGAGACTTGTAATGTTTCTTTTATATGGTTGTGAGGCATTGAATCTTTGCCATTTACTATGTTGTTAGATTGCTTTGAGTCCACCTAGGGTGAGAAAAGTGGTATAGAAATAAATAAACAAATAAATAAATAAATAAATAAATAAATAAAATAAGGAGCTCCCTATGCCTTTGTGTCCAACACTTGCTTAATGCAGGAATTCCAGGTAAAACATTCCCAGAGTCTTTTTGAGAAAGGTTAGAAGAGCCAAATTACTTGGCTCTAAGAGCATATCCAGACAGCACCCAAAGTGCGCGACCTCCCATGTTTTTCATTGGGGCATCCAAACAATGCTCCATGTGGGGATTTGTCATGTGGGGATTCTGTTAGCTCCGATTTGAGCAAATGGATGGAGCTAACAGAATCCCCACATGACAAAGAATTGAGTTCTCCTATTGGTGTAGCAATATTACATGCAATATAAATTTTTATGAGCTGGAAATAGTAGACCACCATCTTGGTGACTGCCGTCAGAGCTAAGATCCCAATTTTCCAGATATCATTATATCTTGCGACAATAATACAATTTTCAAATTTTGTTTGGAGAAAAAGTGGAGAAATATGGAGCCTCTTGTTGACTACAATATTTTGAAACAAAGTGTGAATGTTTTGATTTCTAATTCCAGAACACTTGCTAAAATTAGAAAGCAATAATGTGATTTAAAGCCAGTTTGCAAAACTGATCCCTGAAGCCAATGATGAATCCCTTAGTATTTTTTTGACCTTGAAAGACTCTGTTCAAGGTCACCTGTTCCATTAGCACCACTATTACCCGAAAAAGCACTGTATTTCCTCCTTCCCTTCTCAACTTCTAGGCTATGATCCCATCAGGTTGTTTCAACTTGTGTTACCATTAACATTTGTTTTTGTCAAACAATATCAAGGAATGTCTGGAAAATCAATCTTTAATAAGTTACAGTAATGTTTTCAATTTCCTGTCATCTGCTTTAACGTACATGTGTACTCTGTCATTTCTCATCACTTTCTAAATCCATCTTGTTATCAGCTTGGTATAACTTAATGTACAGCTAACTCATTCCTGGGTGACCTTAAATCATACACTACCCGGGAGGCTTCTTCGAAGAGTCATTCTTTCTTTGCTGTGAAGGTGACAGAGATAACAGAAAGGGAGCGACTGTGCAAATCAAAACTTCAAGGGGGACTTTCGTACTTGGCCAAACTTGCTCGGAGGAAATAGTCTGAGACGGTGACAACCAAGCAGTTGTCATCTTTTAACCTGGCAAATTGGAGGTGGTTCTGCCATCCACTGAATCAACAAGGCAAAGCAACAACAACAAGGTTTTGATGAAACTTGACATTTCGCTTTGACTGTGTGCACTGCACAGGAAATAATAGGGAATGTAGATGATTGGGAAATGTTCTTTGGAAACTATGCAAGTCTACATATTCAATAGGGTTCACTCACTCCAGGAGACAACTTAAATGCTTTCCACTCAACGGCCATTGATATTAGTGCTGCTGATGAGTTTACAGTGGAAATGCTACACACACACACACACACACTACAATAATCTGTATAAAGTCTATCCCAATTTATTTTCTCTTCAACAAAGACAGGGGCTGAAAAAGCAGAAACATTCAAGTTGTTTGGGCTTTATGATTTCTTGGGTTGGATTGAACTGAAGGAGTGGCAGAAGAAATATTAATTGGATTATTAGGAATATTAATTGGAATTGCATATCAGCTTGAATAAATTTGAGGATGAACTATATCAAGAGGCTGATTCAGACTCGAGCTTATCCCAGCAGATCCTCAACCCATTGTCAGAACTGGTTTCAGTGGATTCGGATAAACACTCACAGACACACTTTAGTCCCTTTTAACAAATTGGCGCTCACTTTTCTCTGTGTTGATGCAAATTCCTCTGCCATCAAAGTGATGTGAGGTTGATGGCAAATGTAGGTCACTGGATATATTAAAAAGACATGCTATTTAATTCAGTCTATCAAAGCAGCAAATGTGTTTCTATCATTTATATGAAATCTACTGACATCCTTTGAGATGCTATTTCTTATGAAAAATCCAGACAAACTCCTTTCATAATGTAATTTCTACTTATTGTGGACCAAACTGAGAGGACATATGTTATTTGTATGTGTGAGAAAGAGAGAGAGAGAGAGAAGGAGAGAGGGATAATAGCTTTTATGGTATATCCCAGCATCTGCAATTTTATTGTTTCAGGAAGATTGTCATTGTTGTCATTATCATCACCTGGTAAGGGCCAACCAGTCCAGTCCCATCCAGCTATATAGGGACTCATAATCAAAGCATTCCCATCAGATTGCCATCCAGCCTTGTTTAAAAAAAACTCCAGAAAAGGAGAGTCTATCACACTCCTGGGCAGTAGTGTATTCCTAGTTTATCTAGTTTCTCTGTGGTCAGCATCCACAGAATTGTACGGGAGATTCTACAGATTCCTAGAGATATATTCTCTCTAGGAACTTCTAGATCTTCCAGCATGATTCTGTGATTCATCTATATTAACCACAGAGCTGCACTGTTTTAAACAATAATGAAACTAGGACTAGGAGCAATGGGATCAAATTACAGGGAAAGAGATTCCACCTCAACATTAAAAAGAACTTCCTGACTGTACAAGCTGTTCAACAGAGGAACTCTCTACCGCAAAGTGTGGTGAAAGCTGTTCCGTCCCCCAGGACGATGGTTTGCCTTACCTATTGGTCGTTTGTTTGTTTTCCCTCCTTTGCATTTTGTTTGAGCCTCTGGCTGCAAAAGCCTAGGAAAAGTGGCTTGGAATCTGCAATAGCTGGCTGCAGTTTTCTTTGCAGTGATTGGTCAAAGAGTGCAACATCTTAGGACCGCCCTTTTTACCAGGGTCTAGTCTCCATTTTGGAGCTTCATTCTGGCTATTGTCTTCCAACGTGCTGGAGCTGTGCAAGGCTAACTGGGACAAATCATCCTCAAAACCAGGCCAATCTAAGCCTATCCAAATTAGATAAGTATTGAATTATATTGATCTGGAATAGGAAATCTAGTTAGAGGAGCAAAGTTATTCCATCGCTTCTAGAACTAATCTTTGCTGTAAAGATAGGGAAGGAAAGAGTTTCTCCTTCTAATATAGGCAGCGTGATTAGGGTATAGTGGTTTTATAATCACTTTTGCCTTCTGGAACCAGGGATAATTCTGTGACTAAAACCTATAGAAATTTGTTTCATTTTCTGCAACTTTAAGATCTGTGCCAGGTTTACAACCTTGTATGAATAAACATCCTTTTTTGAAGTTATCCAGACTCAGTCGTTCAATATCTATAGGACAGCTTATAGGGATTTGCAGTTCGCCCGGATAAAGGACAGCACGTTTCAGTTTTATAGCTTTTTATTGTCCGGGGGACGGCACAGTTTTGAGGTCGATCAGCGGTTTTCCGCTTCAGCTAGCTTGCACGGCTTTATAGTTTTTTATAGTTTAGGAAGTTTTAGTATAGGCTGCGGCTTTTCCGCCTGAGCTCAGTCTGCATACCTAAAGACTCTACCAGCGTCTGAGGCAGTGGAGCCCGCTCTCAGACCTGAAGGAGTCAAATAGTGGGGCTCTATTTACTTGCTATTTGGCTCGCGTGTGCGCACGTGGCCCAGTGGCTTTCTGGGTTTGCACAAGCTGTGCAGTTCCCAGCAACGTCCAGGGCTCCCTCGGCGGTAGACCTCGAGCCGCGGAGCACCAGCGACAGTTCTTTGGCTGGCTCTGAGGCGTGAAGCCCACCAGAACCAGGCTAGAACCTGGACAGGCCTGGCAACGCTGCTGCGAGTTCGGCCGGAGCACTCGGCCGGCTTCGACCTGCCTCATGGTCCGGCGGTGGTGACCTGCCTCATCGTCCTGCGGTGGTGACCTGCCTCATGGTCCGGCGGTGGTGACCTGCCTCATCGTCCTGCGGTGGTGACCTGCCTCATCGTCCTGCGGTGGTGACCTGCCTCATCGTCCTGCGGTGGTGACCTGCCTCATTGACCTGCGGCGGTGACCTGCCTCATCGTCCTGCGGTGGTGACCTGCCTCATCGTCCTGCGGTGGTGACCTGCCTCATCGTCCTGCGGTGGTGACCTGCTTCATCGACCTGCGGTGGTGACCTCCCTTCACAGCGGGGAGGAGGCGTCTCTTCTCTCCTCCTTTCCAAAGCCAGCCTCGGTGCTCCTTCGGCGGCAGGCCTCGAGCCGCAGAGCACGAGGTGCTTGAAAATTTGGCGAAGTCGCCATTTTGGCAGTTTACGTCACTCGGGCAAGGGAGGTATCAAGTGGCAAGTTGCTGTCAGTTGACATTTTGCAGCTTGCCCACCAAAGTCTGGCGCCAAAGGTCACTATCTTTGTAAAGTATAGTTACTTAGTGATATATATTGCTATGGTTAAGTGCTGTGAATTGTATTATATATTGAATTTGCTTTTATTGTAAATTTACTTGCAGGTATATTGCATTTGCCTTTGTTGTAAATTTACTTGCTATTAAGAATACATAATGTCTATGCAATTTCAAGATGATACAAATGGTATATCTCCTTCTGAGGCTGAAATTAGGAATGAAAGGCCCCAAAGGATAAAGCACCCTTCAGCCAAGATGCTAGCCCATCTAATAGATGAAAAGGAGCTCCTCCATGTGAGGTTAGGTTCGGCATGGGAGCGCATTGTAACATTAATGGGCAGAATAGAGAGCTTGGGTATTACAAGGGTGCCATCCATATTACAGACAGACCTTGAAGAGACCTTCGGTCTTTGGAGGGGTTTGGTGTCTAAGATAGTCCAGGTCCTCGAGCGCATTAACGCCAAGGATTCAGAGTTAGAAATAGTGAGTGTTTTAGCTGACACTAATGAGAAAGAAAATAGGGTGAGGGCAATCCTAGCTTCCTTATGCAGCCATGAGACCAATCTTTTAAAATCACCTGCTGTGGCACTTAGTCTTAAGTCCAACCGCTCTAGTCAGGTATCTAAACTAAGGGAGCGTGCATCGTCTAAACACAGCCACTCTAGCAAGTCTTCTGCTGCTGGGAGTGCCATCTCTTCCCTAGCTGCCTTGCACATTAAGGAGGCTGCACGTCTGGAGCTGCAGAGTAAAGTGGCGGGGGCGGAGGCTGATGCTAAGGCAGCTGATCTCACCCTTCCCTTTAAAGAAGAAGAGCAACGACTGCAAATAGAACAGGCCCATAGACGAAGCGAAATGCAAATAGAACAGGCCCATAGACAAAGCGAAATGCAAATAGAACAGGCTCGTATAGAGATGCTTAGAATAAAGATGGATGCCGCAGCCAAAAGGGTAAGGGCTGAGACTTTGGCCAAAGCCCTAATTGAGCCACTCACAGAAGAAAATGTAAGCCAGTTACCAATACAGGATCCTTCTGCCAAAGTGTTTGCGCACCTTGGCAGCATGAACAGCCAGTTTTCGGATGAGGAACAGGAAGACTTCTCTCCTTACCCAGAGCAGGGCCCCAAAGTCACTTTTGAATTTCCTGCAGAGCAGAGCGTCATAGCGGGGAGCTCACCCTTGCTCGAGCTACCTGTGCCTCCTGCTAAAACCCTAGGTCAGTCAATCAGGGCCTCAAGGCCGAGCGCTAGTTGGCCCCTACAGACAGCTGCACAGGGAACCATCGATTCGTCAGTGGTCGATGTCATCCCTCCAAGAGGCCAAAGGTTGACGCAAGGTACACGGTGGGAGTCCACTCCACAACAGCAAACTCCTCAATTGTTCCCTTCGACGTCAGAGTCCCAGCTTGTCTCCATCATCAGAAGCCCCAGAAGAGATCTTAAGGACAAGGGTGTTGAAAAGTTTTCGGACAAGCCTGAGGAATTTCTTCTCTGGAAGGCCACCTTCCAGAGAGCAATCAGAGACTTAAAGTTATTGCCTGAGGAAGAACTGACTCTTCTGGCTGCATGGTTGGGCCCAGCCTCATCCTCACAAGTTAAGAAGATCTACGCAGCCCACGTAGCCGATCCCGACAAAGCCCTGGAAAAGGCCTGGGCCAGGTTGCAGCAGAGGTATGGGGCCAGCACAGAGATTGAAGCATCTCTTATGGACAAGCTCCAAAGGTTCCCAGCTTTAAAACTCAAAGACTTCAAACTCTTGTGGGACCTTAGCGATCTCCTTGCGGAATTAGAGTCGGCCAAGGAGAATCCAGAACTGCCCGGTTTGAAGTGCCTCGATCAGCACCTGTCCCAGAGGCAGATCTTGACCAAGCTGCCCTTCACTTTGCAAGAACGCTGGGGACAGGAGGTCTTCAACTACAAGGAGGCCCACTCCCGGGCATACCCTCCATTTTCTCATTTGGTCCAGTTCATCACCAGGGCAGCCAGAGAAAGGAATGATCCACAGACGGGCCTCCCCACCTTATACCAAGGGACCCAGCCAGAGAAGGCACCTAAAGTGGACAAGAAACCATCTAGAGAGGCCAATAGACCTGTCAGCGTAAAGGCAGTCGAAACTCAACACAAGACTGATGAACCCAGGTCGGAGGTAAAAGAGTTGCTTTGCCCTATTCACCAAAAGCCTCACAGCTTGGCCAACTGCAGGGAGTTTAGTAGAAAGACATACAAAGAAAGGCAACAGCTAGTTCAAAAGCAGGGAATCTGCTTTAGATGCTGCGGAGCAACTCCACACTTTGCATCCAACTGCAAAGAAAACATCAAGTGTGAGAAATGCAACAGCCTCAAGCATTGCACTGCAATGCACAACTCCAATATCATCTCCCACCCCAAAGAGAACGCTTCACCAAAAGAAAAGTCAGCAGTCGAAGACACCGACAAGCCAGCCGCACCAGAGATGCAGGTGGAAGTTTCAGCAGTCGCCTGTACAGAGCTGTGTTCTGACTCGCACCAGTACAGAGTTTGTCATCCTATCTGCCTAGCGGATGTATATCCAGCCAAGAGCCCTTGGCTTAGAAAGAGACTCTATGTGGCCCTGGATTCACAGAGCGACGCCTCCCTGGCTACTCCAGAGTTCTTCCGCATGTTTGACCTTAAAACCAAGATGGTCGACTACACTATGACTACGTGTGCAGGAAAAAAGAAGTTGCAGGGTCGCATAGCATCTGGCTTCGTTGTCTCCTCTTGCGACCAGAAGAGACAGTTCAAGTTGCCAGACCTGATTGAGTGTTCCTCTATTCCCCGGAACAAAAGGCAGATTGTCACCAGAGAAGTTGTGGAGGCTCATCCACATTTGCGACGGTTAAAGAATGCTATACCAGCCTTTCGGCCAGATGTGGACATTGCCCTTTTGCTTGGCTCGGACTGCCCGAGCTTGTTCTGTGTGAACGACCAAGTTAAAGGACCTCCAGGTGCACCTATCGCACAACAATTGCCATTAGGCTGGACAGTCATAGGCCCAGTGTGCATAAACAAGATGCACCCACCATCGTCGTTGGACTCCAATCAAGCACAGGTGCTTAAAGGTGGACGTCCTACACTTGTGCGCAGTTGCCTAAGTCATATCTCGGTCTACTGCCAAGCAATAACTCCAGAGTATTCCTCCATCTTCAAAGTCTCTGAGAGAGACGAAGCCACAGCGCTCTCGAAAGATGAGCAAAGGTTTTCGGACATTATGAATACTCAAGTCTCACGAAGTGCAGAGGTGAAAGCCTGCAAATCAACCACAGAAATCAAGATGGGCCAAAGATCTTGTCTGGAACGACACCATTTTGAACGTTTTTCGGAATGGCACAGTCTTCTTAGAGCAGTTGCTAGGCTTATACATCGCTTAGTCTGCAAAGATAGTCAGCCTTTGCAAGTTCAGGACATGTTGAAGGCTAAGGGAGTAATATTCAGGTCAGTTCAGAGGCATGAGTTTAGTCTAGAAATAGCCAGGTTAGAACAAGGGCTTGACACCCCCAGCCGGAGTTTCTTGCGTGAGTTAAACCCATTTCTAGACAAGGAGGGCATTTTAAGAGTGGGAGGGAGGTTAGCTAAGGCTAAACTCAAAGTGTGTATAAAGAACCCCATCATTGTACCCCCCAATAGCCATATTGCTTTGTTGTTGGTTCGTCACTACCATGAGAAGATCCATCATCAGGGTAGAACTCTAACTGAGGCAGCCCTTAGAAATGAAGGTCTGTGGGTAGTTAATGCCAAAAGGTTGGTCAACAGTTGTATTTTCAAATGTGTCAAATGTCGGCGACTCAGACGAAACTGTCAAAGTCAGTTGATGGCAGAACTACCTCAGGATAGGACTTTGACAGACCCACCCTTTTCCCATGTGGGAATCGATGTGTTTGGTCCTTGGGAGGTTGTCACTAGGAAAACCAGGGGTGGTGTTGTAAATAACAAAAGATGGGCGGGTTTGTTTACTTGTTTGTCAAAACGAACTGTCTATATAGAGGTTGCAGAGGGAATGGACACTTCATCATTCATAAACGCATTGAAAAGGTTCATAGCCCTCAGAGGGCCAATTAAGTCAATTTGGTCGGACTGTGGCACCAATTTTGCATGTGCAGACCTTAGCCAACCACTTCTGGAAGAGGTGGAAGGCCGAATACTTAAGCCAGCTTCCAACCAGAAGACTCTGGCAAACCCCAAAGGACAATGCCAAGGTGGGAAACCTTGTGTTGCCAAAGGACAAAGACTTGCCCCGCTATGCCTGGCCTATGGGCATTATACTAAAGACCTTTCCTTGCCCTGACGGTAAGGTTAGAAAAGTTCAAGTAAAGACTCATAGTAAGGACAAAATGTCTGTCCTGGACAGACCAATTAGTGACCTCGTGTTGCTTATTGGAGATGTTTAAAGTTTTATACTGTTGTATTGTTGTGTATACAAAGGTGTTTGTATGTTTTTGATTGGTAAATTCCCACATCCTGGGAATTTAGCGGGGAGTGTTCCGTCCCCCAGGACGATGGTTTGCCTTACCTATTGGTCGTTTGTTTGTTTTCCCTCCTTTGCATTTTGTTTGAGCCTCTGGCTGCAAAAGCCTAGGAAAAGTGGCTTGGAATCTGCAATAGCTGGCTGCAGTTTTCTTTGCAGTGATTGGTCAAAGAGTGCAACATCTTAGGACCGCCCTTTTTACCAGGGTCTAGTCTCCATTTTGGAGCTTCATTCTGGCTATTGTCTTCCAACGTGCTGGAGCTGTGCAAGGCTAACTGGGACAAATCATCCTCAAAACCAGGCCAATCTAAGCCTATCCAAATTAGATAAGTATTGAATTATATTGATCTGGAATAGGAAATCTAGTTAGAGGAGCAAAGTTATTCCATCGCTTCTAGAACTAATCTTTGCTGTAAAGATAGGGAAGGAAAGAGTTTCTCCTTCTAATATAGGCAGCGTGATTAGGGTATAGTGGTTTTATAATCACTTTTGCCTTCTGGAACCAGGGATAATTCTGTGACTAAAACCTATAGAAATTTGTTTCATTTTCTGCAACTTTAAGATCTGTGCCAGGTTTACAACCTTGTATGAATAAACATCCTTTTTTGAAGTTATCCAGACTCAGTCGTTCAATATCTATAGGACAGCTTATAGGGATTTGCAGTTCGCCCGGATAAAGGACAGCACGTTTCAGTTTTATAGCTTTTTATTGTCCGGGGGACGGCACAAAAGCTCCTTCATTGGAAGTTTTTTAACAGAGGCTGGATGGCCATCTATCAGGAATACTTTCATTATGCTTTTCCTGCCTGGCAGGAGGTTGGACTAGATGGCCCATATGGTCTCTTCTAACTCTATGATTCTATTATTCTATGATTTTAATAAAATCTCCAAAGATCAAATTCACAAATGTAGAGGGCCAACTGTGTATCAGGACAATGTTAGGAGTATCCAACATGCGCCAGTGAAGGAAGAACAGTGGTATGTGATACACACTGGAGAATGATATGCAGTGGGGCACAATGTGCATTGATGAGCTAATCACATCAGGTACTTTGCCAGTTTTGCTGCATATAAATGAAATTGTAACTCTCTGTTGGCTATGGATGTTATGAAATTGCCCAATCCTAATTCCCACATTGGATTGCAGGTGTTCATCATGTCAGTCATCATAGTTAGCTGCTTTGGATTTCACTTTGAGAGAAATCCAGGATAATTGCTCAATAATATACGATTAAATCAAAATACTTATACTCTCAAGAAAAAACTCTAAGAAAAGAAAATCTGGTGATGCTGGATCTTTGAGCTGGAGCCTCCTTCCAGGAATGCTTTGTTCAGGGATCAATGAAGATGGCATAGCACTGTCAGCCACTCCCAATCTTTATTATAGATGCACGTAAGACTTTAGGAAAGTAAGCACAACTTAATGCATTAACAAGCATTCCAGTATAGTCTTCCCAATAAACTTCCCACAGTTTCTCCAAAATATTTTTAGTCAGTCGTCTTAAAAGATTCACTATCTGTGTGATGAGTAAAAGGTTAGCATCACACAGAAATTGCTTTGTGCCAAAAAGAAACTGGACTCGCCATAAAGCCACAATGCACAGTGACTGACTTTGTCCCCCTTGCTACAGTATCTCAGGGCCTTGGAACAGCCTAGACAGAGGGATTTGATCCATTTCAGACAAATCATGTAGATCAGGGCTTCTTAAACTTTGCCATCCAGGTACCCTTTTGGACCAATTTATTTTATTATTACTTATTTCACATATTTGTATCTCACCCTTCTCACCTTGGAAAGGGACTCAGAGTGGCCTTATAGCAGGCAGCAATTCGATGCCAATACATATAGATGTAAAAATGAAGAAATACAATTAAAACAATACAATTAAATATTAATTATTAAAACATAAATTAAAGTCACATAATTCAAATTGTAGTCCAAGGCCTGTCCAATTATCAGTTCCATTAATCCGTTATCTTTATTGCATACTGTTTGAAAGCTTAGTTCCACAGATTAAGTTTCTTCCTGAGAGACAGGAGGGAGGGAGCTGACATGATTTAATTGGGGAGGGGGTTCCATAGACAAGGGATCACCACTGAGAAGGTCCTGTCTATCTTCCCCATCAATCATGCTTGTGAAGGTGGTGGGATCAAGAGCAGGGCCTCCCCAGAAGATCTTAATCTCTGTGATGGTTCATAAAAGGGAGATACTTTTGGACAGGTAATGAAGAAATGCTTATATGACCCTGGGTATATACGTATATGTGAGTAGATCAATAGGTACCGCTCCGGCGGGAAGGTAACGGCGCTCCATGCAGTCATGCCAGCCACATGACCTTGGAGGTGTCTACAGACAACGTTGGCTCTTCGGCTTAGAAATGGAGATGAGCACCAACCCCCAGAGTCAGACATGACTGGACTTAACATCAGGGGAAACCTTTACCTTTACCTATATACGTATATAAAATAGCTATAAAAATCAGACATTTACTGGTAAAAAAATCTAAATTTGCAAGGCTTACTAAACAGGCTGTGTTTTTTCTATGACATATATCTGAAGCATCTTCTGCAGAGTCCACTGTGAATACAAAACAACAGATTTGTGTAAATGTCTAAAACAGCCACTAGATGGCATTCAGAAAACGTTTACTTTTGCCAATTTTTGGGGACCCCAACATTGAGCTAAGGGGACCATATTTGGGGTCAGGACCCAGAGTTAAAGAAACAGTGATGTAGATAGGCCTATTATCTGCAAGGCGTGGGGAGACTGTTGATGAAAGGGTGACATAGAGGTCTCATTCAAAGTGTTGGCATAAGTCAACGTCAACTTAATGGCAGTTAGCTAAAATAGCAATGTATTTAGAGGTTTGCAAAAAGTGTGACCCATTTGACTTTCTATTATTATTATTATTATTATTATTATTATTATTATCCTCCATTTTTGTTTCCTCTGAAAAGCAGAAGGCTCCACAGGCAACCCAAGATTTGACTTTCAGTGAAATCCAGAGGCAAAGCAAAATAAAGTGTATGATTGTGCACAGAAAGTCTATGTTCTGGTTTTTGCTTGTTCCGTCAACATGTTGACAATTCTGCTATTCCCTCTGGCAAATTTAAAACAATCCAGTTTCATACAGTCATTGCTAGAGCATGCAAAAGAGTCTCCCTTGATGACTTCACATCTTTGGCCAATTATATAGAACATATACAGTTTTCCAGTCTGTCTCTATTAAAAAATACAGAATTCCTTAAAGGTAAAGGTAAAGGTTTTCCCCTGACCTTAAGTCTAGTTGTGTTCTACTTTGGGGGTTAGTGCTCATCTCCATTTCTAAGCTGAAGAGCCAGCGTTGCCTGTAGACACCTCCAAGGTCATGTGGCCAGCATGACTGCATGGAGTGCTGTTACCTTCTCACCAGAGCAGTACCTATTGATCTACTCACATTTGCATGTTTTCGAACTGTTAGGTTGGCAGAAGCTGGGGCTAACAGTGGGAGCTCACTCCACTCCCAGAATTTGAACTGCTGAGCTTTTGGACAGCAAGTTCAGTTGCTCAGCCATTTAACCCGCTGTGCCACCAGGGGCTCTTTACAGAATACCTTAGCGAAGACCAAAATTCTTAGTGTGAACTTGAAAAATGGAAGTCTCCAGCAAGTGCTAAGTAGAGAAACCAGGGCCAAGAGGTCTGTCCTTGTCCCAAAAATGTTGAAAAGACAACCAATTCCCTCAAAGATTTCTTCATTTAATTCATTATCAGTTCGCACTTAAAGATAACACAAAGAAAATGTTTGTTTCTCGGTGTGCCTTTTAATTGCCTCCCATATTAGAATGCATTTTTCCGATAGAGACAAATGTCATTTTCACACACACGGCCATGTTGTGCAGAAAATTGTTTCCCATAGAATATTCTTCACCAATGTTTATGAGTTTTGGTGTAAGCCATTTAAAAGGCTTCGGAGATACGTATCTTGTCAGCTCGATTCTGCCACAGAGACATTTGAG
This sequence comes from Anolis carolinensis, assembly GCF_035594765.1. NCBI lineage: Eukaryota > Metazoa > Chordata > Lepidosauria > Squamata > Anolidae > Anolis > Anolis carolinensis. The sequence continues at coordinate 317,031,205 of NC_085842.1, forward strand.
CTTCAATCCCCTCCACATTCCCCCCTTTTCTCCCCTTGCAAAATTTGGCGCTGCTCTTCAAATGTTAACTAATCTAATGAGTTTTGCGTTGAATTGTGAATACATTTTAATTTGCCATTCAAGATATTGTAGCATTTAATATTTTGCCTTGCAAGCAATCTACCACAAGGCACATTCCTTTTTCTTTCTTTCCCCCCCTCTCTTTTTTTTTAAAAAAAAGCCTTCTGCGAAAATTTCTTTCATACAGTCTGATTAAAATCCAATTAATTACAAACACAATTAAACCTTTCTACAGGAGTTTGCTGAGGACGGCTGACGGAAGTCAAGTTGTCAATCAAAGATGCAGCAGGGAGCACTAATTGGAAAGCAGCAAAACTTTCAGCCAATACGGATATAAAAGGGGAAAAGAAAGGAAATCATTCAGCCCTTCATGTAATATGCACGTTTATTAGGAAATGGTTTCCTCCTTTGATTCTTTTGCTTATCATTTGATCAATACAGCTTGCTTCTGATGGCATCGGCCATGACGAAATCCTCCCAAGGCTCCCAGCGATAGTAAATATACATACAATAAAAAGGCAATTAAGAATGAAATAACGGCGCGTGTGGGGGAGTGGGGAAGGGATGGCAACATAAATGCACCGTCCAGAGTTATTGTAAAATCTTTGCAGCTTAATGACAGCCAAAGTTTATGGTTCTTTCACTTTTGTATTCATTGACATGTGGGCATTCTACAGTGTTAGTAAGAGGGAGAATATAATAGTTATTTTTCCCATCAGTCCCCAAAGAACAGGACTCCCCCCAAAAAAAAAAATCCTTGGAAAAAGTATTGAAAGCTGGTGAATTTGTTGGGTATATAATAATTATTGCAATTTGACCCCACATTAACTGCCATTTATTTATTCATTTACAGTATATATATTCCGCCCTTCTTGCCCCGAAAGGGACTCAGGGCGGATCACAATGTAAATATATGGCAAACATTCAATGTCATTAGACAAACAACACACAGACAGACAGACACAGAGGCTATTTAACTTCCCAGCTTCTGGCTTTGTGAGGGTATGCTCGATTCCGGCCACAGTAGGAGCTGCTGCTTCATCATCCACTGTGACGACGAGTCCTTTTTTGATGGAGTACTTCCTCATCTGGTGTTGTAAATCAGTTAAATTAGCCTCCCCACATTTAGGTCCCTAATTTTTCCTACTTGACAGATGCAACTGTCTTTCGGGTTGCTTAGGTCAACAACAAGCAGGGCTATTTTTTATTTTTTAATTGTTGGGTGCTCACTCCAACACGGGCTGGCCTCAAACTCATGACTTCTTGGTCATAGTGATTTATTGCAGTTGGCTACTAACCAGACTGTGCCACAGCCATGGCTAAATGCAATAAAATCATGGGAGTTGTAGTTTTACACAGTCTTTAGTCTTTTGTGACAACAGCCCAGGATCCCATAGCATTGAACCATGACAGTTAACATGGAATTAAAATACATTAATTCTATAGTGTGGCATCTATGTGTGGAGTCTATGTTTCCACTACAGTTGCCTACTGCAAGTTGCTTCTGGTGTGAAAATCAGCTGTCTACAGAGACGTTGCCCAGGGGACACTGGGATGTGTTACAGACCACAGACCACAGACCACAAACCACAGACCACTTGCTACAATGCAGACTGAATGCTGTCGTATGAACAGTGGGGAACCTTCTCGCAGCAACACCGGAGGCACTCCAAGTGACCAGCTTCTGGTCAAGGGAAACCTAGTATAATGTCAAGTGTTTTACTCAGTTTGTATGTTTTTTAAATACATTATAATTGTACCCTCAGTTCGCTTCTGTCACAATAAATAAACACTGCCATTACCTTAGTTACATTCTATGAGGTTTTTAGTTTAGTCAGGCACCAAAGTTTTTTCACTAAAAATTCTAAGTGCTTCTGCCTAAGCTATAGATCCACATTTCAAAAGACATTGCTATGGCAGTAAAAGTATAATCACAGTCCTACAATTAGAATCATAGAATCATAGAGTTGGAAGAGGCCTTGTGGGCCATCCAGTCCAACCCCCTGTCAAGAAGCAGGGAAATCACATTCAAAGAACTCTTGACAGATGGCCGGGCTGTGGCACAGGCTGGTTAGCAGCCAGCTGCAATAAATCACTCTGAACAAGAGGTCATGAGTTCGAGGCCAGCCCGTGTCGGGGTGAGCACCCGACAATTAAAAAGTAAAATATAGCCCCTGCTTGTTGCTGACCTATGCAATCCGAAAGATAGTTGCATCTATCAAGTAGGAAATTTATGTACCACTTATATGTGGGGAGGCTAATTTATGACACCATAAAAATCATGCAGCCGCCGTTGGAATGAGGAAGTGCCGTTGCAGTGGATGATGAAGCAGCTGCTCCCCCTGTGGGCGGAATCAAGCATACCCTCAGGAAGCTGGAAGCTGGAGAAGGTTTAAATTGCCTCTGTGTCTGTCTCTGTCTCTGTTCTATGTTATATGGCATTGAATGTTTGCCTTATATGTGTACAATGTGATCCACCCTGAGTCCCTTTTGGGGTGAGAAGGCCGGAATATAAATACTGCAAATAAATAAATAAATAAATGGCCATCCAGGCTTTGCTTAAAAGCCTCCAAAAAAGGAGCCTCCACCACACTCTGGGGCAGAGAGTTCCACTGCTGAACAGCTGTCACAGCAAAGAAGTTCTTCCTGATGTTCACGTGGAATCTCCTTTTCTGTACCTTGAAGCCATTGTTCCGCATCCTAGTCTCCAGGGTAGTAGAAAGCAAACTTGTTCTCTCACATCTTGATCCATGGCCCTCACCATGTTTCCTCTCAGCCTTCCCTTCTGCAGGCTAAACATGCCCAGCTCTTTAAGCCACTCCTCATAGGGCTTGTTCTCCAGACCCTTGATCATTTTAGTCGCCCTCCTCTGGACACATTTCATCTTGATCTTTTCCAATATCTTGCCTGGTATCGATGCAAGGCTGACTGGATGGTCATTGTTTGGGTCATTCTTTTTTACCTTCTTGAAAATAGATACATACTGTAATATGTGTAATATAAAAGGGCCCATGTTCTCCTAATGTGAATTAAACTGGTTCAGTAGCTATGGGATGTTAGGTATCAGCTGAAAAGCCCAAACAAACACATGAAAACAGAAAAGACAAGAAAGTTGTGATAGATACACTGGGGTAGCTTGGAAGGAGATGTGGCTGATAAGGTAAAGGTAAAGGTTTCCCCTGACGTTAAGTCCACTCATGTCTGACTCTGGGGGTTGGTGCTCATCTCCATTTCTAAGTCGAAGAGCCGGCGTTGTCCGTAGACACCTCCAAGGTCATGTGGCCACTGGCATGACTGCATGGAGTGCCGTTACCTTCCCGCCGGAGTGGTACCTATTGATCTACTCACATTGGCATGTTTTCGAACTGCTAGATTGGCAGGAGCTAGAGCTAACAGTGGCCACCCACGCCGCTCCTGGGGTTTGAACCTGGGACCTTTCGGTCTGCAAGTTCAGCAGCTCAGCGCTTTAACACACTTCGCCACCGGAGCTCCTTTTGATGTGGCTGATAGGTTGCAGCATTTAGAAGAAATATCTTTTGGTTTAGAAAGAATATTCAAAAATGTTCAAAACGATGATCAGAAAATGTATTTCTCAATTGTCAGGAACCCTGATGGAAAGAAATCTTTCAACTTTGGAGCTTATTCCGCAGAAACAGTGTACAAGTGTGTGCATTTGCAGAAAACTGAATTTTCTGCACAGAATAAAGAGTTTCCTATGGAGAAATCTTGGTTACTGACTGAAAATGACAATGAGTAAATGATAATGATGAATGCATGCACTCCAAACTATTAATAGCCTTTGCATTACCCAGTTTGCATTGACTTTAGGTAGCAAGGAAAACATGGGATTATTTCTTTATCTTGCTTGTGAAAATTAAACTTATGAGTATTTTTACATTCCAAAGAACATTCCACTCACACATTTCTTCTCAAGGCCTTTTCCCTCACTATTCATTCTTGTCTGCTGTCAAATGTCTGGCCCTGTGCAGCCTTTGCAGACTAGCTTCCACGAACGACTTTGCCAAAATCCTGAAAGTTACAAAAGGTGGGTAAGGGAAGCTCTAACCCCATAGGGGCTGTCACAAAAGAAGGTGATGGGCTTCCCTTCCTACCCCATTGAAATGACGGGATGTCATTTCCAGGAGTCGACGGTGAGTAATTCAGCAGCGAGCCAAAGGACATGGCTGAGAAGGGTGTAATAATTACAGCGGCATGTAGAAATCCTCCCGTGTATTTCCTTGCGGGAGGATGATCTCGGAGAATTTCTGCAAGGCCAGCTTCAAGTAATTACTGTCACTTCATGCTTATCTGTAGGCTCTCTTGCTAGGTAGTTTCTCTCTCCCCCCTCCTTTCCTGCCACTCCTTCCTGAATATACCGAGTTGACAAAAGGAGCCATTTGTCAAGATGGCACTCTGGCACCACTTTCTCTGCTGCACCTCCTTTCCTTTTGCTGAAATTATGTGAGAGATTACGGCCTGGGCTGGGACGATATGTACCATATCATCTAAATAATAGAACCCACAATGATCAATGACAAATGGCCATTAGCTTCGACCGATTCAGCCATGTCATTGAGGGCCAATTTGAACGTCTTTATTTCAGACATGTGAAATTGCCACTGACTTTTTCTTCCCCAGGGTGCACGTGTGGCAATTATGTAGTTGCCTGGTCTGATACAAGGCAAGAGATGGAGACCAAAATGACTGATCATCACAGGTCATTTATTCTGTCGCAGAGTGTGCGGCAGTCGGGCCGGAGGGGAAATGTGGTTTGTAGGAAGAGGAGTACATTCCACAGCCGGAGAAGGAGATATATCTCCTATCTATGGCAGAAGAAACTATTTGGGGCAGGTGCAAACTTCTGAAATAGTACTGGGTCAAAAACACACCAACAAAACACAATGGCAAAGCTGCATTCTTTTTACAAAATAATTGTCTCCAGAAATTGGAACACAGGTGGAATGACTGAAGGAATGGCTGAGATTTCACACTTTTCTTGTGAAGTACAACTCCTTTACTCACAGAACTGATATCTGGCAGTGGCTTCACCTACACACATCCAACAAACTTTTCTAGTTCCTCTAGGCAATTCTATAGGTTAACTCCATGAGAGGTTACCACAGCATCATCCTAGGAGAACCACAGGAGGACTTATGAAATTCCTGGAAACTTATTTAGGAATCTTCTAGGTCCTCCAGGGTGATGCTATAGCAACACCTGACAGATGGTGTTCATTTCAATAGGGTTTACTGTAATCCACAGCTCCAGGTATCCAATGTACCCTACGGCTACAAGAGTTATAGTGCATAGTATGAATCTAAGCTCATGCAATTGTAAGGGGATTGTGCTACTCTACTATAGAATTTCATAGATCCCTAGAGTCTCAGAGCCCATCTACACTGAACATTTAATAGTGTTTCAAACCAGTATTGAAAAATGTGGTTTCACTGCACAGGTGATTACAAGGGAAATACTGGAACCAGTTTGAGCCCTGTGTAGTGAGTACAAAAACCACACAGCACTGAGCATATTAAGGGCTTTCTTTGCATACTGTTGTGGGAGTTGTGTCTGGCCACCACAGTCTGAAGCTAACTTTTAATTGTATTGACCATTTAATTTAATGGAGTTGGAAGAGAAACAAGGGTCGTCCAGTCCAATCATCTGCCATGAAGATATATACAATGAAAGCACTCCCAGCCAGGGAAAGCAGTCGTCCTCTGTTTAAAAAACTCAGGAGGAGACTCCACCACACTTCAAGTAATATTTCCCACTGTCTTACAGCTCTTACTGTCAATAAAATTGCCCTAATATTTTGGCATAATCTATTTTCCTGAAGTTTGGATTCATTCTTTTGTGTCCTTGTCACTGAAAGAGCAGAAAACAATCTTGCCCCATCTTCAGTATGGAATTCTTTCAAATCTTTAAGCATGGCTTAAAGTAGGATAAATATATTCAGCTCCATAATTTTAGTCACCCTCCTCTGGATACATTCCAGTTTGTCAATATCTGGAACAACATTTTGTAGCATATCACCTTCAGTGGCTGCTAGTTACTTTCATTCCAGTATACTGCCAAATAGGGGTTTGCAATTCAACTAAACTCCATGCCATTTTTGTTGTCCAGATTTCAAAGCCCCCCCCCCCCAATCTGGGTGGGCAAAATTTTGTTTTCTATGCTCTGGGAAGATCCGGCACATTGGCAGCAACGGGGGAATTTCTGAGGCTTCCCTTTCCATCGTTTCTAGGGCATCAGTATTAAGGAACCACTTTTTCTGGGAGTGTTTATCCTCATATCCTTCAGTAAGACATGGGTTAAGGCATCAGACTTAAGAAACCACCCTTTCTGGGATCATTTTTCCTTATATCCTTCAATAAGACCTGGGTTAAGGCATCAAATGTAAGAAACCACTCTTTCTGGGATCATTTTTTCTTATATCCTTCTATAAGAACTGGGTTAAGGCATCAGACTTAAGAAAACACCTTTTCTGGGATCGTTTGCCCTCAATACTGTTTCAATGAAGCTGAGTTTAGGCACCTTTTTAAAACACTTATTTCAGTGAGAGTCACACCACCTAAAGGGGTATTAGGCATTCTTAATATATATAAATTGCCTCCTCATTTTATGACGGCTTTAGAAATGGCAATATATCTCTACCCCACATTTGAAGCTTGCATCATCTGAAGGGCACCATTGGTGGCAGTTTCTTAATTGTGTAGAAAGTAAAACTTATTTATTGTTATTTGAGTCTAAAAAGCAAGGCAAGCAATGCAGAGCTTCGAGTGGCTCTGAGAATTTAGACCAAAGGACTAGAGCATGATCTGTAGCTCTGAAGCAATTTTGCAACAGAAAAATGGAGGGCCAGCTTGGCTAAAAGATTCGTCATGGCTTTCCTCTGTTTTGATTGACTCAACAGGCAGGACTCACAGGGAAACCCCATGTAGGAATGTGGCTGTCTCTCCGCACTCCATGTGTAGCAGAATGAAACCAAAATTAGCCGTGGTCAGCAGCCACGTGATCTGTTGCAGCTGGAAAAAAATGGCAGCAGTGCCTGTGCTATTATAGTGGGCCGTAAGAGCTGAAAGAGCCAAACGGGGAAACAGCCCTATTGCTGAATCTCCACCAGATTTTAAATGAGAAGAACTCTCCAAGGTGCTGAACTCTATCTCCAAGGTAGGTTTAGCCTTTCTTAGTGAACACCTGCAAAGTCAGGACTAAAATTCAAAATGGATTGATGAACCTCATCAATATAGTAAACTTCACTTTCATACCACACATATTAAGCACCCATTACACACAACTGTTTCTCAGTGGTGCCTGCTTATTTCCATTCAATTCTCTATTATAAGGAATAATAATAGTTAACAACCACAAGAGCAATAAGGATGTTTCCATACAGTCAAACATTTTCTGACTTCCCCTTTCATGTCCTTGATTTTGTGGGTCAAATGAACCAATGGCTGTGAAATCCCACAGCCTCCCATGCTAATCCAGGGGTAGCCTGAAGTTCTTAATTTTTTCTTCCTTTTAAGTTGGAGACAGTTAATTACTTGGGACTCAAGATATGTACAAGTTACCCAGGTTTTCACCATTAATCAAATAAATGAAATGAAAATAATTAGTTGATAGTGACTTTCTGGCTTATTAAAATCAGATCCAACTCCAATCAACATTGCTCAGAAAATCAAATATAGCACACAAATGAAACCTTCAGGCATCTTTCTCTCTCCTCTCCACCCCCCCACCCATGGTGTTGGTTTCCCCTGTGTGTTGTCATTTTAACCATTTTTAATCTTTATTTTTGTGTTTTGTACAAATGATCTGTTTGATTCAATCAATGGAAACTGAGTAAAACCATGGAATCAATGGAATGGAAATGTCTGCAGGTTGTGAGGTATTTATTTATCCATTGGCCACTATTTTGTCTGTTGTTTGTTTGCAACAAAACAATTCAAAAACTGTGGTTGTTGTATTAAACCACTGGTAGTAGTTTTTATTCCATTAGAAGATTTTTGCTCTTACTCTTTCCCACCTTCTTCCTGTCATTCTGCCTTTCCCAATTTCCTTCTCATTCCACCCCCCCCCCCCCCCTTTCTCTTTTGTAATGGGATTGAAGAAGAGGCAATTACTTTCTTTTATTTTTTCTGGCTCCCAACCATGTGCTCATTAGAACAAATGTTACCATTACCCCTTTTATTTTATGATTATTAAATTTGGATTTGATTGCTAATACTTTGTGTTTTACTGAAAGTTTAAATGGGAAGACCGGTAAACCCCTTTAAAAAAATCAAAGGGAAAAAGATTGTAAAGGTTAGAAAAGCAACAGCAGACATCAGATGACTTTCCTCGGAGTCCTCCAAGAGAGTCCATCCAGCTCTTCTCATCATTCTTGTACAGGTCACATCACAGCATGTATTCCGGTGTTGTAAGGGGCAGTTGAGAACAGGAAGGAATATGAAGAAGAGAATCAAATTATGAATACATTATACTCCAATCATATTTATATTTTTCCATATGTATCTGTGAGATCTTCAAAACAGGGCCTTTTCTTAGTACCATCAACTTCACAGATTTAATTGGTTGGACACAAGACATCATTGAGCCTAGAACCCCATGTCTCAGCGGTGGCCAGAGGAGCCTTCGCACAACTAAAAACTGTGCACCAGCTGTGCTCGTACCTTGGGAAGTCTGACTTGGTCCACACTCTGGTTACATCCTACATAGATTACTGCAATGCACTCTATGTGGGGCTGCCTTCGAAAACAGTTCAGAAGCTTCAGCTGGTCCAATGGGAGGCAGCCAGGTTTCTCACTGCAGCGGCGTACAGGGATCATACCATTCTCCTGTTGTGTCAGCTTCACTGGCTGCCAATCTGCTTCCGAGCTCTATTCAAAGTGCTGGGTTTAGCCTACAAAGCCCTAAATGGTTCTGGCCCAGTCTACCTGTCTGAACGTATCTCCCCTATGAACCACCTTGGAGTCTGAGATCGTCTGGGGAGATCCTGTTTGTCAATGTAAGATTTGTGTAAGGTGCATGTTTAAATGTAATTTGTGCTGTGCCTGGGATTGCAAAGTGATTGCCTCATCTGAAGTGTATGGACGTTGAAAGAGTCAATCAGTAATGAACTGTGATGACCCTGTGAGTGTCTGGAAGGAGGGAGGATCCAGATATAAGAGTGAGTTCCTTCCTCTTGCATCAGCTACCAGCTACCAGCCACCAGTTATCAGTCATCAGTCATTGGTTGTTAGTTGTCTGTCTGCCTAATCTGTATGTGCTGTATTTGCTGCTCCACACAGTGATTTTACTGACGCCTCCCAGTGTCCATTCTTCTATGCTCCAGAGCTTCCAAGCCCCAAAAGCATCTTCACAATGCTGACACTGTTCTCGGTCCCACCATCTTTGCAAGCGTGGCTGGTGGGGATGAGAGATAGGGCCTTTTCAGTAGTCATCGTCGCCCCCCCCCCCCCCCGTTGTGGAACTCCCTACCAAGTGATGTCAGGTCAACTCCCTTCCTCCTGGCTTCAGAAAGAGAGTTAAAGCCTGGTTTTGGGAGCAAGCCTTTGAGAAGTAATTGTGCAATAAGTTTACTTGAAATCATGCAATTGACTCTGGATCAGCCTTAGACCTTGTTTTTGGATGCTGTGTTTTAGTATTGGATTGTATTTAAATATGTTTTTTAGGTATGCTTATTTTAATCTTAATGTAACTTTTTATGTTTTATGTTGTAGACACTATGTAGTGCCATTTGTAAACCACCTTGAGTCCTTTGGGGTTAAGAAAGGCGGGATATAAATATGGTAAATAAATAAATAAATAAGACAGGGCCTTCTCAGTGGCTGCCCCCTAAGATCTGTAACTCTTTTCCCAGGGAGGCCAGGCCTGTTCTTTGCTGCCCTTTCCTTTGCAAAAAAATACCTTTTTTATTATTATTGTGGAATGCATTTGGTTACTGCTAAAACTTGGGCATAAAGGTCCAGATCTGAGGGCAGAAAAATGCTTAAGCTCTGAATCTGAGATTGTAGAGAAATTTTAGATTGTATGCCTCATGGCAGGGAGCCATATTCTACCCTCAGCAGGCTTTTCTAGTTGGGTTTCTTTGTTTTTTAATAAGAACACCATGGACCTAGAAATGAACCAAAAAAAAATAGAATGTCACATTGGATGACATTGGAAAATTACCTCCATCATAATTATAATTCATGAATGAATTTTTGAAAATATGTGTTAGAAAATGTGCAAAGGACTCAGAGAGACCTCAGATGCTCTCTTACCAGTACATTGCTTTTATAGCAGCCTAGCCAGGTGTTTTACGGGCTGCAACTATTATTATTTTCCTGCACATGCATAGTGCATTTAATATGGGTAACCAGGCACCATGGGAAATGCAGCTTTACCATTATTGCCACATATACATAATGCAGTTGTGGTGGACATTTATCATGGGAGCTGGAGCCATTACCATTCATCCACACATGCTCAATGCATCTGAGGCCAGGAGAAATGCATGTGTAGCTTTTTCCCCCCCACACACATATGCAATGAACTTCAGGTGCCATGGGGACTGCAGAAATTACCATATTCTTGCAAATCTAACTGCACTTAGGGTGGACATATCACGGGAACAAGTGTTGCTTACTATTCTCTCGGTTTCTGAACTGCTTACACACAACCCTTGCTTTCAGATATTCTAGACTGCTGTTGTCTTGTATTCTTTCCCTGTATGATGCCTAACCAGTTCTCAGCAGGAGTCAGGAGCTAAGCCTGCAATATAAATAATGCATTTTATGTTTTTCCCCCTGTTCTCAAATGAGAAAATCAAAATCGAATTCCATATTTGCACTCAGGAAATAAGAAGAGGCTGGGTTACAGAGGCTAAACAACTTCAATAAAATAATTATAACAATAATAATTGAAATATTGTTACAAATGAGGTAGACTTTCACATTTTTTCTCTCTGATTGTGAGCATGTCTGCGTTGCACACACGTACATGTGTGTGTGTCCAAATGTTTCCTGAGCCAAATTAAATCCTGCATAAAATATGACCAGAAGCGCAGTTGTAATAACCATTCCTTTCTTGGCATTTTCATTCCTTTTTTGCTTTTTTCTTCTATGGAATGTATTTTCCCGGAGGACATTCATGAAAGGAAGCATTTGTTTATTATTATAAGCAATAAATAAAGAAATAAAGAAAGGTGGAAGGTATGTGGGAATGGAATATCAATTTTCAGAGCTGTGATGAAGTGAATACACCCTCCCCTCCCTAAAAATAAAAAAAATAAAAATCTGAGAAAGCAACAAAGCATACCGAGTCTTCAAAATTTGGAATATTTTTTTTTAAAAAATGAATACAATTATGAAGCTTCATTCCTCTTACTCTGGGTTTGATATTATGATTGACTAATACTACGAGTGTGTTTTGAACATAGGATTAGACCAGAGAAAAGCAAACTAGTGTTCTATAGATGATTTAGACCACATTTTCAATAAGACTCAGGCTGGATCTACACTGCCCTTTAATCCAGTTTCAGAATGTGGGTTAACTGCATTGAACTAAATTATATAAGTCTAGTCTGCCCTTTAATCCAGATTAAAGCAGTTAATCCACATTTTGAAACTGGATTATAGGACAGTGTAGATGCTGTTATGGTTTGCAAAGCCACTGTGCTGTGTGTGTTATCTGGAAAATGAAGTGCATGAAGCCGATTGGCCAAGCCTGCAAAGATCTGGGGATTGACTTGATACTGTTTCTGTTCTGCTGCTGCAGAACCAGTATGGACAAGTTTTTCAGTGCTGACTGAGTACTGCTGGTGAAAGAGAGCAGTTTACTCAGAGAGGCCTTGCTATTTTGAGGCCTGTTTGCTGCTGAGAAAAGAGGGAGGAGAACCAGGACTGTATTCTTCTCTGAAGCAGATTTGTGGACTGAGAAAGGACTATTTATGACTGTAGACTTCTGTAAGTTATCGGAGGGACCATTATACTACTGGTTTTTTTAAAAAAATTCTTGGAATCAATAAAGTTCCTGTATTTTTGTTCTGCAAACCTGAGTGGCATATTATTGTTCTACGGGTAACTCTGGATCGCGGGCACATGTAAGAGCTTCCATTTATCATCATCAATCCACTACAGATGCATCCTAAAACAACATAGCCCATGATCAGGGATTCTGGGTCCTGAAGTATCTCACAAACACTGTCTTTGCTTTCCTTGAGTTAGGCAATCCATGGAAAATATGCCTATAAATGGCCACGGAACATGCTAGCAAGGTGAAATGAAAGAACTGGATGCAGAAACACTAACAAATATACCTTTAACCATCAGCCCCCAGAATCAATGGAAAAACAGTAATGTATTGCCTTTATATCATCTCCTTCTTTCTCTTCAAATGAGTGGAGAACAACTGAAGCTTTAATAGGCTTATTGTGGGAAGATCCATGACTGACTATTAATGGTGGTCTCAGAGATATATCAGCTTGGACAGTAATCCAGAGGTCTATTACTGTGCAACCGTGGAATGCTGTTTGTCCATAAATATGAAATGGTAGACTCCCAAGACAATATCTCAAATCTCAGAGTTGCACAATTAATTATTCAATTAAGATAATGATAACAGCAACAACAGTAGTAATTAAAAAGGGGACTTTTGGACAATAAGGAGCAATGCATGATTTAGGAGAAGTTAAGTCAAAGAGGTGAGATAAAGTGAAAACATGACTGGCTTTTATAAAGCCCTTTCAGCCAAGACTGTGCTATCCTGGCATCCTCCAGCACTCTTCCAGATGAATGAATTTGCAGTGCCAGAACATGTGTTTAAGACGTCATAGAGTAATGTCATAGTCTATATTTGCAAATCCTTGAAGTGTTGGATTGTCAATTAGTCTGTGTTGGCAGCTGACAAAATTGGGAGGTTTCAATCTGTGGCTATCTCCATGTAGGGATGGGCAACTTCTACAGGTCCAGAGGTCCACATGGTACCACCACCCAATTTCACAAACTAAGAGGAAGCATGGGAGGATTCTCTTTATGACTTTGGTCTCTCCCAAGAAGAATCATAGAATCATAGAATAGTAGAGTTGGAAGAGACCTCATGGGCCATCCAGTCCAACCCCCTGCCAAGAAGCAGGAAATCGCATTCATAGCACGCCCGACAGATGGCCATCCAGCCTCTGTTTAAAAGCCTCCAAAGAAGGAGCCTCCACCACAGTCCGGGGGAGAGAGTTCCACTGCCGAACAGCCAAGATTTAGCCCCAGACATTTAACACCAGTTTGGGTTTTGGAATAAAGGTCCCCAGGTCTAAAATACTGGAGGGCGGGAGGAGAGATGAATGGGCAAATCATGATGAAGCTTGTTTCCATGTTCCTTTTGATGCTTTGGGCACCATACTGTTGGTCACTGGAGGGGGCAATGTTGTAGCTACAAGGGTAATTGCAAAAATGGTTTTGGGGGTTTTCAGGTACCCAGGGGACATACGTGGCTATAATTTCCAGCTGATCCAAATTGGTAGTCTCAGTAATTCTCTGTCATCCCACTTTTTAGCTGCTTCTAAAATGCCCCAGTTTCTTTCTACTCCTCTCACCTTTCCTACTTTAATAGTTGCAAATTGAGTCAAAAATAAAAAAAAGTAATTTCTACTCACTTAACTTCCAGAGGGAAAGCAAGGAAGGGCTTTTTGTTCTTCCCTATAGATTCAGTCAGGGGTTTCTTTCTCCTCCCCCACCTAAGTTTTCTTAAGCTCAGTAGATAATTCCAGTATCCCTTTGCTAAAATAGTAGTTTTATGTAGACTTGTGCATAAATTCATTATGGATGTTTGCCTTTGGCTTGTTCGGTTGGTTCGGGAGGTTCAGAAGCCCATAACAGTATGGGCTTCAACACCATTTTTTTTTTTTACCGGGCTCAACAGAACAGTGGCTGAAAAAATCTGGCTGCTTTCATTTTCTTTCAGTTACACATAGATTGTGGGGAAGGAGGGATCCACTAGAAGGAAAAGGAGCACAGGAAGTGAGGTTTCTTAAGCCATTTCTTTAAACCCAGGTCAACTCAACAGACAGAAGAAAAAGGATCACAGAAAAGGTGGTATCTTAATTTTTATGCTTTTAATCCAAGTCTTAATGAAGGATATAAAGACAAATGATGCCTAAAATTATGGGAAGGGGAGCCTGGGAAGATTCCCCCCGCCATTGCCAAAAATGAGCTGAATAGAAAACAAATATTTTGGCTTCCCAGATCTAAAATGGATTTCTGTCCTCCCAAATTTGAGAGGCTCTCAAAAATTAAGTTCTTTAAGCATGTTGTTACGTACAATGTCAATATTCTGGGAATGTTTGTGTTGTTGTTTAGGATGGTAAAACTAAAATGGTCAGATTTCAAGTTTGGAGCCTCTTCTCTGAATCTTTAGTTAAAGGAGAGGAATCTCAGAGTGAGAGCATATTCTTGAAAATTCTTCTTCTTTCTTTCTCTCTGTTGGAATGATAATCTGTGAACAACCGGGGGTGGGACTACTTAGCCCATATCATGTTTTGATCTCAAAATCTGGGATGCTCTTCAATTGGCATCCTTCCAGATACAGCAGTTCAGCTCATAAATTTGATTCTAGGCCCCTTCTACACTGTCCTATATCCCAATATCTGATCCCAGATTATCTGATTTAAACTGGATTATATGAGTCTCCACTGCCAAATAATCTGCGATAAACAGATAATCTGGGATCAGATTCTGGTATATAGGACAGTGTAGAAAGGCCCTCAGTCCTCCAAGCCATTTTGCAACTGAGAAAGTGAGATCCCAAGTTAATTTCTAGATCCAGTTCCTTCCAGATTGTTTTACCACATTTTCCCCAAGATTTTGGAGCTCCTACTTGGTGCAGGGCTGAAAAAAATGGTCCCTGATTAATATGTCCACCATTATTTTAAATTGTGAATTTCAAAAGAAAATGCATTAAGAAAACTTTATTTAGGCACATAGTTAAATAAGATTGTCATTCAGATTATTGCAAAGAAGAAAAATGTAATGTGGAAATGAGACTGATGCACATTTCCCTACATGAAAGCAAGAGGAGAGGAATTTTTTATGTTAGGAAACATTTTCAAGTGAGCTCAGGATGTATTGGAAAACCTCAAAGTAAATACTTTTTGTATCATCAATTGGAAGAATGATAATGCAGAGAGATACAGACACATATATACCCAAATGGATGGGATTAAAGCGTTCCTTGTGTGGTGTAACTCCTGTTGAAAATGTGTGTGTGTGTGTGTGTGTGTGTGTGTGTGTGTGTGTATATATATATATATATATATATATATATAGAGAGAGAGAGAGAGAGAGAGAGAGAGAGAGAGCGAGCGCGAGCCATTCGGAGAATGGATTCAGCCTATTTATATCTGCACCTTTGACTGATATCGTCATGGGTGAGAAGTATTGGCAATAGCCTGCCATTTGTCTGCCCCTTTGATGAAATAAAATAAAACAGCAAAGACAAAATGCTAACAGAAAAAGCCATAAATGAGTGAACAATAAATATTGTGTCTAAATGCAAAACGAAGCAACGGATACAAAAAACCCTCAAAGCCTCCAAAACTTCATTTGATCGCTAAACAGACTCCCTCCGGGAATATATATATATATGTGTGTGTGTATTCAATTCCAAGAGCTAAAGTATGACAGGTGAAGAGAAAGAACTGTATTCATCACTGGTTTTCTTCTTTTTCATAATAACAATTCAGATTTCAAGTGGGTAGCCAAAAGATTTGTGTGCTGAAATGATACTTTTTCTCTTGCAAAATAGTCACCACATTTTGGGAAAGAACTGTTGTCCAAGTCTTGGCAGGGAGAAGGAAGCTTCAGCATGTGTGCTACTAGGATGGACTAAAATCTCTGACCCGTGTGGGTGGTGTGTCATCACAGAAAATATTGACCCCATCATAGACATACAAAACTCAGTATTTCTGGTGCTACTTCTTCACTCAGCTGTGCCACCACTGTTTCCAAAACCACAAGTATTGATAATTTGTCGAGTGCCACATGTATAGTATGGAACAAGTGTGTTCTACAACATGCTGTACGTGGGACTGCCCTGGAAGATAACTCAGGGCACATCTACACTGACCAAGTAATATGGAATTAAAGTGGCAGAGAAGGAAGCAAGTTTTTTATCATAATTTTTATTGTTTTGAAGGTGGTATATACAAAGAAAGTGAGGAAAACATTCAATAGGGGATAGTGAGATAAAAGTTGGGAAAAGAAGAGAGAGATGTTGGAGGGAGACAGAGGAAAATAAAGATAAATAAAAAATAAGTAAGAAGAATTTTTTTTAAAAAGAAAAAAAAACATGGGTGACTTCCCATTTCCTCTTGAGGAGTTGCGTTTCAGGCTTTATTCTATTGCCCATGGTATCTTCTGATTCACCTTCTTGAAGTTTTAAAATTTCAAAGACGTAGGATATATCTATAGTGAGTGTGTATCCTTCCTTGCGAATAAAGTCTCTGAAGCCAGATCAACCAGTTTTTTTTCTTTTACATCTCATAGTTTCTGTGTCAAACTGTCCATTTGTATTATGTCAAATAATTTTGTAATCCAGTCATCAATGGTAGGTACATTTTTTTGTTTACAGACTTTGGCAAGGACTAGTCTTGCTGTGGTCCCAATTAGAAAGAGTATTTTATCTTGATTTTTATTCAATTTTACATTTGTTATGCCCAGCATAAGGAAGGAAGGAAGCAAGTTGAACATGAGCCTGATTGCTCATAAAACTCAGGAATCACCAGTTCAAGGCCCATGTACTAAGCTTTACGAGTTCAACTCCAACTTGGTTGCAGAATCTGCAGATTTCATGGCTGTGGAAGATTGCTTTTCTTTTCTTTTCCAAAGCCCACTACTCCACTGTGCATGTGTGGATCTCTAGAGCAGCAATCCCTTAATTGGTTCCACCATGCTATATGGTTTGCACCTACACACACTGATGCATTTTACAAGCCCTATTTTGGAGTATTCCAGTTTACGGCCTCTAATGTATGTTCCTGTGTGCTTTCTCTCCATGCATTATTAAAACACAATGTTTTTGAAATGTCTTCAACCCACATTAAGTGGTCAGTGTAGATGGGCCCTTGGAAGCTACAGCTGGGACAACAGGCAGGAGCTGAATGCTGATATGAAGATTTTCTAGAAATCATATGGTTCTAAAGGAATTGCATAAAATGAATTCTGAATTTCAATCTGAATTCAAGGAACTAGTTGAAGCTCTAAAGGCACTGGGACCTCAATACTGAAAGGAATGGTTGTTTTTGTTAATTTTGTTGACTTCTTCATATGACAACCTCATGAATGTGAGACCTCCAATAAACCCTGATGATTTCCAAATCTTGTAAACTCAGGGCTATAGCTTCCATGATGGAGTTTCTCCATCTGTAATGTGGTCCCCCACTCATTCTATTGCCTCTAAATATTTTCTTGTCATCTCATGATATGGCCAAAATATGATAGCCTCAATCTAAGTTTGATTTGCTCTAGAACTCGTTCAATTGCTATTTGGATTCTCGATATCTGTAACTTCCCTTCCAGCACTGCATTCATACCAGTTGATCCTTTTCCCTTTCAGCTTTCTTCACCATCCAACTTTTACAACCATACACAGAAAATATAATAGAATGTCTCTCCCTCTATATGCTCAACAGAATTTTGCAATACCTTCTAGGGTGACAAAAGAGAGGTCCTTCTCTACCAGGGCACCCTGATTTGGGAACACACTCTCTTCGGAGGTGAATTGGCATCAGCATTGACCTCATTCCAGCACCATATCAAACTACCTCCATGTATCAAAGTTTTTGGGGTGTAGCAATGTGGGTTATATGGGAGAAAGAATTGTTTGAATTGGTTTAACTGTTTGAATTACTTGATATACTTATAGCATGTTTCTTTTGAGGCAGGCCAGAACATTTCTTATTCCTTTGCAATGGTGGTTCTGTCTACAATGCTCAACTACATGATTCTCAAATTCTCCATGGGATGATTACAGCTCAGTTTCTGTTTTTCCAGAAACTCATTATTTGGTTACCCTCTTAACCTGAATCTGCCTATCCTCCAAGTAAGATATGGCACATTGTTGTTGTTGTTGATTATGTGTGCCCCGAAGTCATCTCCAATTTATGGTGACCCTAAGATGAAACTAGCACAAGATTTGTTTTATTTATTTATTTACAATACTTTTACCCTGCCTTTCTTACCCCAGAGGGGACTCAAGGTGGCTTCACAACATGGCAATAATTCAATGCCTTTTAAATCAAAATACAAAAGCGTCATTTAAATAATAAGACATTAAAATACAATTAAAACACAATTAAAACCATAACATTTGACTCTGACAAAGGAGTAAATCACATGATCAAGCACATAGTCGGGGCTATTCCATTTGACAAATATATATCTTTCATATCTTTTACTGCACCAGATTTCTGAAAGCTTGGTCAAAGAGACATGTCTTCACTTTTTTGCAGAAGATCAGGAGGGAGGGGCTAATCTAATCTCCCTGGGGAGGGAGTTCCATAGCCAAGGGGCCACCACCAAGAAGGCCCTGTCTCTCATCCTCACCAATCGCATCTGTGAAGAGGGCGTGATCAAGAGCAGGGCCTCCTCAGGCAATCTTAGTCTCTGAGATGCTTCATAGGAGGAGATACGTTCAGACAGGTAAACTGGGCCAGAACCATTTAGGACTTTATAGGCTAAAGCCAGCACTTTGAATTGTGCTTGGTAGCAAACTGGCAGCCAGTATAGTTGTGTGCTCCCTGTACACAGTTCTGGTGAGCAATCTGGCTGCGGCCCGTTGGACCAGTTGCAACATCCAAACAGTCTTCAAAGGCAACTCCACGTAGAGTGTGTTACAG
The DNA here is from genome assembly GCF_035594765.1 of Anolis carolinensis. Lineage (NCBI taxonomy): Eukaryota > Metazoa > Chordata > Lepidosauria > Squamata > Anolidae > Anolis > Anolis carolinensis. The sequence continues at coordinate 317,050,136 of NC_085842.1, forward strand.
TAATCTATTCGGGATGTAACCAGAGCATGGACTACCATAGCCAAGTCAGACTAACCAAGGTACGGGTGCAACTGGCACACAAGTTTTAATTGTGTAAAAGCCCCCCTGTTACTTGCCCAGGGTCACCCAATAAGTTTTCATGGCAGGTGGAGTTTTGAATCTTGGCCTCCAGAATTGTAATCTAACACTAAAACCACTACACCACACTATACATACCCTTCAGCATTCGATGAACGAAGACTGGGACCCATTTGGCCAAGGAACATTAGTGTGTGAGTGTGTGTGTGTGTGTGTGTGTGTGTGTGTATATATATATATATATATGTTTGTGCATATACGTATGTATGTGTGTGTGCTAATGAGAAATAATAGACACTCTAGGAAAGGTCTCCTGGGAAGAGGAAGATTTGGCAAGGCCAGTTCCAATTACTCCTTTGGTGTTCCATGTTACCAGGTACTTTTAAAATGTCCCAGGTTTTCTCTCTTCTTCCCATTCTTTTTCTTTGCTTTCAGCTACTTCAGACAGTGACAGAAAATGTTCAAAGTGCAACAATGATGGGTTAGGGGAGAAATGAAGACCATGGAAACTTAAACTTCCCAGTAGGTTCAGGCAAAAGCAAACTGCTTCAGCTTCTCTCAGCTCTTCTGAAACACATTTCAGCTCATGTAGGCATGATGTGGTTATGTGGAAACACACAAACAATATCCGTGAAAAATACTTCCTCTTATACAGTAATCATAAGAAGTTTGACTAAATTGTAGTGTGTGTGTGTGTGTGTGAGAGAGAGAGAGAGAGAGAGAGAGAGAGAAATCTTTTACTAAGAAGAAAAATAAAAAAGCTGAGTACTGTAATTTTTCAACCTCCTTGCTGCAGCAATTCTTTAGTTGGCTGCGGAAGTGACCCAGAATGGTGTAAATCAGCTTTAAGCCCCATTGCCTCTGGCTGGGATATTTAGCAGAAAATACAAACATCGGCAAGAATGAGAGCTATCACTTATAGTAAGATGCACCGTCTTCTCAAAAGTTTGAATTTACATCAATACGCTTCACCAATACAGGATGTCTGGCCAAATGATAGGCCAGCAATGATGAGGGAATAGAGAAAAGAAAGGCACGTAACAGTTACACAATAGTCTAATTAACCTAAATAATTTCATTAATTTCTCTTACAATGGTGAGCTTTTGTTCTGCATGTAAGAATATTTGGCATTTATGCTTCCCAAATATAGATTACTTGGGCTGTGGCATTATATTATAGTTATAAAACAGGAACAAGTACATATATTCCAACATTTCACAGAATAAAACTGGAAAAAAGTTTGGCCAAGTACCACCAAGGCATGATCAAGATGGTAAAAATTATTTCTAAGGAAAAACACACAGGTCTGGTGAGGCTGCAGCAGTCTGCTTTTGCCTCAGCTAACTGGGAAAAGCAAGGTTTTGCAATAAGTGAAGGAAGCAGAGGGACAATGAGGGAAAGTGAGGAATGAAGAAGCAGTGGGACATTTTAAAATCAGCTGGAAAAGAAGGATGTCAAGAAATGAATCAAAACTCTTGTTAAATCAAGACAGTTGAAAAGTAGGTGACCACCGTATTTTGCCCACAGTAAAAATGGAAATCATTTTTAAAAATCCCTTGTATTTATTGTTGCTAGAAAACCATTTAATGAGACATTTAATCCAATTTGGTCAGACCTCACATGGACTACAGTGTCCTGTTCTGGACACCACAATTCAAGATGGATATGTATGGCCAAGCTGGAACGTGTCCAGAGGAGGGTGGCCAAAATGATCAAAGGTCTGGAAGCATGAATCCCTCCGAGGAGTGGCTTAGGAAATTGGATAGGGATAGCTTGGAGAAGAGAAGGCTGAGAAGGGACATGAGAGTTTAAATGTCTGAAAGGATGTCATATTGAAGATGGAGCCAATTTGCTTTCTGCTGCTCCAGAGACTAGGAAACAATATATTTAAACTACAAGAGCTTCCACCTAAATATTAGGAAGAACTTTTTGACAATAGAAGCTGTTCAACAATGAAATATGCTTCTCTGGAGATATTTAAACAGAAGCTGGATGACCATTTGTTGGGAGTGCTTAGCTTGTGCATTCCTGCATGACAGAAGAGGGTGGGCTAGAGGACCCTGGAGGTCTCTTCCAATTCTATGATTGTAGGAGAAACAAAGCTGCAACCTAGGGCTTGTCTGCACTGACTAAATAGCCTGTAGTGACTGGAAAGTTGTTCCTGGCTGTTTACATGATGTCTAGTGACTTCCATTCCTTATCTTGGGGTAAACTACATTAAACTGGTTTAGCCCCATGCTAAGTAAAAACAGGAATACTCTGGAGTTTGGGTGAAGCATCGAGGCAGCTCCACAGTTTGGGCAAAGTGTGAACAGCATGACCATGTCCAATCTGGAATGAGCTAGTGTCTCCACAGTCTGCAGTCCACTGCCAGTATTTAGTCCATTTCCTTTTTCTTGCACTTATAAGAGGACAAAACAGTTGGATTTACTTGAAAATGTACCTGGACTGTGATATAGATCCAGAGAGTTGGAAAGGATCTTAAAGACCTTAGTTGTCAACCCTCTGCTTCAAAAACCCACTAATCTTCCATTTATGGTTGAATGTCCCTTGCTGTTAGGAAATTCTTCCTAATGGTTAATCAGAATATATATTATTGTCATTAGAATCTGCTCATTCCTGTCCTGCCCTTTGGAGCAATAGAAAGTAAGTCTACTCCATTTTCCACATTGCAGCTCTAAATGTATTAAAGTTGGCCATCGTATCAGCTCTGAAGTTTTCTCTAGGTTAAGCACACCCAACTCTGCTGTTGTTTACAATACATTACTTCTAATATGAAAATTGGGACATATACAGCCAAGGGGTTATCAGTGTTGGTCAAGGTGGCAAATGTAAGGAAGAGCAGACAAGGGGAAGAGATGCTGCAGCCGTTGGCTTTTGAGTCCACAAGGGAAGGTTGGATTGCCCTCTTCTCTCTTCTTCTCTTTGCTGAGCTCACTTTGAGCTCAGTTTGCAGCACTTGATATGATTTGAAGACATAGGAGAGAAGTGGGAGGAAAAGAGAGAAACTGGAACATTCTAAAGGCTACAGAGAAAGCAGGACAGCAGAGGATTAATAGGGATTGTCTTTTTCAAATTGGAATAGTTGGAAGGGATGGTTTTACCCCTAGGGTTCAGTTTCCAAGCCTTTGGCACCTTGGCCACCCCTTCTGGATACCTAGGAGTGCCAAATTATTTTTGAGAAACCTAGGCATTGATGTATTTCGTTCTATGATTGCAGAACAAATAGGGTGTGCCTGTAGTTAACATTCAAAAGATTCACAGTCCCAGCTCCCATCAAGATCTGTTCAAGAAAGAAAGCTATGATTCAAATCTCAATTGTACTAAATTGTACAAAACACTTTTGCAAAGTGTCATTTACCATTCACTCTCTCAAAGCAACATTTTCCTCCACAAGGATGCTATGTATTATTTTATTTTCATTCCACTCTTCTAAAAATAAACAGCTCAATAACATTCAAGCCCCTCGCTCCTGGCTGTAGTCTATCTGTATTCTGCGGCTATTCCGTATGCCTTCACCTCATATATCTTTATATACTGATTAATGCCGCAAAAAAACATGTATTCCTGAGTTTGTCCTCCATGTCCCACAAAAAGCTAATCAAGGAAACCTGTTCTGTAATGCAGTGCCAGGCTATCAGAAATCCCTGAAACCCTGGTACTTTTGCCAGATAAAACTATGCCAGGGCTTGGGCATTGTCCTTCAGAAGGAACTGGAATTTTGTCAGGACAGCACCTAAATTTGAATCAGCTGCTTTGCCAAGCTGCCTACTCTCCCCAGGCAAGAAAAAGAGAATGCCAAAGTTCTTTCTCTATCAGAACAACCTAGAGTTTATCACAGTATATTGATCTCTCAAGAGATAATGTAACCTATCACCCAGCAATCCTTTCATTTAAAAAAGCCCAACTTGGAGGTAAATCCTAGTGTATTTCATGGATTTATCTCCATAATAATTATATTTAGCATTGCAGCCAAGATCCTCTCTCTCCTCTTATAGGAGAGAAAGTTCTATTGAATCGATTACTTCTGAAGTACATTGAGCTGTGAACAGATTCAAATCTGACTGTGTCAAAGCCCAGTAATACAGCTTAGAGTAGATCGCTACGTCTTTGACCTCATGGCTCGGATTCAGGGATCAGCATACACGTGTCTCTTAGGGTGCATCTACATAGGGCCTTTGTGTCCTAGTACTACCCCAAATCCAGTATATACCTGCTGAATCTGAGGCCATGTGTCCAGATAGACAAGTATGTTCTTTTGTTGCTCCATACCCACTGCTTTTAGCTGGACAGCAGCTCTAGGAAAACCTAGCCATCACCTGTTGCACCTGCTGATGTCATATCAAGGCACCCACAAGATCAACCTCTGCAATGGCTACAACATGAGTTGCAATTGTTGATGTATTTTGGTGTATGTGTGAAATGTTAAATCAAGTGTTTTCTTGTTGGAGTTTTGCAACTGTGTATTCCGGCATGCTTGCCAGCACCACACGGGTTAAAGGCAGGCCAGCTTGAGTGATAGCCTGCCTAGCCAATAGGTCAAGCCTTTCAGTCTCAGAAGTACGGACAGGACATTCGCCATTCTGCTATGGAATGTGAAAGTTGCCTGCAGCAGAGCTTTGCAGATGATTGGCAAAGAGTGAGGACATGCTTTGCCTTGCTTAGGGAAGCATGGGTCCTATGAGCAATGGACTTTGTAGTTGTATATAGTTTGTATATAATAAAGTCTTGGAACCGATGTGATCAGCTGAATTATGACTGGTGTCATTTGTCAGTGCTACTTGGCAAGATGCTTAAGCAGTCTGACAGAAGATGGATTGGTGAGAGGCCTGGCTCACCAATAAATCAGGGTGGTTTGGAGCTAGTTAACCCCCTGACAGCAATGGCCAACAGTATTCTAGCCCATGCATTTTTCTTTATTTTTTTCTCATTTAAAGGATAGTAATGAATCAGTAAATGTCAAGCACTAAGCAAAACAAAGAATAAGAAATCACTGATAGGTACACAAAATAGTTATTAACTGAGATCTTACCTCATGCTGATATAGTGTATGTACTCATCCAGTTCACTGGTAGTTTTTTCTACATCAAACTTAAGTAAAATAACACTATAGTGCCACCATTTCTGTGTCTGCAAATGTACTTGCTGTTTCTACAACCTTTAATCTGCATTTTGCAATGATACAGTTTGCAAACTTTCATTATTTGCCGCATGTGTAGACCAGACCAAGGCTTGAACACATGAGCCAGGCAAACTGGCATTGCAGCTGGACCATCACCTTTGGTAACGGTTCCTGTCTCATGACACCATGCGCATCCCACTGCCAGTGAGTATCTCATCCCTAGCTATTGCTAGGTGAAGCCCCTCAATAACCGCCACTCCCACAATGTTCCCAAGCTGGCAGTATAGTGACACCAGGAGACAGGATTATCTTCTACTCTTTCCCCTGCTATTCCAAAGTTGTCATTTTTTCCATTTTTATATTTTATAGATACTTCTTGTTTTACAATGCGTGGAGTATATGGATCAAGTCTCTGACAGATCTCCCCTCCTATGTGGGGTGCCCCAAGGTGCAATTCTCTCCCCTCTTCGCTTCAACATCTACGTTAGACCCCTTGCTAGTTTGGCTCGGAGTTTCGGCCTAGACTGCTATCAATATGCGGATGACACCCAACTCCTTCTGCGCTTGGAGCCTGGAGCAACGTCAATACCAGACAATTTCATCTTATGTCTGGAGGTTCTGTTGAACTGGCTACGTGCTAGTAGACTGAAGGTGAACCCGGCAAAGACTGAGATTCTCTGGCATGGCCGTTCAACTGGTCTGACCCACTTGCTACCCACCTTCGATGGTGCTGCCCTATCTCCTTCGCCCACCGTTAAGAGCCTGGGTGTCGTTTTAGATTCGCAGCTGACAATGGAAGCTCAGGTCGCTGCTGCCTGCAAACAGGCCTTTTACCATCTACAACAAGCGAGGCAACTGGCACCCTATCTATCTGATGAGGCTCTGGCAACGGTCATCCATGCCACGGTCACGTCTAGGCTGGACTATTGCAACGCCCTGTATGTTGGGCTTCCGATGTCCATGACCCGAAAGCTCCGTATTGTTCAGAATGCGGTAGCCAGACTACTCACAAGAACACCCATGAAATGCCACAAAACACCAGTGCTGCAGCATCTGCATTGGATTCCAACTGATTACCGTGGTCTATATAAAATGCTAGTCCTGACTTTTAAAACTCTTTACGTCCAGGGCCCATCGTATCTTAGGGACCGTCTCTCCTTTTCCCATCATCGGAGGTCACAACGACCATCCCAACGAGACTTACTGTATGTACCGGCTCCTAGAGAAGTGCACTTGGAGAGGACACGGCGCAGAGCTTTTTCTATTTCTGCCCCTGCCTTATGGAATGCCTTGCCGCCCTATATGAGAGCCATGCGTGAGTTAGGGCCTTTTACCCTAGCACTCAAGACCTGGCTCTTTACTAGAGCTTTTAATCTATTTTAATTTTTTAATCAATATTTGTATGTATGTATTTTTATCCTTTACAATTTTATCTTGTAAATCGCCTAGAGCATCGTGGATGGAGGGCGATTAATAAGTAATTAAATGATGATGATGATGATGATGATGATGATGATGATGATGAATCACAAAAATGTTCTAAGATTAAAAAAAGTAAAAGTAAAAAAAGCCTAGAAGAGTACAGAAGCATAAGGCAGGCTTATGAAAGGATGAAGTACAATTGTGAGACCATGAATTACTGAACTAGCAATTGAAAGATTGAAGAGAGACACAATATTGAAGGTGTTCAACCTGCTATGTACCCACTATCAATGATAGCATGACTGTAGTGGAATAGCAGGTAATGTGATAAAGCCCACACATTTATTGGAAACCGAAAACAGTAGGTGTTTCTGCAGAACTGATCTGGAAGTGACTTTGCAGAAAGTTTGGCTGAAACCATTTAATGCCCAACATTAGTGGTGTAATGATCCTACTTAGTCTTAACCCTAAAGGATCTACCCAGCATGCTGAAAACATTCCGGGAACAAGTTTAGGTTCCTTGAAAACCCATTTGGCATTCATAGCAAACTCCCCCCCCCCCCCAATCATCAGACACCACTGTTTTGCTGCTCAGATGCATGATCCAGAGTGTTTGAGATGCCTCTTGTACAACATAGGCTTAGCATAAGAATAAAGTATGCCCCTCTTGGTAAAAATCTCATGGGGGAATTAATAAGATTTCAGGAGGAATATTGATGCAAACAAGGATGGATGTCTTGTTCCTCTCTGAGCCTTCTCCTCTGTGGAAGCATCTGTTCTGATCTGATCTGGAGACTCCTCTCAGAAAGATTAATGAACCATCCTGTGTCAACATGGACCAAATAAGACATACTCTCTTCAGATCTATTGTGAGCACACAACATACAGACAATTCCATGGTAGAAGCATTGCTTTCATCTTTTAATCCATCAAAAGAAGAACTACTGGTCATTCCAGACCTCCCAGGAAACTCCAGAGTGACCCTTGTGTTTTTGAGGTGTGGACAGCTGGATCCAGGGTGTTTACCGTGTTTCCCCGAAAATAAGTCAGTGTCTTATATTAATTTTTGCTCCCAAAGATGCTCTAGGTCTTATTTTCAGGGGATGTCTTATTTTTCCATGAAGAAGAATTCACATTTATTGTTGAACAAAAAAAAATGAACATTTATTATATACTGTACAGTAGTTGTCATCATAAACCAGCATAACCAGACAAACTGTGAATCCTATCAAGAATTTCTTGTTACTACCAATATTTCCATGTACAACACTTTATGGTACGTACATTTACCGATCCTGCATGCTCTGGTGTTCTGTTTGGCGGGCATGTTTCCAGACAAAAACTTTGCTAGGTCTTACTTTTGGGGGAGGACTTATATTTAGCAATTCAGCAAAACCTCCACTAGGTCTTATTTTCTGGGGATGTCTTATTTTAGGGGAAACAGGGTAGTGTCCAGAAAGATCCACCTATATTTCACCATGCAAAAGCAGCTTCCTGGCAAACCCTGTTGTTAACATCATTTTTGGTGATTATATGGCTAGGTACTCTGTTGTGTTCTCAGCAAACATGTCATTGCCAGCAAAGCCTTGCCAGCGACCTGCTTCTGGTTGGTGAAACAGAAGTAGTAGCATCTCCCAGGAGAAGAGAGCACTGGTGCCAGTGCACTGTTGTCCTGCTAGCCATAAGTAAAGGTAAAGGCTTCCCCCTGACATTAAGTCTAGTTGTGTCCAACTCTGGGGATTGATGCTCATCTTCATTTCTAAACCGAAGAACTGACACCTCCAATGTCATGTGGCCAGCATGACTGCATGGAGTACTGTTACCTTCTCACTGGACATTTGCATGTTTTTGAACTGCTAGGTTGGCAGAAGCTGGGGCTAACAGCGGGAACTCACCCTGTTCCCCGGATTCGAACTGCTGACCTTCAGCAAGTTCAGCAGCTTAGAGTTTTACCTGTTGCACCATTGGGGCCTCCATTTGCCTGGTGTAGGCACAGCATTATTCACATTTCAAACCTTTTTTGTGACTGGGGGGAGTCACAGCATTCATCTACAACTGGGAGTTACACACGATTCCCTCCCACCTTATCTAACATTAGTCCTTCAATCAGCAACAAGATGCAAAGCCTAATCTCCAGAGCCAGTGCTTAGGGAAGAAGAGTGAGAGCTCTACAACCTTTTCACTTCTTGGAATGTTTCACTCCAGGAGCAAACTTCAGCATCAACTCTCACTTCAACTTTGAGCAAATTATGCTGGCAGCTGATTTGGATTTTGGAAATAAGAATTTCTCTTCCTCCTCCTATTCCTTTACTGTTCTGTTGATGCACCCTGCTCTGTGCTCCGTTCCTTCTGAATTTCAGTTTAACTGAGATAATTTTTCCATTTAATTTCAGAGCATGCACAGTTTGATGCAACTTTCGGTTCCTTCAGTTTTTAAATGTAATTCTCCACTCCACATTACTCATGCTTCTATGAACATAGATAAAACACTACCAGAGAGAGAAGCAATCTTAAGGTGATCGTGCATATTGCATAAAGATTTTTTTAAAATAAAAAAATGCATGCAGTGTTAGCAACTTTATAGCACAGCCCAAACTTTAATGCAAGTAACTACATTTGCTTCAACATGGTTATGAGGGGAGGGAGCAGTGTTCCATGCATGTGCACCCAGGGATGCATAATTCAGAATAGGGAAACACATTCATGAACAGGAGGCATTGAAAGCTCCAGAAAATGGTGCATTTCTGGAAAATCCAGAGATAAAGAACAGGATGACGTGGGAGTCCTAATGCATCGAATCCAATTTTGAACAAAGGCCAACTCCAATGTTTAGGGGATGGTGTGCTTGCCAACAGCATCCCTAACTGCATGCCATGATTTTGGACCACTCGTGATATATTTAAGGCCGTGTCTGAACATGATAGAAACCCAAGTATCACCAAGCTGTTTTTCCATAGCCGACAATGGCTGAGTTTTGTGGCTGCTATTCCTCCATCAGCTGCTGTGTGGCATTGCTTCCCTTCAGATGAGCAAAAGCAGCTTCGAATAAGCCTTCCTTCTTGCTATTGTCTGTAGCAGAATCTTTCAATATAGTCCTGTCCTCCACCTCTCCCATCATTATAACAAACTGTACTAATTGTTATGTTGACTATTATGGTTCAAATTGCTGTATTTTGCCGCTGTTCAAGAATGTTATCTATATTTCTGGAAAGCTACGGGGAGTGAAAAGCACCATCTTAAAACAACTGTTATTAACATTATTTATTTTATTTGGGGGAAAAAGATGTCTGCTAATACAAGGACCTGTGTTGGTGGCACAATCTTTATAAAAGAAATTAATTCGAAGGCTCACTGTAATTGATTTCCGAAGAAAACAAAGTGTTATAAGGTAGATATTTTTTCCCCTTCCTATCAGTGATGCTACTCTTATTTCATCATCGTTGTTGTTGTTGTTGTGCTCCTTGTTGTCATCCTAGCACAATGCCTTGGGGTAAGCAGCACGTTTGAATTCTAAACTTTAGCATTTATCTTTGCGATCATGCTGTGAAGATAAATATCCCTTCTGGAAAATAACACAGTGATAATTGCAGCCTGGATATCAAGAACCTATGGGCTGGAGTTTCATTAAAGAAAGTTTAATAATTGCACCTCTCATGGATGAGTTTCATTTGGGTAAAGGTAGACAGTGAGTAAATTTAAGGTTGTCGAAGGCTAGCCCGGAACTGCGTTTTGGTAGCTCCCACCCTTTTCCATAGACCAGGGGTCCCCAAACTATTTAAACAGGGGGCCAGTTACGATCCTTTGGACCGTTGGAGGGCCGGACCGCTGGAGCAACAACAATAATAACAACAACAACAACAACAATAAAAAGAGGGTTGGAAGAGACCCTTTGGGCCATTGAGTCCAATCCCCTTGTGCCTTTGTGCACCGAAAGCACAAGCAAAGCACCCCTGACAGATGGCCACCTAGCCTCAATGTTAATAAATAATAATAATAATAATAATAATAATAATAATAATAATAATAATAATAAAGAGGGTTGGAAGAGACCCCTTGGGCCATTTAGTCCAATCCCCTTCTGCCTTTGTGGAACAAAAGCACAAGCAAAGCACCCCTGACAGATGGCCACCCAGCCTCAATGTTAATAACAACAACAACAACAACAACAATAATGGTTGTAAGAGAAGAAGAGACAGCTTGGGTCATTTAGTCCAACCCCCTTCTGCCCTTGTGCCATGGGGGCCGGATAAATAGCTTCGATGGGCCGCATCCGGCCCCCGGGCCTTAGTTTGGGGACCCCTGCCATAGACCATCCTTTTCCTTTTATATAAAAGGGGGTATATAGTCTTATCTGGAAGCCCTGAGGAACAGTGATTCATCTTGTAAATAGGTTGCCTCCCCTGCATTGTTTAACATTTAAAATACACTCATTTTTCAAAAACAGAAGGGAACTCTGGGTCACTTGCCTTTTTGTTTGGTTTAGTTACTATTTGAAAGTAGTGGAATTACAATGGATGTCTGTGCCTGGATCTACATGGCCAGATAATGCAGTTTGCATGGAATAATATGGGTCTACACCAGTGGTTCTCAACCTGAGGCCCCCAGATGTTTTTGGTCTACAACTCCCAGAAATCCCAGCCAGTTTACCAGCTGTTAGGATTTCTGGGAGTTGAAGACCAGAAACATCTGGGGACCCACAGGATGAGAACCACTGGTCTACAATGATCATGTGATATATTTCAAACTGCATTATTTGGCAGTGCAGATCCACCCTATGTTGAAGGTAATGGGGACAGAAAACTGGCATTCATGTCCACCAAAGTTGCCCATCCCTTTTAGAAACAAGTGCCCAGGAATAAGCTCCAATTTCTCAATTTGTCAATGCAAATGAGTGGTGAATCCTTCATCATCATCATCTTCTTCTTCTTCTTCTTCTTCTTCTTCTTCTTCTTCTTCTTCTTCTTCTTCTTCTTTATTTATAACCCACCCTATTTCCCCCTTAGCAGTTTAACCCACTATGGCTGCAGTGGCACAGCAGGTTAAACCGCTAAGCTGCAAAATTTGCTGACTGGAAGATTGGCAGTTCAAATCCGCAGGATTAGATGAGCTCTCATTGTTAGCCCTAGCTTCTGCCAGCCTAGTGGTTCGAAGACATGCCAATGTGAGTAGATCAATAGGTGCTTCATGCAGTCATGCTGGCCACATGACCTAGGAGGTGTCTACGGACAACACCGGCTCTTCGGCTTAGAAATGGAGACGAGCATCACCCCCCCCCCCCCCCAGAGTTGGATTCGACTAGACTTAATGTCAAGGGGAAACCTTTACCCTTATTTGTCTCCCCAAGGGGACTCAGGGCGGCTTACAACAATATAAAACACACTGGCAAGCATTCATTGCCAGTGAAACGTATAACAAATCACAGAACAGCATAAATAAACATAACATAATACAATTAACATATTAAATCCATTAAAACCCATGAAAATCCGACTAAATTGATTGGGTTAAGATGGTATACAGCAGATTAACAGAGATAGATGTTCAACAACAAGGTGGGCTGTATATAAGGTGTAGTTAGTCCTTTTTTAAAATGTGTTTTTATCTGTTTGAAGATGCTGTTTTTATATGTATTTTACCATGCTCATTATTTGTTCTTTGGGCTTGGCCCCATGTTAGCCGCCTCAAGTCCCTGCGGGGAGCTGGAGGCAAGATAGAAAAATAAAGTTGTTGTTGTTGTTGTTGTTGTTGTTGTTGTTGTTGTTGTTGTTGTTGTTATTATTATTATTATTATTATTATTATTATTAGTCCTCCTCTCTATGGTTAGGATTAGTGCCATAGTAGAGTTCAAAAACATTATTTATTTGGACTACAGTACCTAGATTTCTGACATTAGTTGTTATTCAGGATATATCTACACTGCAATTTAATGTATTTTGAACCTGCATTAAATGTTAAGTGTACACTCATATAATGCTATCCAATGCACTCTCTATATAATGCAGTTCCAAACTCCAGTATGTGTCAGTGTAGATGGGGTTTCACTTAAAAAATCTATGTCAAAACTAGTATGAATACTCATTTCCCCAAATGATAACTGTGGATGTCAACACTCAGGTTGTAGTATGGTGAAATGCCTACAGTTAGTTCCCTATGAGACAGGTTGGTTGTTATAATTTAAAACAGTGCATTAAAACTCTCTAGCAGAATTTTTTACTGCAAACTACAATGCCCATGATTCCATAGGATGGAGATATGACTTCTGTGATAGAAATAGAGAATCGTAGAGTTGGAAGATACTGCAAGGGGCATAGTCCCAAACCATCCTGCTATACAGGATGAGTATCCTTTATCAAAAATGCTTAAGAGAAGAAATGTTTTGTTTTGTTTTCCTTCAGATTTTAGAATACCTGCATTTGCATATGAGCACATAATAAGATATCTTGGAGATGGGATCCGTGTCTAAACACAAAATTCATTATGTTTCACATATACCTTATACACATAACCTGAAAGTAGTTTTATATGCAGTACTTTAAAACTTTTTGTGCATGTGTGTAAATTGAAGCAACAGAAAGCAAAGGTGCCTGTGGACAATTGGAAGTTTGAAATACTGTATATCAGGTTTGATCACTTCATAAGAGATGCTCAGTCTCTATCTATGTAATGCAGAAGCATGCATTATTTTCTGATGGTATTCAACAGACTTTCCAAAGTGGAGTTGAAGAAATAATTGAAGAAGCATGGAGTTTCCAGCCTTGTAAAAATACCTAATTATTTTTTTGGGGGGGTAGGACATAATTACAGAGTGTCAGCAAATGATTCCATTAAACACATTCTCATTTGTAAAGTACAGGCTTCTCTCTCCATATCTGCTACTGAACCCTCCAAATAATTAAAATATGGTTGGTCCTCCCTCCAAGTTTTGAGATTGGCTCATAGTGAAACGATAGTGTGGCAACTACACCATGATCATGAGTTTTGATATTCAGTGTGTGCCCCTTTTAGTTACATCAAATGTACATCTATACTGGAAAATTAATGCAGTTTGACATCACATTAACTGCCATGGCTCAATGCTGTGGAATACTGGAGGTTGTATTTGTACAAAAGTTTTACCGCCCTGAGTCCCCTTGGGGAGATAGGGTGGAATACAAATAAAGTTTTATACTTATTATTATTGTTATATTATTATTATTATTATTATTATTATTATTATTATTATTATTATTATTTTATGACACAGCAAACAAGATAGATATGCTGGATTTCATATTACAAAATCACAAGTCGAACACTTCCCAAGTGTCTAGGACTGTGTGATGTATTTTCGGATGATTCGCGCAGAACCCGGCAGGGTGGCCTTTTGCAGTTGGCAGATCGTAATTTTGTCAATGTCTATTGTTTCCAAATGCCGGCTGAGATCTTTTGACACGGCACCCAGTGTGCCCATCACCACCGGGACCACCTGCACTGGTTTCTACCAGAGTCTTTGAAGTTCAATCTTGAGGTCCTGATAGCGGCTGAGTTTTTCCTGTTGTTTTTCGTCAATGTGACTGTCACCTGGGATGGCAACATCAATGATCCAAACATTTTTCTTTTCCACAACTGTGATGTCTGTTGTGTTGTGTTCCAGAACTTTGTCAGTCTGGAACTGCTCATTTTCTGAAAATGCTCATTTTCCAATACTTTTGCAGGTTTGTGATCCCACCAGTTCTTTGCTGCTGGAAGGTGGTACTTGAGGCATAAGTTCCAATGAATCATTTGGGCCACATAGTTGTGCCTCTGTTTGTAGTCTGTCTGTGCAATTTTCTTACAGCAGCTGAGGATATGATCAATGGTTTCATCGGTTTCCTTGCACAGTCTGCATTTTGGGTCATCAGCTGATTTTTCGATCTTGGCCTGAATTGCCTTTGTCCTGATGTCTTGCTCCTGGGCTGCAAGGATCAGGCCTTCTGTCTCCTTCTTCAGGGTCCCATTCGTGAGCCAGAGCCATTATTATTATTATTATTATTATTATTATTATTATTATTATTATTATTATTATTATTTAAAAGTCTTTTGCCTTCTCTGCCAAAGAGTGCTGGTGCCTTACTAAACTAAAATTCCCAGGATTTCTTCCAAATCTATAATTCAATGATTCAATGTGACAGTGCATTGGGACACCCTGTCAATGTTGCCACTGCTGAGAGATTTTTTTTTTTTTCATTCAGGGGTCATTTTTACAACAACAACAACAACAACAACAACAACAACAACAACAACAGGGGTTTTTGGATGGAACTCACAGAAAAAAACCGAACCATTTTTATGTGTGCGCAAACCACATCTTTTGAGCAGATATGTGTTTTGCACAAAATACATTTCTTATAAGAAAAAATCTGCTAGTGAAATTTTCACAACAAAGTCCTGAAATGCATAACATAATTACAAAGACTAATTAAATATCTTGTAATTTCACCCACCACAGAGAAAAAAACAAATAAATTTCATGTGAAAAGATATAAAATGAGCAATGAGTTGTAATATTAATCTTCCCTTGAGCACTGGAAACTTTAAAACATAGAGATTTTTTTTCTCTATCTCTTAGATTGTATAGGATATAGCTTTGAATGGGAGGGGGAAAAGTTTGGATTCCCTTTGCCAAGAGATGAACAGTCTGTTGTAGTTGTCAAATGTAGGTCTCCGGAGTCTCCATAAGGATGCTTCCCTGCTGCCTTGTCTCCTCCTCACACAGTGGTCCTCTGAATCCATAGCAACAGTGATCAGCAGAAAAAGACACATCGAGGTCTCTTTTTGTCGGACCTCCGAGTGCAGACGCTGAACTCCCTCCTCCGAGTCGCTGTAATTTTAACTGTTGCCATGGTGATGAAAGGAGGCATTACCAAATGCACAAGCTGTTAAACAAGTTGAGAGGGAAATATATATAGAGAGAGAGAAGCAAAGAGCGAGAGGGAGAGGATTTGAGAGAGAGAAGGAGGAGGAGCTAAAAACGAACTTTTCTACAAATTCTCAGTTGCTCCATGCACCAAGCATCCAGGGACCAAGCATCCAGTTATGCACTTAATTTGCCTGAAGAAAAACAGCACAGAGAAGCATTTTCCATCTGAAGGCTACTTCAAACTATAGAGGTGTGAGAATCAGATAATGTTCGATGACATTTAACAGACATTCCAAAATGAAGTTGCTCCTATTAATGGAAGAAATATGAAGGTTCCAGCAGCAGGGCCACCTAGGTCAACCCTTTACCATGAGCATGCACAACTAAAGCACTCTTGAATGGTGCTCATTCAAACTGTTTAAAGTTTTACAAAATGAAAAATCTACCACCCAACAAGGTAATCTCTTCCACTCTTGAATACATCTTGCAGCCAGAAAATTCCTCCTAAAGTTTAGGTTGATTGTTTTATGCAATTTGAACCCATGATATTCCAGTAAGGTCATCCACTAAGGTTTATCTCTCCCATAGCAAGCTTGAAGCCACGGTGAAACTTATTCAGATAACCAAATGCATCCCCAAGCCTCTAGAGCTAGAACCTTGCCCAAAAGTAGGGTAGTGGAAGCAATAATTGTTCACATACAATAGAATCCATGGAGGGTTGTTGTATGTTTTCCAGGCTGTCTGGCCATGTTCCAGAAGTATTCTCTCCTGACGTTTCACCCACATCTATGGCAGGCATCCTCAGAGGTTGTGAGGTATGGAAAAACTAAGCAAGAAAGGTTTATATATCTGTGGAAAGTCCAGGGTGGGAGAGGAAAACTCTTGTCAGTTGGAGGCCAGTGTGAATGTTGTAGTTAATCACCTTAATTAGCATTTAATAGCTTCATCTCCTGGCTTCTTCCTGCCTTGGGGCATCCTTTGTTCAGAGTCGTTAGCTGCCCCTGATTCATTCATGTCTGGAACTCCTCTGTTTTCAGAGTGTTGCTTCTTATTTACTGTTCTGATTTTTGAGTTTTTTAATACTGGTAGCCAGATTTTGTTCAAGGACGTAACATATATGTGTTGGCTCTCACTTCTCCAAGGATACAGTCGACATCCTAAATCTGCAAAAGTGAAAACTATTAATTTTCATTGCCAAATCAAGTAGAATCTGTTCGGTTAGTACACAGTAGAGTCTCACTTATCCAACATAAACAGGCCGGCTGAACATTGAATAAGCTAAAATGTTGGATAATAAGAAGGGATTAAGGAAAAGCCTATTAAACATCAAATTATGTTATGATTTTACAAATTAAGCACCAAAACATCCTGCTTTACAACAAATGGATAGAAAAAGCAGTTCAGTACATGAAAACTTTATGTAATAATTACTGTATTTATGAATTTAGCACCAAAATCTTACAATTTATTGAAAAATTGACTACAAAAACATTGACTACTAAAAGGCAAACCGTGTTGGATAATACAGAACCTTGGATAAGCGGAGCTTGGATAAGCGAGACTCTACCTCAATTTCAAGTTTTCTGTCAATATCATTATAATCACTAAACTCATTGATTACATTGTCACTAGCTCCTTTGAATGCTGGGGGTGTAGTTTAGTTCTATTTTGTGAAAGGGGATGCTTTCTGGATAAAAGCGATTTCACAGGTGAACTGGGGTTTTGACGGATTCTATTGTTGAAGCCACAGGTATCTCCCAAAGAACCATCCAGATGTATACATTTCACATGGTGGGCTATGTTGATCAGTTCTCCACTCCTGCAGAGGTCTTCAATCTCAGTGAGTCTAAACCTGATCACGTAGTTGTCTATCCATGACACTTGAGCTATAAAAAGTCCCTCCACTCCGATATTACCATCATCTCATCAGACACAGAAGATAAGGTCCAGAAACCACTTTGGACAGACCCATATCTGTCATGACAGAAATGAAGCCTTGAGCTACTTCTGAAAGGGCAGTATCAACATGGGTCTTGAAACTCCAAAGGGCCAGATGTCAAAGGAACTCCAACACCAATCCTAAGGTCACCTGACTAACTTTTGAAAGGAGAAAATTGAGCAGTGGGTGGTTGCTACATGAATGTAATCCCTAATATGTCTCAGCCACACTTTTTTCTCATCACAGTTTTACAACACTTGAAAATGTAGTTTTGACCATTTTTCAAATGTTTTTTAGTCTTTTCCTTCCCGATATCTGTTGCATATGTTAGCACCATAAAGTCACACCATGGTGATTTGATTTGAGGTGCTAAAGTTTGAGCCATGAAAATCTAACTTCTTGTAAAAGTGATCCATCTCAACTATGAAACTTGAAATGCTTCAATCTCCCAATGGACTAATTCCATGAACTATGGGATGTCGCCATTAGAATGCCTTTGTCTGATGGTGCACTAGACACAAATGAAAAGACTGGCACGATATCTTCTAGCCAGTGCACTGCGGTGTCGGAAAGACTCCTCTTATGCAATATTTAGCATCATGAACTGAATAGTGTGAGAACATGGCTTTTGAGTTTGCTAGCCTTTCTCTGTTTGGAAAGTGATGAAGCTGCATCACATGTTTTGTGTTACTAAGTGTATGATGGTGATGTTGAATCAGCCATTAAAAATAAGTTTTAGGGAGGCAAGCTTTTCTCAAGAAGAAGGTTAAGGCAGCCAAGGCAGCATATCTCAGGACTGGATTTCCAAGAGCCACCCAAATAACTGATCTGCTCCCTATTAATTAAAGCTTATCTCGTAGCATTTATTTGCCAGCTGCTATCAAATGTAAACCAATTCATGGGGATCCCATGAATGAGAAACCTACAAGTCATTCAACAGGCCTGAGCAGGTTTTACAGGCTGCTTCTACACTATGTCATGCAGTGGATTTCCATTGCCAAATGATGTTTGAAGCAGATTCAAGGCAGCAGTTCAGACAAAATGCAAATGCAATTTAAAGCCAACTTGAGGTTGTGGTGTCCACAAAATGCACACCACCAATGCACACTGTGATGCATATCAAAGCTGATACAGCACTTTTAAAACTTTCTAGGGAAAGTTCAGGCTTGATTTGCTCTAAGATACTTTTATTTGTCTTTTATCAGTTCACTTTTCAATTGAGTTGACTTTCTTCCTTTCAACTTTCTTCCCTCTCCAGATTTGATAGCCATACATACAAATTGAAGATATGATGGCAATCCTAACTTTAGCATTTGGTATATCTTGATACTTCAGGATCCTGTCTTGTTCCTCCATAGCTGCCCTTCAATATCCTAGTCTTTTTCTGATTTCTTCATGACAATCTCCATTCTGGTTGAGGATTGAACCAAGGTATGAATGATATCCCACCCCAGTATCAAATATGGTAGGCCTATACTTCTTGTCCAACTCTCAGGCACAACTATCACTTGTTTTGTTGCTGCTTCTACTATTGTTGTTCTCTGCCTTCAAATCATTTCTTATGAAGATTCTAAGGCAAACTTATAATGAAGTTTTCACAGAAAGGTTTGCTCAGAGGGAATTTGTCACTGAGAGAGTGTAACATGTCCAAGGTCAGACAGTGGATTTCAACTGCTAAATGGCTACACCAAGCTAAGTCTCCTGGATTACCATTTTTAGTAGCACTAAAGTAAACCATAATCATCTCTGCATACAGTGTACAAAACACATACAGTGACAGTTATTATAAAGACACTACCTATGATGTGCCAAGTTGGCAAAGGGTCTTGGCTATTGTCCTCCAGCTAGTTAAGGGGTAGTGTATGAGATGGAACAGCTGAGAAAATTAACAGTGCCATGTACCAGTTGTCCCACCTCTGCCTGGAAATGAACATAATTCCAATTAAAAACCAAAGGAGACAATTTGTGCTGGCACTTTGGCAGCAAGAGCTCTCGGGCTGCCTCTAGACTCCCAAATTAAGTGAAACATCTGACAGAGAAACATATGTTTTTTGGCATTGTTCAAAGGCTGCCACTTTTGAAGGGGATGGTATTGAAACTCCACAAGGTGTGAAAATAGCAGGCCTGGGACTTTTTCTGCCTTCCAGAAACAATAATGCAATGCATCACTCTCACTTGGTCTGTTTGTTTCCAGAAGTAAGGAGGTGTCAAGATGTGACTCTACAGTTTGCTTTATCCTAGCTCCTAAACTTTGCAACTCCTTCCCCTTCTCCCCTATTGCAAAATAGATGTCTTGATGTCATCACATTGTCCATTTCATTGGCTCCTGGTAAGGAAGATAAGAAAACCCTCAACTTGCTGATGTCATAATTGGTATAATTAAATATTACATTGCGAAAGTAGAAGATAAAGCTTTTGATCTCAATGCAATTGATAGTCCTACTCTGATTAAATCAATCAAATCAGTGGGATCTCTATAAGTATTGATATTTTCTACATCATCTGATTCCCCAGTAAGTCTACTCAAGTTGAGTATAACATGTGGATTTAGGCCCCTTCTACACTGCCAAATAATCCAGATTATCAAATCAGATAATCCAAATTATCTGCTTTGAACTGGATTATATGAATCTACACTATCATATAGCCCAGTTCAAAGCAGATAATCTGTCTTTTATATGGCAGTGTAGAAGGGACCTTAGGCTCCTATTTTCCTATAGAGTCAGATATTTGTTGTAACATCCAATTCAGATTTGAGTAGTGGCAAAGCAATTGGAAAGATATTGGAATTGGAAATACATATTGGAATTGGAAATTGGAATTGGAAATACATATTCTCAACTACATTGCAATCAATCTGATTCTAGTGGAACTAGGTGAAAGATGTCCTTGGGTTGTGTCCAGATATCCAGATACAGCCATGACTCCCCTACACTCTCCATCATGCAAATAATGACCCTGGATTGCATCTCCGTCATGACATGGTTTAAATCCTGTGACTGGTGGATTACAGTAGAGTTCTTCATGTAGAACACTTAATTCATTTCTGAACACATGGGGTCATGTTTGCTCCTTCCCCTTTCACTTATTTCATTCATAGGGATATATAGAAGATAGACCCAAGCTACACCCTTCAAATCTTCCTTTGCTAAATTGCACACTATACTTCTCACCAGTACTAGTACTTACAATATACCCTCATCTTAATGTTGTAGACACACATTGATGGATTTCCAAATGCTGATCATATATTTTATGAGAAATGCATTTCATGGAAAACAACAAAATAGCACTGGAAAAGTCACACACTCTCAACTTCAGAAAACTCAGTTGATGTGTTTTCAAATGACTTGAAGGAACATCACCACCACCACCACAACTGCCATTTGAAATGTTAGATCTTTCTTTCTTTATTCATACCAGAAGACATGCAACCTATAAATTAGACTGGTCCTCATTTTAATTATCCCCTCCTTGCTAAAAAAAAAAAAGAGTTACAGATTATATGGGGTCAAAGTAGTTAAAGAAGAAGGCGGAAATCAAAGAGAAGTCACTTGGGGAGGAAGAACTGAGTTATGACCAAGCCAGGGGAAATCAACATAGATAGATAAATAAATAAATCAGAAATTTAAAAATACAGATAGCTAGAGGATGTTAAGGAGACAAGATGTAATTACCCAACCGGACCAAGACCAGGTCAGGCAGGTTAATAACCTTGCCCTTTGGAGTTGCACATAGAAATTGTTAATGACTGGAAATATTGAGTACATGAATCTCCAAGCAACAGTTTCGATGTGGTATATCGAGCAGCTTCGTGCCCCATGCTGTGGCAATATTATGACTCTCATCTGTGGACCCAGAGGGCAGGCAATGTTCATGGCTTTATAGCCCACAAAACCCAGATAGCAGCATTTCAGCCACTTGTATACAAACACGCAGCAATTAAAGCACATAAAAGAGGCATGTGCCATAATTCCACCGAGGGCTGTAGTCTCATGCAATCAGTTTAATCCACCTACAACATAAAACCCCCAACATGGTTACACAAGAGTACGTTTTATCAATTATTGATTTATGAACATCTGAGGCTTCCTTTAGACGGCACTTAATGCTCTCCGGCTTTTTATCATCTCACTGCCGTGCCGAGAGTCGGTCTTCTACAGTGGTGCAAGTCTATACTGTTTAAAATTCCACATTCTTCAATAGATTACCCCATTAAGCATTATGTTTTCCAGGCTGTATAGATTAAAGTAATTAAACTTGTCCTCAAAGACCTAGCACTTTGATTATGGAATCGTTCTTCTGCCTCGAGCGCATTTGAGGTGATTTGCAATAATATTGTCTTCGAGAATTTAGGGGCCATAACATAGCGAATGTGCCAAGATATGGTGGCCTTTGGAGGTGGGGAAATGAAACTCTGCTACATCCACATGTATTGATTTAAGAAAAAAGAGAAAGAAAGCAAAAATCAACAATGAGCATTTGAATGGAAGTGACTATTTGTATTTGGAAAGGAAACAATGGGAAGATTTTTTCAGCATTTAGCTCTTGAAGTGCAAAATGTGTATTTTATTTCTTGTTAGATTATAGTGGCAGCATTATGTTAAGAGACAAACCACTCTGATTAAAACCTTTTTCCCAGTTAAAGACTCAAGAGTGCTTACAATAGTTTAAAAAATATAAATTCAAATTCACAAAATACAAAAGTTAAAATGTGGTTAAGCTATCAAAATCAACAAAAGCCAGTAAAATGAACCCTAAAAAGCATAATAGCACAACAAAAGCAACAAATAGAAAACTCTGTAGATTGCACAAGGCAATCTTGTCTTGTTCATTGTACAAGGGAGTCCTGATCCTCAAAGTTCTTTCATAACAAAAGTTATGAAAGCTCTTTGTGGAAAGAGAGTTGGGAAATGCCAATTCTTAGAAGGGATTTCCAGATCTGTAGATATGCATAACACCACTTTTTTAAACAACTCCATATAGACACTGCACTTGGTCAAAAAAAGTGGAGCCACATATATCAGACACTAACAGGATGCCAATCAAAATGATATTTTTTTAAGAATTAGGAGGGGAGGACATGGCCATTGGATTGCGGAGACAACACCTCTTCTGGCATTCCTACCAGCCTGACAGCACTAGCCGCTTCCAAACTCCTTTGTCTTAAATTAAACCCCATTTGATGCTCAGCCCAAGCAGAAACCTACATATTCATCTCAACATTTCACTGAAACCCAGTGATGATTCTAAGGTAAGCAGACAGAATTGTAATAATAGAATATAAGCCTCAGATGTAGCAATTAGTATAGAAACTCATGTGCAAGTTGGATGGTCGGCTGCACATTTCCCACTTACTGGAAAGTTCCACAGTGATACTAAAGATTATATGAATAATAGACCCCTTTCTTCTCCTTCGCATACTTCTGGAGGTTTCTTTGTCTGGGAGGTGCAAATTGCCTTTTAGCTTCATTGAATGGAATCCATCACCTCCCACCCTTTTCTAGTCAGAGAATCTAAAAGACTTAGCCTGGTCATTAATCAGCCCCCAATCATTAAGCACAATTAAACCCTATAATCATAGTTATAATTATTGGTAGATTAATTTTTCAATTATTAATTAAAAGTCTTAATTAAAACTTTTTAAAGAGTGTATACTAAAAATTTGACTAATCATTTTACAGTTTATCCAGTGGGCGCTAATATAGCATTCGTTTTCATTTGGGTTATGTAGCCCTCCACTGGGTGGAAACTCATCAAAAAAGTTCAGCCAAGATTCTCCTCCACCCACCTCTTAACAGAATAGCTGAAGTTGGATATTTCAGCTTCTTTGCTTTAGCTCTTAATAACCAAACTAGCGGCGGGTAGGCTTGGAGTTTTATCTTGGCCAAAGTAAGGGTTTCTCTCCAAAAAAGCAATGGTGAAGTTTGATTGGGTGAATCCTTTGGGATTTTCCGATGGTGTATAAGCTACAAAGAAATGAAAAACAAAGCAAAATATTGAATATCTCTATCTCTGGCGTTGACTGGTCCATGAGGTCACAAAGAGTCGGAGACCACTGAGTGAATGAAGAAGAAGATCTATCTACCTACTTACCTACCTATCTTGCTATCCACACACATTTATAGTGCCCAAAAATGCATACACATTTTCACAGCCATTAGCAGCTATGATGATTATTTGAAGGAATTTACTGCATCACAACCCACTTTCAAAATGCAGATTACATCTTCTACTTAGTGTACAGCCTCAAAGAATACTTTTCCCAACCCATGCATTGCCACTCATTGGCCATGCACCCTCTTATTTTAGTTCTTCACCAGAAGAACTAAACAATTTTGAGATTAGGTTGTTATCACAAGTGTCTACCATTTAATGTTTTCATTATTGCACAATTTTGCAGTTGTGTAATAATACACTTCCCAGTGTATGTCATGGGGAAAAGGATGGGATTTTAACATTCTCATCTTTTTCCTCATTACATTATGTTTCTCAAGTTGCTCCTGACATGAAAAAATGTTTCCAGAAGGTGGTGTAGTTATCAGCGCCAAACCTTGTTTTGGGCACGGGGAACAGAGGAACTTCAAAGGTGTCACATGTGATATTTTTAAAATGTGAATACAGCATTCAACATCACAGTTGAAGGTGTACATCCACATTCAATAGGCAAGCCAGAGTAACAAAACAATATTATTATCTTATGCATGACTGTAGCTGAAGACACAAAACATTAACTTTTGCCAAAAAAAAATTCTCAGAAGTATTTCCAACAATAAAGAAATGCTTACACGACAAAGGAATTCCATAACAGTGCCAAAAGCAAACTGAAATTGTGTAGTTAGCTTGAATAATAGATGAATGGGATGAAACTGGGAAGTAATGGCTATACATCCAGAGATCATGTCCCTCTGCCAAAGAGTGCTGGGGTGGGGTCTCACCAAACTACAACTCCCTGGATATCATAGTTTTGAGCCATAACAGTGAAAGTGGAATCAAAACAGATTAATTCTACAGTGTGTAGATGTACATTTATTCCCACAGATGCAAGTAAGCTTAGTCAACGAAACCCTATACTATCAACTTCTTTTTCTCAGTTAGATCTCCCTGCTTGCATGCTGACCATCTCACCTCCTGTTTGCTTGCCCCCCACTGATTTGTCTAGCCCTACTCGCTTACCTGCTTCCCCTACTTGAACACCCCAGTGGCTTATTTGTTATTTATTTATTTACAATATTTCTACCCTACCTTTCTCAACCCTGGGGGGGGACTCAAGGCAGCTTTACACATAAGCAACTATTTGATGCCTTAAAACAATAAACAACTACAATAAATATATTAAAATAAAATTATAAAATACATTAAAACATTTAAAACAGTACTTTACCATTAACAACACTATCCACAATCTTAATCCAGGCTGTTCCAATAATGATAGCACATAATTCCATATCTATCTATTGCATAAGTTCTCCAAAGGTTTGGGCACAAGGCCATGTTTTTACTCTCTTATCAAAGGTCAGGAATCGAACATCCCTGGGGAGGGAGTTCCATAGCTGGGAGGCCACCACTGAGAAGGCCCTATCTCTCGTCCCCATCAATCGGGCCTGCAAAGGAAGCAGGACCGAGAGCAGGGCCTCCCAGGATGATCTTAAACTCTAAGATGGTTCATAGGGGGAGATCCATTCAGACAGGTAAGCTGGGCCAGAACCATCTAGGGCTTTATAGTCTAAAGCCAGCACTTTGAATTGTGCTCAGTTTTTTTTTCCGTGTCAGGGGCAGTCTGAGTCACTTCTGGTGTGAGAGAATTGGTCATCTACAAGGATGTTGCCCAGGGGACGCCCGGATGTTTTTTTTTTTTATGTTTTTACCATCCTTGTGGGAGGCTTCTCTCATGTCTCCGCATGGAGCTGGAGCTGATAGAGGGAGCTCATCCATGCTCTCCCCAGGTGGGATTCGAACCTGGCAGCCTTCAGGTCAGCAACCCAACCTTCAAGTCACAAGGCTTTAATCCACTACACCACCGGGGGCTCCTATTGTGCTCAGTAGCAGACTGGCAGCGAGCTTGCCTGCCCGACCCCTGCTTGTTTGCTCACCCACCCCTCTGCTAACCCAGCCCCCACTCACTTGCCCACTCTCCTGCACCCTGTTTGCCTGCCCACTCTGTTGCTTGCCCATTTCCCCACTCCACCTCTTGCTCCTTGCCAGACAACCTCACTCACCCCCCACTCATTCTCTCCCCTCTCGCCCCTTCTCATCACCTGAGTGCCTCCCCTGCTTGCTTGCCCACTCCCCCCACTTGCGTGCCCACTTTCCTGGCCCTTTCTGACTTTCTCTTTCACCCCTGCTCACCCACCCCCACCTAACTGCTCACTCACCTGGTCCCTGTTCGCTTATCCATTCCCTCTGCTCCCCTGTTTACTCTCTTGCTTTCTTGCTCACCCTTTCCTCCCACTTCTTTGCTTTCCCCTTTTGCCTGACACCCCCTGCTCACCCCCTTCATTCACTTGCCTGCTCTCCTGTCAGACCCCTGGCAGCAGGGCACCAAGAACCATACACGGAGGCCAATCTCTATCTAATATCTTTATTAAGGAAATGTATAAAAGCAATAAAAACAAGTGAAGAATATAGTTCAGAAGCAGACCTTTCAAATGAGGTCAAATATAGTCCAAAAATGTATTCTCCAATAAATGATATTAGAGTTCAAAGTTTTTATCCAATACCAAAACACACACTATTGCCAAGCAATAGTGTGGGGAAATGTCTGAGTCTTAGGAGTCCAAGGTAGCTTGACAACAAGGCTGGATACAAGGCTGGATACAAGGCTGGATACAAGGCTGGATACAAGACTGGATACAAGGCAAACAGTGATTCTTAGAACAAGGTCCGTGGTTAAAAGCAAGGCGAGGCAAGTCTTGAATACTTAATCCAGGAAGCAAGGAACTGGGGTTACGAAGTCCACACACGATCTTACTCCTGAAGCTGCTCTGTTGACTCCGCAAGGATTCTCCCGCGTCAGGCACCTATATTGGGGTCTCGTTTTCCCGCCAACAATCTCTTTCCCTAGAGAACGGGAAGCGAAACCCAACTTTGTCCAGATGCAAGACTCCTTAGAATTTCCCAAGGGAAGCAGGTCTAATCAGCCTGTTGTTTGGCAGCAATCCGTAAACTCCTGCGATTCTGTTCCCTGACTCCTCTGTCAGCACAGTAGGATTCTTTTCTAGGGAACGGAGGCGAGGAATGTCCAAGGTCTGTTTTACTGAATTCTTGGGGACAAACATCAACATCCGGCAGGTGAAAGGACTCCGACTCTTGTTGAACCGGCAAAAACCCCATGTTTTCGTCTTCATCTGCCACGATGGCACTAGGAGCAGGACTACAAGGCCCATGAGGTATCACATCTCCCTACTTGTTTGCCAACCTCCTAGCCCCACCCGCTTGCCTGCCTGCTGCCTGCTTGTTCACTCATCTGACCCTGCTCACCCCCATTTGCTTGCTCACTCCTCCCCCACTCCTCCCACTTCCCCATTTGCTCCCCTGCTTTCTTGCTCACCTGCTCCCCGCTCACTCACCTCCCGCTCACCCATTCCCCTGCTCAACCCCATTTGCTTGCTCACTTACTTGACTCCCACTCACTTCCCCACTCCTCACACTCCCCCATTTGCTCCCCTGCTTTCTTGCTAACCTGCTCCTCGCTCACTCACCCCCTCTTCACCCATTCCCCTGCTCCCCTGTTCTCCTGCTTGCCCCTCTTTCTGATACCCACACTCACCCCTCTGATCAACCTCCCCCCACTCGCCACTGATACCCCCCCAAATACCCCCTTCCTGGGTTCACCATCACTGTTCTAGACTAGCATGGCTATATCTTTGTATTTGGAACTATAACTCTAAGTACTTTCACAAATTCATCTTCTAAGCTCTGTTAAGCACTGGAAGAAACCAGGAGAATAAAACAATTGTACAGCAACAACAAAAACACAGAGAAAGTAAATACAATTCAAAGGTTGCATTGCAGTATAGTCATTTTAAAGAAGCAATGGCATTTCCTGAAAATCTTTTAAGTATTTCAAAACATGGATGAGGCAAAGTAATAACTGTACTTTCCAATATGACCTCAAAAATACAGTCAATTTCCTTTTTGTCAGTTCCCCTGGCTCTACCTTGATCTATGAGCCCCAAGTTGTGTTGACAGCACATGCGGCTAAGTTAGATAGCCTGTGAAGTTCGTGACATACTTTGGACACCGGATGAGCTCAAATGCCAACCGAGAGATAACAAAAGATGGGCTAGCTCCATAAATTTACTTTGTGTCAAACCTTGATACTTCTGAGAATGGCAGGAATCAATACCGTCAGAAACATCCAATCATCAAACAAATAGATAAAGCCCTCTCAAAATATCAAAGTGAGGATGGACTTAGATTTGTTCCCCAGAAACGGAAGCTTCAAGATTGTAGAACTCCACTTCTGCAGACGATGTTATGTAACAAGGCTTTCTACAACAAACTATTCCTTTATACATACATGCTGTGTGTATGTGAAAGAGAAAGAGAGGCGATAGGGGAGAGAGTTCACCAAAGCTGAGTTCCTATATTGCAAAGTGTAAATCCATACTCACATAGTTTAGTGGTGGTTTTTCTATACCACACTTTTGCTGAATACAAACGCTGTACAATTGATTGTGCATCTATCAAAGTTCTTGCTATTTTCACATTCCTAGTTAGCCAAGTAATTTATCAAAGGCACTTTTGAATAGCTTGCTATCCTAAGATCATGCAACAAGGTCACTTTGTCAAGGGGTAGATTTGAAGACATCATCTAGTGCCAGCTCTGACACATTAAACTCTGTGTAAGGGAGCACACTTATACAAGTGGTTATTAAGGATTTCCCTCTCATACAGCCTCTTTTCAATCTTGCAACCCATCCAGAGCCATCGGTGCAATATGATCTATAGCTGGTTGCATCAGGGCCAAATAGTAATCCCCCATCTCAATTTTTTTTTCACCATGTCCATACTAATTCTGAGAGACTGGGAACTGGCATAGGGTGATTTTCATAGCAGTAGATATCATTGGCAGGTAACAAGAAGAGAATGACTCAATGTACCCCTTGGTAAACCCCCCCCCCCTTTATGGGTGATGGATGGACTTCTAGACTGGCCTCTCTAGATTCTGCGGCTTGGAGAAATGCAAATAAGGTTGGCCTTGGGACAAAACTGGGATTTTTCTCCATTTTATAACATTCTGGGACTTGGGATGATGTTGAAGTCAAGATTCAGCTAGGGGTGAGTAACCTAGATACCATAGTTGGATTGCACTAGGTGTCAAGTGTTTTGCCCAAGGGTTGGCTGAAGAGGTGGTCATGGGCTAATACATGTCCCTCAGCCTAAGACCCACATTTAGCATCCAAGGAAATGAATAAATAAATTTAGGAGAAATGGCCATTACCTTATCCACTTTTCTGTGTCTGATTCCTTTATTTCATGGTGAGAATTAAAATGCATCACTCAATATGTTCCACAGCAACAGTTACACTTATAGAACTCCACTTGTATAACTACAAACTGAATATGAATATATTATGCTGTATCCAAAAACTTAGAACCTTAGAAGCTACATATATAAAGCACAATAGAATGCTAAAGAACATGAATTACTTTGTTGACTTGTTTTTTTTTTACCATTCAGGTAAGGAAACATGTGGGCATTTTTTTGGAGTTTTGTGCACCTGTAATATTTATTTATGCACATGGCTGTGCTATTGTTTGCTTTTGTTCTTGCTTCTATGTTCTGTTCACAGCTAGAGAAGCAGAATTGTGCAAGTGTAACTGATCCTTAGGCAATTTCAAATCCTTGAATCATTCATTTTTACTAGTTCCTTCAATGTATCACTTGATTAACTCGGACTTTGGAAACAACCTAGATACACAGTTGGTGGTATAATGTTGGTAATCAGAAAAAATGTGGTACAGTATAGGGTTGTACAATTCAACTGGACCATGATCCATTTCCAGTACCTGAAATACAGTGGGTACCCAGATGTGTTTTCGACTTGCCAAGATCCAGGAAGATCCCACTGATGGCAATGGGAAACTTACAAGGCTCCCCTTTTTGACATTGGACTTAAGAAACCACTCTTCCTGTGATTCTTTCCCTTCTGTCTTTCTAGGAGACCTGAGTTTAAGTCAAGAGCTTAAGAAACCACCCTTTCTGGGATCCTTTCCCTTCTAACGGTTGCCTCTCTCCCTGCACTTCATGTGTAATCACTGTTCTGTTGTGGCAAAAAAAAAAAAAAAAACATAGCTGCAGAGCCATTGGCATTACGGGCATCCAAATAAGCCGAAGACCATTTTTTAAATCGGAACCCGGCACAACCCTAATTACTACCATTTAACTATGGACTTTATTGCATGAAGCCTCCTAAAGTGATTGTTCAGTCCTACTTTTTTTTTTAAAGGAGCTGTTGTTTATTTCTACTTTTCAATAAACAATAATACATTAATCTATTTTATCTAGAGATGTTTGATGAATTTAGTCTTTATAAATCCTGGTATGAGTTGACTTGATGCACACCAAGAAGATATTTTTCAGAGACACAACCATATTCCTCTGTTTAGTATTAAGGAAAGTGAAAGGAAAAGTCATTCTGTGCCACATTTAGGGTTAATTGTTTTATTTCAGCAAAGGGTTTCAAGCAGCAATTCATTAGTGTAAATAGACTAATACACAGGGTTTTTTTTTTTAAAAAAAAAACAACAACAACTCTATTTCTTAGATTTTACACTTCTATGTTGATAAATTAATAAACCAATATATAAATTCACATTTAAGATAAATAATGTTCTCATATGTAAAAATGTATTTTAATAAAAACAGGTTGAGATTACATCATCATATGGATGGAATGCAGAAGTGATTTCAAAAAGATTTGTTGACCTTTAAAATGTTTTTGGCTTCTCTTGAATTACCTTATTTGACTTCTTTGCGTCATAGAAAAAAAACTCCAGAATTTGATACACCTTTTTGTGTGAAGGACATTTTGTAATAAATATAGATTTTCAGACATACCGATCTCTTTACAAAATTCTGCAAGATTTATTTCCATTTTGAAAGCTGACATTTTGCTGGAACAAAAGTCAATATTTCCTACAACACTTGGGTTTGCCTTGCCCTGAGACAGCTCTAGAGTTGTTCCCTTTTCCTTCTGTCTTCTTCACCCATTCTTCTAAAAGAGGACTACTACTTTGAAGAATGTTGTCCAATCTGCAGTACCCCAGAAACCTGCCTGGCTAAAAAAGGTCAGTTTGCGGAGCAACAAATGTAAATGTGACTCTCTAAACATTATGAGATTTTAATACAACTCTAGCACAAACTGAATAGTGTCTTGAGCATTGATCTAAACCAGAAGGACAACCACAAGAATGAAGGTAGGCTCTGAGTGAAAATCTAACCAAAAATGGGATCATACATACCTAGAAGTTAGGATGGCTACCTTTCTATGGCTTCTGTATCTTTCTGTATGTCAGTCACCAAGGAGCACAGGATCCTAGTGGCCTTTCTATAGGGGCATAAAAGATGAAATACTATCAGAAGCATGTGTCCAGCCGTGTTTATTCTTCAATTGTTATAAGGTAGAGCCTA
Source organism: Anolis carolinensis (assembly GCF_035594765.1). Taxonomy (NCBI): domain Eukaryota; kingdom Metazoa; phylum Chordata; class Lepidosauria; order Squamata; family Anolidae; genus Anolis; species Anolis carolinensis. The sequence continues at coordinate 317,081,216 of NC_085842.1, forward strand.
TAGTTAAGAGCATCCCAACTTAAGAGCATTTTGAGTTAAGAGCTATTGCCAGAGAGAGCATTAGCGTGAGACTACACAGCTTTAGGCGCTTCAAGGGAATAGTCTCCATGCCTCCGTGCCTTGTGCTCTTGTCTGCCTTGGGAGATTGCTGTCTGCCTAGAATTATGGCTTTCAGCAGCAAAGGGGAGATAGTACTTGGCAAATAACTTCAAGAACATTCTTGTGAGAGATTTGGGGTGAGGGGATATTTGGGCTTTTATGTGATGATGGGGAAAAACATGCAAGAGGGACTGGCATTGCATATCTGCAAATAGGATGAAATCTCATGGCATATTTGAATTGCTTTACCTACAGACATATTGTGCAGTTATTCACTCCTCATATCTAACAATGCTTGTTGTGTTGTGAGCAACTTTTTTTATCTTAAATAAAGGTTCAATGCTTTGAAAGCTTTGTTTCTTGAACTGGGGTTGACTTGTCCATGACAAATACTAGACCTTGCTTATGCTCATGAAGTTACACAATAGTTGTGCTTCTTTTCCACTGAATATAAACTCTGTGAGTGCAAATTCCTATCTGCTATAGTGCTTGTTGGCTGTCCCATTGTACAATGAGGCATGCACAGTTTCTGCAATACCAATGAGCCAAAGTGCATTAAGGAACTAGACGCAATAGTTGTGCACTAAACGTATATGAAATGGTTAAACCAGTGACTATGTTGCACAACAACCAAAAATACAACTATTTATCTATGTGAACTTATCCAACTTGATTCTTCATGTTCTTCCATTCTAATTTGTTTCAAAAGTAGCATTAGGAGAAAAAATTGGTAGCAGATAGCAATTCCTTTTTAAGAGGCAAGTAAAGAAATTGGTTCTGTGATAGAACATGCATCTGATCGCTTAGGAATTACAAAGATGTGCCTTCCCGCTTATTATTTTTATGCATTTTACAAAATGCAGTCAAGAAGATGGGATGATCAAAAGCAACTCTTGCATCCAGGTGAATTCCTGGTTTCAAACTGATATTTCCCTGTGGGTCACAGAGGTTTTGTTATCACCATCTCTCTCTTTTGAATGTGCAGAGCCCTGCACAGCTGACACAGGCAGTGCCAAACCATACAGCGAATCTTCTAATGCATTCAGAATCATTCTTGTCATTCAGGATCTTTCATTTCATGTTTCAGATTTTTTTCCCCGGGGGCTTTGATGCTAATCCATTTCACACTTCTAACACATCTGCTCTTCTTCAGGCTTCTCTATTTCTTCAGAGCATTCAAATAATCACAAACCACACACACACACACACTTTTAGCTGTTTTTATATAGTTTCTCAAGCAGGACTTTAATGATCAAGGATAGTTTGGGGAACTCCATTGATAGCTGGAGCAGCCCTGTGTCAGGGTAAAATGGATGGATCCCATTCCCACCATTATAAGTCAAAATCAGTGTGCAATTATTGGGATGGGGGAAATTCTCAGAATGAATATTGTTGCATTTCCTTGAACTTCCCTTGCATTCTTTTTCTATTCTTTGTGCATATCAGATTTGTGAAACCTGGGTAGGCATCCTACATTGCAGTTAGTGGATTCATACCCAAGAGCTACAGATCCATAACTGTTCCTTATTCAGTAATATCATGTACCCATACCCGTGGCACATGTGCCATCATCATAAATGCCCCCACAACCAACCTTAGTAGCCAACAGTCACTTAATTTATGATTTATTTCATTTATTTTTATCCTGTTTTCCTCCTAATATATTGACTTAAGGCAGCTAGCAAAAAATAAAACAATGCTAAATAAAACAAGAGAAAAATATTAAAACAGCGCTTTCCAAACAGTGTGTTGTGACACGCTAGTGTGCAAGCTACAATGTTTAGGTATGCCGCAAGAATGAAATGAGAAACATCTGAGCCTATGTGAAATAAGCAATAAATTATATATTTTAAAAAATATAAATGAAAGATTTTTATGAGATATGTAGGGTCCCCATACATTTCATTATTACAACGTATATATGTGTCCTTATCTATATATATAAAAGGGTAATGAAATTTCGGCCTAGGACAAAACAACAAAACTACACATCCCAGAAACACTAAACTTGGCAGCACAACCCCTCATCCATGCCTCTACATTTATACAACAAAAAGAAAAGAAAAATAAAGTCCTAATTAGGGGGAGAGGAATAATTGTTTTTATCCAATTGCTGCGAGTTAGAAGGCTAAGCTCCACCCACTTGGTCTCCTAGCAACCCACTCAGCCCAGGGGACAGGCACGGTTAGGCTTCACTTAGGCCTCTTCCCCACTGCCTATAAAATACAGATTGGCAGATTTGAACTGGATTACATGGCAGTGTAGACTCAAGGCCCTTCCACACAGCTATATAACCCATTTATAATCGTATATTATCTGCTTTGAACTGCATTGTCTTGACTCCACACTGCCATATAATCCACTTCAGTATGCATTTTATCCAGCTGTGTAGAAGGGGCCTCATATAATCCAGTTCTAAGCAGATAATATAAGATTATAAATATACAGTAGAGTCTCTCTCATCCAACATAAAGAGGCCGGCAGAACGTTGGATAAGTGAATATGTTGGATAATAAGAAGGGATTCAGGAAAAGCCGATTAAACATCAAATTAGGTAATCATTATACAAATTAAGCACCAAAACATCAAGTTATACAACAAATTTGACAGAAAAAGTAGTTCCATGCGCAGTAATGCTATGTAGTAATTACTGTATTTACAAATTTAGCACCAAAATATCACAATGATTTTAAAACATTGACTACAAAAACATTGACTACTAAAAGGCAGACTGCGTTGGATAATCCAGAACATTGGATAAGCGAATGTTGGATAAGTGACATTTTACTCTACAGGGGAAAACCTTTACCCTTGACCTTAACTACCACCAATTCCTCAATACTTTATTTCCCATACCACCATACTTCACCACAGCAACGCATGGCCGGGCATGGCTAGTCTCTTATAAAGTGCTGCTTTAACTTCCTGTTTACTAATAAAACTAAATTACTTTATTCAACTAGTGATTGGCATAAAAAGGAGGATGTTCCCAGTCCCTTTTACAAGTGAGCAAGGCTGGAACACTTGTAAACAGGACTGCTGTCACAATTTCTTCTAAGGAATTATCAGACATCTTGGTGACTCAATTTTACTTGATCATTACAGGGAGATCTTAACGCTAGAGCATGGATCCACTGTAAATCCGGTTGCTTCCTCCTGCAGAATTTTGGAGTTTGTAGTTTAGGGAGGGACCTTTAAACTGCTCAGTCAGATAGGTCCTGGGCCTCCCTAAACTACAAACTCCAGAATTCTGCAGGAGGAAGCAACCGGATTTAAAGTGGATGCATACTCTAGTGTGATGAGGCATTAAGTTCACCTGTACCTCATTCTGAGGTCCATGCAATAAGTTTCATGGCTGGTAGAAATTTTCAAGCAAGGCCTCCCTAGTCTTTGTTCAACAACATAGCTACCACACTACACTAGACTTGGGTGTACTTTGTTGTAAAAGAAAGAACAAACAACAGCAGAGAAAACATCTTCTGACAGCAAGAGAAAAAAGTATCAGAAGAGGATTTCTGAGAATACAGAAAGGGAAAGAAGGTTTTAAAAAAGGAATCTTGTGACATATTTAAGCCAAACATCCGGGCTGTGGCGCAGGCTGATAAGCAGTCAGCTGCAGCCAGCTGCAACAAATCACTCTGACCAAGAGGTCATGAGTTTGAGGCCAGCTCGGAGCCTGCGTTTGTCTCTGTCTTTGTTCTATGTTAAGGCATTGAATGTTTGCCTTATATCTCTAATGTGATCCACCCTGAGTCCCCTTCGGGGTGAGCAGGGCGAAATATAAATACTGTAAATAATAAAATAAATAATAAAATAAATTTAAAGCTAATTTAAGATATTTCAGGCTTATTTAGCAACTACAAAACATTACCCAAAAGAACTGTGAGAGGGAAGGTAGACTTTTCTTAGGGGCGAGGTCCCTACACACTCTCTTTCAGTGTAGGACTCAAGCATGGCATATTGAAGAGTAGATATTATTGATGACTTAATTCAGTTGAGTGACAGGGTTAGGGGGAGTTCAACTTTAAGCGACTTTTCAGCCTGGCATATTAAGAAGATCTGGTAAAAGTTTTATGATTGAAAACTTTGTAGCGGCATCTCAGCCATGAATCCTGATCTATTCCTGTCTTGTCTCTGCAGGAGTCCATAGGACAGGTGTGGGTAAAAGGCACCCGGGGTGTTGTGGTGAAGGAACACAATTTTTGTTTCCAAAATGGGGTCTAGAGCTTAACTTCATGAAAGTTATTTGCTGCGAGGGAAACCTTCTTCACAGCCATGGCTGCTGGTTTTTGTGCCTAGGATTTCCAGCTGTGAACTCACAGATATCTTCTTGAAGGGAGGGAAAGAAACCGTCATTGCATATGTGGGGAAGTGTTCTTCAGATAAATGACCCTGCAGACGGAATGAGAATGTGTGTCAACCATTTCCTGACAGAAAGCTGTGCCTGGTGTTTCTGTCTTTTTTACATTATTTTTTTTGAAACCAGCGGTATCGCAAAGCTGCCACAGCAGGGACACCTGCCTTGAGACACACAAGAACAGAGATGCTTTTCAAAACAGGCCGCTTGCAAAGGTTGGACGTGTGAGGGGTGGCGGTGGGGGCAGAGAAGAAGAAAAGGGGTTTTGAATTAATAATGGAAAGCCATTCGCTCCTTTGAAGTGCTATTTGGTTCAAACATTTTTTTTTAAAGTGAGAAGATGTGATGTTGCCCTTCTTTTGGAAGTAGCCGTTCTCATTTGAAGACACGCCACACAAGTTTCGCTCCCTTTGTAATGTTAATCTGTTTTGATTTATAGCTTACTTCTTCTGAAAGTGCAGGATAAAGTAAAAATGAAAGAAAGAAATGCCCCAACAAGACTGCATAAGTTGGGAGAAATAGGGTAGGATTACTAAGGATAGGGGGAGGAAGTGTAGTGGTTTGACTTTTGGACTAGACTTTGGGAGGGATGTAGAGAAGAGCCAAAGGGCACATCAACAACGGGCATGTTAGTCCACTATAGATCTGTCCTGGAGCAGCCATGGATGCATGGTTACGTTTGGTCTGTCCCAAAAGTAGTGAGAATTATTTTTGTTGAATATACATGCAATTAATTTATCCCCTTCAAAATAGGCTTCTTGTGATTGAATACCGTGATTCCAGCATTGCTGCCCCTCTTCATAGCAGTAGGGGAAGTCTTCACTTGAGATGTTGTTCAAGGCCTTCATTGCAGCTGCCTGGACATTCTCAATGGTCCAAAAATGATGTCCTTTGAGGTGGGTTTGGAGTTTGGGAAAGGAAACCACACTGGGACATGTCAGGGCTGTACGGTGGGTGGGGAAGTGTTCAGAACAGCCTTCGTATGAGACACATTAATCTCAGTTCTTGATGCTGAAGGACTTTGCTCCAGACTCCTCTGCATTTTTGCCCGTGACAAGACACAAAAGCAACTGTGTGCTTTGCTAATGTACCAACTGGTACAACTATGTAGACTCAACTGAAGAAGGTCAAACTGTATTTTTGGTTCCCCCTCGACCTGTCCCAACACCCACTTTTCTTTCCTGTTACTTCTGTGTTGCACAATAAAAAAATCATTCCCATTACCTTTGGGCCAAACCAAAAGGTTTGCTAGCATCAGCCTGACACAGGGGAACAGGCAGAGTTATGCATTCTAGCTCGCTATCGATCGTGATGCACCTTTGGCTCAATTGTAATGCGCACATCACTTTTGCGCACATCACTTTTGACCAACTCTCCTAGGCTTCAGGAAAGCCTTAAAGACATGGTTGTGCACGCAAGCTTTTAATGAATGAGAACATGGACTTTATATGACCTGTACGAAGACTTGAGGATTCTGGATGAATGGATTTTAATCTTGGACATTCTTAAAATTTTATATAATGTGATTTTATTTTGTAATTGCATCTGTTTTATATGAACTGTTGTTTGTAGATTGTTTTATATGAATTGTTATTTTTACATTGTTTTTAGGCATTTACTGTAAGCCGCTTTGAGTCTCCTCAGAGAGAAAGGCGGGGTAAAAGTGATGTAAAAATAAATAAATAAACAAATAAATAAACAATTTAGCAGGATGTACGTTATATGAAAGTAAATATAGTAATGCCACAGCTGGACTCTATTGAGGTTGTTGTTATAGTTAGTGGATTGCACCATGGTTCAACCAATGTTGACTTATCACTTAATTGTAGACGAGTTCACAATTTCTGATGTTTTCCTCTTTTGATTGCCCAGTAAATAAACAATGTTCATTAATCAAGCAGTAAACAATTGGCACATAATATTTTGCATGCAAAGATGCTGCAATGAATCAAAAAGAAAAACAGACAATAAGCGTTCAATTAACCTGAGATCTTTTTTCATGTTTCCTCTCCTTCCCATTAACCTCACTGTTATGTTAATAGATAGTTATGCAAATGCAGGCTGATCCTTGTAGGTACCAGGTAGGTGAGCAGTGCTACTTAGAATGGTTTTTCAGGGCAGCAGTAGTACATAACTCTTTCTCATCCAATCACCTCTCACATTCAGTCCTCTCCACCACCTCAAGGGATATCTAACATCTTATATTGAGTTGTGTCTTGATAAGACGGGTGAGGAATATACTGTATATACTCGAGTATAAGCCTAGTTTTTCAGCCCTTTTTTTAGGACTAAAAAAGCCCCCCTCAGCTTATACTTGAGTGAGGGTCCTGGTTAGCTTATATTCGCCGCAGCTTATACTCAATAATATATGGTACATTTATTATTTTTTTGCTATTGTTATTGGTATTATTACGTTTATTATTTTACTCTATTATTGTTGTTACTATTACTCTATTTTATTATGACACAGCAAACAAGATAGATATGCTGGATTTCATATCACAAAATCACAAGTTGAACACTTCCCAAGTGTCTAGGACTGTGTGATGTATTTTCGGATGATGTGCGCAGATCCTAGCAGGGTGGCCTTTTGCAGTTGGCAGATCGTATTTTTGTCAATGTCTATTGTTTCCAAATGTCGGCTGAGATCTTTTGGCACGGTACCCAGTGCCCATCACCACCGGGACCACCTGCACTGGTTTCTGCCAGAGTCTTTGAAGTTCAATCTTGAGGTCCTGATAGTGGCTGAGTTTTTCCTGTTGTTTTTCGTCAATGTGAAAAACAATTACTCTATTATTATTATTATTATTATTATTATTATTATTATTATTATTATTATTATTACATTTATTATTTCACTCTGATATTATTATTACATTTATTATTCTACTATATTTATTATTACATGTATTATTTTCCTGTATTTATTATTATTATTACATGTATTATTTTACTCTATTATTATTAAAAGGATACATAAGCACATTTATATTGAAGAAGATGAGAATAAGGTTTTAATCAGAGTTAGACAGTCTTATCTTAAATTAGAGCTTTATGTAAATATTCAAAAACATTTAACCTACTGATGCCTCAATTAATGTAATTTTTTGATATCTATTTTTATTTCTGAAATTTCCCACCCTCGGCTTATACTTGAGTCAATGATTTCCCAGTTTTTTTAGTGGTAAAATTAGATGCCTCGGCTTATATTCGGGTTGGCTTATATTTGAGTATATATGGTAGTTATTGAGTTTCTAATCCTTCATACACTACTGATATGGTGCATAAAGATGATGATGATGATGATGATGATGATGATACACCCAGTCCAACCCCTTGCTATGCAGGAACATCAAACCAAAACATTCTCAAGAGGTAGCCATCCAGCCTCTGCTTAATAATCTCCAAAGGAGGTTATTCCATCAGATAGACAGACAAACAGACAGATTTTTGATTTGTGTTCATCTAAACTTTGACTTATACTCACCCTATGAATGGGATACCACTCCCCAGAATTCTAGTAATTCCTAAGACCCTTCTAGCATGGATTATAATGGTCTTAGGTCCATTCCATTCTTATCACAAGATTGTGTCTACATTTGTGTATAACCAGACCACACATGTTGGGATTTCTAGTCTGAAGTGCTTGTACCCCATATGAGAATGGGTGCCCCTAGAAGGTGTATGGAGTGATGACATAAGGATCCAGTGTTTAAGACACTTAAATATATGGCTTATCACAAAAAGACAAGCAGAGAAAGTAAAGGGCCAGCATTTAGATGAAGCCATCAGTTATCTGGTTAAATTTACAGAGACAGAAGACATTAAGGGAAATTGGGTGAAAAGAAATAGAAAGCAGGAGCGCTCTATAGTGAAACGACAAAAATAACACAACCACTACCTGGGAAAGAGGAATTATACTTTTTCCTCTATTTATGGTCAGGCCAAAGAATATGTAGCAGAATTTCTCCTTGCCCAAGAGAAATTAAGTGAAATATCCACGTATAGGAAGAAGAATTTTAGGAGGAGATATGTATACCAGCATGGCAGAAACCACTTCTTTTATCTATGTCAGTAAATGAGCTCTTATCTATATTTATAGCTTAATTCACCCTGTGTTGCCAGTTCTATATCATTTTATAGGCAAAATCTGAATGTCTTTTTCAGAGTCAAGATGTTAGGAAAGTGTTTAGAAATGATAATTCAGCTTGCTTTCTTGATATTCCCACTGTTCAAAACTAGATTTACTCAACCTGAATGAAAATCAGCCTCATTGAAATGAATGGGATGTTTTTCTTTCTGTCTCCTTCAATTTACAACCCTAATGGACTATCAGCCTGACTTCACCTTGAACCTTATTCGAAGACCCCCTGTCACTATTTCTGAAAACTATGCATAGTAAAATCAAGAGTGTAACCATTTAACTGTCATTCAGTGTAATTTGTGTAAAAGAGGAAAAATGCAACTTGTATGGTGTTTTCTAAGTTCACTTCTTTTTGATTGTTAAGGATCAAATATTGTGGTTTAGAAATGGAGTGGAAATTAGGGTTGGATGTTAACTTCTTGTTTTTCCACAACTACTTGTAATTCCAGTGGGGCAACAGACTGGGAACCAGACCAGGACTCTTCTGCTACACACAGGCATATGGACACATATGAATATCAATATCTGTTTATTTCATTGTCATTTTATGTTGAACTGGAATACTAAGAAACAGAATGCATACAACTGCCATTGTCCTCCTCCTCCTCCCTCTTTCTCCTTCTTCATCACTGAATGTGGCTTTGAACCATGATTATCAACAACAGAGCTGCTCAGGTCTTGCAAACTCAGGATCATGGCAAATGACATCTGTTATGGAATTAATGTTTGTCTATTATCATCTTCCTTTGCAACTGCATTTTTCCTTTACCAAATATTATAATCTTTTCTCACGATGTGTCACAAATGTAAGTCTCAAATTAGTCATTTTGGCTTCTAGGAAGAGTTCAGATTGGTTTTGCTCTTCAGTTCATTTATGAGTATTTTTGGTGATCTTCTGGCATCACATTTCAAATAGGTGGGGTACTCCTTCACTCAGGTGCATTCACTATCCAACATTCATAACCATACACAGAAATTAAGTATACTATGGTGTGGATGGTTCTGACTTTGGTATTTAATAGGGATGTGCAATTCTTTTGTTAATCATCTTAACGCTTATCAAATTCATTAAATCCATACTTACAATATGATATCGACACCTGCATCAAGAACTTAAGAATCAAAACTTACCCAATACTTTTTTGTTTGAATTTTATAAATTTCAGAAGCCTCTAAAATTGGTTTCATTTTTAGTGCAAGCAAACAAAGCAGAGCCAAAAGGTCTTCCACTTTTCTTTAAATTAATGGCCTCTCACCATTAGGAGAAGGAAGCTGCAGGGATAAAGCAGAGTTCACTGGGAAAGAGGCTGAGAAAGCACAGAATTCTGGGAAATGTAGTTTGGGAAGGCAATGAGCCCTATGCCAGAGAATTCAAAAGGCCCTGCCCTAAACTACATTTCCCAGAATGTGGGGCATCAGAAAGCCCCAATCAGAATAGAAGAGAGATTTGTCCATAACAGCAGTCAGCCAGAATTCCAATAAATTGTTGAATCTGCAAAGAAGAGGACTGACTGATACTTCTAATCTCTGTGCTGGGCTGGGATGAAATTCCTAAATGGAAGTTCTATTGGTTAGTATGAGAGACATTCAATGAGATAGCTGTTGTGGGTTTTTTTTTAACAACCTTTTTGTCAAAATTCTAAAACATTCCCTAAAATCAGTAGAAGTTTGCATTTTTCTGAAAGTTGAGGAAAATGATCCTCTGTTATCTTGTGTCATTGTATAGAAAATTTAAGGCGATAGCTATTGTAGTTTTTTTTAAAAAAAAATGTGTAAATAAAAAACTCCCACAAAGTCTGTAGATAAGTGAAACACTCTGAACCTTGATGGGCTAACAGTGGTAAATGAGTTATACTATTGTAGCAAGTGTCACCCCAGTAGCTGTACAAATGAGCCCCTGAAATTTCCCTAACTTGTGTAATTACTATAATGAAAAAGTAACAAAATTTGGTTACTCTCGTTATAGTAACAAAATTTTCACTAATGATACTATAGAAACACTTTAGAAATTAAATGTAGTGGGCTTTGAAACATTTTTTCATTGATGTCATAGCCCTAGTATTTAATGATATATCTTTACACTTGATGATTTTATTGAGTTTCTTTGTATCTTGTGCTCATCAGAAAGTACTCTAATAGCAAGGTGGAAAGGCAACAAATCTGTTGGTTTAATTTTTGTCCCTTCTTTTTTTAGTTATAAATATTACAAAATTGAATATGGCAAATGGGTGAAAATCCAGGGGCTACATTGAGCCTCTATAATTATGGATTTTGGAGTAAAATTAGAAAGAGAAAAGTGTCCCATCATATATGAGGGTTGGAATATTATTTTGCTCTCTAGGTCACAATTGTACAAAATTGTGTACATAGCTGAAAATTGTTACTTGATCTATAGGAAGACATTGCCGATCCAAATGGATACTGCTTTGAAGTGTGGCAGTGTCACTTTTTGGAGGTTTTAAATAGAGGCTGGATTACCATTTTTGGAAGTACTTGCACTGTGGATTCCTGTATGACAGAATAGAGTCAAAGTGGATGGTCCTGGAGGCCTCTTCCAATTCTATGATTCTATGGATCCATTATTTCCAAATGACACCATTTTCTGGGGAAACAGTTTTTCATGTATACAAGACAGGACTGCACATAGTTCTCAGAAGTACTAGGTGGGCATTGCCCATATAAAACATATGATTGTAGAATTACAAAAGAACAGTAGGAAATGGTCCCAGTCATCAGAGTACTTACAAATATGTGATTGAGCCATGAGTCTTTGGATAAAGCCACAAAGTTCTTTATGTACATTGTTTCTACAGTATTGGCTGATGATTAATAGGTGGTTTAACCATGGTCTCAACATCGGGGGTATGTGTAATAGTTGCTCTTGATTGCAGTTGGAAAGCTCATCTGTCAGAAATAGTTATAGATGGCTCCAAGCCTTGGAGCAAACAGTCTATTGACCTGGTGTCAAATCTCCCATTGAGGGTCAATGAGTTCAGGATCTCACAGATTGTTCTCATCAAGTGATAGAAGCAGGTTGCCCTGGTGGCTAATTAACTAATTAATAATAGACACTCCAGAGGAATCTTTCTTTACACATTTTGTACCAGTCATCTTGACCTTGCTTTCTACATGCTGCATTCATCTGGTTGAAATATAGGATTAACTTATGATTCTCACCAAAAATACACATACACACACACACACACACATTTTTTGTCTTTCCACAAAGGCAACAGATCTGTGCCTTCTAAGTTACTACATTTCAAAATAGAAGTTATAGGTACATTTCTCTAAAAAAAAAAATGTTTTCTTTTGTGCTTTCAAGGCAACAATAACTTATGCTTGTAGGGTTCTGTTGGCAAGATTTTTAAGAGTGTGACATCCATGTAGCCAGCCAGTCGGTTTCTGAGGGTGCACCTACACTGTAGATCTAATGCAGACTTACACCACTTTAATTCCCATAGATTAATTCCCATAGGGGCAGGGCTGTGGCGCAGCTGACTAGTAACCAGCTGCTATAAATCACTACTAACCGAGAGGTCATGAGTTCGAAGCCCGGGTCGGGTTAAGCCTCCGACCATTTTAAAAAAAATAGCCCTGGCTTGCTGTTGACCTAGCAGCCCCGAAAGACAGTTGCATCTGTCAAGTAGGGAAAATTTAGGTACGCTTTATGCGGGAGGCTAATTTAACTAATCTACAACACCATAAAACTGCTCACGAGGAAAAGAATGAGGAAGAACAGCCACCAATGGACGGTGAAGCAACAGCTCCCCCTGTGGCCGGAATCGTGAAGCTGGAAAGATGTTAAAATGCCTCTGTGTCTGTCTGTGTCTAACTGAATATTGTTTGTCTGTTGGCATTGAATGTTTGCCATATATGTGTTCATTGTAATCCGCCCTGAGTCCCCTTCGGGGTGAGAAGGGCGAAATATAAATACTGTAAATAAATAAATTAATTAATTCTATAGAATCAGGGGAGTTGGATGTTTACAAGTTCTTTCACCTTATCTGCCAAAGAGTGCTGGTGCCTCAGCAAATTCCAACTTCCAGGATTCCATAGCATTGAGCTGTGCTAGTTAGATTGGTGTTAAAGTACATTAATTCTATTGTATAGATAAATAAACACCATGTCTGAATGAAGATCTGAAACTTGTCTCTTTGGCTCTTTGGGTGCATCTGCACTGTAGAATTAATGCAGTTTGGCACCAGTATATTTCATGGCTCAGTGCTATGGTATGATAGGACTCACACTTTTTTGGCAGAGAAGACTAGAGGTCTTGTTGTGTGACCATTTGCCAGGAATGCTGGGGTTGTGTATTACTGCATGGTAGAATGGGGTTGGACTGGATGGTTCTTATGGTCTCTTCCAACTCCAGGATTCTTGGTTTCATATAGCATCCCTCTAGTTCATTTGGTGGGGCGGTCTTATCAGAGATGTTGAAGGGATCTAATTCTCCTCTAAAGACAGTTCTCTCGATAAAATCAATAAAACTTGAGCCCTCACACATGCACACACACAAGGCTATTCATTATTTGGGATTGAAAAATGTGCACCTGCTTATGTGGTTGATGGGAACGTGATGTGAAGTGGCCTTCTCCTATCCAAACATTTAGCTTTCATCAACTGCTTTCTCCTTGTTAAAAAAGAAGGATAGAAAAAAAAGAATAATAATAACTTGCCTGTCATTTTCATCTGAGGCAAGTGAGAAAGATTGATTGTGATTTCTTATCAACATCTGTCCAAGCCTATAATTATTTGCATTTGAGAAGGATTCCAGCTCAAACAAAAACAAAAGGGGTGAAAAAAAGAAAAAGAAGGAGAGTGAGAAAGAAAGAAAATTTGCCGGGATGGGACATAACTGGCCATTTTCTCTACCGACATACAAAAATTGCTTAACCATGAGAAAAAGAGATAGGGTGACATTCTTCCCGGTCTCCCCCTCCCTCCTCCCTTTGCATATCAAAAATCAAGTCTAAATAACAAGGCATGCTTGTTATAAATGCTCGTACATCATCTCTGCTCCCCAAATAAGCGGCTTTCATAATAATGGCATGCAAATAGCAATGACAGAAGTCATGCAAATCATTTCACAAGTAAATCATGGTAATAAATTCTAGTTTGACTGAAATGGCACAAATTTTGGAGGAATTAGGAAAAAAGTGGCAGGGATTCGGAATGCGCATGGATCGGCATTCATCATTTCATTAGCTCCCCGACTGGACCCTGGAAATTATTATTATATTTTTCTTTGCCAGCTCACACCCAAGGGTTTGGGGGAACCTGGCACTGAAATATCTCCACATTTGTTTCTTCTTTTAGAATAGGTAGTCTTACAGTAGCTCCCAACATCTATGAAGATGTGGAAATGTCTTACTAGAGTTGCAACTGAACATAGCCTCTAGTGAAAAGCTGAGATATATTTGGAAGGAGCAAAACATCTTAGACTTAATACATAAACACTAGTTTGAGGTTAAGGCAAGGAATCTCAGGGTAAGAGAACTCCCTCCCCACACACACACACTGACAAATACTGCTAATTCATGCTGTTGCAAGATTACTTTGGAGGCAATGTTTAAAGACTCACCAGAAACCTTATTATCCCTCACATCTCTCTTTCTTTTATGTTATTTATCATGGTGTTGTTTTCTTAAACTGACTGACATGTTCTGGACAACAGTAGTTGATCCTCCTCCTGTTCTCATCATAGAGCAGGCATGGGCAAACTTCACCTTCCAGGTGTTTTGGACTTCAATTCCATTTCACACAATTCCTAACAGCTGGTAGGCTGTTAGGAGTTGTGGGACTTGAAGTCCCAAACACCTGGAGGGCTGAAATTTGCCCATGCCTGTCATAGAGGCTACCTCTGGGTGCCACATGGCTAGTGTCCATTGTTTCTCACCTGGAGTGATGTCATCTTGAGTGATAGGGTGATTGGAAAAGAGAAGGGAAAAGGAGGGGGTGATCCCTTCTCTTTCAGCTCCCCAATTTTGCATTGCTCTGGTGACCCAGCTGATGTCACTCCCGGTGACAAATGATGGACATCAGCCATATCATACCCGAAGATAGCTACTATGATGGTAACAGGAGGGGTACGTTAAGGGTGGCTGTCAAATGGTGCCAAAATGAGTTTATTTATTTATTTTATTTATATACCGCTCTTCTCCCCAGGGGGACCCAGAGCGGTCTTACATAATGGCAATATTACTGCCACATATAATACAAAATATAGTAAAAACCAACAATCGTAAAACACACTTAAAAACCAATATCATACCCTGTCCATCATCATTAAGTTTGGTTCTGCCCCTTGTTCAGGGCTCTGGGAGGGAAGGAGCCATTTTTAAGTCTGTCTCTCTTAAGTAAGCTAAGCTATAGGATGTAGACCAGCTCATCCAGTAGAAAAGCTTCATATCTCAAGAACATCCAGGGATATAGAACATCCGAGAAAACAGAAACAGAAATTCCAGGGGAAACATCTCAAAAGCTCTGGCTGAGAGCTCACAGCCTCTCAGCCTCACAGCTCCTGAGGGAAACAGCCCTAAAGTTTCCAAAGAAACCTCGGAGAGGGAACAGCATTACCGATCCACAGAACCCCAGCTGAAACATCTGCAAGCCTTGGTTGGTAGGTTTACTTGATGCCCAGATGCATTTGGAATCGGTAGTAGGACCCACATCAGCTAGGCCCATATGATAGACAGCCTGGGAGAGGTTATAAGGGGATTTTCCTCTTACAGCGAAAGTACAGTTACCCAAAGCCGAATGCCTGTCCCCTGGGGACAAGATTGAAAAGCCAACAGTTTCTTAAGGAAACCTTGAAGTGTTATTTGACTCCTTGAGGATTTATTATTTGTTCAACAATAAAGACTTTGTTATTTCATTAAAGACTCAAAAGATCATCCCTTTCAGGAAAATCCTCAAGAACCTCTCTTTGAGGTGCCCTGGCTTCCTACTGGGCATAAAGTATACGTCCGATACAAAAGACAATAGTTACAGGCCCAGCACGTGACAGAATAAAAACAGTAAAACACTGTGTGACTGTTACAACAGTTACCCTGCTGAATGATCAGAACCCCTTCCTGCCTCTGCAGCAGGCTGGGGGCTGATAGTAAAAACCATCCTAGAATCGATCCAGAATTTAACATTCCAGATTGGCCCCCCAAATAAAGTGTTTATGTACAACAGCCCTGGGAGATTTTTCTTTTATGTCCTTTTGTGGGAGTTTTGTTTCAAGCTAGTTTTCTATTGCATTAAATGATCATTGTAGATGGGACCTCGAAGACAGGTGACAATGCCTCAAACTCCCAAGAAGGAGATCTGTACAGATCCTGCAGTTCTTCTTCTTCATAGATAAAGACAGAATTTTGGTAAGAGCCTCCCCATTGTGATGACATGAATCTGACTATCAATGGTCTACAGCCAGATGAAGACAGTAATGAGACATTCTGTGGAGCTGACGTTCAAAACATATTGTGACCATCTTGGAGCCAAAGTTTCCTTTTTATCCTCTGAAAAGGAAAAAAGGGAAGTATGAGATACCATCTCCAAAGCAGGTTTTCCTAATTCCATCCAATTGTGGCCAAAGGTTAGAAGAAACAGAGGGCGATTGGGAAAAACCTCCCCATTTTCTAGGTGGGGAAGGCTTTCAATCCAGCTATGGCTAAACTAGGGATCTCCTAGACCCTTGAATGTAGATTTGACTGTCAGCTTTTATTCAATACATTCCTCTTGCACAAAGTACTTTGCATACATTATCTCTGTAAGCCTTGTAAGAAGGCCAGGATTGCTACTCCTCTCACATGGAAGTGGGGGGGAGAGAAACTGAGAGTGGCTTCTCAAAGGCCAGCTTGTCATCTTGTCACTAAATAAGATCCAACAGCAAGCTTGTGGATTATGGATGATTGTTTGAAAGGAGTAAGAAAAGGAAGAAGAAGCATTTCCACTAGGCTTCCATCGTTTTTCACTGAGTTTCATTGAAAACAACATTTTGAACTGGTGGATTGCCACCTGTGGGACAAGGAAGGGGTATCTGAAAGATCTCCCACTGAAATCAGTGGGGCTGCAAAGTGTCATCTTGTGCGACATTTATGCAAGCAGCCTCTTTGCTTGCTGAAGCATAATGAGAATCCCCAAACCCTTTCCCCTTTATGTAACATCAAATGCCAAATAAGTAAAAGAAGGAAAGCAAATAACGTACTAAAAGCATGAAAAACAAGAAGCACACATTAGCTATAGATCTGTCAAGAAAAAAAGTATCAGATGTTTGTATCCATAGGTATTAGCAGCATTTCCTAGGAGTAACATAGGTAAAGGTTTCCCCTGATGCTAAGTCTATTCGTGTCCAACTCTGAGGGTTTGTGCTCATCTCCATTTCTAAGTCAAAGAGCCAGCACTGTCTGTAGACACCTCCAAGGTCATGTGGCCACTGGCATGACTGCATGGAGCACCATTACCTTCCCGTCTGAGTGGTACCTGTTGATCTAATCAAATTTGGTTTTCTTTTGTGACACTGCCTTGCATTAGAAGTTGTTTTTGTGGGGTTGACATGCAGTCATTAATGGCCATGAATCAGAATCCTCAAAATACTGAGACTGTAGATCTTATTGCACAAAACTGCTATTCCATGCCTCTGGACCTCTGCTCTTGTCAAGGGCCATGAGGCTTGAGGGTTCACACCACCTGATCAGCCTTCCAGTTTTTGTAGCTGACCTGGGAGGATACCTGAGTTCCAACTATTATTTTGAGGGGCTGTGGTGTTTTTGCCAAGGGAATGCTAGGGACTGTGGTCTGTTCCAGCCACTCCCTTACAAGGTTGACTCTATGTTTTTAGCTTTGCTTATCATAAAAATTAATAGGTGGCAATTAATGAAGCCACCTTTATTTTATTCCATACCTTGGGCCTGGTCTTGTTTTTCCTTGGTTGGTCAGCAATCTGTTTTCCTATAGCATTTTTGACCTGGAAATGCAATGAGCTGAACCTACAGCTCACTGCAGTTAAAGTGTGTGCCCCACAAGACAGTGAAAACTCCAAATATATCTGTAATCTGAACAAACTCTACCACTAATTGCTTAGCTTGGTTGAGGGAACTAGAGATGTGCAGAGACTGTTAGAGTCAGCAACCTTGGCATGCTTATCCTAATTGCTAATTTGCATGTTTATTGACTTCCTGTACTTAGTTTTTCTATACTCGCTTTCTTCTTGCTTCACCCGAACTTGCTGCCATTTTTTTTCTCTATTCCTCTTTCTCCCCCATAGGACTCAGTGTTGTCCTTACACAAAGAAGTCTTGGTTTTGCTGTTCTTCTCTGATAGACCCATTGAATATGAGGATATGGGTACTACTGGATTTTGTTCAGCTTCTGCTTTGCCAATCTGATCACTCTGCTGGAACACTCCAGTACTATCTCTCACATGTTCCAACACAGACATTGCTAGATGATCAACACTTTTTTTTCTTTCCTTCTGAATCCTGTGAAGACTTTGCTGGATCTGAGAGTTTCAAAAAGGTATATTTCAGTGGAAGACCATATAGCTGTTTTTTTTAAAAAAAATCAATCAATCAAACAAACAAACAAACAAACACAAAACCCTATTGTCAGTTCCTGGGATCTTTGGGTCAGGTCAGAAGAAGATTCCTGTCTGAAAACTATCAGACCTTATTACATTTCAAACTAGGCAATTATGGAGGAAAATTGGCTGCACACCTGCCCCCTCCCATAGACCAATGGACAGCTTGTCTGGAGATGATTTCTTTCTTGGGATCCGCTAGTCTGGAAGCATCCAAAAGTGATTTTGGACCACTGCTCTATCATTTTCACCCATACAAAGAGAAGTCTGAACATGTGGAGGCTTCAAAAGGGATCTGATGGGATTTGAGGCATTCAAAAATGTATCCAGATCTGTCTGTGGATCTATAGGCTGCAGTTTGCCCAGCCTTGACACAATATTAAGATGGATAGGTGACTAATTTGGAAAAAAAAATCAGATGACTAGACTTTATTTTCAGTATAGCTAAGACTGTTCTGAGAAGAATCAAAGCCACTGCTTGTAAGTTGCTATCTCCAACTCTTTGGCATACAGTGGAAGCCAAAGAACAATAAATACAATGTTGTAGAAAGTTCATTCAAGAGTGTTGGTATAAAATAAAGATTAAAAATCAGTTGTATGCTGATCTCTTTTAGCAAGCCTGTTCCGTCCCCCAGGACGATGGTTTGCCTTACCTATTGGTCGTTTGTTTGTTTTCCCTCCTTTGCATTTTGTTTCAGCCTCTGGCTGCAAAGCCCAGGAAAAGTGGCTTGGAATCTGCAAGAGCTGGCTGCAGTTTTCTTTGCAGTGATTGGTCAAAGAGTGCAACATCTTAGGACCGCCCTTTTTACCAGGGTCTAGTCTCCATTTTAGAGCTTCATTCTGGCTATAGTCTTCCAACGTGCTGGAGCTGTGCAAAGCTAACTGGGACAAATCATCCTCAAAACCAGGCCAATCTAAGCCTATCCAAATTAGATAAGTATTGAATTATATTGATCTGGAATAGGAACTCTAGTTGGAGGAGCAGGGTTATTCTGTCGCTTCTAGAACTAATCTTTGCTGTAAAGATAGGGAAGGAAAGAGTTTCTCCTTCTAATATAGGCAGCGTGATTAGGGTATAGTGGTTTTATAATCACCTTTGCTTTCTGGAACCAGGGATAATTCTGTACCTAAAACCTATAGAAATTTGTTTCATTTTCTGCAACTTTAAGATCTGTGCCAGGTTTACAACCTTGTATGAATAAACATCCTTTTTGAAGTTATCCAGACTCAGTCGTTCAATATCTATAGGACAGCTTATAGGGATTTGCAGTTCGCCCGGATAAAGGACAGCACGTTTCAGTTTTATAGTTTTTTATTGTCCGGCGGACGGCACAGTTTTGAGGACGATCAGCGGTTTTCCGCTTGAGCTAGCCTGCACGGCCATAGAGACTTTGATTTTGTTGGTCTGTTGCAGTGAAGCTTGCTGCCATTCCTTCAGCCTCTGCAGTATCCTGCTCTTCAGCTGCGGCTGTTTCTGCAATTGCACGGCTGTGCAAAACCCAGCAATCTACCCCGAGCTCCTTCGGTGGCAGGTATCGAGCCGCGGAGCTCCAGCAGCAGTCTTTGGACTCACACAGAGGTGGTGAGTCCAGAAGCACCAGGCCGGGACCCAGATAAGCCTGGCAACTCCAAAAGAAAGTTCTGGCTGAGTCTTCACAGTGGCTAGGATCTCGGC
Source organism: Anolis carolinensis (assembly GCF_035594765.1). Lineage (NCBI taxonomy): Eukaryota > Metazoa > Chordata > Lepidosauria > Squamata > Anolidae > Anolis > Anolis carolinensis. Next base: position 317,101,055 of record NC_085842.1, read on the forward strand.
CGGGACAGTCGCCCGGCGGTGGTGACCTGCCTCATGGTCCGGCGGTGGTGACCTGCCTCATCATCCTGCGGTGGTGACCTGCCTCATCATCCTGCGGTGGTGACCTGCCTCATTGACCTGCGGTGGTGACCTGTCTCATCGTCCTGCGGTGGTGACCTCCCTTCACAGCGGGGAGGAGGCGTCTCTTCTCTCCTCCTTTCCAAAGCCAGCCTCGGTGCTCCTTCGGCGGCAGGCCTCGAGCCGCGGAGCACAAGGTGCTTGAAAATTTGGCGAAGTCGCCATTTTGGCAGTTTACGTCACTCGGGCAAGGGAGGTATCAAGTGGCAAGTTGCTGTCAGTTGGCATTTTGCAGCTTGCCTACCAAAGTTTGGCGCCAAAGGTCACAATCTTTGTAAAGTATAGTTACTTAGTGATATATATTGCTATGGTTAAGTGTTGTGCATTGTATTATATATTGTATTTGCTTTTGTTGTAAATTTACTTGCTATTAAGAATACATAATGTCTATGCAATTTCAAGATGACACAGATGGTATACCTCCTTCTGAGGCTGAAAGTAGGAATGAAAGGCCCCAAAGGATAAAGCACCCTTCAGCCAAGATGCTAGCCCATCTAATAGGTGAAAAGGAGCTCCTCCATGTGAGGTTAGGTTCGGCATGGGAGCGAATTGTAACATTAATGGACAGAATTGAGAGCTTGGGTATTACAAGGGTGCCATCCATATTACAGACCGACCTTGAAGAGACCTTCGGTCTCTGGAGGGGTTTGGTGTCTAAGATAGTCCAGGTCCTCGAGCGCATTAACGCCAAGGATTCAGAGTTAGAAATAGTGAGTGTCTTAGCTGACACTAATGAGAAAGAAAATAAGGTGAGGGCAATTCTAGATGCCTTGGAATTTAGTTCTCCATCTGTTAATCTAAGGTCTGAGCCAAAAGGAAATCAGTCTTCCTTATGCAGCCATGAGACCAATCTTTTAAAATCACCTGCTGTGGCACTTAGTCTTAAGTCCAACCGCTCTAGCCAGGTATCTAAGCTAAGGGAGTGTGCATCATCTAAACATAGCCACTCTAGCAAGTCTTCTGCTGCTGGGAGTGCCATCTCTTCCCTAGCTGCCTTGCACATTAAGGAGGCTGCACATCTAGAGCTAAAGAGCAAGGTAGCGGGGGCGGAGGCTGATGCTAAGGCAGCTGATCTCACCCTTCCCTTTAAAGAAGAAGAGCAACGACTGCAAATAGAACAGGCCCGTAGACAAAGCGAAATGCAAATGGAACAGGCCCAAAGGCAAGGTGAAATAGAAATGCTTAGAATAAGGATGGATGCTACTGCCAAAAAGGTAAGGGCTGAGACTTTGGCCAAGGCCCTAATTGAGCCACTCACAGAAGAAAATGTAAGTCAGTTGCCGAAGCAGGACCCTTCTTCCAAGGTGCTTGTGCATCTTAATAGCTTAAACAGCCAGTTTTCGGATGAGGAACAGGAAGACTTCTCTCCTTACCCAGAGCAGGGCCCCAAAGTCACTTTTGAGTTTCCTGCAGAGCAGAGCGTCATAGCGGGGAGCTCACCCTTGCCCGAGCTACCTGTGCCTCCTGCTAAATCCCTAGGTCAGTCAATCAGGGCCTCAAGGCCAAGTGCTAGTTGGCCCTTACAGACAGCTGCACAGGGAGCCACCGATTCGTCAGTGGTCGATGTCATCCCTCCAAGAGGCCAAAGGTTGACGCAAGGTGCACGGTGGGAGTCCACTCCACAACAGCAAACTCCTCAATTGTTCCCTTCGACGCCAGAGTCCCAGCTTGTCTCCATCATCAGAAGCCCCAGAAGAGATCTTAAGGACAAGGGTGTCGAAAAGTTTTCGGACAAGCCTGAGGAATTTCTTCTCTGGAAGGCCACCTTCCAGAGAGCAATCAGAGACTTAAAGTTATTGCCTGAGGAAGAACTGACTCTTCTGGCTGCATGGTTGGGCCCAGCCTCATCCTCACAAGTTAAGAAGATCTACGCAGCCCACGTAGCCGATCCCGACAAAGCCCTGGAAAAGGCCTGGGCCAGGTTGCAGCAGAGGTATGGGGCCAGCACAGAGATTGAAGCATCTCTTATGGACAAGCTCCAAAGGTTCCCAGCTTTGAAACTCAAAGACTTCAAACTCTTGTGGGACCTCAGCGATCTCCTTACGGAATTAGAGTCGGCCAAGGAGAATCCAGAACTGCCCGGTTTGAAGTGCCTCGATCAGCACTTGTCCCAGAGGCAGATCTTGACCAAGCTGCCCTTCACTTTGCAAGAACGCTGGGGACAGGAGGTCTTCAACTACAAGGAGGCCCACTCCCAGGCATACCCTCCATTTTCTCATTTGGTCCAGTTCATCACCAGGGCAGCCAGAGAAAGGAATGATCCGCAGACGGGCCTCCCCACCTTATACCAAGGGACCCATCCAGGGAAGGCATCTGAAGTGGACAAGAAACCGCCTAGAGAGGCCAATAGACCTGTCAGCGTAAAGGCAGTCGAAACTCAACACAAGACTGATGAACCCAGGTCGGAGGTAAAAGAGTTGCTTTGCCCTATCCACCAAAAGCCTCACAGCTTGGCCAACTGCAGGGAGTTTAGTAGAAAGTCATACAAAGAGAGGCAACAGCTAGTTCAAAAGCAGGGAATCTGCTTTAGATGCTGTGGAGCAACTCCACACTTTGTGTCCAACTGCAAAGAAAACGTCAAGTGTGAGAAATGCAACAGCCTCAAGCATTGCACCGCAATGCACAACTCCAGTGTCATCTCCCACCCCAAAGGGAACGTTTCACCAAAAGAAAAGTCAGCAGTCGAAGACACCGACAAGCCAGTCGTACCAGAGATGCAGGTGGAGGTTTCAGCAGTCGCCTGTACAGAGCTGTGTTCTGACTCGCACCAGTACAGAGTTTGTCATCCTATCTGCCTAGCGGATGTATATCCAGCCAAGAGCCCTTGGCTTAGAAAGAGACTCTATGTGGCCCTGGATTCACAGAGCGACGCCTCCCTGGCTACTCCAGAGTTCTTCCACATGTTTGACCTTAAAACCAAGATGGTTGACTACACTATGACTACGTGTGCAGGAAAAAAGAAGTTGCAGGGTCGCATAGCATCTGGCTTTGTTGTCTCCTCTTGCGACCAGAAGAGGCAGTTCAAGTTGCCAGACCTGATTGAGTGTTCCTCCATCCCTCGGAACAAAAAACAAATTGTAACTAGAGAAGTTGTGGAGGCTCATCCACATTTGCGACGATTAAAGAATGCCATACCTGCTTTCCGTCCAGATGTGGACATTGCCCTTCTGCTTGGTGCGGACTGTCCGAACTTGTTCTATGTGAATGACCAAGTTAAGGGACCTCCAGGGGCGCCCATTGCTCAGCTGCTACCACTAGGCTGGACAGTTACAGGCCCAGTGTGCATAAACAAGATGCACCCACCATCGTCGTTGGACTCCAATCAAGCACAGGTGCTTAAAGGTGGACGTCCTACACTTGTGCGCAGTTGCCTAAGTCACATCTCAGTCTACTGCCAAGCAATAACTCCAGAGTATTCCTCCATCTTCAAAGTCTCTGAGAGAGATGAAGCCACAGCGCTCTCGAAAGATGAGCAAAGGTTTTCGGACATTATGAATGCTCAAGTCTCACGAAGTGCAGAGGTGAAAGCCTGCAAATCAACCACAGAAATCAAGATGGGCCAAAGATCTTGCCTGGAACCACACCGTTTTGAACGTTTTTCGGAGTGGCACAGTCTTCTTAGAGCAGTTGCTAGGCTTATACATCGTTTAGCTTGCAAAGATAGTGAGCCTTTACAGGTCCAGGATATGATAAAGGCTAAGAGCGTCATATTCAAGTCAGTACAGAGATCTGCTTTCAAGCAGGAAATAGCTAGGCTAGAGCAAGGGCTCAACATCCCTAATCAAAGTCTTCTAAATGAGTTAAACCCATTTCTAGACAAGGAGGGTATTTTGAGAGTTGGAGGAAGGTTAGCCAAAGCTAAACTCAAGGCGTGCATAAAAAACCCCATCATCATACCCCCTAATAGTCACACTGCATTGCTGCTCGTTCGGCATCACCATGAAAGGATCCATCATCAGGGTAGAACTCTAACTGAGGCAGCCCTTAGAAATGAAGGTCTGTGGGTAGTTAATGCCAAAAGGTTGGTCAACAGTTGTATTTTCAAATGTGTTAAATGCAGGCGCCTTAGGCGAAACTGTCAAAGTCAGTTGATGGCAGAACTACCTCAGGATAGGACTTTGACAGACCCACCCTTTTCCCATGTGGGAATCGATGTGTTTGGTCCTTGGGAGGTTGTCACTAGGAAAACCAGGGGTGGTGTTGTAAATAACAAGAGGTGGGCAGTTTTGTTTACTTGTTTAGTAATACGAGCTGTCCATATAGAAGTCATAGAAGGGATGGACACTTCATCATTTTTAAACGCATTAAAAAGGTTCATAGCCCTCAGAGGGCCAATTAAGTCAATTCGGTCGGACTGTGGCACCAATTTTGTAGGTGCGACCAAAGAACTCAATTGTGTGTCTAGGTTTGGGAGAGACCCAAAGGTTCAGAACTTTACGAATACTGAACAAATTACATGGACTTTCAATGTTCCTCACGCCTCCCACATGGGTGGTGTTTGGGAGAGGATGATTGGTATTAGTCGCAAAATCCTTAATGCCATGTTTTTGAGTCATAGGTCATTGACGCATGATGTTTTGGTGACACTTATGGCGGAAGTTACCGCAATTATCAACAACCGGCCGCTGGTTCCCCTTACCAGTGACCCTGAGAACTTACAACCACTGACTCCTGCACTTATTTTGACACAAAAGGTGCCAGGATGGAAGGACATCATGTTGCCAGTTCCGGACGGAACTCACCGTGCCCTGTGGAAACAGGTGCAGTCCTTGGCCAACCACTTTTGGAAAAGGTGGAAAGCTGAGTACTTAAGCCAGCTTCAAGCTAGAAGAATCTGGCAAAGCCCACAGGACAACATTGAGGTTAACAACGTTGTGTTGTTAAAGGACAAAGACTTGCCCCGCCATGCATGGCCCATGGGCATTGTATTAAAGACCTTTCCTTGCCCGGACGGTAAGGTCAGGAAAGTTCAATTAAAGACTTGCAACAGAGGCAAAGTGTCCATTTTGGACAGACCAATTAGTGACCTCGTGTTGCTTATTGGAGATGTTTAAAGTTCTAGTGTTTGTATTGTTGTGTATACAAAGGTGTTTGTATGTTTTTGATTGGTAAATTCCCACATCCTGGGAATTTAGCGGGGAGTGTTCCGTCCCCCAGGACGATGGTTTGCCTTACCTATTGGTCGTTTGTTTGTTTTCCCTCCTTTGCATTTTGTTTCAGCCTCTGGCTGCAAAGCCCAGGAAAAGTGGCTTGGAATCTGCAAGAGCTGGCTGCAGTTTTCTTTGCAGTGATTGGTCAAAGAGTGCAACATCTTAGGACCGCCCTTTTTACCAGGGTCTAGTCTCCATTTTAGAGCTTCATTCTGGCTATAGTCTTCCAACGTGCTGGAGCTGTGCAAAGCTAACTGGGACAAATCATCCTCAAAACCAGGCCAATCTAAGCCTATCCAAATTAGATAAGTATTGAATTATATTGATCTGGAATAGGAACTCTAGTTGGAGGAGCAGGGTTATTCTGTCGCTTCTAGAACTAATCTTTGCTGTAAAGATAGGGAAGGAAAGAGTTTCTCCTTCTAATATAGGCAGCGTGATTAGGGTATAGTGGTTTTATAATCACCTTTGCTTTCTGGAACCAGGGATAATTCTGTACCTAAAACCTATAGAAATTTGTTTCATTTTCTGCAACTTTAAGATCTGTGCCAGGTTTACAACCTTGTATGAATAAACATCCTTTTTGAAGTTATCCAGACTCAGTCGTTCAATATCTATAGGACAGCTTATAGGGATTTGCAGTTCGCCCGGATAAAGGACAGCACGTTTCAGTTTTATAGTTTTTTATTGTCCGGCGGACGGCACAAAGCCTGATGAACTCTATGTTAACAATAGCTGATGTTTCCCCATGGCCTATATTTTTGGCTGGGGTCTATCATTTGTGCGATGCTAGAAATGCTGTAACTGAAATATTGTGTGCTGAGGCCAACAACCAGAAGTTGAACTGAAAGCAGTACTGAGGCTTGGTAGATTCTTTGGTGGAAGTTATTGTTTGTTATCTGCTTGCCTTCCTGCTCAGTTTCAGGGCTCATTCCAGCTCTGTGAACCACCTCGGGGATAGAGAAGGGTTCATATTTCCGTCCTACCCAACAAGAGATCTCTGGAGCTTTCTGTCATGTCCTGCATCCATAATGCAATACCCATGATGCTCAGTGTGTCTGAAAGTTTGGGGCTTTTAAAAAGTATATCCCCCCCCCCAGCCAAAGACAACAGAAGCATAGTTTTCTTACACATCCTACACCATCCATATTTTCTCAGCAACTGCATGGTTATCAGTGGCTGTCTATTTCCACCCAGCATTCTAATTTCTTAGGTGAGTGAGATGCTAATCAAGCAGCTTGAGACCAAGAAGCTGATGAAAATAATCAAATCCAAATTTGTCCAGGGGGAAACACACTCAGCTTTGAAGTAAGAGAGAGGAAATTGTCATGTTGAAGCCATTGGAGACAGGCTTCCTGTTACAAAGAAGGCCCTGGGGAGATGGTACCTGATTTGCTCCTAGTCAGCTTGGCATCTCAGTGACAGGGCAATTGTAATTAGAAGGAACCAAATGAGAGAGATGCCAGCTCCCCACTCATGTAATTTAGACAGCAAAGTTACAGCAATGCTGCACTCTGTTTAAATTGAAGGGGGAGAGTTGCAGATATTGTGCTAAAAGGTAACACATTTCTCCCCTCTGGGGACATCTTTACATGCAATTCAGATCGGTCTCTGAGGGGAAAAGAAATCAGATGCAGACACTGGGATCCAGATGTTCACATTGTTCCCATGGGAATTGCTAAGTCTTTCTGGAAATATGAACAGGGGTGAAAAAAACAGGTTTGTTTTTATTGGAATATTTCAGCAGCAGCTCTTTCAGAAGAGCAGCCAGCTTTTAAAATGTATAGCACCTGCTCTTTATGTGGTCTAGGATGTCAGTCCCTTAAAGGATTTAGGTTCCTGCCCTTCATGGGCCTCAGATGACATTACAGTAAGACCCCTTTATCTCTGGGAGAAACATTCACAGTAATCAAAAATCACAGATTGGACTGAATGCCATTAAATCATCTCACCTACAATTCTAGTATAACATGCAGTTGCATTTGAGAAGTATAATCTCTAGGAATTGGATATTTATTTATTTACAGTATTTATATTCTGCCCTTCTCACCCCGAAGGGGACTCAGGGCGGATCACATTATATACATAAAGGGCAAACATTCAATGCCCATAAATACATCGAACTGAGACAGAGACAGACAGACGCAGAGGCAATTTAACCTTCTCCTGAGGGGATGTTCGATTCTGGCCACAGGGGGGAGCAGCTACTTCATCATCCACTCTGATAGCACTTCCTCATTCCAACGTCGTAAATTAGTTAAACTTGCCTCCCCACTTTTATAAGTGGTACCTTATTTCCTACTTGATAGATGCAACTATCTTTCGGGTTGCTAGGTCAACAACGAGCATGGGCTATTTTTTATTTTTAATTGACGGGTGCTCACTCCGCCACGGGCTGGCCTCGAACTCATGACCTCATGGTCAGAGTGATTTATTGCAGCAGGCTGCTCACCAGCCTGGCCCGAAGATAGGCCTTCCAATACAATTCTATGGCAACTTTCAAGGTAAGTACTGTATACCATAGAATCACTTGAAGAGCCTAGCAAATTTCCAGTGGTTCTGGCTGCTTAGTTAAACATTAAGTCTAGTCATGTCCGACTCTGAGAGTTGGTGTTCATCTCCATTTCTAAGACAAAGAGCTGATGTTGTTCATAGACACCTCCAAGGTCATGTGGCCAGCATGACTGCATGGAGCACCATTACCTTCCCTCTGGAGCGGTACCTATTGATCTACTCACATTTGCATGTTTTCAAACTGCTAGGTTGGCAGAAGCTGGGGCTAACAATGGGAGCTTACTCCGTTCCCCAGATTTGACCCATCAACCTTTTCAGCTGTGCCACCAAGGGCTCCAGCTGCTTAGCTTAGAGAAAAAGGTGAGGGAGTGAAAGAGATATATAGAAAAGCTATGGCACTGAGAAATTAGATTTTTAAAAAAAAAAAAAAAAAAAAGACTTACCTCCTGCTTTACATAGAGGGAACCAAAGGAAACCCCCCTCTGAATAAATCATCCCCCCAAAAATTCCACAATAGAGTTGCCATAGCATCAACATAAACCAGAGATAAAACAACAACAACAACAACAACAGGAATATTCCCTGAAAAAGATGTAGTGATGGACCCAAATTTGAAGAGGTTTAAATAGGGATTTGATCAATTCAGAATCAGAAGACTTACCAGTCAAGATGGTAATCAAACCTTTGGAGATAAATTGTTGAGGAATATGAGAGGGAGGGTGCAGCTCTAACCAATCATGTCCTGCAGATAGGCTTCACATGGGCAACAGACTGCCCATTTCATAGGCAGAACAGTCTAGATTGATCTGATTTAGCATTTGATTTTATGTCTGTTCAACTCATTTCGAGAATATAGACTCTTATTGTTAACTCAAATATATAGAGTCTATATGCATGAACTCTACAATCTTTCAAAATATGGAATATTACTTCGGTGACTATCTATTTAGAGGTATAGAGCCTCTTCAGATATGGCCTCAGAAAGAACTGCTTCTCACAATAAACAACCCGAGAATTCTCCTATTGTTGTGTTTTAGTGACCTATATTCCAAGAAGTGCTTCCTGTGCACCTACATGTAGCATGCAGAGACCATGGAAAGGAACCATTGATAATGCATTATTTTTTGAGTTGCATTATACAATAGAGATGTGTATCATTTTCAATTCCATTTTCGGCTGTCTCCCATTCCGTTTTCTGAGAAATTCCCGAAATTGGGAGAGGGACACAATTTTCAGTCTGGTAAGATTCGATCCATTGGTGTCAATGGGGAAAATTTAGAGGCCTGTTTCTCCATCATTTTAGGTCTATCAGGATAAAACTTCCCTTCAAATATTTAAACATGGCTCTCATGTCTCCTCTCCTTCTTTTCTGAAAGCTAAACAAACTCTTAAAGCTGCTTCTCTCGGGATTTCACATTTTCCAGTCATTTGATCATTTCAGTAGGAGTGTGCAAAATTCCATTGGTTGATTCAGATTTTGGATAATTTCAGAGATCTGCCAGCTGAGCTTCCAGAATCGGAACAGGAAGGACCCCTTCAGAGCCTTCTTGGGACAAAAAATGGGCTACCCAAGCTTTTGGCTAAAAATTCAGGTTAGGAAAGGTTAGTTGATTTTGACATTTTTCATCATTAGTATTATGACATTTGCTTTGCAAGCAGAAGCAGCAATCTCTCCCAGAAATTCCTGTTCTAGATTTTTTAATGTGATTGATAAAAACTTTTTAAAAGTAATAAATAAATAAATCAGTAGATGACTGATACATTATGAAACTTGGCAGAGTTACAGCCGTAAATGTGTCTTACAAGTGTGTCAAATTTCATCCTGATAGCCATAAAAATGACGGAGAAAGAAGCCTCTAAATTTTCTCCATTGGCGCCAATGGACCAAATCTTATTGAAACGAAAATAGAACTCAGCATGTGTTGTCGAAGGCTTTCATGGCCGGAATCACAGGGTTGTTGTATGTCTTTCGGGCTGTGTGGCCATGTTCTAGAAGTATTCTCTCCTGACATTTCGCCCATATGTATGGCAGGGATCCTCTGAGGACAGAACAACCCAGAACTCAGCATTCTGAAATATAAATCAGAATGGCCCTCCTATTAATCTCCCAGAATCTTAATGAAAATGGAATTGGCGGGGGGGGGGGGGGGGCTGAAATCAAAACAAAAACAATTATCAACTATTATCTGCCCTTTTGCATACCCCTACCTTTTAGTTACCCTCCTCTGGATACATTCCAGCTACTCAACATATTTCTTAAATTTTGGTGCCCAGAATTGGACACAGTATTCCTGGTGAGATCTGGCCAAAGCAGGATGGAGGGCCGGCATTATTTTCCTTGATCTAGAAACTATGTTCCAGACCTAGAGAGTATGAATCATAGAATCATAGAATCGTAGAGTTGGAAGAGACTTCATGGGCTATCCAGTCCAAAATTGGAAATCCCTTCCTTTTCCCTTTGCCTTCCTCGCCACCCAGGAAGATTTGAATAACCCTATTCTTTTTGCATTTCAGGCTTTTCTGAAATGAAAAAGCATTTAGAAATTAAGTTTTTTTTAAGGAAAGGGCTGGAATCTTGCATTATTTAAAGTGGTACTGTTTAATTGATTTTATTTTTGGATTTAAATTGACTGTGAGTTACAAGCTTGGGGGAATGACAGGATTTAAAGTTCATCATCATCATCATCATCATCATCATATTTTGGGAAATATTTTATAAGGCGATAATTGGGAGGAATGTACATCCCAGGCTGAGGAGTGGCTGGTGCAGTTGAATCAAACACACATATTTTCTCCTTCTCTTAGAGGAAATCCATTTGCATAACCCTGTTTTATATGTTCATTTTGTATGCAGAGTGGAAGGAGGTAGTCCCTTGAAATATCAGAATGGTTGGTGGATCAATCTTTCCCTGGAGTGTGATCATGCTGAGATTCCTTTGCTTATGAATATAAGAAAGCTAGCATTTATTAAAGAGAATATATTGAGACAAGAAAGATAAGAGAATCCCTAACCCTGGCTCACTAAGGTGAAGATCTAAGAAGCCATTCTTGCTTTTTTCCCAGACTTTTGGGAGCCAAAGAAAGATGTTTCCATTTGAAGGATGGGCAGAAAAATGATGGAGAATGGAGAAAGCAACATCAATTAATCAATTAAACCAGAGTTGGCCCATTCAATAACTAGAGATGTATTTATTAACTTTAATGTATATCTACTTTCCTCCTGACATACAACCCGGGCCCGGGGGGGGGGGGGTTACAATAAAATAAGTTCAAAAGGAGGCAACCAAATAAACAATTCAGTTCAGAACATAGTTTTCAAACAGTCAAAAGCAAACTTAAAACATACAAAACAAAATGATTGAAGTAGAGCATACCAGATTGAGAAACCTTTCTAGTATAGTATATGAACCAAAGTCCTGCCAGAAGAAAAAAAGGAGGAGATGGAGCAAGACCATATTTGCATACTACGAGGGTTGAATGAAAAGTAATGCTTCCACCTTCATAACTCCTCAACAGATGGCAGTACTGGTATGCGGCAGGTACTGGTTTGTTCAGTAGACTCTCCTCTACAGTTCCATTTGGCGGGGAACCTTAGTATTGAACGGTTGTGTTGTTAAAGTGCAAATTATGGAACCCAGCGCAGACGGTCGGTCAATGCGACTTAAGCAACGTGCAGTCATTGAATTCTTGGCAGCAGAAGGTGTCACCCCAAAGGAGATTCATCGGAAAATGCAAGCTGTTTATGGCGATTGTATTGATGTGAGTCCTGTGCATCATTGGGCAAGTAAATTTAAAGATGTTGAGGTGGGAACATCTGACTTGCGTGACAAAGAAAGAGTTGGATGTCCTGTGACAGCAACCATTGAGTTTCACAAGTAAAAGGCTGACAGATTGATTCAAGACGATCGTTGTATCACTCAGAGAAATTTCAAGCATCATCGGCATTTCACAAGCACGTGTGGGTCACATTACTGCTTTGCTTGGCTATCGGAAGACCTGTGCGTGATGGGTACCCAGGATACTGGCACCGGAAATGAAAGCGCATTGACCAACCGTCTGCACAGGGTTCCATACTGTACTTTAACAACACAACCGTTCAATGCTAAGGTTTCCTGCCAAATGGAACTGTAGAGGAGAGTCTACTGAACAAGCCAGTCCTTGCTGCATACCAGGACTGCCATCTGTTGAGGAGTTACGAAGGTGGAGACATTACTTTTCATTCAACCCTCATAGTTGAAGGAACACAGAGAGGGAGCCACTTTAGCCTACCAAGAGAAGAAATTTGGCATGGCTGAGAGTCACCATCAAGAGTGCATCTACACTATAGAATTAATGCAGTCTGGTACTGCTTCAACTGCCATGGCTCAATGCTATGGAATCATGGGAGTTGTATTTTGATGAGACACAAGAACTCTTTGTCAGAAAATGTTAAAGGATTTGTCAAGCTACAATCCTGATGGTTCCATATCATTGAACTGCATTAATTCTATAGTGGAGATGTACCCATAGAAGGCTGTGTCCAATGTCCCTAATGAACATGTATGTGATAATGGTACTACTGGGTTTCTGTTCAGAAATCAATTTGATACCAATAGCCAAATTGCACAATTTTCATTTTGACATAGAATAGAATGTATTATTATGTTTATTATGAAAACAGAAACATAGTTTTGGAAGAGAACTCAAGGGCCATTCAGTACAGCCCCATTCTACCACGCAGGAATACACAATCAAAGCAAAAATGATGGTCTCTGGAGCAGAACAAGTCAGTGAGCCATTTGCTGCCAGGCTCTGGCATGTTTCAAGTAAATTAAAAATTGGTTGTGGCATCCACATACATAGCTCTGCTTCCTTCCTGTCATGGTTTGCAAAGGCACAAGAGATGTGTGTGTTAACTGGAAAATGAAGTGCATGAAGCCGATTGGCTGAGCCTGCAAAGATCTGGGGATTGATTTGTTACTGTTTCTGTTCTGCTGCTGCAGAAACAGCTTGGATAAGTTTTTCAGTGCTGATTGAGTACTGTTAGTGAAAAGAGCAGTGAACTCAGAGAGGCCTTGCTATTTTGTGGCCTGTTTGCTGCTGAGAAAGGGGAAGAAGAACCAGGACTGTATTATTCTCTGAAGCAGATTTGTGGACTGAGAAAAGACTACTTATGACTGTGGGCTTCTGTAAGTGATCAGAGGGACCATTGTAAATACTACTGATTTGATCTCTTGGAATCAGTAAAGTTCCTGTATGTTTGTTCTGCAAACCTGAGTGGCATGTTATTGTTCTCTGGATGATTCTGGATCGTAGGAACACATAAAAGCTTCAATTTATCATCAACAATCTGTAACACTTCCTACATTGGCAATAAATAGTTGTCACCCTAGGAAACTTGGGGATTCCTTCCCACTTACAAAACACCTGCATCTTTAGTGCAGGATGAAATGCACCAACACCTTGAACACATATAACCCCTAACTAGAGTCTTTGAGTATGCCATGCATTACAAGGAATCTTCATGATAAGACTGCACAAAGTCTAGAAGTGTGCTCGAATTAAATTCGCAGCAACAGGCATAGAAACTTTTGAGTGCCATTAAAAAAAAGATGCTCTGGAGGGGGTGCAAGTTTAGTACGGCACAGTATGTGCCATGTAGCTCAAATATTAACGTGTTTAAAAGAGTGTTTACTGCGAAGGAGATGGGAGATTCATTAGTGGCAGAAGAGTGCCATAAGCCAGCCTCCTCCAGAGGCACAGAAGTTACTAGCAATGAAAATGATGTTTTGCGAAGGACTGTGCCATCTGCAAATTTACACGTTTGATGGTTTACAGGCGGGGTGGGGGTTGGAAAGGAAAGCATGAAATTATTCTGAAATACTGATGAGAAAGTTCAAAAAAAAAATAGGAGAGGCAAGTGCTTAGGAAATATAATCAGAAAGTGTTCTGTTTTTCTGATAAAACCTAGCAGAAATGGTAATTTTCGTTTATGGATATCCACCCCCCCCCCCATCTTAAATGCCATCTTTCTCATTCCCCAAGGGAGCTGTAAAATATATATTCACCCTCCAATACTAGAAGCTCTCTGTTAAACAATGCATTCAAATGATGATGTTTCCACTATATTTCCTACCTCACTCCTAACATCCCAACCTAACGTGTCTGGAACCATGAAAGAAAATCACACAGTGAGTGACAAGCAACCGGGGACAGTATATTAAACTTTGATGCCGTTCAATAAAAATACATCAAGGGAGATGAAACCTTTACAATTCTCCAACACATTTTTTTTCCTCGATGGCGTTTCAAAAACAAATAAAAGGGGAGGGGGAGAGAAAAGAAGAACCTAGGGGTCACAATTGAACATGTTGAAATGTTTCATCAAGCACATCTCTCCAAAATGCAACCTGACAGCATCTTTTTTCCACTTCTCGTTTTCTCACTTAAATGCATAAAAGATGTGCAAATGATGTTGACTTTTGTAAATAAAGATTTGGGGTTTGGGGTTTTTGGTTTTAACACTTTGACTGCCATGTTTGGACTGAAAATAATCTACAAATCCTGTTTGACTGAAATTTTTAGTCAATAAATGGAGGTGCGAAAATCTACTGACACCAATTTTTTTCTGTAAAGCTAGTTTATCTTTCAAGAACGTGTAAAATAGTATAGCCGAGTGAGAAAGCATCATCTTATAATGCCTAAAGTCACAGATTCAGGAAAGTTAAAAAAAATCAACTACCTAATATAGCAATATAATTAGATCCAAATTTAAGGTACATTAAATCCTGAATTGGGAAACATGTGGGATAAAGATATATCATGCACAACAACTTCAACATCACCTAATCTTGAAATTAAGGGAACTAGACTGTAAAATATTAAGTAACTTGAGAACTGCAGAACCCAAAATTCCAATGATAAAACCATGGCAAATAAACTGAATTCAGACTGCTATAATTACGCAGAAAGAATTTTTTGATATAGTTATTCACCATCAAGTTAACATTGACCTATGGTGACCCTATCAATAAAAGACATCTAAAAATTCTTGATCGCCAACATCCCTGTTCAGATTTTCTTTATTGAATCTACCCACATATTATGTGTTCTTCTTTCTCTGCTGCCTTCCATTCTACTTTCCCCATATTTTCTCAGATATTCAAAGTATGCTAAACTCTTATTTTCTTGGGGTTGTTGTATGTCTTTCGGGCTGTGTGGCCATGTTCCAGAAGCATTCTCTCCTGACGTTTCGCCCACATCTATGGCAGGCATCCTCAGAGGTTGTGAGGTATGGAGAAAACTAAGCAAAGAGGTTAATATATATCTGTGGAAAGTCTAGGGTGAGAGAGGTCAGTGTGAATGTTGTGTAGTTAATCACTTTAATTAGCATTGAAAAGCTTATCTGCTGTCTTCTTCCTGCCTCTGGGGCATCCTTTGTTTAGAGTCGTTAACTGCCCTTGGTTGATTCATGTCTGGAAATCCTCTGTTTTCAGAGTATTGCTTTTTATTTACTGTCCTGATTTTTGAGTTTTTTAATACTGGTAGCCAGATTTTGTTCATTTTCATGGTTTCTTCCTTTCTGTTGAAGTTGTCCACATGCTTGTGGATTTCAATGGCTTCTCATTCTTATTTTCTTGAGAAGACTCAGACAGTGGGAATGCAGCTGTAGAAAGACTAGAGCCACTGCTAGACTTCAGGGAACATTGTTTTTATTCTATACCAATGTTTCCCAAATTCTGCTATTCCATGTATTTTGGACTTTCAGAATCTTTGCTCATTGGTCAAAGCAGCTGAGGCTTCTGGAACTTGAAGTCCAAAACATCTGAAGAAGTATTGCTTCTGAATCACTTCCCTATAGTGATTCAGAAGAGCAGTGATTCAGTGCTTTATAATGGAGCCCCCAGTGGCACAGTGGGTTAAACCTTTGTGCTGACAGGACTGATGACTTGAAGGTTGGATTGCTGACCTGAAGGTTGCAAGTTAAAATCCAACCTGGGGAGAACGCGGATGAGCTCCCTCTATCAGCTCCAGCTCCATGCGGGGACATGAGAGAAGACCCTAACAAGGATAGTAAAAACATCATAACATCCAAGCATCCCCTGGGCAACGTCCTTGCAGATGGCCAATTCTTTCACACCAGAAACGACTTGCAATTTCTCAAGTCACTCCTGACATGAATAAAAAAACTTCTATAGAAAGCAGCTTCATGAATGATGTGGAAAATGCCATATCCTATCATGAACTGCCTTTATCCATTTCCCCCCAAGTTTGTTGATATCTTACTTAAATTGTAGTATCTACACACAGTAATGCAGGTAAGGTCTGAATAATGAAAAGAATCGTGGTACTTATAAACTTATTTTATCTCAATTCCATAATTCTGTTCCGAAAGAACAAAACTGTTTCCATTTTTGTTGTTGTTTTGCTGCAGAATTACCATTTAGATGTACAATAGAGTCTCACTTATCCAACATAAACGGGCCAGCAGAACGTTGGATAAGCAAATATGTTGGATAATAAGGAGGGATTAAGGAAAAGCCTATTAAACATCAAATTAGGTTATGATTTTACAAATTAAGCACCAAAACATCATGTTATACAACAAATTTGTGAGAAAAAGTCGTTCAATACGAAATAATGCTATGTAGTAATTACTGTATTTACGAATTTAGCACCAAAATATTATGATTTATTGAAAATATCGACTACAAAAATGCATTGGATAATCCAGAATGTTGGATAAGTGAGTGTTGGATAAGTGAGACTGTACTGTATAACCAGCTTCTGATATATTGACATGCCCTATATAACCTCCTGCTAATTTATGGTGTACTGCTTTCTCTTCGATCACTGTCCTATACTCACTAGTCATAACAAAATAGCAATATACATCTTAAGACATGCAAAAAAAAATTGACCATGACAAAATGTCCCCTAGATGACACTCTTCTTGTTGCTGGTCATGAGCACAACCAATTCTAATACCACAGATATGACCAAGGTGACTGGAATTCACACAAAGCTCCATGGTCAATGAGGAATAGTGATGTTGATAGGAGGACAACCCATTCTCTTCCTTTGCACAAACAAGTTTAGGGAAAGAGCGATGGTGATGGTGTCCATTTGGATAGAGGATTGGGTTGAACTGGCCCCAATCAGCTGTGAAGTGCTGGGATACTCCGTAGTTTCCAGGATACTCCAGAATACCTCCTACTTTGACAAGTGGAACAACGTCATATTAAGGACATAAAAACCAGAATACCCACCAGATATCGGTGTATGTCTTAGGGATTTGAGGTGAGCCTACTTTTTCTTGTTCATGTAGACTCACCATCAGTCATGATTGCAGCTTCGATTTCACTAGGCAATCTTATGGCAGCTAGGATTGTCACCCATCATTCAGATTTAACACCAGACCTTAGATAAGCAGGCCCTTGGCCATAGGTCTAAGGAGCATCATTGTATCTCACCTATTGTAATGGTCCTGGTCTACAGTCAGTATTCCAGAAGAGTCATTTCCCAATGCAGAATTAACATTATTTTACCTAATATCTCCTGAAACGTCTGTAGGTGGACTCTAAAGAGAGCGGTCCAATTATTATTACCTGTTCTCTTCCTCCCATAAATCACTCTTCTGCCTTCCAGTCCGGTATTTGACATAGCCTTAAAGAACTTTAAAAGAAGGAATAAAACTCGATGTACTCACATTCAATTAATATTAGTCATATTATTAATACTTGCCAGTTAAGGACTTATCAGCAGATAATTGACCTTGTCAATGTTCTGCGCCCTTTCCATTGCTTCAGGATCCTTTTAGTCCCATCATGGTTAATTATAACCCGAGAAAGTCAAAAGGAAGGGATTTCTTCCTCCTTCTCTGCACCTTCCTGCAGTTTAAGTGCAAAACACGAAAAAGAATGAGGGGAAAAGAAAAAAAATCTTTTAAGGTATTTAATTTCCTCAATTAATACAATGACTCCTGCAGAGTGATCCCCCTAGGGCATGACATATCTACCTGTCTCAGACCAGGAGACAGCTGACGTACAGTACGTGTCCAGACAATTTTCCTTCCCAGGGACCTTTTACACAATAAAAGTGCATTTTTGATATTGTAGGTGGAGGACTCTCTCTTTCTCCCTCTTCCTGGTACCCTGCTCTTTAGTCCAACAAAGCTGATTTAAGTTCCAAGTGGAAGGAGATCCTTGTATTCTTCAACCAGCTGAATACCTGATCCTACTTTATGCAGGCATGGCTGTCCAAATTGTCTTCATTCTTTGCAGAACTGTGATTTAAGCAATTTTGAATCATGGTGGCCTTAAACTTGAACTATCAGTAGAATCGGAAATGACTGAAGCTACTGCAGTTCTTTCTTTCCATTTGAATTTTGTAATCCAACCATATCGATTAAAATAATACTTAAAATTATTTATCAAGAATAGGTTAAATATACCTTATTTAGATTTCCAAAATCTGAAATACTAAAATACTGCTGCTGCTACTACTACTAATAATAATAATGATAATAACAACAAAGCCATCAGAACAAATGCAATTAAGGCCAAGATCGAAAAATCAACTGATGACCCAAAATGCAGACTGTGCAAGGAAGCTGATGAAACCATTGATCATATCCTCAGCTGCTGTAAGAAAATCACACAGACAGACTACAAACAGAGGCACAACTATGTGGCCCAAATGATTCATTGGAACTTATGCCTCAAGTACCACCTCCCAGCAGCAAAGAACTGGTGGGATCACAAACCTGCAAAAGTATTGGAAAATGAGCACGCAAAGATACTGTGGGACTTCCGAATCCAGACTGACAAAGTTCTGGAACACAACACACCAGACATCACAGTTGTGGAAAAGAAAAAGGTTTGGATCATTGATGTCGCCATCCCAGGTGACAGTCGCATTGACGAAAAACAACAGGAAAAACTCAGCCGCTATCAGGACCTCAAAATTGAACTTCAAAGACTCTGGCAGAAACCAGTGCAGGTGGTCCCGGTGGTGATGGGCACACTGGGTGCTGTGCCAAAAGATCTCAGCCAGCATTTGGAAACAATAGACATTGACAAAATTGCGATCTGCCAACTGCAAAAGGCCACCCTGCTGGGATCTGCACGCATCATCCGAAAATACATCACACAGTCCTAGACACTTGGGAAGTGTTCGACTTGTGATTTTGTGATACGAAATCCAGCATATCTATCTTGTTTGCTGTGTCATAATAAAATAATAATAATAATAATAATAATAATAATAATAATAATAATAATAATAATAATAGTCTGGTTTCTTTGGCAGAGATGACAAAAGACCTTTTAAAACTATGATTCCTTAGCACTGAGCTGTGGCTGCTAAAGTAGTGTTGCACTGCATTAATTCTAGAATAGAGGTGCAACCATAGCTCAATGCTACTATTATATTATTTCAAGACAGAAATAATTAGTGGTAATTAATGTACTTGTAGATACTAAATTCCCCATACATAGTGTAGGGTTTTTGCCTGACCCACAAAAGTAACATGAGTAATAACCTCAGAATTAATCACATTTTTTGTGAATTTACTGTCATCATGGGTCACATAGTTCAGGGGAGGAGTGCACGTGGCATCCCCAACATGCTTTTGCTGGACTTCCCAGACTTGGCAGATATGAAATCACTCCCCGCCTGGGACTTTGAGTACAAGAAGAAACTGAATGGAAGCCTCTGTCAAGTTGAACAGAGAGTGTTTTATCAAGCAAGGAACATTACTGTCAAGAAATTACAACCTCAGCATTGACATAAATGTTGACAATGCCATTTCCACTGATAGCGGTATCAGAGAAGATTATGATTCACACAGGACTGCCCAAAGAGCGATGATTTAGATGAAATGCTCCCAAATAAGAAAAATCCTGTAAGGAAAACTGCGAATGACAAGGCTTTTATCGGCCCACCGACGAGATGAAGCACACTCTCTATTCCATTCTTGGTAGCCTCCTGTCTTTGGAGATAAACTAGCTGTAATGAAAACGCACTCCCAACACTTCCCCACCCCAACATTTCCTCCCCTTCTCTAGTCCCCACTTTGATGACAAAGGGAAAAAACAAGACTAGGGCATATAATGAACACTGCAAAGCGAATGGCTCCAAAGATGAATGCTGTGTTTTTATTCAGACTGTGCCAGGAATATTAATAGCAAGAAGGATCCAAATCCACCAAACTTCTGAAATTTGAACTATAAACATGCTGAGGTCTGAATGTCAAAACACATTAGCAATGACATATTGGGCTAATATCTACACTTTCAGCAAGATCTGGAATTCACAACTGAAGCTACATATGTGTAAACAATGGTTTTGCTTTTTTTTTCTCAAGTCAGGAGCGACTTGAGAAAATGCAAGTCGCTTCTGGAGTGAGAGAATTGGCCATCTGCAAGGATGTTGCCCAGGGGATGCCCAGATTTTTTGATGTTTTTATCATCCTTGTGGGAGGCTTCTCTCATGTCCCTGCATGGAGCTGGAGCTGATAGAGGGAGCTCATCCGTGCTTGCCTCGGGTGGGATTTGAACCTGGCAGCTTTCAGATTTTTTTTGTGTGTCAGGAGCAACCTGAGTCACTTCTGGTGTGAGAGAATTGGCCATCTGCAAGGACGTTGCCCAGGGGACGCCCGGATATTTTGATGTTTTTATCATCCTTGTGGGAGGCTTCTCTCATGTCCCCGCATGGAGCTGGAGCTGATAGAGGGAGCTCATCCACACTCTCCCCAGTTGGGATTTGAACCTGGCAGCTTTCAGATCAGCAACCCAACCTTCAAGTCACAAGGCTTTAATCCACTACACCATCAGGGGCTCCTGTGAACAATGGTCTCAGATTCAGTCAGAATGTGCCAGATCTAGGACTGCTCTGGCACACATTTACACCAGATTCAACTGTCACAATAGGCTGAATTTTAGGGCGGTTCCATACATACAGTTATCAAGGGAACATTCGCGTTTAAAAATGCAAATGTTCCCAGTTCCCCATCCACACACACCCCAGAAAGTATGTGTTTTCTGGGGTGTGTGTCCAGATGTTCTCCCAGAAGAGAACATGTGGACACTCTAACCCCCTCCCCAAAAGCCTCCCAAACCCCTTTGAAAAGTAAATTAACTTACCGGGCCTTCATTAGAGTGGTCCGACAGCTCTCCTGCCTTGTAACAATGACATGCCAGGAAGACCATGGAGAGGAGGGGGGGGCATCATTGCTATGTCTCAGGAGAGTTGTCGGATCGCTCTAATGGAGGCCCAGTAAGTTAATTTACTTTTCAAAGGGTTTTGGGGGGCTTTTGGGGAAGCATGAAATAAACCTACTAACAAATTATTTCGCTGCAAACCAGGGTGAATTAATTTATGTTTTCCAAAGATGTCATCTGGACAGTCTTCTGCATTAAAGGGGCTGTCTGGATGTGCCCTTAGTGTTACACATTTGTAACTGATTCATATCATTGATCCCTACATATTCAATAATGTATGGAATATGTAGGGGATGTGAAAGGTCAGCAGTCCTGATATAGTAACCAGCAACATGTGGATTTGTGCACCTATATTTGAGGGCACAGAGAATAGGATTGCCATTTCCACTCCCTTCCTATGAATACTCTTCAGTGTAACAATCGGAAACAGAACCCCTGCTGCAGTTCCTTCTCGCATCTGTGACCACTGATGGGAGGGCAGTGGAAATATCAGTCTTCTTTGTCCTGATCGAGAGGAAAACAGATCCTTGTCACTTGCAGTGATAAGTCCAGACTGGCAGTATCAGGTCAAAAGATGATGCTTACCTGCTCAATTAGGCCAGTTGCAGAGTTGGTTAGCTACACAACTAAGGCAGAATCTGAAATAAGTGGATAATAATAATAATGCTAGGAGCAACTTTTTGTTTATTCTGTACGGCAGGGGCTTGGGTCGGATGGCCCTTGCCATGATTCTATGATACTTTTTTAAAAATGGAGTATATCAAGCTCAAAGATTGCATCACCTCATCTAAGAGAAGTTACATATCATCTGGTTGGTGTTTTATACACAGAAACAATATCCAGTTGTACTCTTCAATGTGCAGTTGTACTCTTCTGGACATGGTGCAACATCTGTATTGTTTACAGTTGCCTAAATACAAGAACTATAATAAATATCCTACCCGCCTAAAAAACCATAAGATTCAAAATAGCATTCAATTTAAAGAAAACTGAAATTAAAATATACAAGAAGTAATGATTAAAATAGAATTAAACTACTCATATTGTTAAATCACAGTATTAAAATGCAATTAAGGGCCCTTCTTCACAAGCTGTAAAATCCAGAAGTAACTGAGGTAAAAGGGAGGATGGCTAAATGACATTTACTCAAAGTGTGGGAGAGATCAGGTTAAGAGCTAAAAAACATGTGTTAAAAAGGTGCACTTATATCCCGATGCAGTCTAAAAAAATCCCTACAGTCATGCAAAACATGTACTTTCCTTCCCTTCAACCTTTGGAAACTGCTCCAGCACACGTGCACTTTTAAAAAGCCTGAAACTACTGATCAATTGATCAGGCTGTCAAACAAGCACAAAAGTGATTCAAAGGATGCACAAATGAAGAACACCTAGAACTCTCCAAAACTCTTTATTTTACACTTTATAATCTTAAACAGAAATGGGGGAGAGAGAGATTTGATGGAAGGTGCTTTTTAAAATATTCATATGTGGACATGCAATTCTTCTGGTGTTTACATTAAGATATTTGCATGTGTGCATATACAGTCCAGCGCATAATGGAGGGAATACTTTTTAAAAACGTCCACACTCTGTCTTGATTTGCTACAAAGGAAGGCTGTGAGGATGGCGAGGGACCATTTCACGGGACTGACCGGTCTGTGTGTGGACCTGCTATCAGGTCCCAGGATTTTTTGACTCAGTTCTAAAACATGGATTTTGGTGCTGCCTGGAAGCACCCTAAATGGCTTTAGTTCAGTAGTGGTGCATTCCTGCTTTGGCCCCTTTTGGCCCCTTCCAGCATTGAGGTTTCATCTCCATTGTCGAATGAATTCAGTTTGACACCACTTTAACAACTATCACTCAATGCTAAGGAATACTGAGAGTTAAAGGTTGGTAAGGCACCAGCACTGTTTGGCAGATAAGGTTAAGGACTGTGTAAAAATAAAACTCCTATGATTTCATTGCATAGAGCCATAGCAATTAAAGTGATTCAGCAATGAAGATGTACCCTAAGATTGAAAACCTTTTAGTTATCCACAAATAGGGTAGTCATATCTGATCAATAGTGGAATGGTGTGTCATATATAGGAAATTCTTATTGATTCATTGAGTATAGTGTAATCAGAACCAGCATTAAGCCTAAGGCATATGACTATTTTGTTAGTTTTATTTCCTTGATAATCGCCGTCTTTATTTCACTTCCTTACTAACACCCATTTTTCCCTCTGTCTCAGTTCTATTTTCAGTGCTCTTTGATTCCGTTTTTTTCTTAATCTCAGATATATACGGTATCCCCTCTAACAAACTTTTTTTTCATTTAACACATTTTTTGTTGATACAATCACTAGCTTCCATGAAGGCTTAAACTTTATGTAGCAACCTCACAGCTTCCTTTTAACTTGCTATTTTTGAAAGGTTTCTAGCTATTTGGAGTGGAAAGAAAAAGCTGCTGTTACCAGGCAGGAGGGCAGGACTTTTGGCAGAGAACTTTCTTCAGTTGTATGGAGATCATGCATCAATGGCTGAAATTTCCTTTCTTTTTTCTGTACAGATCAAAACTATACACTTATTTAAATCTAGTAGAAAGAAGATGGCAGTTAATTCCTATTTGAGAAAGGAACAGAGAATAGCTTCCTTAAAGAAGACAAAAGTGTGAGCTCATTTGCTTCACTTAATAAATGACTAAGAAAGGTATATTAGTAATAATATTATGTAACCTGATTTGTTCATGGGTTATAATTGTTGTTTCCTAATTGGTTCTATCATAAAAATGTGAGAAAAGTTTATTAAATTGCACATACTGTATTTTGTTTTTGCAGGACACCCTTCAGCACATTTTGTTATAGTTTTTCAATGAATATCTCATCAAATTTCAACCAATTCAACATAGTTTGTGGCAGCCACAAAAATAAATTTATACAGGAATAACACTTTCAAACCAGGAAGGGAAATGTTTTCAAATTTTGTTACACAGTGTAATAAAAGAGTGTGCTTATATATGTCTATTGCTGAAAAGCATAAAATCATAACTGTTTAAAATTGGCCTGGCAACTTAAGAGTCCATAGGAATGCTCTTTACAGATTTACTTCTTTTTGTTTTGTTTTAGAATATTTGAAGTCTGCAATACCATCTTTAGGCACTAGGTGGCAGATTTCCCTATTTATCAGAGAGGAAGCTGCAACCAGTCCCAGCAATTTCCATCTCTCCTGAAGGCAACTAGCCAACCCCATCTATGATAGAGGTAAAGAAGACAAAGTAGCTTGCTAGAGGTCATTACTATTTGTCTTTTGCCATGTTCTGCCCCTGTGGCACAGTGGGCTAAACCGTAAATACATGGAATTAACACAATTAAGGCCCCATTTTCACTGCAGTTTCACAATGCAATTGAACAGCATTATATGGCAGTTTAGACTCACATAATGCAGTTCAACTGCATTATGAAACTGCATTATATGTCAGTGTACATGGGGAAAACTCACTCTGAGGCCCCATCTACATATTTGCCTAGTATTTCCACCAGTGACTTCTGTTGACAAAATAGGACTAATTTAGGCAAATCCTATTGATTCGCCCCTTGTTTGTGCAAGCCATATAAAACCAATTCAACTCAAACATCTCTGTTACAATGGTGCCAAACTAAAGAGCTGGGCATGTTTAGCCTGCAGAAGAGAAGGCTGAGAGGAGACATGATAGACATGTATAAATAGTGAGGGGAAGTCATAGGGAGGAGGGAGCAAGCTTGTTTTCTGCTGCCCTGCAGACTAGGACACGGAACAATGGCTTCAAACTACAGGAAAGGAGATTCCATCTGAACATCAGGAAGAACTTCCTCACTGTGAAGGCTGTTCGGCAGTGAAACTCTCTGCTGTGGAGTGTGGTTAGACTCCTTCTTTGGAGGCTTTTAAGCAGAGGCTGGATGGCCATCTGTCGGAGGTGCTTTGAATGAGATTTTCCTGCTTCTTGCAGGGGGTTGCACTGGATGGCCCGTGAGGTCTCTTCCAACTCTATGATTCTATGATTAAAACTACAGTATAAATGCAGCCTACATCACGAACAGGGTAGCAGATTATAATCCACCAAAATCCCTTTCTTATTCTCATTGGCATTATCCCCCCTGGAGTCCCCCCTGGAGTCACCAGAAAATAGATTTAATATCCAGGCAATTCAAATGTTTGGATAATGTGCAGAGTTTATAGTCATGATTAGCTTTTAAATCATCACCTCTTGGCTAGAAATGTGTTCCACATTTCTGTTTGTTTACCTTCTGCTGGAATCGTAAGAAAAGCAAGGCAGGAAGGAGGGAGTGCCTGATGGAAGGAGAGGAGAAAGGGGACCTGGTTGCTGGAGAGAAGGATGACATCTCTAATGGAGTAATGATACATCATTTTAACCCCTGCGTTCTGAAGGCTGCACCTGGGGATTTTTTAATCTCAAGTCTCCCTTTGACGTTAATGGGAGTCATGGGGTATAAATGAGCACGTGAGAATTTTTTAAAAAATTTAATTTCATCTTCAGAAATAAAATAGGAAAAGCACTACTAGCCCTGAGGCTGAATAACTTGTGATTCATTGGACTGATTGATTGAATATATATACTGAAGTATATATATATATATATATATATATATATATATATATATAGAGAGAGAGAGAGAGAGAGAGAGAGAGAGAGAGAGAGAGAGAGAGAGAGAGAGAGAGAGATATGCATTTTTGGCCAAATATTGTCATGTCAGCTAACAAGGCATACTAAAAATAAAATAAAACTAAAGACCTAAATCTTGTTTTCAGTTTCAACTGGAGTGGATTCATTTCATTAACTGGATTTTCTTAAGTGTTGGCTAAGGGCTCCTCCACACAGCCATATAACCCAGAATATCAAGGCAGAAAATCCCACAATATCTGCTTTGAACTGGGTTATCTGAGTCCACACTGCCATATATTCCTGTTCAAAGCAGAAAATGGGTGATTTTATTCCACTGTGTGGTAGGGGCCTTAGGATCCAGCATCTGATTTGATAGGCATCATGTAGTGGTTTGAGCATTGAACTAAAACTCTAGTCTAGTCTGCGCCCAGGCTGTGGCGCAGGCGGGAGAGCAAGGCAGCTGCAATTAACTGCAATGAATCACTCTGACCAGGAGGTCATGAGTTCGAAGCCCGCTCGGAGCCTATGTTTGTTTGTCTTTGTTCTATGTTAAAAGGCATTGAATGTTTGCCTATATGTGTAATGTGATCCGCCCTGAGTCTCCTTCGGGGTGAGAAGGGCAGAATATAAATGCTGTAAATAAATAAGTAATAAATAGTCTAGAGACTAAGGTTTAATTAGAAACCTTGGAAACAAACTTGGTGACCTTGTGAGAGACACATGCTCTCAGTCTCTCAGAACCCTTTGATAGTTTCACCTTAGGGTTGCTGTATGTAAAAAATGACCCGAAGCCACAAAACTACAACAAATTGTAGTTGAGAAAAAACGAACAGGATTTCAACCAGAATCATGAATTAGCAGCAACAAGTGACCAAACTGAAAAAGAAGATCAACACTAGAGGTTTGTAAATTGCCAGAAATCAATTTCAAATTTTGTTTCAAAACTTGGATGGCCCCCATTTTATTTTGAAAATATTTTATTAGTTTTGTTTCTTTGATCACAATGAGAAAATGTTAGGGCTCATTTCTCTTTCATTTTTAGGGCTATCAAGATGAAACTATCTATATTTAAAAACTTTTACAGAATTTCAGGGTGGTAGGGTACCTCTTTCATTCTTTCTGGGTAAGGTGGAGGCTCAAATTCAGGTTCGTAAGTGTCATAAATACGAATTCAGCAGAAATTATTACGACCTACGAATCTCATCCGAAATATTGCATGGCTATAGTAAACACGTATCCCATATCCCATAAAAATCCTTACCAGAAAAGCCTCCCTCTCCAGTTTGGCCAGCTCTTTTGGGACAGTTTAGTAAATTCACTACTAAAGCATCCTGAATGGATGGTCATCCAACCTCTACTTTAAAAAGTCAGATGAAGATCATTTCAATGGTTTCTGGGGCATTTTGTTCCACTCTTTTACTTGTGCCACCAGGAAATTGTTTCTAATATTTAGTCTAAATCCTTTTTCTTGTCACTTGAACCCATTGGCTAGGTTCCTAGCCTCTGGAGCAGCAGAAAACAAATTCCTTCTATCATCTGTGTGACAACCGTTCAAATAGTGGAACATGGCTATTATATTGCTTTTAATCATCTTCAGGCTAAACCTACTCAGCTCTATCAAAGTTTTCTTCTTTGTCTGGATCTCCTTTCCCCTTCCTAGCTGCTTTCCAGTAAACACAGACTGGCTAATATCATTTATAGCTCTCAATGTCCATAGAACTGGACACAAGTGCAGCTGACCATAGCATTATTTTTGCAATCTGAACACTATTTTTGGCTTTCTACTGATGGTTTATGCACATGTCACTTTTCTTAGAGACTTACATGTACATTTTGGCTATGCTGTAAGATCAGTATTCAGTTCACAGCTGCATAAGCAGGGTTCAGCGAATGCAACCATTTCACATGCAGTTGCTCTTTCTTGGATAGCATTTAAGTACTCATCGGTGCCTTCAATGTACCACTTGATTTACTGGGATTGTGGAAACAGTGAACACATTTACAGATACCCAGTTGGTTATGCTATGTTGATATACAGCAAAAGGGCAATGTAGCACAATTCCTACCCAATTACAAGAGGAAACATTTATGCTACATAAACACAAAGCAAAGACTCAGTTCATATTTGTGTTTATGGAAGCGAGAGTTGCATTTGCCTTGTTATTATGAGTCGCATTGCTGACTCATGCATAACATGTGACTGACTGAGACCCCCTTTACACTGACATCAAATGTAGTTTGAAACTGCATTATATGGTCAGTGTAGACTGATAAAATGCAGTTTAACTGCATTATGAACTACGTTTTATAGCAGTATAGATAGGGTCTAAAGGAAGTCTAACAATACTTTGCTTCTGGGATCTCATGCAGAATCTGTTGACCATTGTAGAACAATAGTGATGGATAGAATATTTGGGTTTTTTAAATACAAAATTAAGTGTGTCTTAAGTGGCAGAAAGATTTATTCTGCACAGGAAACAGCATTTGCACGATAGATAGATAGATAGATAGATAGATAGATAGATAGATAGATAGATAGATAGATGATAGATAGATAGATGATAGAACAAATTTTGTACAAATAATTCTTAGGGCCCATCCATACAGTACCTTTATCCCAGGAGCTCACGGTTCAAAATGGTGGGTGACCAAATGACATCCCCTGAAAATACGGGAGAGATCACTAGAAAGTGGTAGAAAATGTGAGATTTTTAATTGCAGGAATATTCCAGATCTTCAAATGTGTGGAGATTCAAATTTCTGTATGTCCCTACACTTGGAAAAATGTGGGATTTTTAATGTTGGGTTGTTCCCGGGTTATACATGTTGATTCCTGATTGGTTGTATCCTAAAAATATGGCAACAGTTGACGAGAGGACAAAAACTTTATCCTGGCAAGAGAAACTTCGTCCCCTACACATTTAATGAAGCTTCTGACACACAAACAGAGGTTTGGCCATGTAAACAACTTTTCCCATGTTTTTATGATAAAAGCAATGAGGAACAGACATGTATAACCCAGGAACATCACCCCGTTGTTCTCAGGCACAAGTACATGACTAGATCTGCCATGCAGCCTCTGAATGATAATAATAATGATGAAGTTCTGTTCCTGGCTTGAAAGTGTCAGTTCCTATTTAATAGTGTAGTTCTGACTTTGAGTGGTCCTACTCCACAAACTTTGTTTGTATGTCACAAACTTCACTAAACGTATGGAGGACAAAGTTTCTCTTGCCAGGACAAAGTTTTCGCCCTCTGGTCAACATTCAGAATAAAAGAAATGAGGAACAGATATGCATGACCCAAGAACAATACTTGTACAAATGATGTGTATATTCACATCTGTGCATTTAAAGTTTTTTTTAAAAAGCCAAAATTTCTGGTGAATGTCCCACGATGGCCGTCTTGTGGGCTTTGAAATCCTGGAACAAAGCACAAGTCTGGATATTGCAGGCACAAATTGTGGGACCAACAGGTCTGTGTGCGGACCTGCTCTCAGGTCCCGATGTTGTTGTTGTTGTTGTTGTTGTTGTTGTTTTGTCCTATCTATGAAATCTGCAATTTGCTGCTGTTTGGAAGCACCCTTAGTGCAGAAGTGAAAGACTGCATTTCAGCAGAGAGGAAATCATTAGAATTGCCTGTTCCATTTCTTTGAGAACAAAATTAGCCAATAGTTACATATCTACAGGAGAGATTCTGCCCCAGGTCTAACTTATTTCATTGTAAGTCAGTGATCTAGGATGGTATAAATTAGGCCAATGAACAAATGCTAATATCCAGGGGTAGGAGATATACAAAAATCGCTAGATGATAATAAGGAGGGGGATATTTGCTAGCATATTTGAAACCCCTTCCGACATTCTGTTGGAGTAAACACTCTATTGCCATTCACCAATTGCCTTCTGTCTTCCTGTTTGCAAACAGTTTAGTGGCCATGGAGAGCTTGAAAGGTCACCCATAACATCAGAAGCGAAACAAGCAGCCTTTGTAACTTCGTCAACAAAGAGCCAACATGTTCAGGTCTTTCCTCTGTATCTATCCCTGTAGATAAAGCCAGCAGTCACATTTAAAGAATAAAATAACAGAAGGCAAAGTCAGATTCCTCACATTTATTGGACAAAAGATAGAATTTTCTAGTGTCTCCCATTGCTCCTCTAAAAATCTTAAGCATTCTGAGAAAAAGAAACACAGTTGTTTCTGGGAAGTCTAACGTTTGCCATAATGTGTATGAGAGGGGAAGAGAGAAATGTACCGGTGCAGAAGACTCTGCTAACAAATGGCTCCCTCACACTGTTAAGCAGGAAGACTTCGGCAGCATGCCAACATTGGCTCCTTGCTTTCCGTTGAATTCAGCGGACTTAAACTGATGTACTTTGACTTAACTGGACTCCGAACCGGGTTGTAAAAGTTATAGAGTGAAAAACATCAGGACGACTCTCCTGAGTTTTCACGGTCTGTTTCTTTGCTTGCAGCTCCGATCGCAGGAATGTATTTAGCCCTTAAATGTTTACCTACTTGAGTTGGAAGCAGTGACCTCAAATGGTCTTTGCAGCTCGTAGCCTCTTAAAAAAGGCAATTTTGAATCCCCGAGAAACCAATGGTTGCATCACCACTTGCTTTCCACTGTTCTCAGAATGCCAGGAATACTAAACAGTACAACTAGAACATTTGTTTTTGAAGAAGATACTTGATTTTAGTATCAAAATAAAAGTATTAAGAAAGAACTGCAGCCAGGACGGTGCTGGAAGATGTGTTTAGATTCTATAAAATATTATATTGTATTGTGTATTTTGGGTTTTTTTTTTTAGATTGATAGTGTGCTAAGGAACATATGGGTTTTCTTCAGTACTAAGACCAAAGTCAAAGTAAAACCTATAGATCTCAAGATGGTTCCTGGACCTTTCTGTGGCCCCCAGAGCTCAAAAAAGGGGCTCTTGGGTCATTTCTTACTGTAAAAAAAAAGACCTCTCTTCACAATCTTTTATGAGAACATCCCCAAACAAACCTAAATAAGCATTCACAACTTCCCCCTGCTATTGGAAAGCATTGGGGGGGGGGGGTTTCAATTGAAGATGAGATTTGGCCCTTCAAATATTCTTTAAAGTGGATAATGTATCCCCTAGGGTTAAAGGGGTTGTCCAGCCCTATTCCAAATCCTATTCTTAACCCTAGAGTAGAAATAAACAAGATTAAAGTTATTAAGGATGCATCTACACTGCAAAATGAATGCAGTTTCACCCCACTTTGACTACCATGGCTCAGTGCTATGGAACCGCGGGAGACGTAGCTTTGCCAAAGAGTGCTTCTGTCTCACTAGACTACAAAGGCCATGGATTTCATAGTATTATGTTGTGACAGTTAAAGTGGTGTCAAACTGCATTCTTTTTACAGTTTGGAGTATCCAAAGACTGAATCTACACTGCCATATAATGCAGTTTGAACTGCATCATATGAGTCTACAATATTGTGCAGTTCTAAACTTCATTACATGGCAGTGTAGATGCAGCCTAAGTCTAACCAATAAGATTCTAACCTAAATGTGTACCTTTTCTTCCAAACATTGGCTGTTGGTCAAAGAGTTAAAAAAAATAACAAAGCAAATAAAAGTTAAAGGAGACCCTCAAAATCCCAAATCCATGTCTGTTAAATATTTTTCAAGCCTTGAAAGAAACTGGGATCTCTTCTACTGCTCTATATTTCTGTGTTGCTTGATAAAGCCTTTTAAAGTAGCAGTTGACCTGAATTGTGGGTTTTATAGTCATCTAAAATTAGAAACTTCCGTTCATAAAACTATGATGAAAATTCAAAATGCTTACATTTCTAGTATTGGTGCTAAACATATTTCTAAATTTGATGAAAGAAAGAAAGAAAGAAAGAAAGAAAGAAAGAAAGAAAGAAAGAAAGAAAGAAAGAAAGAAAGAAAGAAAGAAAGAAAGAAAGAAAGGCATTTACAGAAGGCTTCACAATTAAATTATTATTTTCCAGAAGTTTTTTACATGGAGCTTTTTCGTTATAATTATTATTCTAGAAGGCAGCATGTAAAAATATTTCACTAAGAAGAAACGATATAATTATATATGGTTGTCTTCAATTCAAAGTATGGGAAGTCAACAAAACAGAATGGGGGAATAGTGTAATTCTTGAACAATGACTGTAGCGGTTCTTTTTTGTTGTTCTTTCTGTTAAATACACAAATTTAAAATGTAAAAAAGAAAAACATAAACACATAAAATATAATGTTACTTATAAAAATTAATGATTTAAATATTGAAGAATGGGAGAGAACTGTAGACTATAGGAAGGAGGACATGCCAAGACAAGCTAACTAACTTTTCACTGATGCAGAAAGAGCAACAAAGTATAAAGTCAAAACTATTTGCTATATCTGACAAAAATTCCCATCTATATATTCTTACAATATCACTGTTGGTAAAATAACAACTATAGTATTATAAATGAAGTGGCTGAGGTTTTTTGAAAAAGTATAATTCAAGTGGAAAAAAATACTCAAATACTTGCGCCTTCTTTTGACCTTATAGCTTCATAAGTCTCTATCAAGTTTTGGCAGTTTTTCTTTCATCTCTATATTCTCTCTCTACTCCACACAAGTCTCATGACCTCACAAAATCACAACTGTTCATATTTTTTTTTACAAATTTCATGAATTTTATGGCTTCCATTTTAATACAACTCCACTAAAAATGTGAAGATTAATAAGCAAAATCATTAGTTATCTATTCAGAGGATAAGCACCTTCACCTTAAGAAAAGAAAAAAATGCCCTGTAAACTTGTAATAAAATGAACCATTAGATATGTTAAATGGCTTATTAAAAAGGAATGCTATGCCACAGAATTTCCCTTTCAGCATCTTACAGGAGATTTTGTAGCAGAGAAGACATTTAAATAGACCTGAACACATAAATCGTATTGTGCCATAATAATCAACTTTGCATTCTAAATGATTGAGAATAAAGGGCATTCGATAATGACAAGGTTGTCTAAACTGGCTTTTGAGACACTTACTTGCAAGTGAATTAATCTCACAAATATTTTTTAGTTTTCCCCAATACCACTGCATGCTATGACTTCATCTGGATTTGTTTTTAACTAAACATAGTCAGAACAAATCTCAGACTGCTCAATTCCAATATAGCTTATATGAATCAGGAGAAAGAAAGTGTATTCAACCTTTAGGCCCAGTTGGTTCATTCATATTATATTAAAACATGGATTGGTATCAACTGCATTGGAACATATAGTTGTACAAGGCAAATAATTACTTGCCTAGACAATTACAGAGTAAGAATGAAATACTGTGCTTAAACTGAAAAAATGATTAATTGATTGATATCCTAATTGTTCTCAATATGAGACCTAAGGTAGCTCACACTATGAATTAATATGAAACTAAGGACTTCATCACATGCAAGATTCCCCTGTTTACAACACTTCCAACACTCACCTCAAAGGGGACTCAGGGTGGATCACAATGCACAATGGTCTCTCCCCTGCTGAAGAAACCAGATTTAGATCGCTCGATTCCCTCTAGCTACTGCCCAGTTTCGAATCTTTCGTTTCTGGGCAAGGTGATTGAGAGGGCAGTAGTGGAGCAGTTGCAGCAATTCCTAGACGACACAGCCGGATTAGATCCCTTCCAGTCTGGCTTCCTTGCGGAGCATGGGACTGAGACTGTGTTGGTCTCTATCACAGATCATCTTCGATGCCAGCTTGACCAGGGCGGGTTGGTGCTGCTTGGGTTATTGGACCTCACTGCAGCATTTGACACAGTCAATTACAATCTTTTGACCCACCACCTTACCATTGTTGGAGTCAGGGGGACAGCTTTAAATTGGCTGACCTCCTTCCTTCACAACTGTGGACAGCAAGTGGAGAGGGGTGGCCTGGTCTCTGAGAGGTCCCCTCTACTTTGTGGGGTTCCTCAGGGGGCCATTCTCTCCCCTCTGTTGTTTAACATCTATATGTGATCACTTGCTCAGATGGTCCGAGATTTTGGGCTTGAGTGCTACCAGTATGCTGATGACACTCAGCTTGTGCTGAAGATGGAAGGCCAACCAGACTCTGTACCCGATAACTTTTATCAATGCCTCGAGGCCATTACTGGATGGCTACATGCCAGCAGGTTGAGGGTGAATCCAGCAAAGATGGAGATCCTATGGCTGGGTCGACCTGGCAGTGGGGATATCCAGTTGCCTACCCTGGATGGTGAGGCACTATGCCTGTCACCACTGGTAAAGAGTCTGGGAGTCCTTTTGGACCCTCTGTTGACGATAGAGGCCCAGGTCTCCTCCGTTAGCAGAACGGCAGGCTAGACAGCTGGCCCACTATCTGTCTAGAGACGACCTAGCCATGGTGATCCAGGCCATGGTCATCTCAAGGCTGGACTACTGTAACACCGTTTCCATTGGCCTTCCTCTGTCGGTGATCCGGAAGCTCAAGTTGGTACAAAATGCAGCGGCTCGGCTTCTTGCGGGAGTCCTGTTGAGATGCCACATAACACCAATCTTACTACAGCTGCACTAGTTACCAATTGAGCACCGGATCACTTTCAAAGTGATAGTACTCAGCTTTAAGGCCTTACATGGTCTGGGGCCGATGTACCTGAGGGACCGCCTCACCCCCTACAAACCCCAGAGATCCCTCTGTTCTGAGGACCAAGATCTATTGGAAGTTCCTAGTTTTAAGAACTTGCGCCTGACAGCAACTAGACGCAGAGCCTTTACAGCAGTGGCGCCATCACTTTGGAACACCCTGCCACCTGAAGTTCGTGCCTTGCGGGACTTATCAGCCTTCCGCAGGGCATGTAATACACATCTGTTTCGGCAGGCTTTTGATTTCTGTTATTGCTGTTTTAAAATTGTTTTAGATTTTAGTCTGTTTTTGGAAGCCACTCCAAGCCCTAGGGGAGTGGCAGCATATAAGTTATGCATATGTAACCAAATACAGTCAGCCCTCCACATTTGCTGGGATTAGGGGCACAGGATGCTTGTGAATGTGATAAACAATCAATAAGGAAATTGCTGTGGTGGTGGTGGGGAGTTACCCAAGAGAACACCTCCCTTTGTCTTCGGGCATGATTCCATAGTAATTTATATTGGAAGCTGACCCTTGAATGTAATGGAAGACTTAGAGATTCCTAGCGAGAATATGTGAATAATTAAATCCACAAATGTCAAAACCACAAATGTTAAGAGACAACTGTAGATGTTGCAAAATCTCTGCCATCCATTTAAAACATATTGTAAAGACCTGTAAAAAAAATAAAAATACAATGTGCCCCAATGAAAAGCCATACATCAAGTAACTTACACTTTTATGAGTCAAAACCACTTTAAATGTTGTTCAGAAATACATTAGTAGCCACTAGCCACAGGGAATATATTTTCAATATGGAGTTAGATGTTCCCAGTATCCAGCCCTGTTCAGCAGTCTGACCACATTATTACGGACCTCTTGTAGTTTCCGAACAATAAGGTTGTTTTTCTGTTTTGTGAAAATGAGCTAAATAGTTCCATACAGGTGTAATGACTGAGAAATATGAAGAAAAGTAAAAGAGAGTTCAGAAAATATTTTCTCCCTGCAGGAGTTTTGCATAATCTTAAATCATTTCATGGACATTCCTTCTGCATTGCATTGTGGAGATGACATTCACCTGATAATGTCAGAGAAGAAATGATGATGACCCTGAAAGCCCAGCCTAAGTTAATGCCACAGTGAAATGAATTTCTAATTGTTGGCTTAATGTCTGCAGAATTCAATTAACATCTTGTTGTTTGGGGGGTTGGGTTTCCTCTCAGGTTCTATATAAAAGAAGAATGACCCAGAGACACAAGAGTTTGGGTGAAATGGGTTTCTATGAAACAGCATCACACAGAGAGCCTGCGAGGATTTCAGAACTGAGAACTCTCACTAGGAATGTCACATTCCCTCCTCTTGCTGTAAATTCTAAACTAATTAATTAAAAAGAAAAGTCTACAGAGTTCACAGTTGTGTCCCACCATGTGTGAAATTCCAATTCTCTCCAAGTGGAATGGAACTTTTCCTACTGTGTTCAGAGGAGGCCATTTTTCACACAGCATGAGAAGATAAGTTGCAACTTTCAAACATGTGGAGACAACCCTCAAATTAGAGGCAAAGGCTAGCCTTTCCAATGAAAGAAAGGTGAGGACATCTTTAGCCAAAATATCTGGCTAGATCAAGCGTTCACCTAGTTCAGAATTCTTGTTTCACTCTCTGGCCTGCATTCATACACATATAAACCAAACTTACAGCAGGGGTAGAAAACATTGATTTTGAATCACATGTATTCAGATTCCTTCGATTCCCTCTGTCTCCCCCAAATAAAGGATAAATTACATGGGGTGTTCTTTGAAGTGGTAATTCATTCTTTACATGTGAAGAGAACACTGGCCACTATGTGGGGTGAGGGACACAACCTTTTCAGCAGTCTATCTGACCCCAGAGGGTCCAAAATCAGAAAATTTGGTCTCACATCCATCTGGGATGTAGTTATGGTTGGGATAAAATGAGGCCCTTGCCCCGCCAATAAAAAATCCGCCTCCAAGTGACATTTTTCTACAGACCCCAATTTTTCATACTGCAGAGTTGGACACTGAAAAACATTCACATTGAGACTGCAGCCCGTAGTTTATGCAAATTGAAACATACTGTTATTGGAACAATCTCTTTCACACCTTGGTTGATTGCACAATGCTGGCACTTTGTTGACGTGAATTCCCACAATTGGTCTTCTGCACAGCCTCTGTTGCTACCCTTCTCTGTACTATACAGTGTACGAGAATTGTGATTTAAAAAATAAATAAATCCTATTTTGTCTCACACAATTTTGCCATTCTCACCAGACCTTCCTCTTCTTTGCAATACTGAGACTCTAACAAGAGGAACTTATCACAAAAGGAAGAGTTCCAAAGCAACAGCTATATTCGGTTAACTGATGGGGTCTTCCCATCAATTAAGAGACAATGCAATCATGATTTAAGCACAACCTGACTACACAACAGCATGATGTCATGTGATAAACATCATCCTCAGGGACTTTTTAATCATACCATAGTTCTGTATTAGCAGTCTCATGTGACAAGTTCCTTGCTGTCAGAGGAAATTTGTCAGCCCCTTTCCTTTGGGTAATGTTCTACTTGGGATTTCTAACTTTGGACTTCATCAGACAGAGCTGGGGGAAATGGAGGAAAGTGTGGGAAATAGACTTCTTGTGTGTAGAATCATCTTCTTTATGTGGAATTCTTTTTTTTAAAGAAGATGGAGAATGTATTTACCCTATTCACAAAGGATCGCCTCCTCCTGCTTCCACCATCTGCTTAGAGGAGACCCAAGACACTGTTCTTAAGACAGACACCACTTCTGGAATACTTGACTTTCCCCCTCAGTCCTGTTAATGTAGAGGAGACTCAAGACACCATTCTTAAGAACACACATTCCTCCACCTCACCTCACAGGCAAATCTGACAGATTCCATCCCACATGTTGTAAAGCACTTTCTCCCATTTCCAGGTGCAACAGGATGTCGGAAGACAATTTCTTCCAGGCTTGAGTTCTCTCCATTTCTCCACATATGGTACTTTGTGTATGAACTGTTTTAGAAGTGTGTGGAAACAGGGTTAAATTGCATGTGATGAAGTCCTTCTTAAATGACTTAGTATCTGCCTAAACATGAATTGAGCAGTTTCCCAATGTCCATACTCACTAGGGGCTGTTGTGATGCTACAATATATTGACATCCATTGTGCAGTGGTAGCTGGTGACTGATATACCATGACTCTGTGTGCAATGAGCATCAATAGGTCATGAGAAGTTCCCAAATGCTCATTCAGAAACTGGCTAGGAAAGTGCTGGAGTATCATCAGAGTGCGCAATGAGCACCAGAAGTCCTCCATGTACATCAGAACACTTGTCAATGTCTGGATTCACATTTTCACAGTTAATTTGGAGTCTTTCATTGTGTTTTTGCAATGTAGCTCTGAACTGATAAAAGTACAAATTGTACGTTATGATATAGGATTTCATCCAATTGTCAGATGCTCAAAGAAAGTTTTACATTAGTGTAGTGTATTTGGGTACTGAACAAACAAATCACCTGGAAGGGAAGAATTCTTAACTGGTGGCAAAGTCCTCATTTTACTCCTTCTCTCCCCCCTCCCCCCCAAAACCCCTCATCCTTGCCCAGGGGTTGAGATTACAAGTGGTTTCTAAATTGGGAACATTTTGACATAGGGCCTCATTAGGTCTTAATCCAGTTCATCGTACCAAGTATCCATTATCTTTTTGCTTGCTGGCAGACAGGACTTGACATAATGGCATGTGCTTCCCTCTGCTCTATCCTGTTCACTTTCTTACCTTGTCCCTTTAGTGAGAAAGCCATCCCCCATCTCCCAGTGCTGTTTTCTTACACATGTCTTGGCCAAGGTTTGTCTCATCAGTATTCATCTCTGATGCCTTAGGTTGAAAGAAGAAGAAGAAAAGAGAGGGAGGGAGTGAGGCAAGAAAAAAAGAAAAGAAACATATGAAAGGGATGTGATCAAAGCAACAGACAGAGATGGAGAAATGCTTTTCATGTCTTCCATAGATATTTCTCTCACGCTAAAGGATTCTTGTCAGAAACCTCAAGCAAAGGAATGGTAGTCAGTCATCTTGTGATGACAGGGTCTGGAACACAGTGCCACACATAGGGTACCTTGTTATCCAAAGCAATCAGAGTGAGGGTTTCAGCCTGATTCTTTCAAGCCAAAGTGTTAATCACCATCATAAAAAACACCTAATAACAACATAAACAGTTGACAAATACTACCATATCTATGGGAGATATATTCTGGGGCTTTGTTGGGACATGCAAAACTATGGATAATAGTGCACCCTGTTGAAATGAAAGACATCAAACCCAGGAATATTATAGAGTCACACTGGAGGTCCTTGAAAATACTTAAAGAGAACATCTTTTGTTGGACATGGATAAATCAAACTGTGATACCTGACCCATGATTAAGAGCCTACATGAAAAATCAGCCAATCATCATCGGTTTATCTGGGTCGGCTTTCCCTGGTAGATGCTGGATATAGCTCAGACTTCATGTTGGGAATCTAGGAGCTCTTAAGCTCAAATCACCCTCTTTGTGAGGTAAATTCCCAGGAAAAACAGCAGAGTGTGTGGAAGCATCTCTTCCAATACAGCAGAAAAACTTACGCAGAGTGAGTTTAGGAAAGCCTTTGTCTTCTTCAGGATGGCAAAGGACCTCAAAGTCAGCTTTAAAGTTTAAAAGCATTTATTGAGGTAAAAAGAAATCCATTGATGGATAGAAAAGGTTTGGAGCTAACTAGCTTATCTAATCTGGTCTAAGACAGGTAGACGGATCAAAATAACAAAGAATCTAGATAGCTACATCTTGACTACAAGAGGGGACAAAAATGCATCCTCTCTATGAAACAAAGCAGGAAGAAAGAATGGCAACCACCTCATGGTGAGTCTCTTTCTTCTCTGGGTCCATAAAAATTCCAAAGGCCAAATTGAAGAAGTTACATCAAGCCCTAGGAGAGATCACATTTCTAAAATCAACAAATGGATGGGGTGGATCTAAACAGTACAGGAAAAAGGAAATAAGAGTAAAGCCTATCAAGCATGCATAGGACTGTGGGAAGATGTCCCTAACTCTGTTCTAGGCTTTGCTATCTAACGATAGAGACTTAGGCAGTGAAGGATGACATCTCTAACACTCCATTCCATGCAAATCAAGATGTGTGCAACTAAAAATGTGTCTCTGTGAAGATGACCAATCACTAAAGAGAAAAGACAGCCTTTCTTTGCTTGTTCAGAAACCACAAAATGTCCAGCCAGTGATTTGGGGGATGCATCCTTTCCATCCCTTTCTCTCTCACTCCCTGACTCATTCTTTCCTACTTCCAACATCTAATTCCTCTATCTTTTCATCACAACCTTCTTTGTTTGTTAGTACAGATAAGCCATTACTAGTGAGCATGGCTTCTGCATAGAGGAGCAGGGAGACTTTGGTTTCTTTTTACCTACCACCCAATAATGGTTAGTGACATGTTTTAGATCTGTAAATTTGTACTGCACATTTTCTTGGGTACTATTCCAGAGAGTTTAGATATCCCATCAGCAAGAATTGGGAAGATGGATAAAATAATTCCAGTAAGATTTGCTGGAATCTTTTGTGGAAACTGATTATTATTCAGGTGCCTGCAGACTGAATTAGTCCACAAGAAGTGATTTGAAAAGGATATCTTTGTGCATATTAGGGATATGCAAGACCTTCATTCACTCCTCATTTTGAAGAGAAATGATCAAAATCACATTTCGTAAAGTAATGTGCTGATCAGAATGCATTTGTTCTTCTCATTTTGTACTACTCCAAAATGTAATACACCATTGGCTTAAGAGACAGAGAGAGAGAGTGAAAAGGAAAGACAATTGTATGGGGCCAATAGATGACCAGAAGTGTGGAAGTTAAAAAAAAATCTCATTTTATAGAGTTTCCTATCAAGGCACATCTTTTC
This sequence comes from Anolis carolinensis, assembly GCF_035594765.1. Classification (NCBI taxonomy): domain Eukaryota; kingdom Metazoa; phylum Chordata; class Lepidosauria; order Squamata; family Anolidae; genus Anolis; species Anolis carolinensis. The sequence goes on from NC_085842.1 coordinate 317,141,242, forward strand.
TATTGATTGATCTAGATCAAAAAATGATCATAAGGGAGATTAACTAGTCTTAAATAGTCCATAGCATGTGTTGCATCTTGGGGCTTGGTGCCAAGCAACTTGTGTACTGACCTCAACTTAAGGAGACCATCAAAACACCCTCCTACCCACATGTTACATGGTCTAGGGTATGAAACCTCATCTATGTTCATGTTGATAGACATGTTATTTCAGACCATCTGAATATAAGCCAAAAAGAGCTGTATGGGCCCCATCCACATGGACCATTTTGTGCAGTTTCAAACAGGTGTTGAAGAAAGTGGTTTTGTATAGGAAATCCTTGAACCAGGTTGTGGCTTAGATGGTAATTATTCAAGCCACATTGGTGCACATTAAGGACTTTTTTATGTGTGCTTTAGTGGGAATTGTCTGGCTACCCCAGTTGGAAAATAGCTTTGAACTGCATTAAATGGTCAATGTAGATGGGGCCATGATCAGAACACCAGCAGGGTTTATCCCCAATGTTTTACAAGAGTTCTGGAAATTGTGAAGTTTTCATGTTCTCTACTAACACTCCTGCTTTGAAAACAATATTATTGAAGAGAAAGAGAAAAACAACCTACCAATTTCCAGTAGAATGCAATTATTGTTAAACTAGATTGAGCATTTCATATATTTAGATGCCTTAACATTGTAGTGCTCATAGGGATCCAAGCGTGTCAGAATCAACTGGTGTGGACATAATGTGTCTATCATAAATGTGTCTCCATCAAAATCAATCCTGGCTCCTCCTGCCTTCTCAGATTCCCCAGGCTTTTCTGCATGTGTGTTTTTCAAAGCTCTGTAAGTGTTCTGTGTTCCCATTTCCCTACCTCCTACCACCCTGAGGAATTCTTAAGTGAGAAGAAGATGGAAAAATACAGATGGCATAATTATATATTTTGCAGTTGATTAATCACCACAAAACATTAATCACATTTGGTATAACAATAGATAATCAAATTCTTTATAGCGGAAATTAAGTTTCTTTCTGATAAGGAATGGGTTCCTTTAGGATATTGACATGGCACTTTCAGCAGCTGTTTTGCTTCCATTCCACATCTGCATTTGTTTGGAAGCAGCTTTAGGGCTTTGGCAGAAATATGGCTTTAAGGTTCATTGCGTGCTTTCAGGCATCCATGTTGACAATAGCAGAAGGAGGGCTAGGAGAGATGCTTCCTTACCAGGCTGCGGCTAATGTGTTTCGGTTTGTCCATTCTCCAACACACATCAAATACTTCGTACATTGCTGTGTAAAACTAACTCTCAGCTTTGTTTACTATGCAAATATTCCCATCTGGAATTATACATATTGGCTGGCATCCTGTTTCTTAGTCCAAACTCAGGTAGACCCATTAAACAAATTTTTCATTGGTGAGTAAACACTTAGTCAATATATCCCGTTGATTTAGGTGGTCTACTCTGGTTAGGACTAACAATAGTATTTAAGCCATATTGTGTTGCCATGGTGTTGAATGTCAATGTGCAAATGAATGCACAACCATATGCATAAGTGCATTCATGTGCAACACAAATCTGTAAACATGATGGCACACAATACTTTTTTTGTACAACCTTGAGTTGAATATGAATGTTTCACAATGGACAAAATATTTCAACCACTTTCATAGATATATGCATACAGTACAACCACTATTCCATGAGGACTATGTTACTGAAGTTAACATGGAAACAGGGAACTATGGATAATAGGAAACCCTATTGAAAGGAAAACTTTCACCAGATGTTATCATAGAGTCACTCTGGAAGACCTAGACACTTCATAGAGCTATCCTTTCTTTAAAAAAAATGGTTATACCCTCCAGGTCAACTCTATAGTAATTTCCAGTGGAATAGAAGACATACTATTTTGACATAGACATACCCTGTGATCCCGGCCATGGAAGCCTTTGACAACACAGAAGACATACTATTTTGTCTGATTGGGTTAGGTAAAATCACAAGTACTAGTCCTGCAGATACTGGTGTTCATATGTTGAAAAAAGCCACCCACAATTTACCTCAGTGTTGCCCACTCTTACGTTTACTTTGAGCTTGGGAGAGATGGGAAAGAACCTTATACATTTTGAAAACTAAGTTTCTTATCATCTCACAACAATAACATCATCATCATCATCATCATCATCATCATCATCCCTTTCTTGCCTTCTCTTTCTCCATCCCAACAATCTCATCTCCTTACCCCCCCCCCTTGTTTATTATTGATTTCCAGGTGGAGCCTAGAAAAATTATAGCGATTGTGGTCTGATTTACACTGTAGTATTTGTGATGTTTGGCACCATTTTAACTTCCATAAGTCAATACTATGAAAGCATGAGAAATGAAGCTTTTAGCCTTCTCCGTTCAAGAGTTCTGCAGCCCCGATCAAACTATAAATCCCAGGGTTCCATAACATTGGGTCATGGCTGCTCTTGTGGTGCTGGGACAGCAATTTGGTTCCTAACAACAATAAGATCAAGGAGCTCAGAGTAAACAGCAGAAAGAACAGACCAGAAATCCAGCCCTTGGTCATAAATGGAGACTAAGTGGAGTGGGTGGCCAGTTTTATGTTCCTGGGTGTCACTATTAAGGAGGATCAGAACCAGGGCAGTGTCCATATGGCAGAGTTGGTGAAGAGGACTCAGCAGAGATTATACTATCTGAGACTTCTAAGCAACTAAAAACTGAATGAAAAACTGCTGGTGACTTTCTACCACTGTGCTATAGTGTCCTAAACTACTGTATTTGTGCATGATTTGGTAACTGCATAATGGCAGATAGGACGGTGCTCCAAAGGGTCATCACTATTGCATAGAGAATCATTCTTTGCCCTCTTTTGCCCCTCTTTGGAAGAACTTTATAAGTCCCGCAGCCCTAAGAAAGCTCAGAGCATTCTTAAGGATCCATCTTATCCAGTATGTATGTATGTATGTATGTATATATATATATATATATATATATATATATATATATATATATATAAAATTATTACCATCTGGAAGATGGTACAGGGTGACAAAGACAAAGGCAAAAAGACTGAGATATAGCCTTTATCCTAGAGCTTTATATTGAGTTCCAGGGTTTCGCATTGATGTGGCATTGGGGGCTTGGCTGTGGTGTTCGAGACGGGGATGTGGAGGGATGGGTATGTTGTTTTGTGATGTGTGCTGGGGAAAGCATTTACTTTCATTGTACAATGTACAATGACAATAAAGTTATTCTAAACAATTCTAAACAATTCTAAATCTGCTTTATTTTTACAATCAAGGTGCATCCTTAGCATACTGTTTTCTGATGTAGTGGAGTAGTGCTTAATGCAGAACACAGGAAGACCATCTCAGTAAGTGGTTCAGATCTTGTTACTGAAATTTTATGAAATCTCATTTTGGAAACATCCAAAAAAGAAGAAGTCGAGTAGTTTGCAAGTAAATAAATAAATGAGAAACAAGCTTTGGATAAAGAAGCACTTGGGAAATTTAGAATTTCTTGGCTCTTTAGCCCAATTGCATTACCTAATTAATAACTTAAATGAGGAATTAAGTTAACGCTAAAAAACCAACTTAAGTCAGTGACTTTAATTAAAAATAGATTTAATTAAATTGCTTCTTTTGTTAGAAATAAAATGAAACTTAATTGATTTGAGCTAGTTAGTTACTATCTCGACTTTTGATAAATGAGAATTAGGATGTTGTACTGGACTGGTCATTGAGTGCCTGTCTCTCATTTCAGTAATTATGATGATGTGGCTTTATTGTACTATGACTGGAGACCTGAAGGTGGGTCTTCACTTATCCATTAAAACCACTGGGTAATCCTAGGGAAGTCACTCTCTCTCAGCCTCTGAGAAAAGCAATGATAAGCTTATTATGGATGATTCTTACAAAAAAGGTCTTGTGGTAGGCTTGCCTTGTGCTAGCCAATAGGTCAAAAATTACTTGAAGGCAAACAATAAACATTCTCTATCATGTGTGAAGGCAGCAGACAATGCCTCCTCTGTGTGGAAACAATAGCATTTGTGGAGGGTAACTTGTAGCTTGGCCCAACATACTTGTTTTCTAGGTGAAAGAAAGTTATATAGTTGTATAATTTGATTCCATGAATGCTGCCTGAAGTAAGACAGCTCAGGTAGACCAGTCTAGAGCCTCAAGGGGAAATCAGTGGAAATTAATTGAGTGTCACATAATGGAGCAATATCTCCTGGGATTTAAACATTCTTCAATTGTTTTGATCACAAGTCATAGAATTTCTCAAACAAACTCTGTGGATCCGATTTCTTTCATTTTCAAGTTAGAGTGAAAGTGGAATATTAGGGGAGGGGGGTGTTTTCCTGGATTTAATACTGGAAGAACTTTGAGATAACCAGGAAGACTTTTAGTGGGGCTTTTTCCTTAAAAAAAACACTTTTATAATAAATTAATAAAACAATTCATATACTTTATCCCTTTAAGGGGCCTTTAAGGCATCTGACAATTAAAACTAGAAATACACTACACACCACGATAGTGACTTTCTCATGGGTGGGAAGAGAAGAGTGGAAATCCTGGTGTGCAACACATTGGTCTTCATTGCAAATATCTTTTGTGAACATTTTTTAATCAGAATTGGGCTGTGTTCCAAGTGTTGATTTAAAAAGCAATGCTCTTCATTGCTGTGTTCCAAGGCCTACATTTGACAGCTGGACAAGCTGAGAATTTCAAAGCTTCTTTCTCTCTCTTTTAAAATATTATTTTAACTGTTCTATAAAATGCTATCCATTTAGGCGTTCAGACAATGCTCTGGGGCATGTTAAGTCTGTTTTCTGAACAAACAATTTGCACTCAAAATGGGGATGTTAGCAGATCATCTGAAGAGCTTTGGATAGTTGGGAAACTGTGTGTGGTACCAGCTGAGGTGAGTGATGTTCTGCCAATGAAGAACACCAAAGGAAGCAGGAATGGGGGGAAACGGGACGGGGGAACCACAGCGAGGAATGAAATGTGCCTGTGTTGAGAATTGAGGGGTGGGAAAGGCCAGTGAGAAAAGAGGGTAAGCAAAGACAGCAGCTATGTTTTGCTCTATTGTTTCATCTACTACAACCCCCCTAGCATTTGTTCTTGTCAAAAGGGGACCAGCAAGCTGAACAGAGTCCAATTCAATCTCAAAGCACATAAGCAGGGACAAAATTACTGTTCAGAACATCAGTCAACCATATTCATGTTGTTATAACATGCCAAGCTCAAGGGCACCTGGGTCAGAGATAGCTTTATCACTAGATTATTCTAGGTGGCAGTTTAGGATAGTTCTGTGTAGAGACCAGGTACTGAGTTTGTTTGTTTGTTGGAGTGCAGGATCAGCTATTATGCCGGATAGAAGAGATACCCATAAGGCAAATGTTGGCTTTGCTTCAAATGAGAGGGCCAAAGACAACTTGACTGTACAATTTGTACATGGCAGATATGAAATGCCATCATAAGATGATGGCTACACAAACAGATTCAAAGATAAGTTCAGGGTATGGATATGTTGTTCACTGGTCATTCTTCAGTGCTTCTTAGCCTTTTCTTTCTCTTCCTTGTCCCCAGTTTGTTGTTCATTATTGCTCAAATTGACCAAGCTCTAGTGGCAGTGTTGTATAGTGTAAATCTCTGCATGAGAAATCACAAGTAAGTTGTGTCAAGGTATTCTTGGGTGGAATGGCAAACTCATTCAATTGAATTTGCAACTGAGTGCACAACCAAATGTGAATACACTCTTGTACGCACATTCAACTATACATGTCCAAGAGTGTGTACAATGATACCATATGCACACCTCAACTTCCACAATATTTAACTGAATGCAGACATTCAACATTGCAGAAAAAATCCATAGGGGATGTTAGTCATATATAAGTCACCAACAGGATTTCAGACATGAAGTTGCATATTCTTGATTGGTTTGTATCTCTTTGTCAATGTTTTCAATGAACCAATTGATTCACTGGTTGTGCATTCTCCTTTGCACAATGGATCAATAAAATACATGTTGCCAAATCCACAATGGATTGTTCTATGTCCACATTCAGCAGAGGTGTAGCACAACCACCATAGAATCATAGAAACCAACTGATGGCTTTCCTCTCTCTGTTTAAAAATCTCAAGAGAAGAAGATGCTACCACACGCCCAGACAGTGTATCCCATTATCAAACAGCATTTACCATCATGATTTTTTCCCTAATATTCAGGTGGAACCTCTTCTCCTGAAATGTGATTCCATTGCTCTGTGTCCTAGCTTCTAGGGAAGCAGAAAACAAATCTGCTCCATCTTAATTTAACATTATTCTAAATATTAAAATATAGCTTCTCAGCTTTACCTCTCAGTCACTTCTCAGTTTTCAGTAGTCCAGACAAAATATACCTAGTTTCTTAAACTGATCCTCTCATAGAGCTTGGCTTTGATCCTCCTCCTTTATATATATTCCAGCTTGTCAATATTTTTTTCTTGAATTATGGTACCCAGAATTTGACACATTATTCGAAGTGAATTTTAATCAAAGGAGAATAGATTGGGACTATTACTTGGACCAAGACCTTATGCCCCTGTAGATGCAGCCTACAATTACATTGGTCTTTTAACTACTATGTCACATTGCTGACAGCTCATGGTCTGTTAAAACTCCTATATCCCTTTCACATGTTGCCAAGCCAAGTATCACCCATTCTATATCTTTGTAATTCATTTTTAACTAAAGTGTAGTGCCTTACATTTTTTCCTGTTGAAATCCATTTTGTTAAACATTGCTTAGCTCTCTAAACTGCTAATGCCATTTTGAATCCTGATCTTCTCCTCTGGTGTATTAGCTATCCCTTTCAATGTGGTGTCATCTGCAAATTTGATAAGTATGTTCTCTATTCAGTTGTCTGGACTGTTGATAAAGATATTGTATTACACTGGGCCCAGGACAGAACCCTGTGGCATCCCACCGACAATGGAAGAACTTGGCCATTAACAGCCATCTGATTACTGCGAAAGGTTGAAGGTTGCAAAGAAGAGAGTCATTTAGGACTAGCATGATGGTTGAAGCATCATGATTTTTTTCCGAGCTTTCCTGTCTTCTCATGATGTGGCCAAAGTACTTCATCTTTACCTCCAATATCCTTCCCTCCAGTGAGCAGCCAGGCATTATTTCCTGGAGTTTGGACTGGTTGGAACTTCTTGCGGCCCAAGGCACCCCCATGATTTTCCTCCACCACCAACAGTCTGTAGAAGCATATATTTCCATCTTTTGTTAGTAATAGTTGAAGAAGAATTCCAATCCAAAAGGAGACAGGTGAGCTCAGTGTTTGTGAAAGGAAGGAAAAACAGACAGACAACATGCTGTGTGAAGCTGCAGCTTTGTGTGAATAGCAATGGAGGGTGTTTTCATCAATGTGACATCTAAATGATCTATTCTAGGGCAGTGGATTTGCCATTGGAGTGTATAAAGTCTCTGCCTTCAGCCAAGCTCAACCTGTGTATTTGGTAAATAAATTCAAATATTGCAAAATCCCTTAAGCCTACAGTGATCCTCCAATCAAAGGAAACCAATAGCAGGTGAGGCCTTTATTCCAGAGCTCTGCAGCACACAGGCAATGTATGAGGGCATGCAACTATAAATTTGCACCTTGGCCAAATACAAGTTGAACAGCAGAAAGCAGCATTGATTAGGAAGCGCAGCTCTTGCTGAAACATGTTCCTATTGTGATGTTGACCGAATGGATTTGCATATGAAAGCCGTGGATGCTCGGGTATCTGGGGCCATGAATGAGAGAAAATGGGCAGGTGCTCTTTGTGTATTTATGGAAAATAAACTGCTAAAGAGTGACAAGTGGTTGGGAAAGTGAAGGGAGAAGATGAAGGGGAGCCGTAGCAAGAAGGGAAAGTGAGATGGAAATCTGGCAGTTTTTGACAGGTATGCATAATTCTTCCTAGAGGGTAGAGTCACCTGGGGAAAGAAAGTGAGAGAGGCCATTAAATCTCAAGAGTTTTTTTCCCAGGATTCTCAGAACTCATTGAAGTTTACAAGGAATGCAAAATGGCTGAATGCCAAATGAAGGCTGCAGCCTACATCTCAGGCTCCCAGTTGTGGCTGTCTGATTACTCAGGACTGCATACATTCAAAATCCTATAAAATGTCTATGCTGGTAGATATCAAAACCCAGAAACTGTACAGCTGGAAACAACCATAATAGCTGGATTTATAAAATAAGAAATGTAATAAGAACAAGGCTAATTTCATAAGAAACATCCCCTTTTGTGAAGATGAGATGGTATAAGAATAAATAGTCTTTTGTGTAAATCTCTAAAATATAGCTGGAAATTTTGTTCATACTTTATGCATACCTTTCTTTACTGAAGGTGATACATTTGAAGGATGCAATTCTTCATCGAAAATAGCAAAGAGCAGTCCCAGCCATTTCCCCTCTTTTGCATGAAAATCTTTGAAAGCCACAATTCTCAAAGACAATTTGCAATTCGGAACATATTCTGTGCAAAATTCATATAAGGGTGGTATGTGCAGAAAATACTATGTTCTATGTGGAAAACAGCGTTATCTGCACAGAAAACGGCATTTATATACAGAAATATTAATTCTGGACAGAAAATGCAGTATTCCTCACAAGTATGAATTTGGCACAGAATGAGTCCCAAATTGCAACGATCCTTGTCAGTCCAGGATTCTGCTCGTTAGTATTTATTAATACTCAATGTGGTTTTAAAACAATTTTTGAATATGTCTAATATTCTTTTAATTTCTACTCATTCAATTCAATATTGTCATAGTAGACTTGTATATATGGTGCTTTCATGCAATAGGTGTTCATTGTGGATACATGCATATTGTATTTTTGGTCACATATGTGCTGTCCTATGAAGAACACTGCATAATACTATTGCCTGTACAGAAAACAATGTTCCTTTCAAGATTACAGGCCACGCCCAAATCACTACACCATCTGATATACAATTGGTAAACTTTCTGCTGGCAGTCAGTTTGGTGAATACTTCTGGGACAGCTAGCACATTAGACTGATTTCTGTTTAGCACAAGTGCCTGTGTAACCATTTGCCTTTGGTGACTGAGCTGTATCCTCCTTAGCATTTAGCAGCCTTTTTTTGTACTCCTTAGTGCCCCATAGATTGCCATTTTCCCTATATGTCTTAATATTTGTTGAAAGGCAGCTATTTTGTATGTTCCTTAGGCAATATTATTTCCTCCATAGCACTTGTCAAGGGGGTGGAAGGAGAAGGCATAATGTGTACATCTTACACTTGTCTTTAGGTGGCCATTTTTGTGACAACGTTAGTACTTGCCACTGGGCAACCATATTGTATCTTCCTTGGCATTTGTCTTTAGGCAGCCATATTTGGCTGTTGTCTTTAGATGGCAATACTTGTCTCATACTTAATATATTGTCAGGCCCATGGGGCCAGATGAGGATGATGGGGAGAAGGGTTTCCTCCCAGCAGCAGAATCTGAGCCCCAGGAGGAGGAGGAGCCTGATCCAACATATGAAGATGCTTGTCAGTCTAAGATCCTTCTTGTCAAGCTTTTTCAACACTCAAAAATATGATTTTGACCATTTTGTGAATATTTTTGAATATCCTTTTCATACCTCAACTTGCATGAAGATCACGTATGGCTATCTGGAAACAATGCTCTCACTGTGCTGTGTGAAATTCACGTTATTGAATTTCTGCTTCTTCAGTATGGTTGCTCCAATCATTGCTCAGGATGAGCTGCTACTGGAAGTCACCAGTTGATCTTGTTCACTCAGTATGAAAGCTACCTTCTTCTACAACACATAACACAACATAACACCAACTTACATAACCTGCACCGACAGTACATCATTCCTGAAAGGAACTCTGTGGTTGTGGTTATTTCAAATTTGAGTATTTGAATGCAAAATATCACTGAACCATAAGTTGACAATTTATTCAGTACTCCAGTCCTAAGCATGCTTACTTTAAAGTTAATTCTACCAAAATCAATAAGACTTACTTCAAAGAAAATATGGTAAAGTCAGAAATATGAGTACGAAATAATTTCAGCCAGTCTCTCATAGCTATAGCTGGCTCGGGATTATTCAAGATGGTAGTTCATGGCCTGTGCTAAACAGAGAACCATTGCTGCCAGTCATAGAATCATACACTATAATCGTAGAGCTGGAACATACCACAAAAGCCATCTAGGCCAACTTCTTGCCATGCAGGAATACACAATCAAAGCACTCCCAACAGATGGCCATCCAGCAACCTGCTTAAAAACATCCAAAGAAGGAGATTTGAGCATACTATGAGGCACGGTATTCCACTGCCACACAAGTTTTGCTGTCAGGAAGGTCTTCCTATTATTTAGATGGAATCTCTTTCCTGTAATTTAAACCCATTATTCCATGTCCTTGTTTCTAGAGTAGTAGATAAAAAGCCTATTCCATCTTCAATATGAGACCCTTTCAAATATTTAAACATGGCTATTGTTGCTCTTCTTAACCTTCTCTTCTTCATACCCAGCTCTTTAAGCCACTCCTTGTAGGGCTTGGCTTCCAGACTTCTGATCTCCCCTCTCAATACTTTTTATGAACTGTGGTGCCCAGAACTGGACATAGAATTCCAGCTTAAGAGTCCTCTGACCAAACGAATCCGCTTATGGTTTCAAGAAAAGCAAGTAATAGTTGAAGCCAATAGATAGAAATATATTCATGGTCTCTGGGATATTCCAGTCTACTAGAAAACCTATGTTTATATGTACAGATCTAGACAGTAATTCTCAGAATCAACATGATATAATGTCTTCAGTTTCTTAAAGGCACATGAATAGGTTGAAAGTGTAATAAATAGATGCTGGCTGGTATTCACATCACATACTTGATTAAGTAACTTCTCCTGGTCTGATCCCTCCAAACCTGTGCTTCCATCACTAGTAAAGTTGACCTCATTCTCACCGTTCAGCTGATGTTCAGTGAAGTATATTGAGGAGTAGGAGTTACAATCATGGCAATAGTTATCATGAATATGTAACAGTTACAGATGGTTAGTAAAGTAGGCTTAACTAAGTAGCTGATGTACAATTCTGGCTGTCATTTTTATCTGCACCAGGAACTTAATTTGGAATGCAACTTTTGTAATGCTGGCTAGAAGATTCTGGCATTATTAGTTGGAAAAACATTTTTTCCAAGTTCCAAATTCTGAACTTAATTATTATCTGTTAGGCCAAATTAAAGTACATGCCATTACTCTTCGTTTCAGCTGGCCTTTCTTCCAGTTGGAGAAAAACCTGCATAAGTGGATGGTAGGCTCTGGGCAAGTAAATATTCTTGGAGGGAGAGCATTTCTCGAAAAAAAGACATTTTAATTTATTTACTAATGCTGCAGACTATCCTTGCCAAAGTAAGTGGTACAATGTTGACTTTAAAACACATACAAAGATGCCTTTGCCCCCAATTAGGATAACATCAGTTTGCATAGCCCTGTCCTTATCAGCAGAAGACAGGTATGTCAACATCAAAGAGAGATTCGATTTAAAGAAAGTGTACAAAGAATTGTTTGAGAGAGAATCTGGAAAAGAATGGGCTATGTGCAAGTAGCAGGTTTATCTCTTCAAATGTCTATTATTTCATTATCTGTCAAAACAAAACTTACACCCTTGATCCTTCATTCTTGTTAGCCGAACTTGTTTCCAGTAAAGAATATTAATAAATAAGCATTTATATCACATTTTAAAGGTTCAAAGACCTTCACACCAGCACGTGAAATTAACATTAGAATATATAATATCTACAACACTATAAGAACTGATTTTTTTTTCACAGATGGGGCAGCAACAGAAACAGAGGTCCAATAAAAGACATATCATTGAATTTGAAGATGAGGGAAGATTTCATCCACTGATGTTTTAATGCGTAATTCAGATGTTACACTTTATGCAAGAAATTGAGAATTTACGGGTTGGAAATTAATTTGATGGACAACCTGCAGAATAAAGAAACAAAACAACAGTGGTGGGATGAACTAAAGGCAACTTTATTAACAGGTGCCTATTTAATTGTGGAGGTTGTAAGCCCTGAAGCAACTTGGTCTCCTGGTGAAAGCAAAAGACCAAGAGACCAGCCCAAGGACAGGATATTTTTTTCCCAACACCAAGATCACATGATACATAGGAGAAAGTCAAAATTCCCATCCTACAACACAAAAATAATGTCAGACGGTGTATCACTGGACCATATCTCCCCTAACATCTGAAGCATCACCCTTAAACTATTGTCCAATTCTCCATGACAGTGTATGGTAAGCAAAACCTCCTCACCCTGTAAAAAAGAGAGGAGAAATCCCTACCCAAGCCTGACCAAACCTATTACACTGTGTAAAGAAATGGATAGATAAATTTGATGAGGAACAATGGTGTGCTTTTTAAACACTCACTTAGTCCCACCTCCTCTCACCATATTCTGATACTTGATGCTAGGACAGATTTTACAACTGGTCTTCCTCCTCAGGAAGCCATTGCTCTATGGTGTGAAAAATCAAAATTCCATAACTGGATTATGATAGCTTCTAACCTTATTCCTTTCTCAGGTACTCAGAATACCACTGGACAATGTGAAGATCTGATGGTGGTGATGAGGATGAACTTGCTCAGAACAAAGAGACCAGATGCATGCAATATGGTACCAAACTGTGACATATTTTATTAATTATCTGCAAGCCCTAACATGCTGACATGTACAAATCTCCAATGTGCTGACATTAACATAGGTGTCTGTGTGACCAAAAGGAGGTGGGAAGATCAGTAGTGGGGTGACAATCCAATGAGGCTGATGTGTTATCAGTCTGATTGGACTGCCTAGACTCCTACTATTACCATAGGTTTTGGAGGGTGTGTAGAGCATTTCTACTCTGAACTGGTCCTAGAAAATTCTTGTATAGACTTGCCCATAGGGAGAGATGTCTCTTTGCCTATGAAGAGTCCAGGCTAATATAGCGGGGGACACTCATTCAGCTATCAAGGTGTCAGGCTATTTAGGTCTTTAAATGCTATCAACACCTACCTTGAATTCAGAGAGTATGATGATAAAACTAGAAATTCTTTATGAGAGCTGTGGTTACAAACTCCTGCAGTAAGCCATAATTTTCTTCCTTGACTTCCCTCCTCCCTTCCCTATTTCACTCCATTGCCATCTCTTTAAATACATTCTTTCCTAAATTATCTTGTAATTGGGAAATGCTGACTTCTTTTTGTTTAACTCCAATGCAAGTTGGCTTCCTGATGCATAATTCATTTTCACTTTGTTCCTTGTTCTGCGTGTGCAATTGAATTTTTTGGCAGCCAAGTTCAGGAGAAGAAGAAATCAACAACACCATAAAGGAGCAAGAAGAAAATCAGACCGGACGGCTCAGAGGAAGAAATATTAAGGGTGTCATTATATTTTGTACTTAGTCCTACAGAATAGAGATGGGTGGGAGGAAACTTAATGGGAGCGGATGGCATTTCAAGAGAGAAAATATCTATTGCTGATGTCATACCATGGTTGCATTTAATTGCTTTTGCTCATCTCATATGCTTGATGCCTTCTGATCACTTGCCAGGTCTTAAGATTCTTCTCCATCCTCAGTAAACAATTTCCAACAGGATCTCATTTTTCAGAACACTGAAACCACAAGTTATAAATATCTAGTTACCTTTATTTATTTTCTTTCTCTGATTACTAAGGTATAGTACTCCCTCCACCATTTTACGGGTTAGCAACATAGGGTCCTCATGGAAAAGGAAAAACTTTGAATGTAAATAAAAATCACAAATACTATTTTCTTAAACCTAAAAGAATACTTTTCTGGGCATTTGTAGGTTCTCCAGCAGAATTCTATAGGCAACCTCCAACATACAGCCAAGTTGTACAATGGTTGAAGCTGACCATTGAATCATACTGGAAGACCTACAAATGCTTTAAGACACTGGTTCTCAACTTGTGGGTTCCCAGATGTTTTGGCCTTCAACTCCCAGAAAACCTAACAGCTGGTAAACTGGCTGGGATTTCTGGGAATTGTAGGTCAAAACACCTGGGGACCCACAGGATGAGAACCACTTTTTCAAGATAACTTTTTTTGGTTTCAAGTATTTTGGCAGTGAAGGTAGTCGTAAATACAGCAGTCAATGAATAATTAAATCCATGAATGGAGATGGGGACAAGGCAAGGTAACCCTGCAGTAGGGCTGGACCTTACAGTAGGACTTGACCAGTTTCAGCCCCACTGGGCGGTCTGAACTCCATTGGGTTGCCATTGCAGGAGATAGATGGGCAGCGTGGATACTCTAGACCAGCCTCAGATTAAGTGGAACATGTAGATGTAACTCTTAACTGGCGTAGGTCTATGTTGTGGAATTCTGGTATTTGTAGTTTCGTGAGGCATCAACTCTCTTTGGCAGAATAAGCAAAAGGTCTTGTAAATTTACAACTCCCATGATTTTATAGCATCGAGCATCAATAGCATCAAACTGTATTAATGCCAGTGTAGTTGCATCATGTGTTTGGTGATAGGAACCTACTCTCCACTTTTGTCTTATGTGTAGATTGCTAAAGTTCAGCTTTACTTCTCTTCATGCCAGAAAGAAGTAGGGAGTCTTCATACTGCCTGTCTGAGCAAACTCTTCCTCACAGAAGCCAACTTGAAGACCTCCAATAATTAAAACAGTTTGACATCACTTTAACTGCAATGGCATAATGCTATGGAATCAAGTAGTATTATGGAGAGACACCAGCACTCTTTGTAAAACTACAATATGTAAAACTACAATTCCCATGCTTCCCTATTAATTCTACAATGTAGATGTACTCCAAGTCATTTAGTCCAAAAGAGTGGAGTAAATCTTACACGTTACCGTTTTATCATCTTTTCTACCATGATAACACCTTCCCTGCCATAGTGCTGGTGCCTCACTAAACTATAAGTCCTAGGATTCCATAATATGGTGCCATGGCAGTTACCGTATATACTTGAGTATAAGCTGACCAGAATATAAGCCGAGGCACCTAATTTTGCCACAAAAAAACTGGGAAAACATTGACCCAAGTATAAGCCGAGAGTGGTAAATTTCAGGGAAAAAAATGGATACCAATAAATTACATTTATTGAGGCATCAGTATGTTAAATGTTTTTGAATATTTACATACAGCTCAAATTTAAGATAAGACTGTCCAACTCTGATTAAATCATTATTCTCATCTTCTTCAATCTAATTGTGCTTATGTATCCTTTTAATAATAATAGAGTAAAATAATACATGTAATAATAATAATAATAACAATAATAATAAATACAGGAAAATAATACATGTAATAATAAATAGAGTAGAATAATAAATGTAATAATAATAATAATAAGATCAGAGTGAAATAATAAATGTATTAATAATAAAAATAGAATAAAATAATTGTAATAGTAGCAACAATAATAGAGACAAATAATAAATGTAATAATACCTATAATAATAAAGAAAAATAATAAATGTACCGTATATTCTCGAGTATAAGCTGACCCAAATATAAGCCAACCAGACCCTCACCCGAGTATAAGCTGAGAGGGGCTTTTTCAGTCTTACAAAAAAAAAAGGGCTGAAAAACTAGGCTTATACTCAAGTATATACAGATGCACCGCAAGTTGATATTTGAATTGATTTTTAAAGCAATGTGCCATACATTTTTATTTTTTTAAAAAAATAACTTTTCTATAAGCACTTGCAGTATTTACTCTTCTTTTACAGCCACAAGCCTCTTAGTATGAGCTTACTGTACTCTGCTAGCATACAGGCCAAATATTCTTGCAGAAATGAGAATATCTCGACGTTTGACATAGTGACATGTGTTCTCCCTCCACACCCCTTCCTTCTGTGTAACCCCGCTGTTGTAATTTTTCCTCCCAGTGGGCGTTTCTTCCCAGGTCAAATTAATGATGAATGCTGATGAGCTGAAACATCAGGCAGTCCTCATTTGAGTGATTCTTTCAGACGGGCACCTTTTTCTCCCCTCTTGCTGTTCATTCAGTTGATAAGTGCATGAAGTTCTCTGATCGCTCTTCCAGCAACACAGAGAGGCTCCAAGAGCCCAGCAGGGTTGACAGAAGACTTTGCAGGCTGAAGAGCATGATCTAATCCTGCTTTTGCATGTGGTCTGCTCTTGTTAGGAGAGAAAAGTCTCATTAGCTAATTGCTTTTCTTTGCAAGGGGTTGACGTTGCTTCTCAGAGCATGTCTGCACAGGAATTTTCCCAGCTTCACATTGAAACTGTTCAGAACAGTGAGAGATTATAAGATTTTTGACTGGTGGAAAGCACTCTTCCCCTCATGATGGCATGAAATTTCAAAACTTTTTTTGCTTTCTCAATGGTGGGGATCCCATATTGGGATCAGTGTGGTATTGCCATGGACCACATGAGGCCCGTGGAACCCATTTTCCTCCTGAAACTCCTCACTGTCTTAGTCAGTCTAAAGTTCTGCAATCCACCATTTTGTATTTTTTTTTTAAAAAAAAAAGTTTTGATTTTGGGGCACCTTCTGCTCCAAAACCATGAAGAAAGTCTTCCCCAACGAATGGAAACAAGCAAAATGCACCACTACCAAAGGCATGTCAGGACCCCAAATATTTCTAAATGTTTACATTTTGCTCTTAAAATGGTGACAGAAAGTGATGTGAAGTCATTTTTGTCATCATTTTGTGAACGTCAAAGGGGAAAATGGGGGGATTTGTGTTTCCTATGGATGTGGATGTGGCTTACAGAGAGGGGGCACATGTAAGCATTTGGAAGTATTATGGGATTCACATGAGCCAGATGTTTTCAATATTAGAGAGTATTTAGACCTTGGTTCATCCTCTGTAATATGATGTGAGTAGCTTATTCAGTGGACAAACAGCTTTGAAACTGTGCTGTGGGTCTCCCTTAATTGTCCCAATTGTTACAATCCAGGCAGTGAGAGCACCGAAAACCAACACTGAGGCCAATAATCTTTTAATATCTTTATTAAAGCAAATAGTAATCTAAAAATGTATTGGTGGAAAAGTTGAGCAAGCAATAGCCCTTTAAGAAAGGGTAGAAGATAGTCCAGAAATGTCAAGGAATATGTCCAGTATTAGAGTCCAAAATCCAGATACCAAAACACACTCAAACCAAAACAGCGTTTGAATCAATTCGACAAGCAAGCGACACAAACAGGGTTCAAATGTTCATGAATATTTCTTAGAAGTAAGGCAGGAACTTGAGAGCGTAGAAAGAAAACTTGGTACATAAAACAACAGAGAAGTAGATTCAATCCTGATCTACTCGTGAGTAACAGCGACAGCTGGCCGCCCGAGTCAAGAGGCTGGGAACTTGAGGTAATGAAGCTTCTTATTGTTGGGTAACGTTGACACCGCAGGGAAACTACTGTGAGCAAAGCTTTTATTGAAGTGCAGAGTCTTCCCCCCAAGGGGCCTTCCTCTCCAAAGTTCTAGATAAGTTTTTAGGTCAGTATCTCCTGTGTGTCTACTCTCCAAAGGCCCTAGGAGAACTCCTTGACCTTTTTGAGCTTTGGACTCCAGAAGCAGGCGTTTATTGTTCATAATTGCATTTGGCTTCCCATATCCCTTCTCTTCCTTTCTTCTGATATTTGTGGATTTCCTTAGTAATTTATGTTATATTATAAATCTCTCTTTGTTGTTTTTTCATTGATTTGAATGGTAGGTAGTATGATGCTGATACAACCATTAAGGTGGTAAAAAAGGTCTTGCATCTTATATCACAGAAAGAGAAGATTTGGGAAGAATTAATAGTTCATAAATGTATTTGTGTGCCTAGATCTGTTCCAAAATGTTTGTCTTTCCATATGTCTACTTCAGTTATTTCATGTGAAAAGAATTAGTGAATAGGGTTCCATAAGTGACAGTTATAGTCACACCTTTCCTTTGGGGCTGAATAGAAACTAAGCTTTGTCTCTCTTTGTGATATTTCTGTTGTGTTTTCTTCCCCATCAACAAGTTCTATGCTCTTTCTTTGGTGATTTGGAGTACTTAAGGTGAGAACCTTGCTGGGTTTTTATGGTATTAATATCTGTGCCATCAGTGATTGTTTGGATTAGAAGCATTTTACTTTAACTAATATTCATCACCAGAAAGTCTCTGAAAACCATTTGTTAAAACCAACCTTTAAAAACAGTAGAACTGTTCTCTAAAACAAATTCGATTGTTAGTTGTCTCTTGGTCAGCCTTCTTTACTGTTTTAACAACCCTACATAGAAATTGTGAATATTATGGATTGTGATTAATTATTTGTGTGTGTGTGCCTGCATATATAGAAATCATAATTATCTATGTAGAAACTTTGTCTCCTATTTAGAAAACCATGTTTTCCTGGGCAGAAATCTTTGCAACGGTGACATTTGAAAAAGGTCCAAACCACAAATAGTCCTTAGGAAACTAGTTTTCTCATTGTCTCCAGCAATGAGGAGAGAACTGTTGAAATTGTTCAACACAAATGAACATAGAAATGAAATAAGGAAAGATTTATATGCCTAGATGAGAGTTTGCTTGTTTTCCTTTTCTCTTCCCATTTCTTTTCTTTTGTCTCATGACTTCAAGACAATAAACCTGCAGGCATAAATTGTCTTGTTTTTCGTACGTTCATAGTGCTGAATAAATTTGAGGAGATTTGCCAATTATAAAATCACCTTCATCTATCATCATCATCACCATTGCCATAATCATAACAGCAGATAGGCTGTAAAGAGGGAGAATGGGGGAAGAGAGAGATTGAAGACATTTCTCTCATTTTAACTGAAATTCTTTTGGCCTCCTCTGAAATTTCACCCAGGAACAAACCCCCAAATCCACTTTGAATTTTGCTTGCAGCAACATTTCAATGGCAAGTCTGACTAATAAAATTCAGTATGGAATCGTTTAGATGTTATGAGTTCTTCTTAAGAATAGAAAGGGGAGAAAGAACTGATGAAACGTTAATGCATGAGGCCCATCACAGAAGGAGAAACTCAAGGAAAGTTGGTGGGAGGAGGAGGAAGAGAAGGAGAGGGAGAAAGAAGAAAACCTGTCAACAGTTTTCAAATACCCCAACAAGATGGAGAAAAAAAAACATGGAAATGGAACATAGTGAGTGCTTCACAAAGAAGCCTTCTAAAATTATTGAGAGGCTAGGTGGACCAAAGTGGAACTCCAAGGGGACTACTGTTAAGGGAGGAAAATGCTGGGCATTCCAATGCATCAACATGCACAAATTTTGTCTATGCCTAAATGTTTAATACATTTACAACAAAGAACAATACAGTGTTGAAGAGTGTGGGGCAGTGAAAAATGTCCGTCCAGATGGTAGGAACCTTAACAATGGATCCAAATGACAAGAACATAGATTTTGACTAATAATAATAATAATAATAATAATAATAATAATAATAATAATAATAATCTACAAGCAGAGGCATAACACCATTGCTCAAATGATTCATTGGAACTTGTGCCACAAATACCATCTGCCTGCGACAAAGAACTGGTGGGATCACAACCTTGAAAAAGTTACAGATAATGAACATGTTAAGCTACTCTGGGACTTCTGAATTCAGACAAACAGAGTTTTGGAGCACAATACTCCTGACCTCACGATCGTGTTAAAAGACAAAGTATGGATTGCCGATATTGAAATCCCAGTGGACAGCAGGACTGAGGGGAAACAACTAGAAAAGTTGACACGATATGAGGATTTAAAGATCGAACTACAAAGACACAAGCCAGTCAAGGTGGTCCCAGTGGTGATCGGCACACTGGGTGCAGTGCCTAAAGTCCTTGGCCTGCACTTAAACACAACCGGCGCTGACAAAATGACCACCTGCGAGCTGCAGAAGGCCACCTTACTGGGATCTGCTTGCATTATTCGCCGATACATCACATAGTCCTAGACACTTGGGAAGTGTCCGACATGTGATCCAATTCAACAGCCAGCAGAGTGTTTGCTGTGGATTCATCTTGTTGTGTTTCAAATAATCATCATCATCATCATCATCATCATCATCATCATCATCATCATCATCTTTATTTATATCCCACACCTTCTCCTCAAAGGGACTCAGGGCAGCTCACAACACAAAAACAATATACATAATATCAAACAAAAGGCTGTAAATCAAAACCAAAAGAAAATAAGTTAAGAATAAAACAATAAACGTAGTTAAACATAGTTAAAACAGCTCATGGCCGTTAGACCCATAGAAATCTTTTAATGTTCTTTTTTCTGAAGCCAATGGACTCTTTTTCAATGTAAGTCTTTAATCCATGGGTGGATGGGAATATCTCAGGTTAGATGTTACAATGAATGTCTTCATTGAAGGGGATTGGAATAGATGGCTTTTGCAGTCCCAACTTTATGACTCTTTATGCTCTTTTACTCCCCAGTCCCATGGCAGCTAGCTATGCAGGAAATGTGTCTGGCTGAAGATGCTCCAAGAATTTGGGCCATGGTTCTTAAATGCAGTGCAGGAGTCTGGGCAGAAGATTCACGGTGAGGACCCAAAAACATGAAGAAGCTGAGAGGGAGCTGATGAAACCTACCTGACATGAGAGATGGCATGATTGTGAAGGTCATTTTCTTATGTCATGACTCATCCATTGCATCTAGATGTGTGCTACTCCTGACATTTCCTCAAATGTAAGGAAAACGATTGCATAATTTGGTTATAATAGAAGGACATTGCAGAAGGAGGCATTTGATACCTGCCTGCAATGCCTTCACTTCAAATATGCATAGTAACTTCAGGCTTTTGGGGTGCAGTTCTGCCAAAATTTCCCCTCAGCTGGTGATTCATCACAGGGCATTTCTAAGAAGAAGCTCTCTTGCCTTAATATTGGTGTAAGGAATATGTCCGTTTCTTTCTTCTTCTCTCATTTAATCCTGTGTGTAACTTCAGTAAAGTATATTTTTTGCAAATGCTAGCTTCAACCCACTACCTTTAGAAATAGAATGAATGGCATTTAATTCACTTGGATGCATAGAAGCTATGTATACCTTGCTTCATCAGTATACTTAAGAGAACCTATTTGTTCCCTCTTCCATCCACGTTTGGAACGCAATGCAACACAAATTGACTGCAATTTTCACTTCTTCTTTTGGAATCTGACAAAAATCCTACCTACCTTTCCAGGTGTCTGTTTTTTTCAGAGACTAATCTCTACTATTCAACTGGTATAAAACAGACCTTAGCTTTTAAAGGCCATATTTTAAAAAGCATATTTCATGGCATAGCTAGGCACCTCATTATTATATGCCAGTTCTTTGAACGGAAATTAGAGTGGAAAGTAGTTAGAAAAAAAAGAGGGATATCTGGGAAGAAAGCTGATATTTTAGGAGCTTGAAAGCACTTTGCTGCAATCTGTAGCCATTCTTGTTCTTTTATCAGTGATGATAAGCAAGCAAAATGCAAAGATTCCATGTGTATGCGTACAAGTCTGTTTACCCACCTGCATATTACAAGGAGGAGAAAGGAGATATGGCCATGCTAGTTCAGCTGTCCAAGTTGCATGGTAGTGGGCTGAAGATACTAGAGATGTGTGCGAAAATTTTTCCTTCATTTTCTTTGTGCTATTGTTTTGTTTTGACCGTTCATCTAGACAAAACGAATGATGATATTTTGATAGGAAATGACAGGCCACACGAAAAGGAAAGCTGCATTGTGCTTGCTTTCGTTTTCCTTTCATTTCAGCCCCGTAACAATAAGCAGGTACTGACAGAGGGCTGCTTCCCCATGACATCTGATGTGTATCAATGGGTGTTAATAATAATATTAATATTAATAACAATAGTTATTCTGGGACTCTGAACTGAGTCTGAGAGACGAGTGCCTCCCCATTACTCTCTCCCCCGGGCTGTGGTGGAGGCTCCTTCCTTGGAGGCTTTTAAGCAGAGGCTGGATGGCCATCTGTCGGGGGTGCTTTGAATGCGATTTCCTGCTTCTTGGCAGGGGGTTGGACTGGATGGCCCATGAGGTCTCTTCCAACTCTACTATTCTATGATTCTATGATCTGAGGTGTACCAATGGGTCTTAATAATAATATTAATAATATTACTATAATAGTTATTCTGGGACCCTAAGCTGAGTCTGAGAGAGGAGTGACTCCCCATGACATCTGATGTGTACCAATGTGTCTTAATAATAATATTAATATTAATATAATAGTTATTCTGGGACCCTAAGCTGAGTCTGAGAAAGGAGTGCCTCCCCATTACATCTGATGTGCACCAATGGGTCTTAATAATAATATTAATATTGATATTAATAACAATATTTATTCTGGGACCCTAAGCTGAGTCTGATAGAGGGCTGCTTCCCCATGACAGCTGATGTGTGCCAATGGGTGTTAATAGTATTATTATTATTAATAACAATATTACTCTAGGAAAGATCCAAACGTTTTAAAAGTTGGTGGGTTAAAATGAGTTGAAATGCCTTCCGTGTGTGGTGATTTTCACCCTGCTAGCCCAAAAACCAAGCCGGGGGGGGGGGGGGGGAGGTGAACCTCGGAAGCCCTCCATTGAAGCCAATGGTCTGAAAATTTTCAGGGTTTTTTGTAAGCCATCCCACCTGTTTTATCAGTTGGAACCATGGCAGTGAAACACTATAAGTGGTAGGTGCTCTGAACATGATTGCTGGCCCATGTTCAGAGTTCCCTCCTTTCAGGACATGTCTTTTCAACCCCGGAACATGTGATAGGTTCTATGCTTCTCCATGCTTGAAAAGAGGCTGAAAGGCCCTATGTTGTGGCCATTTCTCAATGCGATAAGGTGGTTGGTAGAAGGTAAATTGATGTATTGTGTTTTTAAAAATGATAACACTTTATATTTTGCTTTTGATATATGTTTGGGATGGATTCCATGAATTAGCGATATTAAAAATAATGATTTTTTAGGCAGTATTGTTTGGTGTTTAATTTTTCATACTGAATTGTATGTAATCACCAGGGACAGTTCAAATGGAGACTGGTGACTTTTTTTAACAGTGAGGCTGTGACTTTACTCTGGGCTTTAGGGGAACTTTTGCTGGTATGCTCAGCAAGCAAACAGCAATCTACACATGTGTGCAGCTTGTGGGTCCTGAATCTGGCTTTTGTTGTCTCTTAATACCTCATCAAATCCTCCAAAACTCAAATACATATTTTAAAGTCAGTGTCATTTCTGACTGTTTGGTCTCAAAACCAAACCTTAACACTTAAACATAAATGAAAATATCCCTCGGTGATCATTCCAGAATCCCATACTACCCATCCAGTAACTTCAATTTTCTTCTATTGTTCATCACAAAATGGACACAGGATGCCATGAGGAATCATTTCATTTCCTGGCCATGAAAGCCTTCGACAACACACGGTACAGAGTCCACTGGAGAGGAAAATGTCAGAAATGATGGAGGATTTTGAGGTCATATATGCATGGAAAATCTTTCATTGGCCCAACACAGGTAGCTCCATCTTCATGTTCAAACATTTTGTTCACTTCTTTCTTAAGTGTACACTGGAAAGGTCCCTCATTTTAACAAGTCAGTCATTTCACCCCCACCCACCCCCCACCCCTCATGGCCTTATCCATTCTTCTATTGCTATGGCTGAAGTTCTTCCAGAACAAAGGCAATTGAGTTTATCAGTGCCTACTCCTAGGTAAGTGGGTAGAGGGCTATGGCTCCAATTAAAAAAGAAAGTTCATTGCAAAAGAAGTAGCATGTGTCCTGTATGCCGAGAGCTAATTTAATAAGCAGCTCCTCCTTGCTGGTGGGCGATTAAGTCAAATTGCCTCTCTAAACTTTTCTCTGCTGCATTTCAAATGTCAACACATTACCTTGCTCTCCCTCTTAATTTCTCACAAAAGAAAATGCAAAATGAATTCATTATGCTAGAGTAAGTGGAAAAAAAGTGATGAGTTTTTCCAGAAGAGTATGCAATGGGGAGAGATTGGGATCGACGATTATATGGAGATATTTGAATAGCTGGCCATTAACAGGAGGTTCCCCATTACTTTGCTGATAATTATATCTTCTCCTGAGTTTTCCCAAAGGAATAATACAATGTTCCCAGGGCAGGAGATAATGAAAAATACCATTCAGGTGGTACATATATGCCGAGAATAGGATGGAGTAGTTTCCCCCTTTTCCCCCACTGTGCCGATTGTAATATGCATACTTACACAATATGTTAATTCCTGTTTAGTTGTTGGGAGCCGGATACAGGGCAAATAAATGTATCTCGAAAATGGAGTTGGCAGAGGGATATCATTCTCCTGGCATAATTATCTCCCGTGTTTAGTGGGCCCGGAGTTTCGCTGAGTACATTTTTGTTAGCTATTATGTAAATTACTTTCAAAACCCACCATGGGGTAATAAAGAAGACTTTGGAAAAGATCTTGCCGAGATGAAGCTCCTTCCATCTCCCACCCTCTTTCTGAAAAAAGGGAGGAGGAAGAGGAGGAAAAAGAAGAAGAAAAAGAGGAAATAATTGCTTTAGATTTCTACTAATTAATCCATCATTTTGTAGACATGTTTCAGTTCAGCAGTCAAACGGGAAAACACAAACGCAACAAGGAAGAGAAGTCAGGAAAGGAAATATTGTGCTAGTAAACCAACCCTTGCATTTACAGTAAGCAGCATCTAGTTTTGGTTGGCTTGTCTTTTTCCTCTGCCCCCGATCTTTCCAAGGAAAACATAAAATCTCACACACATAATCACTACCTTATCATTCCTTGGCATTTTTATTGCAGTTCTATTTTCTAGTTTGGGGGCAGCTTGCTGTGCACCATATCGCCACCTCGGATTCATTAATTTTCACAGAAAACTCAATTTGCATCTTTAAAAAAAACCCACTGCATGCAGTTGGATGGCAGCTTTACATATCTGGAGGCCTCAAAACCCGAGGGGAAATATTTAGATCAAACAAACAGCAAAAAGTGAGTTAAGGAAAAGTTATTGCTACATTTGCATCGAAGACTTAAGGAGGAGAGGGAAACAATGGGCTCAGGGAACTGAGTTGCCTCGGTTAAACGCACAATTGGTTGTTGCTTAGTTCATTTGTTAACCTCTTTCTAGATCACATCACCGGCTCCAACAAGCAACGGGAAAATTTACAAGGCAGAAAAAGTCTGTTGAGACTCACAATGCACTCTTCTCCTTGTCTAACTCAGAGGGAGAGGAGCAAAGAGCTCTTGCAAAGGTTTTCATGCATGATGAAAAAGGGTGTCTTAAAACATCAAGGTATCTCTTGAAAAAAATGCACAGCTAGTGCTAGATTTGTATGTCAAGAAGGCCATGCATTGAGTATCTCAGATACAACATTTTCTTGCCAGCCACATTGATTTTAACCTTGAAACCTTATGATTGTACTCATGAATAATATCCCACAGGTGTCCTTTTTCCTCTTTGGATACACACACACACACACACACACACTATTGGTCGATTGATCCATCAATCAATATAGATGTAAATATTGGTCTGTTTTATCCAGCATTCACTGCATTGGTATATTTTGTCCAATATCCCATAATTTAATGTTTTCCAAACTCATTCGCTTTGAGTTTGAGGTTGTCATGCCAGTGGGAAGAGAGATATATTTTGTAGGTTTGTGCAGTCTGGGAAAACCAGAATCCATTTCAGTGTCCCGGATTTCATTGAGGGTCCTGATCCATATTTCAGGAGCCCTATGGTATGGGGATGACAGAAATCTGTTTTTGATCTGGGAATCCGAAAGATCAATTTTCTATCCAGCCCATTATGGGGGGGGGGGGTGGCACTTCCAGGCTCCCCTTCCCACCATTTTAGGCATTATTCTGTCCTTATATATTGTTTCTACTCTAGAGGAGAGGCGTTTCAGGTAGATGTGCACACTTTCTCTCCTGGGCCTGCACCACTCCACATATGCTTTCCAAGGAATTTTAAGGAGGCTTCTTAAAGCTGTTCTACTCTAGAGGAGAGGAGCTGCAGACAGACATATACACTTTTTCTCCCGGGCCTATATTACACCACACACTCTTTCCAAGACATTTTAAAGAGGCTTTCCACTTCCAGATAAGGAAGACTGATGACCTCCTGAAGCTATCCTTCCTGGGCTTCCTTAAATAACCCCTCTTTCTTTTTTTGTCATGCTTCAGTCTCCTTTCTGCTTGGGATTAATGCTTTCTTAGAGCATTAACTTAGAGCATTAACTCTACTCTAGAGGAGAGGCAACTAGATGGTAGTAGTTTTCAAGAAATGAAGGTTTTCTTTTTGTTTGCTAGGATTAATAAAAAAGATTAAACTGTTTTGCCAAATCGTGGAGCAGGAGCCAAGATTGGATGCCAGGTGGTCTCATTATGGAGGGGAATCCATGACGGGTGGGCCATTGCCGTTTCAGGCACCCAAACAAACCAAACAAGGAAACAGCTAAAAAAGGATCCACGTACAACTCTCTGATTTTGTATTATTTTGATAATACACCTACAAAGAGGACAGCTTATTGGAGATCCAAATGGAACAAAATTTCACTGAACATTTCTCATATTTCTGTTCCTGAGAGATTATATCTACCTTCTCCAGGAAAAAGCTCTCTTCAGTATTTGCAAACTGTTCAGTAGAACATCTTGATATCAGACAAGCAAATATATTTGGTTCAGTGAGATCAGTGAAAAGAGACTAGCATGCTGCATGAGGCACATTTTACATCTGTCTTTCTGTTCCCTATTCTCCCTTAATCCTGGATGTCCCGTCAATGTGAATAATTACTTCTGCAGAACAAAGGCAATATCAAATGCAACTGTGGCCTTGCACTTCATTTTACTGAGATTGGCCAAGGAACCTCTGAGACTAGTGAGGTCAGTATTTCTGCTCACTCTGCATTGGGAGTGGAAACCTATCAACATCCTTCAACTCCTGGCCCTTCTAATATGAATACTAGTGGCTTAAAGTTATAAGATAGCCATACATGAGAGATTTTCTGAGAGTCCCTGAGAATATTAAGTGAGTTATAGTGGGTTTGAAAATAGTATATATTATACAACCTGGTGGCATGTAGCTTTGAGTGGTCACAAGAGATGAAACAAATTCTTGAATTTTAAATTGATGTGTGACAGGGATGTAACTCTTTACTAATTTTTCTTAAAGAAAAGTAAAAGAAGAAATATTTTTAGCTATTGTCTTCCTGCTGCAAGAAACTTTATAGAAAAACAAAGGTGCAGTCTTTGAAATTATCTATGCAAAATTTGCACATGGTATCTCTGCACACAAAAAACAGCATTTTCTATAGAGGAAATGTTTTCTGTGCCAAAGAAAGAATTGTAAAGAATAATTTCCTAGCATTTTCTGTACAGAAAATATTTTTTCGCAGAAATGATGGTTTTGTTTTTATACAAAGTGGTTTTCTGCAGAAAAATGTCACATGTGAATTTTGAAGAGTAAGTCAGATATTGTGAAGATTTTGATCAGTCCAGGATTCTTGTGAGCCAGAGTTCTTAACACTTAAGAAACACTTAAAAACATGTTTGATCATTTTGAATACTATTTCCAACTCCAATAATCTATGATTATTAAGGATATTTTTGCCACTGGAAATATTATTTTTTAAGATCTCCAAATATCTTCTCTCTCACGCTGTCATGCCCATTTCTACAGATGCATCTACATTGCAGAATTCATGAAGTTTGACACCATGTTAATCACCATTAATCAAGGATATGGAATAATGAGAATTGTAGTTTTACGCATCTTAAGCTCCAATTCAAAAATTCCATAGCATTGAGCCATGGCAGTCAACAACATTAATTCTGTAGTATAGAACCAGTCTATGCATTCCATTTTCTGTATGAAAATCCTCTAAAAGGCTTTCTGTAACTGAGTAATTCAGACCAGTTGTCTAAGTGTTTTTCTTTGCCTTGACTTATTTTTCCTCGAAAATGGAGATTCAAACTGTATTCTGGAAACTTATCTAGACCATTAAAGATAACTTTATTTTGGATGGATGGCTACACACACACTCCAGGAGCTACTTTGAAGAAATCACAGAAGTTTTCAGTCACTTGTTTCCTTCTCTGGATACCCCGCTGTAGAGAAATGCTTCCCACAATAGCACCTCCCGTGGAGACATTGCTGCAGGTGACTAGAGGGATAGATAAAACATCCTACCGATGGCATTGTGGCTCCAAGGAGAGTATTGCCCTACTGTTTCTTGAAGAGAGATTTATAGAGGCACTCATCATTTTGTTATCAGTCTACAGCCAAAAGAATTTCTCAGGGTGTTCCGTGGCAAGCACCACCATCATCAAGCCTGCCTTGTTTTACAAGACACATCAAATTCTGAAGCTTTAGAGCTCCTAAAGATGTCTGGGAAGGGCAACTTTAACCACTTAGTAACTATCAGGGAAAAGATTTCACCAGAAGGAACAGACACCCAATCTGAAAGCCAACTTCCTTTGGGGCTAGATCAAATCTGGGGAGAAAATATAAAGAGACAAATGTTATTGGAGTAACTGATGTGATGTCTGAGTGTTGGACTAGGATTGCATATACATTATAGAATTAACACAGTTTAATTGGTGAAACCCATAGTTCAGCATTGCAAACAAAATGCACTTCTGGATGTGTGTAAAATAATGCCTGACTTCCACCAGGCTGGAATTTCTACCCTGGCCCATACAACATTTTTTTTATCACATCATAAGCGAATTGAGAACATACTGCAAGTTTCTTCTAGTGTGAGAGAATCGGTCATGTACAAAGGCATTGCCCAGGGGATGCCCAGATATGTTACCATCTGCTGGGAGATTTATCTCAAGTCCCTGCATGAGAAGCTAGGGCTTACAGACGGGAGCTCACACCATCTCACGACAAATGGTGCTATAGGAAACGGAGCACTTTGTATTTTATTGCATAGCAGGGGGTTGGATGGTATGGTTCTTGTGGTCCCTTCCAATTCTATGATTCTATGATCGGCCCCATGACTCTAAATACTTCTTCCTTTAAGTGCTTAGACACAACACATGCAAGGGGCAAAGTGTGGGCTACTTAAGGCCAGTCTCCCTCTCAAAGTCCTCTTTGAATCTACAGTAGAGTCTCGCTTATCCAACGTAAACAGGCCGGCAGAACGTTGGATAAGCGAATATGTTGGATAATAAGGAGAGATTAAGGAAAAGCCTATTAAACATTAAATTAGGTTATGATTTTACAAATTAAGCACCAAAACATCATGTTATACAACAAATTTGACAGAAAAAGTAGTTCAATACACAGTAATGCTATGTAGTAATTACTGTATTTATGAATTTAGCACCAAAATATCACAATGTATTGAAAACATTGACTACGAAAATGTGTTGGATAATCCAGAACATTGGACAAGCGAGACTCTACTGTACTTGCAACCCACTCTCTCACACTCAGTGCATGTGAGCTTTCCATGTTACTTCATTGCTGGGTAGGAATGTATTCCCTTCACATTTTCTTTTTCATCTGCCCCGTAATGTATCTGGGGGACATTGATGATTAGATATGAGCAGTGTCTATAAAATATATTGTCTGGTGGGAGCATATAAGTATTTGGTGTACACCTTTGCATCCTTTACGTAAATGGTGGAGCTTTGAAATAGCCTTTTCATGTCCTGTGAATGAGAAAGTTGTGAAAGAACCTTCTCTTGCGGCTAACCTGATCTCCCTTATGAATTCCTGAGACTTGGGAGACAGTGCCCCAGGTTTGCATCCCCATCAATGGTTGACTTGAGTGAGCAACCCATAGCATTGGATTGCCTCAAGGTCAGATGTTTCCCTGTGGTTTCCAATTATTACTGCTGGAAATTGTATGTCCTTCCCTATATAGCTGTAAGGGTGAATCTACACTGTAGAATTACTGACATTTGATACCACTCTAATTTCCATGGCTCAAAGTAGTTTGGTGAGGCACCAGCAGTTGGGTGGAGAAGGCAAAGGATCTGGCAAAACTACAGCTTCCTTGATCCCATAGCATTGAGACATGATGATTAAAATGGTGATAAACTGCTTTACTTTTGCAGTCGTATAGAAGCATCCTTAGTTTGGCTCTAAAAAGTGATTCATTCATTCTTTCAGAACTTGGAGCCTTTCATTAAAAAGAAGTAAGCCAAAAAACTCCTCCTTATATTCTTTCTGGAAATAGTATGAAACTCTTTCACAACATTTTATCTCAATAAGCTACTGCATAAGCAGTCTGTTTAAAGAAGTTTGGTAGTTTCTATTTATGACAGCAACCAGTCCTTCCAAAAACAGTATTCGCAGGGGCAGCCAAAATAACCTTGTTTTATCTAGCATGACTGTGATCAGCTGACTGGAACCCTTGCTTATGTTCGTCCCTGGACCCAATTCTCATTTTGCGTTCCTTGTTTCTATTTAGAGTTAATGGCAAATGTCTCTTCTTTGTCAACTGTCAAACTGTCAGAACACACTGTGTGCATTTGGGGCTGGGAGTTGGGGAGATGGGGGTGGAAAAAAAAGAGTTGTGGGGGGGGGGGACCATCTGTTTCCTTGACAAGCATTTAGTCCCAATATTTTATCCTGAGTAATTATTCCGGGTCCCTCGCCGTTTGGCATCTCCCCGAGAGGAGGCATTAAAAATGTCCACTATTAAATGCTTTTCACATAGAAAGCAGGATTTTATGACCCTGTAACTGCAGGATCAGTGGTTTTATGCTCTTTAGCCTCAGCGGTAATGTGCGTTTGGTTTCCCCACGCGGGCTGTGCTCAGGATACTGTTGATTCAGTAAACAACGCTCTGCCTCTTCTTGGTGGATGCTGGACCTACAGAGTGACGATTGCATCTCCCAGTTTTGCCTCATGGTCTGAAGGCAGGTAATATGGTGCCAACTTTGATACACTTTTTCTTTTTCTCTTGTCAACAGACTAATTTCTGCTCCTTCCCCTCCTGTCATTTTATGGTCTCTTTCACATTGTCCAAGTATAACTCTTTGACTCCACTTTAACTGTCACAACTCAACATCTACAATGACAATTTAATGTAGTTCAAAGCGAATTTCAAACTGTGAAAACCAGACAACCAATTCCCATAAAAACACATGAAAGAAATCCCTTAATGTGCATCAGGGCTCTGTGGTTTGTGTAAACACCATCCGGGCCACAAACTGGTTCCAGAACTTCTGATGTAATCATTTGCATGGCAAAACAACTTTCTTCTATAACAGTTTGAAACTGCATTAAATAGCCAGTCTACACATACCATCTAATGTATAGCATCCTCGGATTTGTTGCTTTAGGAAGCATTCAGAATTCTCTGCTAGAGCGTTCAAGAGTTGCATCAAACTTGAGTTAAAGTGGGATCAAATAATGCATAGGTAATATTACCCCTGGTGGCACAGTGTATTAAAGCGCTGAGCTGCTGAACTTGCGGACCAAAAGGTCCCAAGTTCAAATCCCGGGAGCGGAGTGAGCTCCTGCTGTTAGCCCCTGCTCCTGCCAACTTAGCAGTTCGAAAACATGCCAATGTGAGTAGATCAATAGGTACCGCTCCATTTATAAGTTGAAGAGCAGGCGTTGTCCATAGACACCTCCATGATCATGTGGCCGACATGACTGCATGGAGCACCGTTACCTTCCCACTGGAGCAGTACCTATTGATCTACTCACATTTGCATGTTTTCAAACTGCTAGGTGGCAGAAGCTGGGCCTGACAGTGGGAGCTCACTCTGCTCCCCGGATTCGAACTACCAACCTTTTGGTCAGAAAGTTCAGCAGCTCAGTGGTTTAACACACTGTGCCATCGGGGGCTCCATGACATGGCGTAACAGTATGCAAGATAGGACTGAGTGATTAACTATTTCAAGTGAATTCAGCATTCTTTTTATGACCTCCAAGAGAAGGAAGAAGAAGAAAGAATGGAAGGTTAGACTATTTTCCACTGTCAAGATGAAGCCATTCATTCTTTGCTCCATCCTGTGTCCTTCAGACAGATGTAGGAAAGTATTGCCAAAAGACCTAAGAGATTACTTCTGGATTAAGCACTACTAGCTTCCATCTCCTAGGATAGATCACTAAATATTCTACTGTCAGTTGCTGACATCATATTTGTCATGCACCAGGGCAGCGGAGCACCAAGAACCCAACACGGAGGCCAATAAAACTATCTAATATCTTTATAAAAGAAATATATAAGGAGGATAAAAACAAGTAGAGAATATAGTCCAGAAACAGACCTTTCAAAGAAGGCCTAAAATAGTCCAGAAATAGTTTGTCCAATAAATGATATTAGAGTTCAAAGGTAAAATCCAACCGAAACACACACTAATGCCAAGCAATAGTGTGGGGAATAGTCCAAAGTCTTTCAAGGCACAAGGTAAATCCGCAGGGAAGCTGAGAACAAGGCTTGAATCTGGGAAACAAGGTCCGTGGTTCAAAACAAGGCAGGCAGTCCAAAACTTGATTCAAGGAGCATAATCCGTGGCTAAGAATAATGCAAGGCAATACTTGGATACTTGGATCAGCGAGGCAAGGAAACTGGATTGCGTACTTGGCAAAGTCCGCACTAGGCTGGAAACATGGAATTCACTCTCGAAGCTGAGCTGTTGTCTCCGCAAGGAATCAACAGAGTTTGATACTTTTATCTGGGTCTCGTTTCCCGCCAAATGGGCGTCCAGCATTCTCTTTCCCTAGAGAACAGGGAACGAAAACCCAGCTTGCAGGTGTAAGACTCCCTGGATTTTCCCAGGGGAAACATGGCTAATCAGTCTTGCTTGGCAGCAATTCGGGCACTCCTCCGAATTCTCTCTCTCGCTCCCCTATCCGCCGAGAAAGATTGCTTTCTAGCAAAGGGAGGTGAGCATTGATCAAGGTCAGTTTTAATTGGTTCTTGGACAAGAACTTCAGGCAGCTGGAAAAACTCTGGCTCTGGCTGTTGATCCGGAGAAAACCCCATGTTTTCATCCTCATCTGTCACAATGACACTAGGCACAGGACTACAAGGCCCATGAGGCATCACACTATTAGCCCTTCAGTCCAACTCACTGCCATGCCCCTCCTGCTCCTTCAACAACTTCTTCTCCTTCCTTCTTTTCCTCCTCCTTCTCCTCCTCCTCTGTTTATTTTTGTTCTTCTGAAAGCAAAATAGAGGGTCTGGAGAACAAGCCCTATGCGGAGTGGCTGAAAGAACAGGGCATGTTTAACCTGCAGAAAAGAAGGCTGAGAGGAGTCATGATAGCCATGTACAAATATGTGAGGGGAAGTCCTAGGGAGGAGGGAGCAAGCTTGTTTTCTGCTGCCCTGCAGACTAGGACACAATGGAACAATGGCTTCAAACCACAGGAAAGGAGATTCCACCTGAACATTAGGAAGAACATCCTCACTGTGAGAGCTGTTCGGCAGTGGAACTCTCAACCCTGGAGTGTGGTGGAGGCTCCTTCTTTGGAGGCTTTTAAGCAGAGTTTGGGTGGCTTGGAAGAATGGGGTTGGACTAGATGGCCCATGAGGTCTCTTCCAACTCTATGACTCTATGATTTTGGGATTCTGGGATTCTATGATTCTAGTCATTTAGTGCAAAGACCATGTTGTGGTGCTCAATAGAAGAACAAATAGCAATAATTATTATTTTGAAATATCAAATAGGTTTATTTATTCAATTGTCCGTGTAGAGGCTTCTGATATACCATTGGTGTATAACATTTTGCATTTCACAACTTCTTTGGGAACACAAAATCTCTGAGCAAGTCAATTTTGTTCTCAGGAGCAAGAAAACGGTTTTCTCAGAAAATGCTATAATTTGTGCAGATAGGGATTTTTTTTTTGCATCAAATCCTAAAATATGAAAAAGGTAATCAAACTGCATAATTAGTCTTCTAATCTTTTCCAGTGAAGGGAAAATGAAGTTATTCTTTCTTTTTTTTCCCCATGCAAGAACAAAAGAAGCAAAAAGTTAATGTCCATCACCACACCCTATTTTCCCAGTCAGGGTCAGACTAGATGGTATATTTACTATTTCCCCGCAAGTGATAGAAGGCATCTTTTTATGATAGTATGTGATATTCCTCATCTACATGTCATGAAACAGAGATTGAATTCATCCCTCTCTTTTTAAAATGACAATCTGAAGCTCATGCAAAGATCCTCTTCAGGAAACTCCCATTCTATTTCAGGTTCATTTAACCATAGAGATGGCAAAGCTGTAAAGCAAAATGGTTGGAATTAATGACCTTTTACTGATCCATTGTCCTGGCCAACCTCATCCATGATTGATGCCAGTAAGCCCCTGTGCGGTTGGCAGTAGCAGTTGGTTGCCCATCCTTCGAGGAAGGAGTGTTTTCTCATTCCAACAAATGGTGGCCCAGCGCCCATTGGCGTGAAGATCAAAGGCCTGGATGCCACAGTTGCTTTGAAGTGAACTTGGCAGGCGAGATGTTCAATAAATAATGGCAATCGATTTGCATAAAACAGGGATCAACACATGCATTCACCTGTGTACAATGTGTATTTACTGTACTTTATAATTTGTAAAACTGTTTTTTTTTTTTCATTTTTCACAAAGATGTGGATTAGCAGGTGATGAACATGCAGCCAAAGAATATTTTAAAACCTGATCTTGTTTTGTTCAACCTTTCTCCTATAGCTTTTCTCCATGATCAATCCAATTATGTTCAAATGTGTTCTCCCCTTGAAGGCATGGCATTGGCATCCATGGAACACTTCTGCAAAGAAATGCCTTTCTTTGAGTTTGTGCATTATTGAGGGAGAGTAGATTTTGGCCAATAGATTTCATGCACATCCCAAGGCCATTGCTGTGTCTTTAAAGTCATACTAGACTCAGTGACACTGATTCCCCTCCTCCAAAAATAATAATAAAAAAATGGAGAGTGGATATTCTTTACCCTTGGAGCCCACCTGGATCTGCAATTTTGAGCAAGAACTCTAAATTGCAATACTAAACCTCAAACACAGGCACAATTCACAAGTCTATAAGTTCATTAAAGTTCATGCTGTGTCTTTAAAGTCATACTAGACTCAGTGACACTGATTCCCCTCCTCCAATAATAATAATAATAATAATAATAATAATAATAATAATAATAATAATAATAATAATAATAATAATAATGAAGAATGGATGTTCTTTACCCTTGGAGCCCACCTGAATCTGCAATCTTGAGCAAGAACTCTAAATTGCATTACTAAACCTCAAACACAGGTACAATTCACAAGTCTATAAATTCATTTAAGTACCTTCCAATTCTTTAGTCAAAACATTAGTGTGAGAACTCAAAGATGTAGCTGTGCTAATCTACCAATATACATTGTGATCAGGTAGCACTTTATGGACTGATTCAAAGAACAAATTTGGTAGCCTACCTTCATAAACCTGGGACAGATGCACATGGGCAGTTTAGCCTGGGATGGACAAGAACTGGCTTCCTGCCATCTGGATTATACATGGGCCCTTCTTACTCCCAAAGCCAGGCAAGGCCACCTCTGTGGTTTTATCCTTTATTAGGCAAGGTCCAGAATTATAGTACAATGCTTAAAACACCACACCACATCCTTTTAAATCAAGGCCAGGATCATTTGCTGATATAATTTATATCCCCAATTCAAGGAGTAAGGGAGAGCACTGTGGCCTCTTCAGATATTCCCAAACAGAGGCGGTCCAACCGCCAGGTGAGGGAAGCATTTGCGTGTGGCGCCATCATCCAGGGGGTGCCGTCGAGGCCCCGGGAGAATGGCGCCATGGCCCACCTCCTTCTCCTCCTTTCTTGGCCTTCCCATGGGGGCGGGGCCACACGGGGGTGGGGCTGCATGGCACGTGGGGGCACACGGGGGTGGGGCCAGGCTGTGCGGTGGGAAGGTCCAGCCCAGGCCTCCCCTTCTCTCTCACCTGTCTGAGCAAGCAAGTATGTGATGGAATGTACACTCTGTTCTCAGGCTTCCCATCCTATTCTCTTTCTTCCTGCCCACTCAAGGAAGTGGAAGTGAAGAAGCCAGGGAAAAACATGCGTACCCACCCTCCTTGTGCTCCTCCATTCCATCCCCTTTCCACAATCCTGCCTGAGTAAATGAGGGAGGGAATGTGTGGGTGCACCCTCCTTCCTCATGCTCCACCCAATCCAACCCCCTTTCTGCCTGGCTCTGTGATTCCATGGGAGAATGCATATGTGCACCCTCCCATTCCCTTGGCTGGCTGGGCCTTCCCGCCATGGCCCACGTGGCCTGGCCCCACCACCACACCGCGTGGCCCCGCTCCCGTGCCACGTGGCTCCTCCCCGTGCTGCATGGCCCCGCGCCACATGCCCCATGCACCGCACGACCCCACCCCCCCCGCCATGCAGCCCCGCCCCCCACACCACAGGGGGGGCACCAAAAATTACTTTTGCCTACTTGGAAAATTACCTAAGGACCCCTCTGTTCACAAATAATTGTATCCAGTGTGCTAACCAGAGTTTAAATACAATAAATTCAATTAAAACATTTTTAAAACACTCAAATGTCCCCAAAATCCCACCCACAACCACCATAGCAGGGTGTCCCTCATTCTTCCCCAAATACCCGTTCACAGAGAAAGGTCTCAACCTGCTTAAAGAAGGCCAGCAGGGATGTGGCCATTCTGGTCTCTCTTGGGAGGGAATTCCACCGACTGGGAGCAGCGATCAAAGAGTCCCTCTCCCATGATCCCATCAGATGTACTTGGAACAGAGATATTGCCCTCCCCGGTAGATGTCTAACAAGTTCATAAAAAGAGCTATGGTCCTTCAGATAACCAGAGCCATTTGGGCTTTGTAGGTCAAAACCAGTACTATGAATTGTGTCCAGAAAAGTGTTGGCAGTCAGTAGAGCTGTTTCAACAGAGGATTGTCCACTTCCTATTAGAAATCTGGCTACTGCTCTTGCAGCCAAATGAAGTTACTGAGCACTTTTCAAAAGCAACCCCACACAGAGTTCATTATAGTAGTCTAACTGGGATGTAACTAAAGCATGCACCACCATTGGCATGAATGGTCTTGATTTAAAGGGATAAGGTGCCAGTGTAGAGTCTCAACAAAAGGTGTGCTAGAAACTGAAAAAGCTACACAAAGTTTTCTGGGTTTCTACATTTTCTGGAAAATTAGAGCAGAACCGTAGAGGATAGGGTGACTTGGAGACTTCCCTCTCGTGGAGTTTCCATACATCAAAGATAATTTGGAGGCAGTTTACAGTAACAAAATAACCTAATCATAGCTCAAATTTTTATTGTTTTAGTGATGTGATTTTTTATCAGAGTCTTTTTTACCCATCCAAATAAAAAAGTTGGGATATATACAGACAAACAGATGTTTATGACCAGTGGGATCTCCCGCCTTATTAAAATCTGCATCAGTGATCTTTGTGGAGAAAGCAAAGAATTGGAAATGCCAAAAGAATGAAAGAAAGGAAAAATAAAAAAAGAAAGAAAGGAGGAAAATGGAAGATGTGGGGTTAAAAAAGCCCAAATACCATACAAAACGACACTTTCTCCCTTTTGTGTTACCCAGCTATCAATCAAATTCTTTCTAACACTGCTTCTTTTATGGATTGTTGCAAAACTGGTGAAACAATGTTCAGTGATGATGGTGTAAAAAAAGTTCCGGTGGAATGGAATTGGTGTGAGTAACCCATTTCTCAACCTCACGCCAAAGCAACTCTGCAGTTGCACTCCCAAATCCCTGGCATTGTTTAAGCTTCAGCTCTATATAAGAAAGCTAATCAAATGGCACTAGGGAAAATTGACTTGGGTTTTCAATCTCCTGCCATATCTTGATTGTACTTATTTCAAATGGCATTTGCTATTCCCTGCATATCCTTAGGAACATGGCCTGTCAAAGTGAAGCCGCACAACTTCAAACCGTGTTTCCTCCCCCTTCCTTCCCCACCTCAGCAACTTTTTATATATTCCCTTTTTACATTTTATTATAGCATAACATCTGAAAATGAAATAAAGATTATAGGCAATGCTTCAGGACCTGTGCTTATGTGCTTGGCCCTGAATATCAAATCTTGTTGATATGAACTCGCTTGCCTTGCCATTGTAAAAATTGTCAAAACCTCCCCATTGACCATCACTATAATTATTTCTGCTTCGGAATGAAAGATCTCAGTGTGTGTGTGTATGTGTATGTGGGTATATCTCATTCTCTTTGATTCAACTTCTGTTAAGTTATTGTTTTTTCCCCGTTTCCTGTTCACCCAAATGGTGCATGTCCTGTTGATAGATGAAAATCTGTATTTATTTGCTCCAGTTATCTTGAGCTGTAAAGGGAAAACAACAAATGAAAAAATAAAATCAACACAAGAGAAGCAATGTGATGAGGAAACTGGCCAAGCTTTTTACATAACAATGTGTTGGCACTGAGGTGTGTCTCTCTCCCTTATTTGTTTTCCTCCAAAGATGAGGGAGAAAATATATTAGGAGGAGGTATTTTTCAAAATAACAGTCATTGTTTTGAAGTCACCATACTACCATTGATAGAAATTGTTTTGTCTGGTTTTTTTTTAAAGTGTCATATAAGTGAGAATGTGCAAAAATAAAAACTGGAAGATATCACATTCACAAAGAAATGCAAACATCTAGGGATGTCCCATGCACCTTTGGGGATGGAGCTCTATTATTCATAATTAGTGGCATCACTAAGGGACTACCGTGGGTTTGGACCACACTAGGTGACACCATCAGAAGAGGTGACACTAACATAGAATAAAAGAGTCGGAAGATATTGCTCTCCTGACAGGTGACCATCTAGCATCTGCTTATAATCAGAGCAGATGCTACCAGACTTCGAAGCAGCAGCAGATTTCACTGCCGAACAGCTCTTATTGTCAGGAAGTTCTTCCTAATGTTTAGGTGGAATCTCTTTTCCTGCTATTTGAATCCATTGCTCCATTGTGTCCTTGTATCAAGAAGAGCAGAAAACAAACTTGCCCCCTCCTCAATGTGACAGCCTTTCAAATATTGAAACATGGCCCTGGTGTTCTTTCTCAGCCTTCTCTTGTGTAGGTTAAACATACCTGGCTCCCTAAGCTGTTCCCCTTAAGGTTTGGCTTCCAAACTTCTGACCATTTTCTCTGAACACTTGTTGGCTTGTCAATGTCCTTCTTGAATTGTTGTGCCTGGA
Source organism: Anolis carolinensis (assembly GCF_035594765.1). Lineage (NCBI taxonomy): Eukaryota > Metazoa > Chordata > Lepidosauria > Squamata > Anolidae > Anolis > Anolis carolinensis. Next base: position 317,180,375 of record NC_085842.1, read on the forward strand.
ACTGGACACACTATTCCAGGTGAGCTATCTATAACATTGTTTTCAGTGCTTCAACAGAATTTTCTATATTTAAAATAAGAATATCCCAGTAGTTAGATATAACCACCAAAACATTTTAGTACATATCCTGTATAAATATACATACCAATACATACAATGCTAAAGCCCTTTAATAATTTACTTTTTGATTCTTTGAATGTGCAAGTGTTCTAATAACAACAATGATACTTTGGATCACAATAGAATCATAGTTGGAAGATACTACACTGCCCATCAAGTCCAACCCCCTCCAATGCAGGAAAAGCACAATCGAAGCATCCTGACGGATGGCGATGTTTGTGTCTCTATGCACTATAAATTTGTTTTCATTACTGGTGTGTGAGTGTGTGTGTGTAGTCACTGATTTTGTCATTTGCAGGGAGCAGGAGAGTATTTTAGTGGCAGTATTATAGTATGGTCTAGTACATGACAGGGTGGGTTTTAAAAACAATCACCTTCGCAGCACCCTGATTAATTGGTGAACCTTTGACCCTCACCAATTCCTCCTTGGTCAGACTGCTTGCTCATCTGGAGAAGCAGTACTGACAAATGACACCTCACAGTCATTAATCAGCTACAGGCAACGGTTCAAAGATTTATTCCTTATATACAAAGATATTTACAAGTTGCAGATTCCATTGCTATAAGCAGACATGCTTCTCTTCTTGCCATTCAGCAGAGCACACACAAACTACTGATAACAGCACATTCCACAGTCCAAAGGAAGAACGTCCTCTCAGGCCAGAAGTCATGGCCTATAGGCTGCAGCAGGCTATCAGTCAAACTGGCCAGCTGTTAACTGTTTCATTGCTGCAAGCAGCAAAAATACTTGATTCAACATTTCATACTTACACCCAAAATAAACCAGCAGTACAGTGGTTCTCAATCCATGAGTCCCTAGATGTTTTGGCCTTCAGATCCCAGAAATCCTAACAGTTGGTAAACTGGCTGGGATTTCTGGGAGTTATAGGTCAAAACACCTTGGGACCCATGGCTTGAGAACCATTGGTCTAGGAGGATCATGGAGTTGATGTTCTTCAATACAATTTTTTTCACTTGTGTGAAAAAGATGTTACCTGACAAGTGCAATTTAAAAAAAGTAAATTGCAATCCTTTTGGCCACATCCTTTCCCACTGATCCATTCATATATTACATCCAATCTTTCTAACCCATTTTATCGTACAACGCTTCACTTGCTCATATTCCATCTCAAAATTTAGCTTGTGAATTGCTTGTTCATTGGTCGCAGAAATAGTTTAATTTCAGAAATAATTCTCCCTTATAATTGTCGAGAAGGAGAGCAGTGGTATCCTTGGATTTTGGTGGTGGTGATGGTGATGATGATGATGATGATGTATATCCCACTTTTATCTCTTGACTGAGGCACAAAGCAGATGATTGATTAATGCAAATTCAATAGGTGCAAAACAGTAGTAGTTGGTTCATTTCTTCTTTTGTCAAAATAAATGCAATTGTTTCATTATACCCTCTTCTCCACTAGAAAGAGAGCATTTAAATAACATCAGCAAGTATGATAGTCTGGCTTTAATTGTATTTATTTGTTTATTTATTTTCTAGGCTGTTATTTTTGCAAAAGAGGGACTCAAGGGGAAGTGGGAGATGCTAGCTGTCAAGTGCACAAAACAAAACAAAACCCAAACAAATAAATGTAAGTACTTTATATCCTTATATATAATGGTTTGTATTGGGGGAGAACAATAGGCTGAAAAGAAGCTTTATCCTGATTATTACCCATGTATTCTCTAACACCATCCAGAGTATTGAAATCCTATTTGAAAGTAAGTGAATGGAATGGGAAGAAGAAAGAAAAGGAAGAGGGAAAGGACAACAAACAAGAGGAGGACAAAGCAACCTTCCATTCTAGTTGACTTAATTCCTTCTTAGCTAATTCGTAATTGGAGGTTAGTTTGTGCGTGTGTGTATGTTTTTAATATGCATATCATTTCTTGTTCAAATTAATTTGCTTAAACATTCATAAAGGGGAAGGATTTTAATAGCAATGTGCCACATGATTTTCAATTACTGGCAAAGTGGGGCGGCCAGTGATCCATAAACAATCAGAGCTTTCCTGCGCATGAGCGCATATGTGTGTGTGTGTGTGTGCATACACACCCACATACACATGCACATGAGAATCCTAAAACAAAAATTTGTGCCATTGTTGGTGACCATTGTTGAACCTCTTTTTATTTTCCTTTTCTGTCATATTGATTTTTTAAATAACTAAAAGTTTTCAACAAGAATGTGTGTGAGTGTTACTATCTTGAAAGAAGCATCTACACTGCAGAATTAATGCAATTTGATACTACTTTAACTGTCATGACTTAATGTTTTGAATCAAGGGAATGGCTGTTTTAAAAGGTCTTTTGTTTATGGTGAATGTATCACAGGATTGAAAGAGTTGCCTAACTCTCTCCATTGGACATTGCAGGTTATTTCTCACAGATATATTATTTTTAAAATCTTTTTATTGAATAAAGTTCTATATATATTAAAAATTAAAAGGAACATATAACAACAATAAACTACAAAAAAACCAAGAAAAACACACCTACAATATACACCTAAACTCCTTACATATATAACAAACACTATGTCTTGCAAAATAGACAAAAGTTGACTTTCAACTATGTTATCTGCTGTTGATGTTTAACTCCTAAGCTTACACCTCTCTCTCCTTTAACTATAAGTTATACTCCATCTATGCATTTAAGTAGAGGCTGGATGACCATCCGTCAGGAGTGCTTTGATTCCTGTATGGCAGAGAGTTTGACTAAATCACCCTTGGATCTTATCCAACTCTATGATTCTATGAATGGTGGTTGTTTAGTATGGGAAGGTCTACAGAAATTTTGTGTCTATTAAGATTAAAATGCAATATAAACAGAAGGAGAAGAAGCAGAAGGGGAAGAGGAAGAGGAGGAGGTCACATTAAAACGTAATGCCTTCATTTCTTCATTTTTCAATATGTATATATGGAAATAGTAACCTCAGATTCCAGGTTCTTTCCTACCTTGGATGGAAAAAAAATGAGCCATCTGTAGTGAGGATATGCCAATAAACATATCACTTTTTGTAGCTTTTGTTTGAAGGTCATGGAAGCAGTAGCACCAGTCTCATTTTTGTGCCTTTCTTCTTTTCTTTCAACAAAATATGCAAGTAAATGTTTTGTTGACAATTTCTCAGCGAAGCTGTGACCATTTATTAGAGCACTTACCTTACTTTGTCTTGAATCATTATTCTCATTTTTACTGGGAGTACTCTGATGTTCATTTTCCATTCCACACTTGCCCTGAGAGTCATAATTTTGAGATCCTAAACAGGAAGATATGCAGTCTCAATGTTTTTCATTATATAGGGCACCATCAGAAATCTGACAATACTATTGGACTTGTTATTAAGCCTGTTAAATAGAATGATATATTGACCCCCCTTCCCCGCACCCTTCCCAGACTGCAGCATTTCATTTTGTCTCCACTTACCAACACATATCCTTTCCCTTCCTTCATCTCTCTCACCCGTAATCTTTATGATCACTAAGAGAGAGGCCTGACTCCTAGGGCTACGGCTGAGAGATGGCTATCTAGGCTTTGCTTAAACATCTCCAGAGAAGGAGACTCCATTGGCAGTGGATTCCACTGTCAACAACTCTTGCTGCTAGGAAACTCTTCCTAATGTTTAGGTGGAATCTCTGTTCTTGAAGTTTGAATTCATTGCTCCATGTCCTTGTGTCTAGAGCTTCAGAAAACAAATGTGCCTCCTCCTCAATGTGACGTCCTTCCATATATTTAAATATTTAAGTTTTCTTTTCTCCAAGCTAAAGATTCCTACCTCCCAAAACTACTCTTCATTGGGATTCATGGTTTCCAGACCTTTGGCCAATATGCTTTTATTGTTACTGCCTAAAATTGCATTGCATTTTCTAGCTGCCGCTTCCCATTGTTGACTCATGTTCAGCTTGTGGTCCTGGATTCCTTTCACATTTGAACTGTTGGCCTGAAGGCTAGCAGTTCGAATCTGCAAGATAATCTAAATGATAAGAGCCATCCAGCCAGGGATGGGTTTTATGGCCAGCTCTAGTTTTTCAAGCCTGGGAAAGGACCATATAACAGATACGTGTGAATGTGGGGAGGGGGGAAGGTAGGAGGTGGATATACTCGGGGTTTGGCGGGAATACGTCAGTTCTATCTTAGTTTTCATCTTGCAAAGAAGGTCCTCAATAAAGCGTTACCACAGAACTGCCTGTGTGAGTCTGCTTTGGGTTCTATAGCTTTCAAGAGCTGATAGCTAGGGTAATAGCCAAACAGTAAAAATAACATAAAGCCATGGGCGAAGTGTGAATGGATGGCAGGGAGCATAGGCCAGAATTAAACCATTTCAGACCTGCTGAGTAGTTAACATGGGTTAAACTAGTTAAACCCATAAACAAAATTGAAGGAAGTGGGTAAAGCGCAGAACAGGAACCATATGGTGATCATGCGAAGTCTAGGGTTTCAGGTTAGTCACTTCCAAAAACCTGCTGAAACCAGCAGGTTTCCAAGTCCCTATGGAAGGATGCTACTAATGGGGCTTGCCTTATCTCTTTGGGAAGGTGTTTCAGAGGCCAGGGGGCACCACCAAGAAGGCCCATCTGTCAGCCCTGGCTTCCCATGTGGGAACATGAGAGAAGTCTCCCAGCAGAATGGTAATACATCTAGGCATCCCCCTGGGCAACGTCTTTGTAGACGGTTGATTATCTCATACCAGAATCGACTTGCAGTATGTTCTCAATTTGCTTCTGACACAATAAAAAAGAAAAAGAAAAAAGCCAGGTGTCACCCATCCTATATCTGGGCATTTCATTTCTATTGCCTGAGTGTAGCACTGTACAATTCTCCCTGCGTAATTCATTGTTTTAACTATTCTTCCCAATTTGCTGCCATCTGCAAATTTGATAAGCATGTTTGTGTAAGTCATTGATAAAGTTAAAGGATAGCACTAGCCCAGGAGCAAACTCTGCGGCACCTCACTGATCACCATTCTCCAGGATGAATAAGTAACTACAGTAGAGTCCCACTTATCCAAGCTTAACTTATCCAAGCCTCTGGATTATCTAAACCATTTTTGTAGTCAATGTTTTCAATATATCATCATATTTTGGTGCTAAATTCGTAAATACAATAATTACAACATAACATTACTGTGTATTGAACTACTTTTTCTGTCAAATTTGTTGTATAACATGATGTTTTGGTGTTTAATTTGTAAAATCATAACCTAATTTGATGTTTAACAGGCTTTTCCTTAACCCCTCCTTATTATCCAAGATATTCGCTTATCCAAGCTTCTGTCAGCCCGTTTACCTTGGATAAGTGAGAGACTACTGTATATGTTTTAAGCTTGATTATTTATGGATTATTGTATATGATTTTAGATGTGTTGCTGTTTTTATTGATTGTTTGGCATTGAATTTTGGCAGTTGTTGTAAGCCGCCCTGAGTCCCCTAGGGTGAGAAGGGTGGGATAGAAATGTTGTAAATAAATAAATAAATAAGATGAGCCACCAAACTACATTTCTCATGACTTCCAGCATGTCATAAAACAGTGTCAAATTGCATTCAATCTACAATGTAGATGCATCCTTGAATATTCTGAAGTGAGGATCCACTTTGGACCAAAAGCAAGGTAGGGACATGACCAAAAAAAGCTCATGTTAAACCAATTCTCATTCCAAGGTGAGGTCTCAACCTCATCTTTTGTTTGCATTCTGTAAGTGGCTTGTTAGTGTTATTCAGGTCTTCTTGTCATTGTTTATGGAGGTTTCTGGAGCTCTGCCATCACTGTGTTTGGTTTTGGTAGCTACAGGATGTGAATGCATATGAATGCAACTGTCATATGATAAAGGAACACCAGAAGCAGCTCAAGGTATTTGCCCACATAGACCAGTATTATCTGTTCTAAGTCACTATACCTCCGTGGGAGGCCAGTCAGAGGTCTTTCTATTGCCTGAAACCTGTTTTTCTTTGAAATGGAAAATGCCAAAAGTAGAACTCTGGACTTTCTGTATGCAAGCCCTGACTCTGCCAGTTGGTTCTATTTTTGTATGCAAGGAGCAGCAGCATTGGTACTATGTATACCACACTTTCCTATATATCTTGTATGCCTGCACGTTGTACATGCAATGCAATCAATTAATTGTTTTTACAGCTATTTGAGAACCTTGGAGAAAGAAGAAAAGTTGCCCTGGAAGCTCAAAGTATTATTCTCTTTCAGGAAGCCTGATGCATTTTCATCAGGAAAAAATGTGACTTTATGCAGACTTAATTGGGTTTTTTAAATTTATAAAGAGGATTAAGAAAACTGAGCCTATCTGAGTCTCCCTAACGGCAAATAAAAAGGGTGCGAAAAAGAAGAAAGAAAAGAAGAAATAAAGACTTTAGGCAGGAAAAGGATTTATATTTTTAAAAATGTATGAGAGGATAATATGCAAGTTACCATTAAAGTGAAAAGAAAGAAACTACCAGGTGGTTTTTTTAGAACAAGAAATTGTGGCCAAAGTAATGACTAAGCATTGAATACTTGCTCATTGTGATTTTTAGAAAATATAGCTTTTTGTTGAGGGGAATATGTTCTTTTTGGTGGGTACATTTACCCTTTTCTCCTTTGAAATAACCCTCTTCTTTCTTAATACATCCTCTTTATCTTTTCTAGCATGATGCCAGCCAATCAGGGAACCTTTGGCGAACATTTTTTTACATCACATTCTTGATCGGATTTGAATGCATGGCAAACTCATTGAGGGAAGATATACACAGAGTGAAGATGTTTTGTGAACTATTTGTAGGAGTCATTGGAACCAGTGAGAACATTTATTGCTATCACAATGCATAGACAAATAATACTCTCTCAAACATGATCAAAACATTGGATGGTTTGTATTATGTGTGTCAAAAGAACCAAGGCCTTTTACTTTAAACCCTTAAAAATGTATATGTCCTGTGGTGTCACAATTTGATATATTTCATGACTAAAGTTGTGTAAAAGCTCAAGAAAAAGATTTTTTTAATTAATATCTTATGTTTTATTAATATCTATTCACTTTTTTCAAAAGTGTGAAAAGTTTCTTCATCAGCCCAGAATCTATCTAGAATATTGTGCATTCGTGATATTCTGAGGACCTAAAACACAGCTGGAAAATTGCCTTCTCCAGCCATGAGGAGGAGAAATTACAGAATGTCTTGTGTTTGAAATGAAGAATTTTTGTTTACCCACATTAAGAATCTATAGGAGATGATAAGTTTAACCTTGTAATACATGTGCCCAAGAGGCACCATATTCTGTCTAATCTTGAAAGCTAAGCAGGGTCAGATTTGGTTAGCACTTATATGGGGGACTGCTGTATGTTATGTTTCAGAGGGAAGAACTGGCAAAACCACCTCTAAGTAAGTCAAGGGGTGGGGAGTTACATGTTCGACCCACCCCCATTTCAGCAACATTATTATATTATAGTCTAAATGTGTACATCCCTTTTCTGGATTTTTTCTGCAGTCAGCTTCAAGAAAAGTTTACAAGGCACAGGGAAGTAGTTGAGGAACTTCAAGTGCTCCTCCTTATTAATCGTGGCCATTTGAAATCCAACTTGAACAAGTGCACAGAACTTTACAATGAATGTCTTCATGATACTGACACACTGATGGAATAGTTTGACCTGTGGTGTACATAATGGAAAAAAAATATTAGACTTGCAGAAAAACCTACAATGGGACAAGAAAGATGGACTGGACTTGCACTCTTGATGGAGCATAACTTATAGTTAAAGTAGAGAGAAGTGTAAGCTTGGGGGTTAAACAACGGCAACAGAAAACATAGTTGAAAGTCAACTTTTGTCTATTTTGCAAGACATAGTGTTTTTATATATGTAAGGAGTTTAGGTGTATATTGTAGGTGAGTTTTTCTGGGGTTGTTTGTAGTTTATTGTTATACATTCAATTTAATTTTTAATATATATATAGATCTTTATTCAATAAAAAAGATTTATCAATGTAGCCTGATTTCTTTCAAAGTGTTTTGACACAGATTTCAAGTTTTTCCAAGAGGCCTTGTGGTATTTCAACACTGAATGGCTGATGGAAAGAAGAAAAGTCGTTGTGAATGGAAAAAGGAAACACCAACCTCAACAACAACAAAGGAAGACACATTCAGGTGTATGTTGGGGCTGTACTTGTACTGTTCTCTATTAAGATGTTAAGCAGGTCTCCAATACTTTCCTTTTCTAAAGAAAACTTCAATGCCAGTGAAATACAGGCCAGGAATAAAAAACTTGTTAACATCCACTTGTTCTGGAATAAAGTTCTTCCTGTCCTTGAACATGGTCCATACAAATCAGAGTAGAAGGGAGCTGTAGGCCAACACATTTAGAGGAACAAAAGTTTCTTATCTCTGATATATAACAATTTAGAGCTCTGGCCATCATGAGCATCCTATTAGAAGCTTGAGAGTCCCAGAAGGGGTTATAATCCTTATCATGCCAAAGGTTATAAATCCCATTTACAGCTGCTCAAAAATTTTAATGATCATGCACCATGATATTGAAGTCCCCTAGAGTCAACATTTGTTGCAGAATCTGCACGCAATTAGGCCTACTATGTAGTCATTTTCTGGACAATGTCATTTGAAATGCTGTAAAGCATGACCCCAAGTTTCAGACACCTGTCATCCAGTTTTTAATGGCAGACAAAACACATCTGAGACCAAAAATGTCCCATTGAACTTATTCCTATTTTTGCCATTGAGGTTACTTTTGTCCTAGGTTGAAGTATGTGTGCTTGCATGTGCACAAAGGTACATGCGAAAATGTGCATGTATTACTGGAATTCTTGGTGGGTTCAGGAAACTCAAAACATATCTTATAATCTTCATTATGAACACTAACCTAATCCTAACCTTAAACCTATAGAATACTAAACCTCAGTACTTGAAGATTCTAATGGTGTTAAATATTATTTCCCAAACTCACACAATGACAGATTTTTTTAAAAAGTCAATTACATGAGTGTTAACTAGCAGTGATATGATAACTAGCTTTACTAATATCTTTAGGGATCTTTGGGTTAAAGCCATTTTTTTTAGGTGAGAAGCTATAGCTTGAGATGGGAATATGCAAACATATGGCCTTCCCTGCATGGGATCTTGGAGAGATGCTTCCAGTCTAGATACACAGTAGAAACCTTGGATGGAACAATTCTCTGAAAGACCACATTCCATGATGATGCCGATGGTGGTTCTTGTTGTATTTTCAGGTAAAGCCCTAGGAGCCTAATCACCAAAGAGAAAGCAAGTCATGAAGGCAAGCCGCAGTTGCCTCTCCTCTGATGCTGGTATGTAATAAATCAGTCCCCGACAAGCTGCGGCTGCCCTCTGATTATATTCTGTAACAATATCGGGAGAGTTAGGAAACATCCTAATGCCAATTACCAATCTGCAAAAGCAATTTGCTTTGATGGCAAGCCTGAGCTTTCTGAGTCCATTCTGAGGCCGAACATGAGCAGGAGGGCAAATTTAATAACATTTCCAATGCAATTTCTGACACAACATGCCACGTTCCTGAGACCGGCAGGTGCGACCAAGTCAAGCGGCGAAGGTGACGGAGCCAAATGGTCAAAGGGATGAAAGCGTTGATTGCTCTTCTATGAATTTGACATTTGAGTGCCAGGTTCAATGGGCTTGTTCCCCATGGGTTTGGAAACTTTGATTCTCTCTCTTCTCTCGCTCAGGTGACTGATTCATTCTCTTTCTCTCTCTTTCTTTTCCCTCCCCTATTGCAGGACTTATGGTGATTGCAAATCCTAAAGCACTAATGTTATTTAGAATGGAAGCTGTAAATATATACAGTAGAAAGGGGGAAAACAGAGGCATTTTACTAGCTTTATAGCTCAAAAGGATTAGAGTGGGATTAAACCGAGAGGAAAATAGATTTCTAAGCTGTTGTGCCTCCTAATGGGTACAAGAAACATGTCTCCAAAGGGAGGAATGAAAAAGGAAAGACAATAGATCATGAAATAAAGCAAACAAAATAATTAAAATAATACATAATGTTAATCAAATAAATACATAAATATCACCTCCTGTTTTTGTTGGAGTGCTCCCCTGGTGCTGCGCTATAAACTTCTGGAGCAATTTTAGGACCTATTCTACAAAAGGGCTTGGAGGCAATTCCTAAGAACAATTCTCTGTTTCTATGTTTCAGCATAGCAGTGAAGACTAACTTAGTCTTCAAAGAAAAAGCAATGTATTTTGAACCATCACACCATTGCTAATTCAGCTTGCAGGCTACATGTATAAGTTCTTAGTTAAAAGTTCTAGGCTAGCATGTCTCAAAAGATCCATTATTTCTTGGATGAACCCTACTGGCACTTATACACCTGGATAGTGTCCCAAAGCTGACTACTACACAGACTGACAGTCCAAATAAATATGATATCCAGGCATGGTTAAAATCAGCTTTGGACAATACGTCAGCTACCCCCCTTCCTAAATCTGGAGAACCTAGTAATGGCAGTGCATTAGGAGGTAACTTCAAGGCTGGACTTCAAGGCTGCAATATGCTCTACGTTGAGTTACCTCTTTACCAAGTTCAGAAACTTTGATTAGTGTAAAACATGGTGGACAGATCAGTTATTAGAGCATCTTGATCATATTACACCTATATTAAAATCACTCCACTGGCTGCCACCAATTAGTTTCTTGGCAAGGTACAAAATACTGGTTGTTACTTCTAAAACTCCACTTGAATTGGGTCAAGATTACCTATGGAATCACCTTATTTTATATTACCTAATCTACACACTCAGGTCTTCATTTACTCAAATCAGGAAGGATTAGGTTGGTGGCTGTCACTCAGATTACTTTTTCTTCAGCTATGTCTGAACTGTGGAATGACTAGTGGAATACATTAGACACCTTGATATATTATGTTCAAAACATTAGAAAACAATCTTTTCCAACAGGCCTATTCTAATTTTTTTAAATTATGAATTGATCAATTACAAATTGATAATGTTTTTAACTGATTTATGTACATTTGTTACTGCATGTTAATCTGTTATTTCCTCCCTCAATCCATATAGAGAGGTTGGTAAGAATTACTACTATTACTACTACTATCCATTTAAAAACATATCATATGTTAGTATTCAGTGCAACCTTAATAACCAATAATTATGAAAGAGGGCTGGAATTCTGTTGGTAGTTGCAACCTGAGTATACCAACTAGGGTTGTGCATTTGTATGGAATTACTGACTATTTCTGTTTGTTCCATTTGTATGGTCCCATTTCTATTTCCATCCACTGTTTATGGAAATGGGTGCCTATAACAATGGGCTTTTCTGTCCAAGGTAAAAAAAAAAAAGCGAACCTTGGACAGCAAAATGTCAGGCTCTGGCTGCTGGGCCCACCATTGAGCGCTTGACTGTAGGCTCGGCAGCCAGGGCCTACGATCATTGAGCACTCGATGTCTCCTAGGCCCAGTTTGCAGGGCCTACCGGTGAGCATCAAGTGCCCAATGCTCGTAGGCTCTGTGAGCCAGGTCTATGAGCATCAAGCGTCCAGTGCTCGACTGTACACCCTGCGAGCCGGGCCTACAGCCAAGTGACCAAATCAGCTGACCAAATGGTTACCGGTCCCCTCTGCCTTTCATTTCACTATTTCTTTTGTTCCCATGGGGTTGTACCGTTCTGTGCAACCTGAATGGATGAAACCGTACAAAACCATGAAAGAAACAGATGAAACGGGATTTGGGCCCAACCCTAATACCAACTCCATTGATCAAATTTATGTAAGTGTTGACTGACCATGTAAGAATCAATTCAGTGGTTAGAACTTATAAAGGATAGATTCACATGCTAAATCACAATGACTGTAAAACTACAACAGCAACTCTCTGCAACCATCTTTATAGAAATAAGCCCATTCCAAAAGTCTCTTGTGTAACTGAATCCAAAGACCTTTGTTCTCAATCATATCCATCTTTCCCTTGCCTAGCAGTATACGGAATGGACCATAAGCCCTCTTTTCACTTTTCTAGTGTAGGTTCAGTTTATTGCGATTTCAAGTTTATTGTTGTTTTTCTTGTTTTCTTTTTTCAGAGAGAATAAATTACATGCCCATCTCCTGACAGGAGGCAATCGGGTGTGACGGGAGTTGATCACTCCTTATTGTGCTTTATGTGATTGTGAACACTTACATTAGGCTTGCTTAGCATGCTGTAGAGGAGGGGAAGCAATGAAAGAGTTTATTTAGTAACATACCGCAGACCTGAGATATGCATACTTCCATCAGACCTTGGCCCTAGTGACTAGTAGTGACATATTCCAACTGCCGTTGTTCTGGACTGTGAGACAGAAGAAAGACAGAATTTGTTGGATGTAATCCCTTCCTCTCACTATATTTTTGTTGTGTGTCATATCTTATTTTGAATTGTCAAATTAACACTTTCTAAGCTATTCTGGGAACTTTTTTGGCTTATGGGTAGCATACAAATATCCCAAACTACCAAGCCAATTCCTGAAGTCAGAAGACTGATATGGTGAGGGGACAATGGGTCACATCTTATGTAGTAGTGCAGGCCATTGCCAAGCCCAAAGTTAAGTAGACCTCTTTTTTAGATAGATGTTAGATGAGAAAATAATGGAGAATCAGGACCTGCCAACTACTGTTATAAACAAGAAGGCATGGGGGGTGGGCATATCTCTAACAATACATATGACAATATACAAATTAGCCAATGCTTCTCAAGACAATACAAAACTGGGATAAGATCACTGGCACTCCCTTATATTCTAGAAATTAAGTAAGCAAATCCATCATGATCTGGACCTTGTTACACCCATTAAATCAACTCACAATTTGCTTTCTCTGGTATATTTGGCCAAATTGATTCAATGGTTCCAGGATATTCATTCTTTTCAAAAGTTAACTCCAACATCAATTTTCTTTTCCCTGACTTAGGACTGAGAGAAGCATTCACTCTGGAAAGAGAAACCCACCCTCCATATGGAAAGAAATATAAAAGGGGGAGATCAGCAAAGCCTGCCCTTTGTTGACACAATTCACTGCCAGATTGAAGACCAAGCTGCTCTTTAATGGTCCTTCTCTCTTCACTCGGTTTCTCAGTTCTTGCTTTGTCTCGGGATCAAGAGCCGAGAAACAGTACTTGCGCCAACTCTAAAATAATGAAAATAATGGAAGAAGGGTGAAAGGGGATAAACCAGTGGGGTTTATCCCAGCTTCTTTACTTGCTTATTTATTTAATTAATTCTCCTAAGCAGTTTTTGCCCTTTTCAGTCCTGCTTTGCTCTCTAGAGATATAAAACCAGCTAGTTCTGGATGGGCTCCATTAACTGTTGCCAACAGATTTTTCTCTGATGAATCTTCAAGTATTTCAGTCAGCCTGGGCAAGCAAGACGTCCATCTGTACCATCCCTGATGGATTGAGTGAGACTTGGAAGCCATTCACAGTGCCAGAGCAGGAAATTCAAGGGATTAGAGGAGGAGAAAAAGAAGGGGGAGAAACCCTTAGAAAATATGCTGATTTCCAACTTCCTTTTCTCCTTTGAACAGAGACCGCAACATTTCAGCTGCACTCTGCACGAACAGAGCAAAGGACCCATCAAAAGTCACAGCAGAAGAAAATGCTTAGGGGTACATTTTAAAGCATGAGCACGTGAGAGATTTCATCAACCAAATATTCATTGATGTTGAAAGGGCAGCTGTACAATGAACAAGCACACTTGTTCCTTTGAATAGATACCTCCTCCCCAATCTCAAATGCCAAACATGCTGGATTTGGGACACTGTAGCAGCAGGATGTAGTTATCCGTCTGTTCAATCGAGGCATATCGCTGGAATACGGATTTGACAATGACACCTTTCCGGGCATAATGACTCTATCCCACAGCTCAGGCTTGATTGCAATAAAGATACATGTGCTAGCATTTGATTCCTATAAATCTGCATCTATATTGTCTTCAATTTGTTCAACAGCCAGAATGAAGCTTGTGGATGCTAGAAGTTTTATTGAATACGCTGATTAAGGTGGGATGATGAGATCTTTTATGCCCATTAAAGTACTTAGGATTTTGTAAAACAGCCATCTGCCTGGGGTGCAATGTGGATCAACAAATTGCACTCTCCACCCTAGAAACAAGGGGTTTTCTATTTCAGCTTTATTTTTTTTCTGAGATGAAAGTTCTAAAAGAAACTAGCAAACAGAATTCAGATCCATAGAAACAAGGAACACGTCTCATTTTCTATGACATGTAAGCCAATTTCATCATGTAAATTCAGTATCAATCATCTCTCCTCAAACTGATGTAAACTGAAATCAAAGAACTTGGTTTTCTTTGCCCTTGGCAGTATCATCATGCAGTTAAATATGATTGGTTATGCAGAACCATGATCATTTTGCACTCATTATGGGATCTCTCATTGTCTAGGATCACTTGAGGAAGAAAATATAATAATAAACCTTGGCCAAATCGCAGTGGCATTACAGCAAAGGGCCAAAGAAAGATCCCTTGAATGGTTGCAAATAGCAAATAATAAAGTAGTCTTTGGGGTGGGATTACTGTCTCCGAGCTGCTGTTTTAATTCCAAAATCTGAGCTTACAATTTAAGTGCAGCTGCATACAAATTAAAATGCTTTGAATGTTTTTACTAATCATGGAAAACATATATGCCTGTTATTCAGCAAGAGACTGTATGGCTTTCAAAATGGTCTGATATGTCCACAAAGTGGAATCGAGCAGTTTACCAATATCCATATTCACTTAGGGTTGATGTTACTACGAGTATGTGGGGACATCTATTGCACAACTACGGCATGAACAAGTGACAGATATGCCATGGATCAATGCACAGTTAGCACCAATGTGCATCAGAATGTTCTCAAGTACCCATTTGGACAACAGCTAGGAAGTACTGGTGCAGAACAGAACAATTGATGCATATCAGAAGGGTCCAATGTCCATCATACATTCAGAGTGTACATTAAGTGTACCCAATGTTCATCAGAAGAACCCCATGCACGTCAAAGTGTGGGGCTGCTCCATAGTTTTTCTGAGAATCCAGAGTATTCCCTAAATTCACATAATGTGTAGTAAAAATGAGTTAATCTGTTTTACCATTTGTTACAGACCAGAAGTTCTTAGTTCTCATTTGGTTCAACTTCTGGTCCAGTAGGCCAGCTAGACAAGTTCTTAGTTTTGTTTTCTGGTACATTTTAATTTTGTAAATTTTGTTAAATTTTGAAACAAATTTTTAAAAATAAATGGGATGGGATGCTCATCCATTTTTACCTGGTGGAGGGATGTGACAGTGTTCAGAACACATTTATTGTGCCATGAACTCGGAGTATGAACTCTGTGAATGAGGACATTCAAATTCAGCCTCAGTATTCTTGAAATGTCCACCATTATTCTTCCCTTCCCTTTATGATTAGAGGATACATCTGGGAGTCTGCATTAAATGGAAAGAGGTTACTAATATCACTCCAGATATTTTACAGTCATTGAAAGCCAGATAGGTTAAAAGCTGCATTTTTAAAATTAAAAAGATAATATTTCATATTCAAATTTCCCTTGCATTACATTGTAAGCAGCAATTCCACTTACAGAGGTTGAGATTGTACATCAGGAAGAGGAGGAAAATGCCTTACACAACGGCACCTTTGTAGTGAATTGCAACACCAGATGTGTTTGCACATCTGCATTCACAAGGTGAAATGTGCAGACATGAGAAATATGCATGGATAACATCCATATACAGCATTGACATCTGCACAATGCACATCCATGGCATCACATGCACAGTTTTGAACTAAATATGGTTGCTCTACATTGGACAAAAATGCCTAAATATTTCTATTGGAGAACTTGTGTATACTGGGGAAAAACAATACGATGACAGGTCATAGGTTCTGGAAATATATCTGTTTCTACATATCTGAGATGATGGACTTGATTTTCATAGTCACTTGTTCAAGTTCCAGATTTTCAGCTTCTTTTGGTGTGCCATGAAATGCTGAAAATGAAAGAAAGGCCAGAAAAAAAAAAACTAGGCATCTTCCATTTTGTGAGAAATTAGTAAAGTGATCTTAAGAAAAGATTCCATTCTCAAATATTCATTAGTCTCAACAACAAACCCGAACAATATCAAGAGGAGACTTTTGTGAATACAACTTCGACAACAATGGAAATTAGTTGGCTTAATAGTCTGCTAAAATGCCTTCTTTCAAGAATTTCCCCTCAAGCGTTCCATCTGCCCAAGTTTCAAAATGGACCTCAGTAAATATTTTTCAATAGACAAAATGCAAATACGATCCAATATTTCTATCCTTCATGCTGTTTCTTTGCAAAATGGTATTGAAAGGGTGCTACACAGTGATGCTTCGAATCTAGGGTGTCAGATGTTCCGTTTGGAAAGGCACTCAAAACATTTGTCCAAATTATCACTGTTATTTGGATTGGATCTTTTGCAAGAAAAGGCTTTGTTGATCAAACAGAGAGTTCTTTCTTCTTCTTTTTTTCGTTTGAAGCCAGAGAAATGGCAGGAGCACACTGTATTCCCAGATTTTGTTCATTGTTGGGTGGAATGGGACAAAATCTACCTCCCCAAAATCAGAAATCACTGTTCATTTCTTTAAGTTGGTCATTTAGGAAGATGTGATTGTGATCAGTTCACAAATGCTGTGTCTCCACTATAATGAAATGCCATTTTTTGACATCCTAAGGCTGCCAGTGGAACAACCCACTTTTTGCCCAGTAAATCTCTACGTTTGCAAAGCTATTGGTGTGTTTCAGAAAAAAATATCTTTATAAAATCATCTGCACATCTCAAAAACATGCAAGAGCAAAAGAATAAATATGTTAGATTCCAAAAAATATACAAAAATATGTACATTGGAGGTGGACATTTGACCTTAAATTTGAATAAATTTCCTTTTGCAAAATTGTCTCACATCCCATTATGGAAACAGGATAGCATCTGCCACCATTTCAGGTTTATAAGTCTCCAACAGGCAACTAATGTCGTCCAATAGAACAGTACTGGAAGACCAGTTGGCACTGATAATGGCTTCATTCCGACACCATTAAAATGTGGCTGTTGATCAAAGCCTTTAAGGTCTAACAAACCCATACAGGTTGATGGATTTAAACTGTCTTTTCCCTGAATCATTTAATATGCTTTAGATTCATAAATTATTTCTTATGGCCATAAATTTTAAAATGATTGGAAGTTGATTTTATTTTTATTCTTCTCGGAGATCTTGTGATACTGACCGAACCATAGAGTCTACATATATAGTCAAGCAGCACCTTCAACTATTGAGGGTTAGGGAACTAGTGATGGGAAGGTTAAGCAACTAAACTGGTGGGGACATGGCTATAACAGAAGATGAAATTATGGTGCAGCTGAGTCCTAGGCAATTGTTCTTGCCTCCATCTGTTGCCTCCTCTTTCTACTAAGATGAAAGTTGTGGCGAGAAGGAGCAAAAGAGCCTCTATCACAGACCTGCACAACCTGTGTCCCTCCAGATGGACTGCTTTAAAGTGTAAGGTTTTGCTACCAGAATCCCTTTTTTTCCTGAAAATTTCCTGGAATCCACTCTCCTTCAGTTGAAGCTATTGCATATTGATATGAAGGAAAAAATTCAAACTCCAGGAAAAGAGATTCCAAGCGTCTCATATTGGAATGTATTTTAATTATGTTTTATGTCTGTTTGAATTTTACTAATTTTATTCCATGTCTGTTTTTATGCCCAAGGTATTGCATAAGTGCCGTTTGTAAGCTGCCTTGAATCCCCCTCGGGGTAGAGATAGGTGCGCTATAAATATGGTAAATAAATAAATAATAAATTAGGAATAAATCTCTGATGGTAAGAACTGTTTGACAGTGGAGAATGCTGCTTCAAAGGAGCATGGTGCAGACTCCTTCTTTAGAGGTTTTTAAATAGAGACTGAATGACCCTCGGTCAGGAGTGCTTTGGTTGTTTATTCCTCTCTGGTAGAATGGAGATGGACTGGAAGGTCTTTGTGGTCTTTTCTACAATTATATGATTCCCTATGGTTTTATTCTCACTCAGTCCTGGAAACTCAGGGCCCTTCTACACAGCCATATAACCCAGAATATCGAGACAGAATAACCCACAATATCTGCTTTGAACTGAAATATCTGAGTCCACACTACTATATACACCAGTTCAAAGCAGATAACATGGGATTTTATTCATCTGTGTGGAAAGGCCCTCAGTGAGCATCTTTGGGCAAGTCACTCTCTCAGCCTCAGACCAAATCTTGACAAGAAAACTCTGTAACTGGTTGAGTCTTTTGTGTCAACATATGCCAGAAACCTGTAGACACACAACACTCCAAAATCCCTCCCCTCATTGTGTTACCCCTGACCTGGGGAGAGAGCTTACTACTCGAGAACCTCTGTCTGACAGAAGTTCAAGGTGTAGTTCCATTGTGGTTTCCACAAGTGGATGCTAGTGAGTGACAGCAACTTACTTAGTCATCATTGCCACAATGATGGGAATTTTGTGTGAGGAAGGGCACAACTAATTTGAAATTCTACATTCTACTTCTGTTGTGTAAAAAAATCACTCATGGAGTTACACAGTGATTGCACTCCACACATTCTGATGAATACCAACATGACCACATACAACAGTCTGCATATGTGTCTGTTGGTTGTACCATTGTATAATGAAGAATGGATAGGGGCTGATTCTGCAATCTCATTGAATTAAAGGTATTCTGGAGACATTGAAATTAGCTAAATGCAAGAATATGCAGCTGTGTGTGAAATTGTTAAACTTGTCAAATTCCACTTGTACAATCATAAACTAAATACCTCCTTTGCAGGACAACATTAAAAAAAACACAGCCAAATG
This sequence comes from Anolis carolinensis, assembly GCF_035594765.1. NCBI lineage: Eukaryota > Metazoa > Chordata > Lepidosauria > Squamata > Anolidae > Anolis > Anolis carolinensis. The sequence goes on from NC_085842.1 coordinate 317,199,364, forward strand.
AGTAAGTCCATGTGTGTATGACACCCTCCAACCAAGATGTTTAAATGAATGTGTGCGTATTTACTTTTTAGTTATGTCCTTTACTGATCAAAGTATGTTACTAGATGAAACATCTTTCTGAGAGCTGAATCAATTAATCAATCAGCAGCAATTGCATATTATTAAATATCAGATATATACTTTAGGGGGATATTGGAAGAGCAATTAGATAACTTCCAAATGAATAAAAAACAATTTTTGGAATTTTCTTTGAAGTTATATGCATGGCCAAAACAGCCTCAAAAACCAGAAAGTATTTCCCAACCTGTCCTAAGATGGATATAATACAAAATTCATCAAATGTTTCATATATACGTATTAAGTAATCTGAATGTAATTTTATCCATTTTTAAATAATGTGCATGAAACAATGTTTGTGTACTTTGAACCATAAGAAAGCAAGATATCACTAACTCAGCCAACCATGTGGACAATTATGGATTTTGGAGTATTTCATAACTTTAAATTCTGGATAAGGAATGCTGCTCAGTCTGTATTTCATGGGATTTATTATCTGCATTAAATTATAAAGAATTCAATGTAAATTGTATTATTATTATTATTATTATTATTATTATTATTATTATTATTATTATCCAAATTATTTTCCCACCAGAATGTTAAAACTGGTTGAAACTAAATGGACACACTACGCCAATGTAATTTCCAACATATGCTCGCACAAATTTCACATCTTATATTTCAAAGGATTTGCACATTCCACATGACAGCTAGAAATCTTAGAGATATGTAATTTCTCATTAGCTGAATTAATGAGACCTTCAGCATTCATTAATAAATATTAAGAATATGAAAGACATTGTAAAGCACCCATCCATAGTGGCAGACAACCTATCAGTCTGAATCCTCCAACAAACTTGCAAAAGTCCTTACTACTCTCATTTGTTTCTACTGATTTGTATTATCATTTGTTTAAAATGAATGTAGAAATGTAATCAGCTTTACAAAACACACACACATACACACAACTTATTTCCCTTGGAATTCTCACCAGGGACCAACTTGAATAAAAATGTCAAAATATGCATTAGAGTCTAAATCACATTAGAAATTTTGCTTTAAGGATGTAAATTCTGAATTAATTTCAGAAATGCATAGCAAATCAGAAATACTGAAAGATAGCAGAGTTGTTTTGCTGTTGTTCTAATGGCATGGCTGTTTGAGTGAAATTTTGTGCATTTTAATGAGTTTTGCATACACTAATTTTCACAAGTGTGAAAAGTGAAACATAAGATACTGTGGTAATTGCTACTTTGTAGTATAGTCTTATTTGCCATCATTTATGTCCTGTTATATTTGCTGGATACCTGTATTTAACTTTAAAAACGGCAGACACTAATTTTGCATAGAGGCAGGAGTTTTGTAGCCTAATCCTATTGTTAGCTTCCCCTGAATCCATTGGATTCTCCCATGTGTTGATGCACCATTCAATAGATCTAGTTGGAATTAATCAATAGCATCCAAGTCTATGTTCTGTGGGAGTTACATTTCAATCTTATGCTGGATGTGAGATCTTATGAGTTAGTTGGAAGACTCTTCATGTATTGCCTCACCAAGCAAGACGTCCAATCTCAATCAGGTTCTCTGCAATGACAAGATTTCTTCACATCCTATTTTGCTTCAGGCTCCTGATCTAACATTGGAGTTGTGTAGTATGTATGTTTGGATGTGAAGATATGAATTGATTGCACTAAGGCTTTGATTGGTTGAACAGTGAATATGTGCCTGAATGTGCTTCTCATATTCCTATGCAGCTCATGTGAATCTTAAGCAAACCTCATGGGATATATATCTTCATGCACTATGGCACTATGTGTACAACTCAGCTTTTGCCATCTTAAAGTGATTTTGGATGTTCCACATTCAGCCAGAAATGTCAAACCATTTATTTATGTCTTTCCCAGGAAAAATGGAAATGTCAGCTCATGGCTAGGGATCTAGAAATATATACAGATGAAAGATGTGAGTCATTGTGGTTTAGTAGATTGAATGTTAGTTTAGGAGGCGCATCTACATGGTTGAATGAATGCACTTTGACACCATTTGAACTGCTGTGGCTCAATGCTATGGAATCATAGAAGCTGTAGTTTTACAATGTCTCTAGCCTTCTTTCCCAAAGAGAGTTCGGCCTCACTAAACTACAAATCCCAAGATTCCATAGCATGAACCCATGGCTATTCAAGAGTTGTCAAAATGCATTAATTCTATTGTAGATGCAGCCTAGGACTCCAGGTGAGTTAGGCTCGGCATGAAAATCTACTAGGTGGCTCTGAGCAAGTCACACACTCTTAGTCTAATAGGAATGTCAAACCTATGAATAAGTCTTGCTAAGAAAAGCCTCTACTAGAGTCACAGTAAACCAGATTAATATGATGAAACAAAGCAAAAACAACAAAGACACAAGAAGCGTTCTTTGTTATTTATATTTAAAACACTGATCAGTCCACAGTTACACTTCTGCCATTCCTCTTCAATTCTGTTTCTCTCAATCCATGCTCTTTCTTCTTCCCCCACCCTCATTCTGCTATCCTCCGCTCCCTATCTTGAATCACCCTCATGCCTGAAATGTGTGCAGTATCATTTGCTGCATAATGAAATCTGGAGTGACATTAATATACATATAATTTTCTGGTGGGGGAATGGGTCTAGCTGATTGTTTCTACCTGCTGTGTCTTGATGATAGACATTGGGCTGTCTCCATTTAATGTAATGAAATTTCACCTCCATAATGGTCCAGATGATCAAATATTCCTCGGAGCTCTCTAGGGAAGGGGAGGGGTGTGTGATTTACACCTTTTCCAGGAAAGATGGGAATGCCAACCATGGCTAGGGATCTAGAGATGTACAGATAGGGAAAAAGAGAGAAATTAACTCTCAGAAACAACTGATGTTTTGCACACCTCTGATTTTGTGTTCTAACTTTTCGACAGATTGGATTAAAATACTTCTTCTGTAAAACAATCATGCACATATTCTTTCACAGGGAAATTTATATAGAAGTCCTTCCAGAAATTAATCTCTCTTCCTCCCCACATACACAACTAGAGAAATGTGTAGTCACTTTGCTGGTCTCCATTGGGAGGAGGCCATTGTCCTGGTGCTATACACCAAAGTGGGAAGAGACAGAGGAATAACCAAGTCTATTTATGGCTGATACTGTTCCTCTTTGATCCTGGATTCTTCAAATTACCCTCCCATTTCTAATACAGTGTAAGTTCAGTGGTCACTTCAGGGCCAGGTAGAATTTCTGTTATCTGTTTTGTTTTTGTTTTATTTTGTTTTTTGCCTATTTTAAATTGTCAATACGGACACCATATTGATTGAGTTTGACCAAGATTGACACTGTCAGGTACTGAGAAGAGAAATAAAAAGACCAGTGACCACCTATGGCACCCATTTGATAGTAATCTTTTGAGTGACAATTGCAGTCCAGTACTGGCTGGTCAAAGCAAATGTCTCCAGAGAATCTGATCATACAAGGGAATGCGAACCTGAAGTTAACTTGGACCTAGTTTAGATAGGCTTTAAAGGTAATAACCAGCACTTTGTACTTTCTCCAAAACCTATTGTCAACTAGTGGAGTGGTTTTATGATGAGTGGGTAACAAATAAAATGTATTATTATTAATGACACAACAACATATTATGACACAGCAAACAAGATAGATATGCTGGATTTCATATCACAAAATCACAAGTCAAACACTTCCGAAGCGTTTAGGACTATGTGATGTATTTTCGGATGATATGTGCTGATCCCAGTAAGGTTGCATTTGACAGATCGTAATGTTGTCAATGTTTATTGTTTCCAAATTCTGGCTGAGATCTTTTGGCACAGCATCCAGTGTGCCAATTACCACCAGGACCACCACATCCACCGTGGTCCTTTTTATCTTGGGCGATGACCGAGCCAGTATAGACTTTGTTTTGGTTTGTTTCTCCATAATGCTAATGGGTTAGGTGCTCTTAGTTCCACTCCTCAGCTGAGACCTCTCTGGCTTGGTTGGACCTGCCGGTAGTTACACTACCACCAGCACAGCTCTGAGCATCCTTGGAACAGTTAACCCCCCCCCCCATGACAAGGTGGCACCTATGGGGGGTTATGATGATGATGATGATGATAATGATGATGATGAAGATGATTATTATTATTTAGGAGAAATCATTAGGGTTTTCTCAAATGAGGATGATAATTTTCACTATAAAATTGCCCAGTGTATCATGGTGAGGGGTTTTGCGTGTTCCAATGAACCTGCAGGCATAAACACTGGAGTCATGCACTCATAGAGGGGCCGCAGGGGAGGTTCCAGACCAAGCACAATCTGAAGACCTCAACAGTGGATCAGGTGGAAGATAACATGGTACATGTCACAATGTCTGTGAAAGCAGGAGAAGACTGCAACACATTAGGAATCCATCTACATTGTGTTAACGACACCACTTGTTGGGACCCTCACTCTGTGAAGACTGTGTGTTGATCAGCTGTGCACTGACCTCCACACATTAAAAAAAAACTCACACACAGGCATCTTCCAAGAACTTGGAAATCCATCATACTCGGACAATGAAGGATTGCCTAAGTAACATATTTCTAGCAGTGTTAAGAGCTGTGAAGGTCCCACCAACTTTCACAAAGTTACCTCTCAGCGCACTTATGTCCTCCACAATGCTGCTTTACTATGAAGATGCATAGCCAAATTGACAGTTAAGGTTTAAGAAACCCTCCCTTCCCCTCTTCAGATTGGCTCTGATGCATGGCAGTAAATCTAAAATTATGCATGTCCCCTTCAAGAAAAAGGAGATGGTTATCTCCTGTTGCCTGTAAATCAGAGCTGAGCCAAGCATACACTGATGAATTAATGGATTCTAGATACAAAGTCCTCCAGTTTTATGAGTATGCTTGCTATAAGATATAAATAAATCTGCCACTCCTGCATTAAATTAGTTAATATTTATGTAATTATGTATATTATATAGGAAAAAGGGTGGCATTATTTCATTTTTTTATTTGGTGTTTTATTCTGTTGTTGTTAGCATTTTTCTCTATCCCAGCCACCCCCTTTTGTGGGAAAATAATTACTGAAATTAAAAAACATTACCAGTTTCCGAAATTCAGCAATATCCTATTCTCAGTATTTTCTGCTTGATGATTCCTTCTCTTTTTGTGTGTGCATTCTAGATGTAGATAATTATATTATTAGCTAATTAGTGATAAATGTCAGTAATTTTATTTTACTGAGAACAATTCAGAAAGCAAATGTGTTTTAATAAAGTTCAGACTGCTTGAAACAAAGATGGATGAGGACCACTCTTTAACACAGGGGATAGTCTGAGGACAAATGACTGTTCAATTTCACTTAAGCCCTCAAGGAGAAAGGAGAAGACCTAAAAACAACCTAGAAATTACACATTTGACAATTTAAGTAGGAAATCCAGGTAGAGGGGAAAAGCAAACATTTACTTGATTTTTGCAATGGTTTTGAATGGTTTGTGGAAATTCTGCCCACATTCCTATAGTTATCATGGCCGTATGCCTATTTTAGCATTCTAAAACATCACTGAAACACTGAAGGAGAAAGGCAAAACTCTAAAGACAATTACATTTCTGTGCATTTAACAATTTGTTTAGCAAATCCAGAGTGGGAGAGGAACACTGGAAAATAGTCTATGGCATATACCCATTAGTTCAGTATCATGAAAATGGAAGTTTGAATATTCTGCCTGGAAAGATATGGAGGAAGTAAAATAAATCCACTAGATTTTTCATTTTCATTTTCCAAGACTAAACATGGAACAAAATGCATCTTAGCTCAGAAAACCATCAGTTTGAAAGGTGCCCACTATGTGTTGAATTTGCACTGGTTGGTATGAAATATCACTTTATGATCATGGATTGGTAAAAGTTTATTTTATTTTTATTTTATTTTAATGTTCACACCTCTGTCCTATATTTCTTCCAAAATCTTTATGATGATGAAAAAATTATGCTTCTCTCTTGTAATACCCTGTGAGGTAGACTACAGCCTGGATCAAGGATGAATGAATGTTTAAAAACGCCTGGCTTGACAATGGGGGACGCCTGGCTTGACAATGGGGGACGCCTGGCTTGACAGCAGTGTGTGCGAAAAAGACCTTGGAGTCCTCGTGGACAACAAGTTAAACATGAGCCAACAATGTGATGCGGCTGCTAAAAAAGCCAATGGGATTCTGGCCTGCATCAATAGGGGAATAGCGTCTAGATCCAGGGAAGTTATGCTCCCCCTCTATTTTGCCTTGGTCAGACCACACCTGGAATACTGTGTCCAATTTTGGGCACCACAGTTGAAGGGAGATGTTGACAAGCTGGAAAGCGTCCAGAGGAGGGCGACTAAAATGATTAAGGGTCTGGAGAACAAGCCCTATGAGGAGCGGCTTAAAGAGCTGGGCATGTTTAGCCTGCAGAAGAGAAGGCTGAGAGGAGACATGATAGCCATGTACAAATATGTGAAGGGAAGTCATAGGGAAGAGGGAGCAAGCTTGTTTTCTGCTGCCCTGCAGACTAGGACACGGAACAATGGCTTCAAACTACAGGAAAGGAGATTCCACCTGAACATCAGGAAGAACTTCCTCACTGTGAGAGCTGTTCGACAGTGGAACTCTCTCCCCGGGGCCGTGGTGGAGGCTCCTTCCTTGGAGGCTTTTAAGCAGAGGCTGGATGGCCATCTGTCGGGGGTGCTTTGAATGTGATTTCCTGCTTCTTAGCAGGGGGTTGGACTAGATGGCCCATGTGGTCTCTTCCAACTCTACTATTCTATGATTCTATGATTCTATGATTCTAACTTGTAAACAGATCCCTCAGAAATGGGGAATCAAGATGAGAACAATACCCGAAGCTCAAAAAAGCACACAGTCTGGAACTTACTCTACACAAATATGCACATCTGTGTGTTTTTTTCATGAAAACAAAATTTTCTGTCCAAAAAAATAATATTACTATGTAAAAAATGTTCTTTTCACTACAAGAAATTGGTTTTCTGTGCAAAACCTTTTTTCTTTGCATAAGATAAGTTCCAAACTGTGAGCATTCTTCAAAGTGTGCACTTAAACTTCATGAACGTTTGCCTGTAGTCTGGACAAAGAGCTGAATGGGAATTTGGACCAAGATCTTGCCAATACTCCCACAGAAGCCTTATGTTCCTCCTAAGCATAACTGTCCCCAAATAACCCAAAATGCAATCTTTGGCAATTCGGGATTTGGGAAAATTCAGTGATCCAGTGGTTGGATTGCCAAAAACAGAATGTGCAGGACACAGCAGAAACCTCAACAGAAAATAATCATAAGGAGCCAGATCTTTCATCTAATGGGAGCAATGGGGCTGAGCGACACTCTACCTGAGGCAGAGACCATGGAGCATGGGTGGCCTTGCCATTCAGCCAAGAACAGGCGCCTGGCAGTGGTGACTCCTCTTCATTATTCCCTGGCAGTCTCCTTAATCTCTTCTTGAAGCCCCTTCCCCTTGGTAGAGCACTCATTTGAGGCAAATAAGGCCAGAAAGAGTGATAAAGTTGGGAAAAGTTTCCCTAGGACTCTCTTCCAAAGAATGTCCCATCAGGAACTCACTTTCCTACTGAGATCTTGCTGATACTTCTAAGGAAGACTTTTGTGCCCCCTAAATATTTTTGCCCCCAAGTGCCCCAAAATGCCATCTTAACTGCTGTAGAAACTTTATGGCCAAGTGTATACTATTGTTAACAATACTTCTGGGCCTAACATGATCAAGGAGGTCATAAAAATATAGAGGAAATGCCCCAGTCACTTCCACTATGGTATGGCGTGGGACATCTTAAGAGATTTTGGCATGGAGTGGGGCATTTGGGGTGAAAATGTAGCTATCCACAATTTCCCACAACATATGTAGAAGTTATACACAGAGAAATAATCTCTTGCTGTTATATCCTGTGAACAGTGAACACGTTTATGTGAAGTGGAACCAAACATCCTATTGTTGTCTGTGCTCCTCTCTATATATCACAAATAGTTTGGTGAGGTCTGTAAGAGTCTCTCTGTAAATGCAGAGCCTTTCCTTAAAGCAAAGGTTACTGATAGTTAATCTGTATTTTTATTCTCCCTGTAGGGCTTAGGAAGCTCTCAAAATGGACAGGGCTCCCTGGAGACCTACTTGCAAGATCTTCTCTGCCTTTTGGTCAGGTATATGCACAGACTGCTAATGCAAAACCAACAACAGAGAAACACAAATCAAGAATGAGGGAGAGAAATGGAGAAAGAAAAAGAGAAATGCGGACTGTGAGTAAGTGTTTTAAATAAATGTGCTTTATTGTAGATTTCATTCCAAGTTTGGGATGGGAAGAATATTCAAACATAACTTTTAATAAATTGTTAAAATATGTTTCTTGGATATTAAGAAACTCTGATTAGAAGAATCTTACTGATGATAATCTTCATAGTTTAGGACAAAAGTTACACATTGTTGTTTTATGCAGAGAACAACATTTTATGTGCATGAAATTACATTTTTTAAATGCAGATCCAGAATTCCAGATATCAGTTCAGAATTCAGATAGTGTTGGTGATTAGGCAGCCAAACCACCAAATATGAACCAGGAAGGCCCCTCCAAAAACTTAATAAAATGAAACACAAGCTGCCAAATCTTTCAGCTAATTTTGGTAAATATTCATTTATTCTGGCTTATTTTTTATTAGTAGTATGCTGACCATTTGTTTTGCAAGTACAAGCAGCAATCTCTCCATGATGGGGGAGATGGGGCTGAGCGGCTTGTTTCTTAATCAATCACAGGCCTAGTTGTGTCCATTCTCCTCCCGTCTTGCTGCACATGTTGGTTTGGACTTCAAATCCCAGAAACCACTCTTGTGGTTTTTTTAAAAAATGTTATCGGTCAAAACTCAAAAAATTTCTCAGAAATCAGTGGATTAGCAAAATGATTTGAAACTTAGCAGGTTTGCAGTCATAAATGTGTCCTACAAGTGGCAAGTTTCATCCTGATAGCCATAAAAATGACAGAAAGATGAACTTCACAAGTTCCCCCATTGGCACCAATGGACTGAATCTTACCAAAATGAAAATGGAACTTAGGGTAATGAATTATGGATTCGAATTGCCCTCCTCCTAATCTCCTGGAATTTTCCTAAAAACAGAATGAGGGACACCAGAAAATAGAACCCAAAATGTAATGCATATCTGCCATTTCTCACACCCCTGATAGAAAGTACTGTTATATTGTTCCTTAAACATAAAATTTGTTTTTGTCCAAAATATCATATGTGAACTTTGTACAGAACAAGGCTCAATTTGCAAATAGTTGCATTGTTTTCATGAACTTTGTCATAGTGTTAATAAAATACTAAAATTATGTGTTGGTTCTATGCATACACCATTACCTTATGATTCAGACAAATGTAGTCCTAAAACAGTCTCTGCCAAATTTTCCCCTCGGTTAGTAATTGGCACCCAAAATCTTCCAGGTGCAGCCAAAATGTGAGAGGTTTAGACAAAAAAATAATCTTACATCTGTGAGTGTGGATTTTGCTATAAGTGTCCAATCTCCAAATTTGAATTCAATGTCCACTCTCCAAATTAAAATGTCAGAGATTGGGGTCAGATGTTGATATGACAGTCTGAATAGCAACATGCAGGAGATTTGGGGATTATGTACCATTTTGTTTGCACATATGGCTGGAATAAAGAGGAATGGCTATATGACCATTGAATTAATGAAGGCAACAACTGCTTATTAATATTCACCAATCTGCAATGGATGCAATATGGAATTGTACAGAAGATCTCAATAAGAATGTGACAGTTGCTTTACTAACATTTTTGCTGGATAAGGGAATGTAAGTCTGCAAGACTATGTTCATTTCTATCACTTCTATAGGTGGCAGTTTTAATTCCACAGACATTCTCCTGCCTTCTATGCCAGCTCTCTCTCTCAGCTATATCTGCCTAGAAGATCAGGTGGCAGAGGACTCTTACAAGTAAAACAAGCAGTCAAAGAAGAAGAACATGCCCTGGCAGAATATGTAAAGCAAAGTGAAGAACCTGCTTTGATTGAAGTCAAAAATCAGAAACTCCTCAAAGCACAGCAGACAAAAAACCAGTACAAGAAAACCATACTACAAACTAGAGCTGACAGCTGGCACAACAAAACATTGCATGGAAGCTCCTTGACAAATCATAGAATCATAGAATCATAGAATAGTAGAGTTGGAAGAGACCTCAAGGGCCATCTAGTCCAACCCCCCGCTAAGAAGCAGGAAATCGCATTCAAAGCACCCCCGACAGATGGCCATCCAGCCTCTGCTTAAAAGCTTCCAAAGAAGGAGCCTCCACCACATTCCGGGGGAGAGAGTTCCACTGCCGAACAGCCCTCACAGTGAGGAAGTTCTTCCTGATGTTCAGGTGGAATCTCCTTTCCTGTAGTTTGAAGCCATTGTTCCGTGTCCTAGTCTGCAGGGCAGCAGAAAATAAGCTTGCTCCCTCCTCCCTATGACTTCCCCTCACATATTTGTACATGGCTATCATGTCTCCTCTCAGCCTTCTCTTCTGCAGGCTAAACATGCCCAGCTCTTTAAGCCTCTCCTCATAGGGCTTGTTCTCCAGACCCTTAATCATTTTAGTCGCCCTCCTCTGGACGTTTTCCAGCTTGTCAACATCTCCCTTCATCTGCGGTGCCCAAAACTGGACACAGTATTCCAGGTGTGGTCTGACCAAGGCAGAATAGAGGGGAGCATGACTTCCCTGGATCTAGACGTTATTCCCCTATTGATGCAGGCCAAAATCCCATTGGCTTTTTTAGCTGCCGCATCAAAATTGAAGGAAAAGCTGATAAGGAGAAGATCTGGCTATGGCTCACGAATGGGACCCTGAAGAAGGAGACAGAAGGCCTGATCCTTGCAGCCCAGGAGCAAGCCGTCAGAACAAAGGCAATTCAGGCCAAGATCGAAAATTCAGCTGATGACCCAAAATGCAGACTGTGCAAGGAAACTGACAAAACCATTGATCATATTCTCATGCTGTAAGAAAATTGCACAGACAGACTACAAACAGAAGCACAACTATGTGACCCAAATGATTCATTGGAACTTATGCCTCAAGTACCACCTCCCAACAGTAAGAACTGGTGGGATTACAAACCTGCAAAAGTATTGGAAAATGAGCACACAAAGATACTGTGGGACTTCCGAATCCAGACTAACAAAGTTCTGGAACACAACACACCAGACATCACAGTTGTGGAAAGGAAAAAGGTTTGGAGATTCCACCTGAACATCAGGAAGAACTTCCTCACTGTGAGGGCTGTTCAGCAGTGGAACTCTCTCCCCCGGGCTGTGGTGGAGGCTCCTTCCTAGGAGGCTTTTAAGCAGAGGCTGGATGGCCATCTGTCGGGGGTGCTTTGAATGCGATTTCCTGCTTCTTGGCAGGGGGTTGGACTAGAAGGCCCATGAGGTCTCTTCCAACTCTACTATTCTATGATTCTATGATTCTATGATGTCGTCATCCCAGGTGACAGTTGCATTGACAAAAAACAACAGGAAAAACTCAGCCGCTATCAGGACCTCAAGATTGAACTTCAAAGACTATGGCAGAAACCAGTGCAGGTGGTCCCGGTGGTGATTGGCACATTGGGTGCCGTGCCAAAAGATCTCAGCCGGCATTTGGAAACAATATGCTTTGACAAAATTACGATCTGCCAACTGCAAAAGGCCACCCTGCTGGGATCTGCGTGCATCATCCGTAAATACATCACACAGTCCTAGACACTTGGGAAGTGTTCGACTTGTGATTTTGTGATACGAAATCCAGCATATCTATCTTGTTTACTGTGTCATACAATATAATAATAATAATAATAATAATAATAATAATAATAATAATAATAATAATAATAATAATAATGTGATCCCGGTAGTAATTGGCACACTGGGTGCCGTGCCAGAAGATCTCAGCCGGCATTTGGAAACAATAGACATTGACAAAATTATGATCTGTCAACTGCAAAAGGCCACCTTACTGGGATCTGCGCGCATCATCCGTAAATACATCACACAGTCCTAGACACTTGGGAAGTGTTCGACTTGTGATTTTGTGATACGAAATCCAGCATATCTATCTTGTTTACTGTGTCATACAATATAATAATAATAATAATAATAATAATAATAATAATAATAATAATAATAATAAGGTGATCCCGGTAGTAATTGGCACACTGGGTGCCGTGCCAGAAGATCTCAGCCGGCATTTGGAAACAATAGACATTGACAAAATTATGATCTGTCAACTGCAAAAGGCCACCTTACTGGGATCTGCGCGCATCATCTGAAAATACATCACACAGTCCTAGACACTTGGGAAGTGTTCGACTTGTGATTTTGTGATACGAAATCCAGCATATCTATCTTGTTTACTGTGTCATACAATATAATAATAATAATAATAATAATAATAATAATAATAATAATAATAATAATAAGGTGATCCCGGTAGTAATTGGCACACTGGGTGCCGTGCCAGAAGATCTCAGCCGGCATTTGGAAACAATAGACATTGACAAAATTATGATCTGTCAACTGCAAAAGGCCACCTTACTGGGATCTGCGCGCATCATCCGTAAATACATCACACAGTCCTAGACACTTGGGAAGTGTTCGACTTGTGATTTTGTGATACGAAATCCAGCATATCTATCTTGTTTACTGTGTCATACAATATAATAATAATAATAATAATAATAATAATAATAATAATAATAATAATAATAATAATAAGGTGATCCCGGTAGTAATTGGCACACTGGGTGCCGTGCCAGAAGATCTCAGCCGGCATTTGGAAACAATAGACATTGACAAAATTATGATCTGTCAACTGCAAAAGGCCACCTTACTGGGATCTGCGCGCATCATCTGAAAATACATCACACAGTCCTAAATGCTTGGAAAGTGTTTGACTTGTGATTTTGTGATACGAAACCCAGCATATAGATCTTGTTTCCTGTGCCATACTATGTTGTTGTGTCAATAATAATAATAAGAAGAATATTTTCAGGTGCTTTCTCATTTCTGTTATCAATTGACATAATTTTGAATGTATGATTTTTTCTCAGTGCTAAGTTTCTTGCTGAAAAGCAAGAAAAGTAAGAAGCACTAAAGTCTATGATATTTCCTATCCCATAAAGACAGTGAAAGAGACTAGGGGTACTACCTATTTATTACCTTCTTGAACTCTTGTGTTTAGCTGTGAAAGCAAAATGAAAGGGAACCTGAAACTTGTGTGCAGCACTTAAATTATCCTCCTGCTTGCAATTTATTTATTTTCTGTGTGTACTTTTTTGTAACCTGCCGCAGGAAGCCTGCAATTTCCACTTTGCATCTGACTATTAAAGTAATTTTGAAGCAAAACACAGAGCGGCAGAATCACAGAAGTTAGTCTTTTCCACTTAGTCCTCTTTTTTCATCACTCATCTAAAATTGAAATGACGGGAGGTGGAAGGGGAAATAACAGATTGAAGAGGAAGAACCTCCAAAATCTCCACTCATAAAGGGAGGGGAACTTTTTCAAAAACATACTTTTTTGGTACAGTTTTCTGCTCATTTGCTACAATAGCGTCAAAAAGCGGCCAATAAACATGGATTGATTGCTGGGTGAGTGATATATGGCTGCTAGGAATGGGTGAAAGGAACAAGGAATTCTCCTCCTCTTTGCAACTGTTTTCTAAAGCTGTGGGAAATGTGTCATGCATAAGAAGTATGCAATTTTCATGTAATTAGAGAAACAGAAGATGGAAATGAGTTCCATCAGAGCAATCAAGGATGGTAATGTGGTAAGGATTTGTCAGCTCCTGTTTGTTCTGAAAGCAAAAACCCAACAAGTGTTTGGTATTTTATTATATTATTGTCATTATTTGAAGGCACTTTTGTCAGCTGAAGAAAAGAAATGATCGTTCACAACAGTGTCTGATGAGGAAAGCCTATATATTCAAATCTGCATCCCTTTTTCATTGACTACTGGGATGCCTTTGATCCTGTAGAGGCACATGGTAAATCTCCTAATACAGTGGTTCTTAACCTGTGGGTTGGTAAAAACAGCTGGTAAACTGGCTGGGATTTCTGGGAGTTGTAGGACAAAATACCAGGGAAACCATAGGTTGGACCCACTGTCCTAATAGATGAGCGCAAACAGTGCCAACAATTTCTTGATTCCTCTAGCTATGTGCCACGATTATCTCCAACAAAGGTAATTCAGGGCCATGTTTTACCTTGAGGAGATCTCATATGGGAATGAGAACCAGGAAGATGGTCTTCAGCAGAATTATCTCTGAAAGGGAGCTGGAGACTATGTTTGTCAGTCTCTTCTAAGCTCATTGGAGAGAGGGACAGACTCAGGACTCTCACACAGAGATCCTCTCCCACTCTGTAGAAGAGGAACAGGATCCATATGTTCATCTTTTCAACCTTCTCAAGCTAGATGGAGTGCTAGGATTCAAGAAAGTCCAACAAGGTAAAAGCCCAACTTGATTAAAACTGCATTTCTCCAGACGGCTGGTAATAAAAGACCCAATACGTCATGAGATTGTTGCTATCAGTGTTGTCCTTCTGGGGAACACCCTTGGCTTAGTGATCCTGGCATGTTCTTTGGACTTAACTCAGCTTGGCTTCTTGATGGCTTTTGAAACTGGTAAGACAGCAGTGGTGTCATCAGGGGCAGCCCTAGGTAATTTCGCCTTGTAAGCGAACCTAGTGGCCGCTTCCCCCCCCGAAACTGCGCCCCCCACTCCCAAGGCCCCGCACATACCTCCTTCATCATCATTGGTGGTGGCAGCGGCGGCGGGGAGGACCATCACCTCCCTTCGAGGTAAAGGCTCTTCTCTCAAGGCCTTCTGTGTTCGCTGTGGAGGGAGGCGATAGTCCCCGCCGCCGCCTCCCCCCTCGACGAATGCAGAAGGCCTCATCTGAGGCCTAACTCTTGTTGCGAGAAGAGCTAGACCTCAGATGAGGCCTTCCGCATTTGCCGAGGGAGGAGGCGGTGGCGGGGACCATTGCCTCCCTCCTTGGCGAAAGTTGAGGCCTTCGCTGCGGAGGGAGGCGATGGTCCCCGCCACCGCCGCCTCCCACCTCAGCGAATGTGGAAGTACAGCACCATCATCCCAAATGGGTGATGGTGCTGTACTTCCGCATTCGCTGAGGTGGGAGGTGGCGGCGGCGGGGACCATCGCCTCCCTCCTTGGCGAAGGCAAAGGTCTCAACCCATTTGGGATGATGGTGCTGTGCGCATGCTCACAGCGCCGATTGCAACTCTGTGTGCATGCGCACAACACCATCGGCCATTTTGGGCGATGGTGCTGTACAGATTGGCGTGGGGTTTCTATCACTCACGATAGAAAATAGGTTTTGAAAATAGGTTCAAAATATTCTGAGCCATGTTCCTAGACATCCTGTTATGATAATATCTAAAACATCAGAATAAACTGCAAAATTCAATCTTGTATTAGATTCTATTCATGAAACATCCTCTCACTCACAATCCAATACTGGATGTTTTCTAAATTTAGCAGATTCCCAAACACTTGTAAAATTAGAGAAGGAGTGATTGTAACCTGGAGATACCCTTTACCTTATGATTTACATTTCTGTTAGCTCAAAAGTTTACAAACTGGCTTCCTTGTCTCAATATTGGGCCGACCCTAGTCCCTGTACATTTGTTGAGAATACTAGTTTATGATGCATGCATCTACAGTGTAGGATTAATGTAGATCACTCATCACTTTAATGAGTATGGCTTAATGCAATGGGGATGGTGGTAGTTGAAATTTGGTGAGACACCTGCACTATTTAGCAAAGAAGACTAAAGTCATTGTAAAACTAAACTTCCTTTATTCCACAGCATCAAACCATGGCAGTCAAAGTGGGGTCAAATTGCATTACTTCTAAACTGTAGGTGCACCTTCAGACTTTGCTACTTGAAGTGAAGCACCCCTACAGCTAACTGAAGATGGTATGTGTCATCCTCAAAAGAGATATTTGTCCTTGTTGAAGTTTGAAAGCTTCAAACTATATATCTGAAAGCCAGGGGTTTTTTTATGTGACAGCTGAGGGGAGAAAAAGAAGATTTCTTCAGTCTCAGAAAACATGGAAGTCTGGAAATTATTACCGAGGCCCCGTGGGGCAGAGTTCAGAAGCCCTGAAGTAAAAAGGGAAAAAAATATGCTTGTCTTCCAGAACCTGAGTTGTCTGAAAGGCTCTTTAAGTTGTTATTTATTACCTCATTCAGTGCTTTATGCTTACAGACCTGGCAGTAAATAAACATACTCAGAAGGAAACGGTTCTTGATGTGGAGTAGATGAGATTGAATGTGACTGCTCTAGACCTGTACGAGAGGCACCGGGCCATTAAATGAATGTGCACAGTTACTTCTTAATGGCGTCACTGGATAATCAGTTTCTGGGTGGGTGGGGGGGGGGACAAATTATTGTAAATATATGCTTTCTCTCACTAAGGACAACAATGGACACGAATTCAGAGATTTGTCACATTCGTCCTTTTGATGTTGTTTCTTTAAGTCCCTGGATAGAATTCAATGGGCAATCGTCTAGAATGATTATACAGATATATGGATTCCACAAAATCTGTACTTCCTCTTTATACATTTCCTAGGCTGGAAAAAATATGGTAAATCAGTAAGTGTGCACTCGCACTCTCCTAACACATACCACATAATCTTGAATCATTCTGTTATGAAATAATCAAGCCCATTTGGTATTTGATTATATCACCCTGGACAGGCACAACACAATAAAAACTTCATTCATATGTTCATATATCTATATAGCTATATATCTATAACTATCTATCTATCTATCTATCTATCTATCTATCTATATACACATATACTTATACATATATACATACATATATAATTTCTGTGATTATTGAGTGTTGTCCCTTTCTTTTCAGAAGTTTCCTAGGCAAAACCAGTTCTACCCACAGTAAAGCCTCAATTCAAACCCATAGTAACTGGGAATATTAAATGCTAAACATGAAATCCACCCCAGATGTCAAGATTCTTCCCCCAGATGATGGGAAAGCATGCCCACACCCTTCACAGAAAATCCTTGATCTGATCAACCTCCTTTGTAATTCTTAGGAGGTCCCTGGAGCCGAGATTACGATGTGACTCCAACACCTCACAGTTGACCTTTCCCTCAACTCTTGAGACTCACCATCTCAGCCTCAAGATAGATAAAATGAAATAAAAAATGATGAATTTCTCTTAATGCTGTTACTCAAGAAGCACACACATGTGTGTGTGTGTGTGTGTGTGTGCGTGTGCATGTGTGTGTGAAATCACACTTTTCATCAATTAACAAACAGACCAGGCTTTCTCTGCCAGGTCCGCTGGCTATGTCATTCTTCTTTTTCCTACTACATTATTTGCTATTGTTGAATTTTATGCAATTGAACTGCCAGCTCTATTGTGTTGTACTTATGTAACTTTGGACTAGGTGTCTGTCTTGGGAAACAACACATTTTTCAAGTGGGCGAGGGGACCCCCTGCTGAGAGACTGATTTCCAGCAACCTCCTGGACCCAAGGCTCTTTAAGGACTTTATTTGCACACTTGATTGACTTTCTAGTTACCCAAGCTCACTCTTTGTGAAGGGATTATTCCAAGCTTCCAAAGTCCATTAGTTCCAAGTGCTCACTATTTCCAGTCTGGACAATAGAGCCCGTGCCCCTCAGAGGAAGGCACAGCAATAGACCTTTAATTTTGAACTTTATCAATCCCAGCTATTATCTCTCTCAAGATCCTACACCTCAGTCTGTGATGTCAGGAGGGTGCCTCAGCCAATGAGAAGTCAGACTCTAGGAGGCACATCTCCTGACCAACAAGGAGAAGGAGCAGGAGCAGGCGGCTTGAATAGCTTTCAGACTGTATAACATGTGCTACACTTTTCTTTATGGGTTAAGTCAGTTCTTTGAGCAATTATGCTGTTCTGCCATCCAGCTGGCCAGTTGAATAAACCTCTGTTTCTGCTGTTCACTACCACTTCTTGATCTTGACTTCAACATAGAAGTGCACACATGGCACATATCCTTGCCCACTAAAGCAGGCTAGGTGATTTTGGTAGCAATACTGGTGCCTTATGAAAATGAAGTCTTCTCTAGGGAAGCAGTTGGGTATGTTCATCCAATGTAAAATATCTGTGCAGTTCAAGGTTTCAGAAGAAGAGTTGTAATCATGGCACTATTGTGCACTATGAATGTATCATGTATAATGATAAAAAGAGCTTTTTTGTTATGTCCATAGCAAAAGGGAGAACAAAGAAATGGTAAGGTCACTGCATATAGGCGATGGTGAAATCCTAATAGGTGGAGAGAAGCGGCAGAACTATTGAACACCTCTTTGCCCAAAAGAAAAAAAACAATTCTCAGCCTGGAGGAAATGAACCAGATGATACTGTATGGGACATACATCACAAAATGGGTAAAGAGGTAGTGCAGAAATACTTGGTTACCTGAATGAATTCAAGTCTCGAAGACCAAATGAACTACATCCAAGGATATTAAAAGAACTGGCGGAAGTAATCTCAGAATCATTGGCAATAATCTTGTCCCCAACATCAAAAACGGGAAAACAAGAGGACCCAAATAATTACTTCCCAGTCAGTCTGACATCAATACCAGGAAAGATTCCAGAGCAGATTAAACAGACAATCTGTAAGCACTTAGAAAGGAATGCCATGCTCACTAAAAGTCAACATGAGTTCCTCAAAAACAAGTCAGGCCAAACTAATCTTCTCTCTCTCTCTCTCTCTCTCTCTCTCTCTCTCTCTCTCTCTCTCTCTCGATTGAGTTACAAGCTTTGTAGATGAAAAGAATGCTGTGCTTGTAGCATCTTGATTTCAGTAAGGCCTTCAAAAGAGTCACTCATGAAACTCAGGCTGAAAACTTGAGAGTAACTTGGTGCTTCGGGGCAGTTTGGAGAGGGAGATTGGGTCTGATTTGATCTATATTGTCCATATGGACACTGCCACTATAACCCATTATCTGAGCAGATCAACACAGTCAAAGGGAATGGATTGTGCCCATGTCAGCACCACCATTACTTCTAGTCACAGACATATCTACTGGTGTCACAACTGGGCATCTACAGAACTAGCAAAAAGAAAGAGAGATCACTTTCTCACTGGTCATATTCTGGCATCAGTGGAACTAGCCACAATGTCCTGGATTTCAAATGGAGCTCCATGACATCTAGGAGCAGGGACAGATGAGCATGGCCATCAGGGAGTAGTGGCAATGGACTTGACAGTCCATTGAAGCATCTGGAAAATTGCCCCAGATTTAACATGCAAGTGCTTTTGTCAGGACTATTTGGAAGGCAAATGAACACCAGATTACCTTCTCCAGAATAAAGGAGCCTCTAAACTCTAAGATCTTTGGGGAAGAACTTCTCCCAATCCCATCATCTTCACAGGCATGTCTTGTGGGAACACAGAATAGGGCCTTCCTTGTGTCTGCTTCCAGACTTTGACATTCTCTCTGTAAACAGTTTAGGCATGTTCTCTTGTTTCCATCTGCTTGTTAACATGTGGATGTTTTGAAGTTCTAAGACATGTTTTGGAAATAACTGCAATAATTTTTAATAGTATGCAATTGTGCTGAATTGTCCTTTGTCTTTTATGGATTTGTTTCAACTGGTATTAATTCTAAGGACAGTTCAGTTGCATTTAACAATTTAGGATGCTTTTACTCATGTCTGCATAAGTGCCAGGAACTGTGTTTGTTTTTATCTCTATATGCATCCTTGAGAAGTTGAGATGATGATGATACATTAATCAGCTCTTTATATCCATGGATTCCATATTTGTCGATTCAATCATCTAAGTGTGCAAATATTTTTTTGAAAAAATCCAAAAGCAAACCTTGATTTTGTCATTTTTTGTAAAGGATACCATTTTACAATGTCATCCGCTGTTTTTAATATCCACAGGGAGTCCTGGAACCAAACCCCAGAGGATTCCAAGGATCGAGTATAGCGATGATGATGATGGTGATAATAATAATAATAATATATACTTTTGTAGATATTCGGTTGCAATTTTACACTTTTTGGGGAAAAAAACAACAGCAGCAGTAAAGGAAGTTGTACTTATTGTATTATGCCACTTTGTCCGACAATATATTGTGGATTCTTAAATTCTTGGAAAGAATTCAAACCATCGATGTCCTCATACTCCAGTTGGTAACCCCTTATAGAATAACAAAAAGTACAGTACTATGGTCAAATGTTTACATCACAGTCTACATTTGGTAATTACAAATCCATAGTTACCTTACAGAACACACTGAAACCTTGCAGAATATAATGAAACCTTACAGAACATAATGCAACCGTGTATTTGTGAAGATGCACCTTCGAGTGCTGTTAAGAGTGCTACAATGTACATTGTACACTTCTACTGCACACCAGGCACTTCTAAAGCACATTGGGTACTTTATGTTCCAATACTCTTTTTGCCAGTTTCTTGATGTAATTTGGTGTCCATTGTTCATCAGATGACTGAGTCACTCAAATAACTATCATTGGATAATGAATGCCTTTATGTGATAGCATTATGGTACTCCCTGGAGGGCCAAAGGTTGGTCATAGAATCATAGATAATAGAGTTGGAAGAGACCACATGGGTCATATAGTCCAATTCCCTGTCATGCAGGAAAAGCACAATGAAAGTACCCATGACAGATGGCCATCCAGCCTCTGTCAGGCCTCTGGTTAAGCCTAGCACAAAATAATAGGAAAGAGGCATGGCTGAGTGGAAGAGCTCACAGCATATATACAGAAGAGCCAAGGTTTAATCCCAAGGTAAGATGGGGTGGTGGTGATTTATGTGTGTGTGTGTGTGTGTGTGTGTGTGTGTGTGTGTGTGTGTGTGTGTATAGAGAGAGGTTCTGATCCTCTGTAGAGATGCTGCCAGTCAGTGCAGACTACACTGATCAACACGGACACATGGTCTGACTTGGCGCAAAGTACTTTCCAACATTCATGAAGGGAATTACACTTGCCGAGGCAGGAAAGACGAACCGTGTCAGTTTCCATTCTACTATTTTGGCATTTCTTACTTATTCATCCATTTGTAAAGTGAATAAGAATTTGTACCCTGCCATCTTTTTTCCACCCAACATTTCTGGTTGCTAAGCAGTCCCTTGGTTGCTAAGTAGGGTAGGAGCACTTAATTTGCTACATGCTCCCCCTCCTTTTTCCCCCTCACACCAGATTTTTAGAAATTGCAGATCTTGTTTAATCAATGTGTAAATTCATGCTTTTGATGTATTTTTCCTAAGAGCAATATTTTGATCATTCTTAATGATACTTAATGAAGTCACCGCATGATTTCTGATTGTACCTAATTAAAGCTTGTGACTTGCATTTCAATGTTATCATCATACAGTTTGAGGTCTATCTGATGAAACTTTACAAGGGCCCAACAAAATTAGGAAGTGCATAAAATGGATGGGTTTCTTGCAACATCAGCTGGAAATACATATTTTAAATTAAATCCCGGTCAAAAGGTGGGCCTTGAATTAAAGCAAGCACACACAACTCAACCCACAAAGCTTAAATTGGATGTTCTGAAATTTGTACTTGAAAAGCAAATGAGAAGAAAAAGAGAGAGAGAGAGTTGAGTACAACTGTCTGTCATTTCCACTTACGAAGTAGTTCTGGAGTATCTTTCTCAACAACAGTTCAACTACTATGGAAACACATCGTAGACGCTTTTTCAAAATCATATAAAAGACATCTGTGAAGTGAGGCCAAATAAGAATGTTCCTTCAGATCTACATAAAGGCTATAGTAGAATCCTATTGGTCTCATACCCATATGACACATGTATTGTACAAAAGATGTCCAGAGTTTATGACTGTGCAAACAGAGTTCTAAAATGTTAACAATTTTAGTTGTGGTCTAAATCTTATACTTCGTTCCCCAGTAGGTTAGAGCCAATGAATCAACTGGATTCATTCATGAGTTGACTTATCTTTCCACAATGGAACAGTTTGATTGGACAGCATCACATCTTACCAGTCTAATAAAAATACAGCAACAAAAGCCAGAATATTGATAAGAGTCAAATAATGGTATTATAGGAAATTTTATTTGGGGAGAGAGATTGTAGATCTCAAAAGCTTTCCTGGAATGTCTATTTCCAAATCAGGCTCAAGAAAATTTCGATGGCATTTCTAGTTTCCATCAGAAGATCCAAATTCACACTTCACTATTAAATGAAATGTTATTCACCCTAAAGATAGTGTTTCATCTTCTCATATTCCATATGAGCCATATTCAAACATCTGAATTTGCTTCCTTATGCAAATAGCCAAACATGTAGCCAACTGGCTACATTGTCTGTTTGTTAATATTGACTTGAATTCAACAATTAGTCCTAAATAGAGTGGACTGATACAAGCAATTGAATTACCTATGTAGAGTCACCATAGACTCTTTTCATTGAGTCTAACTCATTCATTTAATTCTGTTGACTAAAAATATACAGGAAGAGTGATACAACATCTCTATATATTCTTTCCTAAACTTAGAGTTAATTTGGAAGTTATTTGTGCTTCTGGATCAGTATGGGCCACTTTCTTATGCCTTCAGCCCACGCCAGTCTGAAAATATAGCAATCCAGACACTTGAGGAAGACCATGTGGGAGGAATTGTGTTAGTATTAGAGGCTAAATCAAGGAGATGGTGTCAAAGGTAGTGCTCTTGGTCACATAGCTTCCTGGAGTTGTGTGGGATGGAGCCTCTTGGGGAAGAAGCTACCACAGAACATTGGTGCAGCTCCCATCATAGAGGAAAATGAAGGCTCTTGACAGCAGATTTCGAACTTTCTGATGTTTCTAGTAGCTTTGACACAACTGTCAAACACATCCTTCCTACTCCCCACCCCCTCCTCCGATGCTCTCTAGAGCAAAGCCACAGCAACTAATGACAATCATCATAGCGGGCAGAGGACACAGCAGGAGCCCGCAAAAATAAATCTATTACTCAAGACAAAAAAATAAGCCACACAGCTAAGCTGTCAGACTCGTTAATGTCTCAATCGGCTGTATCCCCTACAGAATTCTGAATTTCAATTAGGAAAACAAAAGACAAGGGAAAAGAGGGAGGAGAGAGATGACTAGATGGTGCTGGGGAAGGCTTTCAAACAGCAATGGATTTTCGCTTCTCAAGGTCTTAGTTGTCCTTTTGATTTGTTGATGGTTGGTCACCTTAGTATGGCAGTACAGTGATAGGGATTAGACAAATGCCATTTAAAGGTGTTTCAATATTTTGTATATGGCTAGAAGAAAGGGGAAGGGTGTTTCCAGCACAAATTGGGCCTACACTTTAATCTTCTAACTCTACCAATAGTTTGTGCTCAGTGTCTGTTTTTCTAACTTTTCCTAACTTTTCTTTTTCCATTGGTACATATAATAGTTTGATAGTTTTGTTTCATGAACCCCTGAAAACTGCTATGACTAATTTACTTTTTTCTCCCCATCTCCTTGCCAACCTCAGGGCTGAAGCTATAGGGCATGGGGTAGGGGGGATAGTATCCTCTCTTCAAAAAAATAATTATCCTTCCCCTAATGATTTTTTCCTGAATCCAACAGATTTCTAGCATTACAAATAATGAGACCCTGAAAACATTGTGTGCAAGAACTGTGATATTTCCTGTGTTCACATTCCCTTGATGATTTTGCCTGCCCTTTTTATCTGAATGTCTAAAATGTATTTCTGAGTGTCCAGCTGATGTTTAAAGGTATGACAATGCTAGATATTTGGGGATGGAAGTAAAAATTCATGGGAGCACAGTGTCCCCATTTCCCCCTCTCAGGCTGTTCTATGTACTTTGGTCAAAGCACAAGAAGACATGTCTCAATAGAAAATACAATAATTCTTAGCAAGGTAAAAGTCATCAGGAAAAGTGGAAGACCACATTAGAAGGCTGAATATACACTGCTTTATATCCCAGGATCTGATCCCAGATTATCTGCTTTGAACTGGATCACACTGCCAGATAATCTAGGACAAGCAGATAATCTGGAATCAGATCCTGGGATCCAGGGCAGTGCAGATCCAGTTGAAGTGTATAGACTCAAAATGAAGCTACATTGTAGAATTAATGCAGTTTGATATCGCTTTAATATCTACTATGACTCAATGTTATGGAATCATAGAAATTGAAGCTTCACAAGAACTCTCTTCCAAAGAGTGTTGGTGTCTCACCAAACTACAGCCTACATTATTCATAGCATTGAGCCATGGCACTTAAAGTGACATCAATCTGCATTTATTCTACCATGTAGATAGTTACACTCCCAGTCAAGGAAAACATACCCCTACATTTGCAGGGCTGTTGATAACAGTGCAGGTCTGAAATCTCTCAACCATAGAGTTGATGAAAATTAAAGTTGACTCAAAAGCAGTTAACAAGGGTTACATTTCTGACCATGAGTCCTAAGAGAAGTCACATCTACACTGGCCTATTCTTCCAAAAGGGAGAGAATCAACTCCTTGGAAGCTGCACGATGTATAGAGCTTACTTGGGTTAGCGCAGCCTTGTATTAACAAAAGTTGCAGATTACTCCAAATTTTGTATTAATTTAAATCTGTATTTAATTGCTTATGTTTTATTATTTTGTATTGTTGTGTATTGGCATTGAATTCTGTCAGTTTTGTAAGCTGCCCTGAGTCCCTTTGGGTGAGAAGGGTGGGATAGAAATCATGGAAATAAATAAATAAATAAATAAATAAATAAATAAATACATTCTTCTGAAAAATCAGGAACAAAAAAAGACTTCGGGTCCATGTAAACAGTTGGGATAGTCCTGAGACAGAACTGGGTCCACTGACCTCATCCCCATCCCAAATTCTCGCAGAGAACACTTTAGCACTTTGTCTAGGCACTTTTTATAAGGGTCCCATAACTATACATGATGGCACTTTGTCTTGACCGCTCCCTTCCCATTTTAACCATTAGCGGTGGTGTTGTAATATGTCATTTTACCATATTATTTTTTTTTACTATGACTGAGTTATATTGTTTTGTTGTGTTTTAATCTGTTTTATTTTATTTGTCATTGAGATAGTTTATATATGCTTTTAATTTTGCCTATGTTTTGTCTTTGGGCTTGGCCCCATGTTAGCCGCCCCGAGTCCCTCTGGGGAGATGGTAGTGGTATACAAAAATAAAGTATTATTATATTATTATATTACACTCTTTACATAGCCATCCCATATTCCTCAGGTGTAGGTCGCCCAGGGACATGGGATGGCACTCACTGTCCCCTCCTGTTCTCATCATAATGGCAGCTAGCAGACATGACATATCTTGTGTCCATTGTACGTCACCTGGAATGACATTAACCAGGTCACAAGGGTGATTGGAGAATCCACCACCAACATCCTTAGTCAGAATACAAGTGAATTTGATTAGCTGAGCTAGAAATGTTTTTGGACTATAACACCCAGATGTCTGTCTGTCTGTCTGTCTATCTATTCTCTCTCTCTTTCAATCTAATCTTCCTTTTTCCATATGAGACTCATATACACTGTGGCCACTCAGCATACTATTTGGGCAATTTGGCAATTTTGAAAAGAAAAATATTTTTTTTTTCATACTGTTGACTGACTGCATAGTTTTGTCTGGTTTGGTGTTCCAAGACAAGGTCCCTAAGCATCTAGGATGCCTCTACCTTGCAGTTCAACTGTCATGGCTCAATGTTGTGGAATCCTGGGACTTGCAGTCTGGGAGAGGCTGTAGTGTTTGGCACAGAAGATGAAAAACCTTGAAAAACTACAGCTTCCATTATTTACAGCAATGAGCCATGGCATTTAAAGTTCTGCCAAACTGCATTAATTCTATAATATGGATCCACCTTAAGCTCAAAAGAAGAACAATGAAACAAAGTAATCAGAAATAAGGAGAACCAACAGTAGAAGAAGGAAATTAGGCAATCAGTGGTTAGATTTTTGTTTTTAAATAAAATGATATCCCCTTAAAATGGCCACTTTCATATAAAATGCAAACCTGGAGAGTATTCAAGTTAGCCGTTAAGGTACCTGTATCCAGATGTCAACTACATCTGTTGCCTTAAATAATATATACTCTTGTGGAACTATTCCCACCTCCCTTTGGCTAGGAAACATCATATCCCACTGTAATAATGTTAAGCAAGAGAGGAAGGTCTAACTCTATAGCCTTTCAGGTCATGTCCTAGTAGAGACATTTTTGTGTGCAGGGTTGCTCATGGCCTTAGCAATGAATGTTATTTGTCAAGCCATTTTAAATGGGAAAAGGTAACTACAGGAAGCCCATCTGGACTGACAGACAGAAAGGGAAAGATTGCATGACATGATGTCTCTCTATCCCCACTCCTCTCTCTCATACGGAGTTGCCTAAGCCTCAGGTCCATACACCCAAGCAAACTGTTTCAAGCTTCCTACTCATTAACTTATGAGCCTCTTTAAAGGCAGAGGCCCAGGCTGTGCCAGGCATATGCCGAGGTCGTAATGAAGACAAATGTCCACTTGGAGCTGAGTTCAGACCACAGAATTCATTTTGCAGTGGATCTTTTATTGCCATCTAATTAGAGTGACATTTGGTCAGTCTCGTTAGTTCGGGATTCACACCAGGGCCCTGGAGGTGAGCATCCAATAAATCCTCTCTTCCAAAGTTGGTAGTTATTTTTTAACTGTTGCCTTTAAAAAATCCCTTCTTTCCTTGTAGCTTTTTTTTTTTAAAGAAAGAATTCTTGTCTTGTTACCCTATAGCAAGGAAATTTTTAACTCTTCCAATTACATTATGATTTTAATAGCTTAGTTTCTAATCAGTGAAGACTATTGACCCCTTTTTCAGTCTACAGAAAAATAACACCTGGGAAGGGATGTTACATGGTATAACAGATGCAGGCCTGGTATTAATGCATTGGATATATTTGGATCTGAAATAGTAGGACATAAATAATATAAGCTAGTAAAAGTGTTGTATGTCTTGGTTTTAGTCTTTTTCTGTTTCCATTCTGATAATTACTGTGGAAAATGTCTATTGAGAAAACACTTAAAATTATCAAAACTGTTCTGAAAAGTTTTTTTAAAAAATCAAACACTTAAAAATGAGATGATGGCATTTCTCCTCTCAATGTTTACAGAGATACTCTGAAAAAATGAGTCATGAGTTTTCGAGATCCGATCAGAAGTTTGACAACATCAACATTTGTTTTATTGAATTAATATTTTACAGTGATATTTGAGGTTGAAGACAAATATATTTTATGAAGAATCCATACACTATTTCTTGACATTTCCCTGCTCTGTCAAAAGAGATTTGTCTACACAAAGTTTTCAGATTTGCTACAGATACTCTCAGAGGCAAACAGCACCTTTTCGTTCCTGGACTTTTATCCTCTTACATATCTTACCACTTGAAAACATCAATTCTTATTTAATCTCATAAAAGTCAGCAAAGGCAGCCCTGGTTCCACTTGGATGCGGGGCCACCAATTAAAGTGTATGTTTTATGCCATTCCAACAATATTATTCTCTGGAAGAGAGTAGCATAGAGAGAAGAAGTGACTACATACTTACCTGGGCCCATGTGATGTGATATGTAGATGACTTGTATGATGACCGTTGGACAGACAGCAACGTAACAAATCTCACTTTTACACTTCATTTTCAGACTCATCACCACCATCAAATCTTCAAAGTGCATCTTCATTTCTGGTATAAGCTCTATCCAAGCATTTAATGGAGCCAAATGTTTGAGGAGAGGGGGAGACCAGCACTATTCTCCTTCACAGTCTCTCTTTCTAGGTATCATTGAAATATCCAAAACATGAAAACTTCTTCTATGAATGTGGGATCTTCAATCTTGATCGAGGATGGGTCTTCTGCAACTATATTAATGTAATGTCAACCTGAAACATACTCTCACACACATATGCATCTTGCAAATTTTGGTAAATATTTCAAATATCAAATGAAATGTCTCCCTACTAGCAACCTGCCAGGTTTCATAGGTACAGCTATTTCCAGCATTGACTTAGTTATTTGAAGTATTTATCTATTGTCCTTCATCAATTAGGGTTCTTAGAATGGTGTACTATCAGCTGGTTTGACAGTTCTCAGCCCATAAATTTACAGTCCAAGCAGACTTATATTCCAGATGAGGCATGATAGACAAGGAAAAGGCAATGGTGGAGTGAGAAAGTTGTTCAGCAATTTCTGTCTCTTATCCTTCTGCCTCAGAAGCCAAGGTAATGGTGCTTAGAAAGGAAGAAGAGACCCTCACCAAGTGCTGGGGCATTGGCTTGATAGAGCAGTATCTGCTTGCCCTTCCTCTTCCTTTAGTGCCACAGCCTAAAGAGGACCTTTGTACCTTCTTGCCATGTAAGTGTTTAAAATTAAAGAGCTTTTAAGGAAAAATAGGTAATGACCTCTGTACAACACTAACATGAATTAATCCATAGGGATTCAAATCCAGGCCTTTAAGACTTAAGCACTCAAAGATCAGACAGCTCAACTCTCATCCACATTTATTTTCTTTAAAGAAAATACATATATATTCTTCCTGCTGTGTGTTTTAAGTAATTTGTGAAAGTTGGTACATTTCTATCAAAATCAACTGAATGAACACACTCAAATAGAATCCATTTTGAGAAAAGATTTGTCCATGTTTGACCCAGAGGGATTTTCTTGGCAGCTATATCCATGACATTGGCAAAGTGTCAGTGGTGGCTGGTGGGTCTCATATTTCAACAAGTAAATCCACTCTGATTTGGACTTGGACTTTCTGCAGCTGTTCCAGGTTACATGGTCCACAACACTGTTCCCAACTAAAGCTTCAAACCAGAAGAGTTCTTCCACAACCTGAGCAAACCTGCAAGAGTAATACCTATAAAAGTGACAATGGGATCACTGCTCACCATGGCACCTGATCTAGCAGCCACCCCTGCAGAGCGTGTAATACTCGATGGAGTCCATTGGTAGACTTGCAAAGAAGAAGGTCTTGTGTTTATCTAAAGGTCATGATAGCAGATGATTTCTAGACTTTTATGTGGATATTAATCCAATCCAAATTCAATCTACTGATCACTTGCCATTATTATTATTCTATTATGACACAGCAAACAAGATAGATATGCTGGATTTCGTATCACAAAACCACAAGTCGAACACTTCCCAAGTGTCTAGGACTGTGTGATGTATTTTCGGATAATGCGTGCAGATCCCAGTAGGATGGCCTTTTGCAGTTGGCAGATCATGATTTTGTCAATGTTTATTGTTTCCAAATGCCGGCTGAGATCTTTTGGCATGGCACCCAATGTGCCGATCACCACCGGGACCACCTGCACTGGTTTCTGCCAGAGTCTTTGAAGTTCAATCTTGAGGTCCTGATAGTGGCTGAGTTTTTCCCTGTTGTTTTTCGTCAATGCGACTGTCACCTGGGATGGCAACATCAATGATCCAAGCCTTTTTCCTTTCCACAACTGTGATGTCTGGTGTGTTGTGTTCCAGAACTTTGTCAGTCTGGATTTGGAAGTCCCACAGTATCTTTGCGTGCTCATTCTCCAATACTTTTGCAGGTTTGTGATCCCACCAGTTCTTTACTGCTGGAAGGTGGTACTTGAGGCATACGTTCCAATGAATCATTTGGGCCACATAGTTGTGCCTCTGTTTGTAGTCTGTCTGTGCGATTTTCTTACAGCAGCTGAGGATATGATCAATGGTTTCATCAGCTTCCTTGCACAGTCAGCATTTTGGGTCATCAGCTGATTTTTAAATCTTGGCCTTATTATTATTATTATTATTATTATTATTATTATTATTATTATTAAGTACGAGGATATTGGATGAATGGATTTTAATCATGAGTTTTATATTTTATACTGTATTTAACTGTTTGTAATAGATTTTATATGCTGTTTGTTTTTAATGATGTGTCGGCATTGAATTGTTGCCAATTGTACGCCGCCCTGAGTCCCTTCGGGTGAGAAGGGCGGGATAGAAATATTGGAAATAAATAAATAAATAAATATTATGATGTTTATTTATACCCCATCTTTTTTCTCCACAAGGAGACTCAAAGAGGCTATTCACTTTCATATAAGTATGGGGGGAATTGCGGGGTCTTGGGGTGTGGGGGGAGATCCTACCCAAATATTTCACAAATAGAGTCTACAGATCTCAGGATCTGAATTTCTCTAGTTTTTCAGTCATCAAAATAAGAGGGAGGGAAATCAGAATGAGAGCACCACCTTGAAATGTGTGAGTGTTTTCCTAATTCATTAAACTGGATGGTTTGGATTATAATAGTATATCCTGGGCAACTGAAGCTGATGCTTAATGACATTGCTAAAATCAGTGGCATTTCATTTTTAGGTACCAAGGTTTTGGCCCTGCAAACTCAGAACCTGGAACAGGCCTCCCCTAGCAACTGTATTCATAAACTTTGTTGCAATGTTGCATGCTTTCACAGTTTCTTTGTGCCCGTTCAGAGACCTCCATATCCATCCTTAAATGTTGCCTTTGACAAAAGTCAGCATCAGCTTCTAGATTCCCCTTGCGAACGTAAATAAAATAGCTTAACCCTGGCTCCTTGCTGTGTCCCCATGCTGCCTACCCAAGTACATTAAATTAGTCATTTAGTGCATTATTCCCCTTATCAGTTATTTGTTCTGCTGACTTATGGGGGAAACAGAAATTGGTGTAACAAATTTGCCCTTTGAACAGGTTTATTATTGCATTATTCCTTTATGGGGTCTGCAACATAATTGCACAAAACGATGTTGTAAATCCCCACCGGAAATGATCTTCTCTCTCTGGCCCAGCACCCGATGTCTAGAGGACATGCAAGGTATGTTTCCCCTTGTCTGCTATTACCGTGATCTTCTACATGTTCTTCTCTGTGCATTAGAGGACACAGAGAACTGGGGACAAAGATTAACTGGTCCTGAATGGCGAACGGGAGAGAATAATTTTTTTGAAAGCAAGCCAACAGACTCTTTGAGCAAAACTAACTACCAGCAAAACATTTTGTTCGCTACAAAGGTTGACTCAAAACCCTATTCCCCCAGCATATGAATTAGGAGAACAATTGTGTGATTATGATTAAAAAAAAGAGAGCATTACATTTTATGTTCTGCTATAATTGGTATTTATGACAATTTATGTAAACAGTAATGAAGCCTATGTGATTTTTGTGGGGAAATTGCATTATGACGCCAATGATCGTTACTGTTAATTTTCCTGAAGATGATGGCAATCAGCAGGCAGAGTTTCATTGTAAATAGGTTAATTTAAAATTCAAACACTGCTGGTATTTCGAAATGAGTTCACATTTGATTTTTGAAAGTCAAGGATGTCAGGGGTGGGGTGGGGGAGATGGGGGATTGAATATGTTCCCCTAATTTGCATCCAAAACTATGGGAACAAGAAGGCAAGAAAAGTTGGTTTCACATGATCGGATGAGACTCAACAGGTTTGGTCACAAAGCTGGGCCAAATATTTCCCCTACCCAATTTTGCTTACTTTGAGTGAGGGAGATATGAGATCCATTGGCTGAAGAAAGCTGGCATCCTTAGACTGTCTCTGTGTGTGCTGTCTCGATACTTACGTTTTTTCTTGTTTTGCAAGAGTTTGTAACTGGAGTGGTAAATCCAGAAAACTTCCTCAACCTAAATGTCATATGCAAATGATGCCGTACCATTTGAATGGGTGTTCTGCCTTCAGGAGATCTAGGACATTTAGAGGAAGAGGAAGGAAAGGGAGAAAATATCTATGTGTATGGATTTTAGATTCAAGTGATCAGATGCCATACATTTCATCTCTACTCACTGTCCATATTTTTGGTATTGAGAAAGAAAAGAGAGGCAAAGCAGCAGGAGTCGTAGCAGAAAAAGAAGAGGAGGAGGAAGAGAGACAGGGAGGAAAAAGAAGAAATCTATAAGCATTGTCAAAGGAATAGGAAATAACTCACATAAAGGATTAAAGGAAAAAGAGGCATGGGAAAACAATAATAAAGAAACAACTTTCTCTGATGTTTCAGTTAAAAGTTCTTTAAAAAAATGTTTTTTCTCCCATTGTCAAATTATACCAGGATTTCAACCAGA
Source organism: Anolis carolinensis (assembly GCF_035594765.1). NCBI lineage: Eukaryota > Metazoa > Chordata > Lepidosauria > Squamata > Anolidae > Anolis > Anolis carolinensis. The sequence continues at coordinate 317,231,601 of NC_085842.1, forward strand.
AGCTCACATCACTGGATGAGCTGCCTAAGGAACAAACAAGATAACGGACTGTTGTTTTTAAATATGTTGTTCACCTGAATCCCATTATTGGTAGAAAAGAGGGATATAAATGAATTAAATAGGTAAAGAAATACAAATGTTATGAGATCCAGGTTCCAAGTTTTCTATAAGTGCAAATCAGCTGCAGATAGCTTGATGTGCCCCCTGAAGACCCTCACTGTTTACCCCTAGTTAAGCCCTTTTTAGTTAAAGGGATGAATATTTCATGTACAATTTCTGGGGAGTCAGTCTAGACAGCCTCTTTGCATTTGAAGCCTCTGTCACCCTGCCCCTTTAAGAATCCTCTCAGGGATGGAGCCTCAGGCAAGGTGCTTCTGGTTCTTGGAAGAGTCAGCCTTTTTGTGACTGGAAGGGTGAAGAGAGAGGAAGGCCTAAAGGTCTACAAAATAGCACATCCAGTCGGAGTTGTATTCAAGTTCAGTCAGAGTTAAATATTGAGACCATCTTAGAGAGAGCTGAACATCATACAAGAAAGAGACAAGAAGAAGAAATAAAAATTCAAGAGCCTCAGTTCAACTAGTGTCTATCCCTCTAAGACTTTACCTATCCTCATAAAGACTTTTTAGTGAGACCCAGGAGGAGAGAAAATCTAAAATTCTTGCCAGTTAATAAATTCATGTTTAATTCTTCTATCTGTCTTCTATCTGTTCCCTGCGCAGTCAGTTCACCCTCCAAGTAGTTAAGATTGCGTGGGGGCAGAACATAGGTCCAAACCAGAGTAGAGAAGTTTTAAGGACCACTTAAACATTTTCTACCAATGTTTTATTTATTTATTTACAGAATTTATATTCCGCCCTTCTCACCCTGAAGGGGACTTAGGGCGGATCACATTGCATATATAAGGCAAACATTCAATGCCATAACATAGAACAGAGACAGAGACAGATGCAGGCACGGGCTGGCCTCGAACTCAAGACCTCTTGGTCAGAGTGATTTGTTGCAGCTGGCTGCTAACCAGCCTGCGCCACAGCCCAGCCTGTCCACTATGGGCTGTTTCTTCTCTCTCAGTCAGATTATAATAATATTTAAGAATGTTTCACATCTTTTCCCCAATACATGAGTTGGAAAACTGGAAGAGAAAAGTTTAGGTACTTTCTTCCTTTGCTTGTTCTGAGCTTATATGTTTTCCAGTCAATGATGTTCATTTAAAAATAAAACAAACAAACAAACAGAGAAGCACAGAGTTAGGAAACTGTTAGATGTATTTGTGTAATACCCAGCTTTGGCCAGGAACCTGCATAAAAAGACAAGAATGAGGCCATGTTTCCTTTTTGAAAGATTTAGCCATATTCTCCACCCTCAGCAGTGCTATCTTCACATTACAGTAAATGTTTGCAGAATTGGGACCAGATCCTTATCAACAAAGCAATACTTCATCTGACTCTGTGCACGGCTCTAGCACACACTCTCTGTTTGCTAATGAACATGCTGTTTACATTTTCTCAGATGGGAAATTGGCTCATGGGGTGCATTTCCTTGTAGAATCAATGCATTTTGACATCACTTGAACTGTCATGGCTCAATGCAATGATATCCTGGGTTTTATAGTTGGGTAAGTCCTTGTAAAATTATAGATTTTCACATTCTAGGGGCTGAGAAGGGCATAAAGAGACAGCAGAATTGGCATTGTATCACTTCTGGCCAGGCTTTTCAACTAATAGCCAAAACCAAACCAAACAGCATCATCAACAACTAAGCAAATTTTAGGTAGAGGCATTGTGTGCAGGATTCTGAAGATAACTGGTATGGAAAATGCCATGTTTTCAAAAGCTCCCCAATGAATTTTGGACAAAAGCCCCTTGAAAATAACATATCTCTATATATTTATATATCTGATATAGATATTGGAGAAGTTATGGGAATGGCAAGGGGCTCTAAAGATCACTAATCTGTGGGTTGGAAGGTCAGTAACAAGCTATAGGACCTGCTTTCTTAAATCACTGTCCTGAACCAATTAAACCAATTCCCATCTTCAACAAGGATCATTTCTCTTGGCAAAGTTTGTTCAACACACTTTCCGATTCTTAGCTTCATTTGAACAGGAGCCACTATAAATGATACATTTCACCGTAAAATAGATGAAGAATGAAAGAGCTTGGGAGCCAGCTCAGTCAAACGGCAGTGATGCCACCTTCTACATATCTTCACAGCAAGGTTGCTTTCAAGGACGACATTAACAACTTGTTCGCAATCTAATGACACATTTAGATTAGAGTTTGCAATGTACATAGCCATTTTCCCCCCTCCTGTTCTTTGCTAGATAAGATGTCTGATAGGAACATCTCCAGTAACCTTTCAGAATTCATTTACTTTGGGAGAACTAAAATAATAAAATGCCAGATGAATTAAGAATGATATTTCTTATAATATCAAGTGAAGACAATTTAAATAGCACATATGCACGAGCTTCTCGTAACAAATGATCTATTCATTAGAGAGTCAGGGGAGAGGGAGGGAACAGGAAGAAATAGTTATTTATTGATATCCTTGCATAGACTTGGCAAATTCTCCAACAAAGAAGTTCACCCAGTAAAGGAATCTGTTAGAAGAATAACATTATGACCATTGTGAGAAGAGCAACAGCCAGCACTTTTCATGGGGTGGCAAATCCATTCTGGGGTCTGCACTATTGTCATAACTTCCCTCTAGAGTGGAAAGAGTCAGACACAGAGGAGAAATCAGATTGGCAGGAATCTATGGCTCACAACAAAGATCTCTCCAAGTCCAAGGTTCTAGGAGTGAGGCAGAGATTGACCCTACTCCCCAGCAAAATGTGGCAGATACTGAGGGCATTTTATCATCACTTGCAGAGTGATGAAGGTTCAAGGAGAGATTACACCAATCTCAGTATCTGTTAAGTAGGAGACACTGACTAATCTGGCACACATTGCCTTGAGGCAGCTGTCTATAAATTTCCCAATAGCTACACATATTCTGTCCTCCAACTAGATGATACCCAAGGCCGCCCTCAATTCTGAAATACTGTGAGTTGTTCAAATTCCCTTAATTAGAAGTGCAAGATAACAGAATAACTTGTGAAGCTCCATACCCTGGCCAAATCCCATCGCTTGCTACACAAGCTTGTTTTGCAGAAAAAAAAACAGCATGTTCTGCATGGCAAATAATATTGCAATGCAGCAATTTCAAATCTGATACAGAAGGTGCAGATTTTATTGCACATAAAATAATGTTTTCTATACAAATCAACCATGTGACAACTTTGCACAGAATAAACCTTTCAATTCTGGATTTTTTGCATAGAAATGTATATTTATGCATTCAAATATTATTTTCCATGTATTGTTTTCTGTGCAGAGAATACTATTTTCTGCTCAAAACAATCTACAAATTCTTGAACTGCAAAGATTATTGTCAGATCAGGATAGTCCTTGCCATGGTTTCTCAAAACTCAAAAAACATGTTTTGACAATTTGCAATATTTTTCCATCCTTACTTACAGTCAAAAACTTATCATGAAGATCTCTCATTATTCATTTTTATAAGTTTAACTTGCATCTCCTGCCTTCTTTTGTTTTGCTCCAGGTTTCAAGACTCTGTGTTGTCTTCCTGCAGTAAAATGTATGTTTATTTTTAAGGCATTTTTCCTAATTCATATGTACAGTTTATTTAAATTTCACACATTCTCCCACTAAGTGAAGTGTATCTGTGCCTAGTTGTCCTCATTTGATCTGTTCACATTTTAAAATGTGTTTCTCATCTTGCAAACATTTAATTTTTCAGACATTCCATGTAGGCAAAATGCATATGGCCATAATCTTGGGCAAGTTTCCAAATTACTTCTGGAATCAATGAGATGCAAAGATGCTTTAAACGGGAGGCATTGGGCTCATTATGCAAAATCTGAACAACCTTGCCATTAGCGGAAGACTTTTTGCTACTTATCAAAAATGTTTCTACTTGTTGGAGAGTTTTAAAGAAAGAAGGATCTTGAAAATGGGAAGCAATTTGAGACGTAGGGAAAGCAGAGTATTATTCAGGTTCCTTGACCATTTTAGTTCCCTTTCCAGGCCATCCGTTTCTTCATAAGAGAGTGATTCCTTGGAACATTGCTACTGATGAGAAATGTTTGGACCCTGATGAGGGAAAATGTTCATGTCATTTGCAAAGCTGTGTTTGCTTTGGAGTAATGCAAAGTTTTAGGTTTGTGGAAACAGCATAAATTTTACCCAATTATGCCTGTAAGACTGGTTTTTGGGAGCCTGCATATGGTCAAGGAAATTAGCCTTTGCCTTCAGTGGACAAATTTATTTTAAAAAGCAAAGATTTTCCTTTCATGTTCCAGTTTCATTAGCATCATTGCAAATGTCATTATTTGTTCAGAATAGGAAAAGCAAGCATTTACAGCAAGAGAAAAAATAGCATTTGCAGGATAGACAAAATTGTCAGGACCCAGGCAGCAGAGCACCAATAACCATACACAGAGGCCAGAATCTATCTAATATCTTTATTAAGGAAATATGTAAAGTTAATAAAAGCAAGCGTATGAATTAGTCCAGGAGTAGACCTTTCAGGAAAGGTCAAAATTAGTCCAAAGAAGCAATGTCCAATATGAAATATTAAGGTCCAAAGTTGTAATCCAATAACCGAAACACTCACTTTGCCAGGCAAAGTGAGGGGAGATGACAAGGTCTTTTAGTCCATGAACTTGAACGAGGCTAGGAAGTAACTTGATTCTTGGAAAAACAAGGCTTGGATACAAGGCAGCAAGGAACGAGGAGCAAGGACAAGATCCGTGGTATTTACTTGGCAAAATCCGGGAAACAAGGCAAGGCTGGGTCTTGGAAAGCAAGCCAAAATCCGTGGAAGAACAAGGCTGGAAAACGAAGGCTTGAATCAGGAACAAAGGCTTGGAAGCGGAGTAGCTGTCCACACACACTACTCCAGTTGCTGACGAATTGACTCCGCAAGATCCCTCCGGGAGCAAGGAACCTAAATAGGCCTTGTTTTCCCCACCAGAGAACACTTCTCTGGGGAACCAGAAACGAAAGTCAATCTCTGTGTCCAGATGTATGACTCCCTAAAATTTCTCATGGGAACAGGCTTTAATCATCTGAATGCTTTGCTGCTATTCTCAAACTCCTGCGATTAGCCTGTTGCACTCCTTTCTGCTGGAGAATGTAATTACGGCGCGAAAAAGGGGGAGAACTCGACTCCGGGCTTGTTTGGGAGATTTCTGGAAGACAAGCCTCCTGCAGGTGCAAAGGCTCAATTTCTGGCTGAAATGGTTCCCTTTCTGGCTGAAATGGAGGAAAACCCAAGTTCTCCTCTTCGTCAGTCACAACAGCACTAGGAATGGGACTACATGGCCCATGAGTCATCACACTATCCCCCTCCTCAAGCCCCCTCTCAAACTGGGACTCTCTCCCCGAGGCGCGAGGCCGCGGTTTGGCGGGATAGGTCTGATGGAAGCCATAGTTTGCAAAGAACGGGGTTTCCTTAATTGAAGCCTGGACCCCATTATTGTAGGCAAACTCCGACAGTGGTAACAGGGAAGCCCAATTGTCCTGTTGGTAGTTTACATAACAGCGAAGGTACTGTTCCAAAGTGGCATTGGTGCGCTCAGTTTGCCCATCTGTTTGAGGATGATGAGCCGAAGATAAACGAGAGTCTATGCCCAATAGTTTTTGTAGTGCCTTCCAGAAGCGAGAGGTGAATTGGGACCCACGGTCAGTGACCAAACTCTTGGGCAATCCATGCAATCTGAAAACATGTTGGAGAAATAGATCTGCAGTCTCTTTGGCCGTGGGAAGGCCTTCGCAGGGAATAAAATGGGCTAACTTGGTGAAAAGGTCCACCACCACTAGGATCGTGGTGAATCCACAGGAAGGTGGTAGATCAGTTATAAAATCCGCAGAGATTATTTCCCATGGGCGAGATGGGGTAGGAAGGGGATGCAGAAGCCCTGAGGGCTTTTCCCTTCTTGTCTTGGAGCGTTGGCATACTGGGCAGGTGTTGATATATTTTTCTACATCCTTGCGGATCTTGGGCCACCAGAAATCTCTTAGGATCAAATGCATAGTTTTGAATAGCCCGAAATGCCCTGCTGGCTTGCAGTCATGGCACAAACGAAGTGCCTTTTCCCTGCCCGATCCTGGGGGGATGTAAACATGATTTCTATAGCAAAGCAGCCCATCCTTAAGCGAAAAGGGAAAATGTAGTCCTTGGCGAAGTTGGTCCTGCGCCCAGGCATCTGCTTGCTGACTAGCCCTGATTTCTTGAGCACAAAGGGGCCCTGGAGTAGAGGGAGTTGATTCAATGGGAGTGGATTTGGTGTTCCCCACTGTGAGCGTGGCAAAGTTCCCGGGTTGTAGCAGCTGGGACTCAAAGGTCTCCTTGCGTCCTGCAGCGTATTCCGGTTTCCGTGACAGAGCATCTGCTTGCTTGGTCTGGGCTGGGGTTACATAATGAATTTGGAAGTTAAAACGTTCAAAGAATAAAGCCCAGCGTTGTTGTCTCTGATTTAGCTTGTGGGCAGTTCTTAGATGCTCTAGATTCCGATGATCAGTATGGACTTCAATGGGAAATTTGGCCCCTTCTAACCAATGTCTCCAAGTTTCAAAGGCTGCCTTTATGGCCAATAGTTCCTTTTCCCAAATGGTGTAGTTTCTCTCTGGTGCGGTCAATTGACGGGAATAAAAGGCACAAGGATAAAGATGATCTCCCACCGGTTGTAGGAGTACAGCCCCAATTGCTACATCGGAGGCGTCCGCCTGCACAACAAAAGGGGTTTCAGGATCTGGGTGCTGAAGGATTGGCTGGGACGTGAATAATTTCTTTAGTTGCTGGAACCCTTTCTCTGCTTGATCTGTCCAGCGGAAGGGCTGTTTCCCACGGATGCAGCTGGTGATTGGGTCAGACCAGCGGGCAAAATCTGGAATGAACTTGCGGTAATAGTTCGCGAACCCCAAGAATCGTTGCACCTCTTTTTTGTTGGTCGGCGCCCGCCATTCCAATACTGATGAAACTTTTGCCGGGTCCATGGAGAGCCCTAGTGGCGAGACGCGGTACCCCAGGAAATCTACCTCCTGTAGATCAAAAGCACATTTTTCCAGCTTGGCATAAAGTCCATGATCCCGCAAACGTTGTAACACCATTCTGACGTGGTTCTCATGTTCTGATTGTGATCTAGAAAACACCAAAAAATCGTCCAGGTAGATGATCAAGAACCGATCTAGATAATCCTGAAAGATGTCATTGACAAAATGCTGGAACGTTGCGGGAGCTCCACATAATCCATAATTCATAACTCGGGACTCGAATAATCCGAATTTAGTCTGGAAGGCGGTCTTCCACTCGTCCCCTTCTCTGATGCGAACTAGATTATACGCTCCCTGAAGATCCAGTTTGGTGTAGACCTTGGCTCCTCGAAGTCGGTCTAGTAGGTCCGAGATTAAGGGCAGGGGATAGCTGTTCCGCTTAGTGATATTGTTCAATGCTCTATAGTCCACCACCAAGCGTAATTCCCCTGACTTCTTTTTCACAAACATCACTGGGGAAGCGGCTGGGGATTGAGAGGGTCTGATGAATCCCTTGCGAAGGTTTGACTCTATGAACTCCCTGAGAGCTTCTTGCTCCAGTTCAGTCAGGGAGTAGAGATGTCCTCGCGGGATCGGGGCCCCCTCCACCAAGTCAATGGCACAGTCATAAGGTCTATGTGGGGGTAATCTCTCGGCCTCTTTTTCATTGAATACATCCCAATATTCTGAGTACTTCTTGGGCAAGGTGATAATGGGTTCAGTGTCTGTGGTATGGCAGATCTTAGCTACAAGGCAATGGTTTTGGCAATATTTTGAAGCAAACTGCAGTTCTCTGTTGGACCAGGAGATGCTCGGGTCGTGAAGTGTCAGCCATGGAATACCCAAAATCACAGGGAAATGGGGAACCTCAGTAACAAAGAAGGAAATCTCTTCCATATGTTCCCTTATCCACATTCTGGTGGGTTCCGACCACTGACTTACGGGACCCGTCTTGAGGGGGCGGCCATCGATGGCTTGCACCACACGGGCATTCTTGAAATCATGATATTGTAATCCCAGAGAGTCGGCATACTCTCTATCAATGAAATTGTTGGTGGCTCCGGAGTCTATCATGGCATGGACCATGACGGGCCCTTTTTTTGCTGACCACAAGGTGACCACTAGAAGAAACAGGACCCCGGTTGGCGGCTCTTGAGTGGGTTTTTTGACCGGGTTGGCGAGCCTCTCTACGCCCGGTCGCTGGCTTCCCCCGCCGGCTGTGCGCCAGCCGCCTCAGACGTCTTCGTCTCCGTGGAGGACGCCGCCGCCAGACGGGCGGCAGGCTTCCCTTTGGCTGGGCATTCTCTGGCGAAGTGGCCCCCGTTTCCGCAGTACCAACAGAGATTTAGGCGTTGGCGGCGGGCCTTCTCGGCGGCATCTAATCTGGGACGCACATTGCCCAACTGCATCGGCACCTCCTCGCTCCCTCTGGGGTATGGGGCTGGTGGCGGGGGTCTCCATACTGGGCGCGGCTGGACGCCGGTGGGAGCGGGAGGTTTCACCCCAGCTCTACTGCTCTGGCCTCGGACCCATTGTTTTCTGTTGGCAAGCATGACTTCAGCTCGTAAATATTGATCAATGAGTGCTTCAAGAGAGTGGGGAGGATCCACCTTGGAGATTTCTTCCAGCATCTCAATGTTGAGGCCCTCCCGAAATTGTCCTCTAAGGGCTACATCGTTCCATCCAGTGTTGTGGGCCAGCACTCGGAACTCGGCTATGTACTGGGACAAGGGTCTGTCCCCTTGGGAGAGGCGCCGGAGTTTGTGGCCGGCTGCCTCCAAATTGTCCTCGATTCCCCAGGTCTCCTTAAGGTGATCCAAGAAGTGTTGCGCTGACCTTAGATGTGGGGAGGCTTGGTCGAACAGTGCCGTCGCCCAGTTGGCCGCTGGCCCGTCTAGGAGACTGTAAACCCACGCCACCTTGATGTCTTCTTGGGGAAACTCGGCAGCACGGGCCTCTAGATAAGCCTGGCATTGACGACGGAAAACATGAACCTTAGAAGCTTCTCCAGAAAACTTGGTTGGCAACGCCATGGCCGGGAGACGGATTCCGCGTTCCTTCAAACCCTTTATTTCCCCATCCTGCGCATTGAGCTTATCACGGATCCGGTCCACCTCATCCTTGTCGATGGTGTAGCTGATCGGTTGGCCACCCGGCCCGGCTCCGGTAGACATTCTGGCCTAGGTTAATTGGTGCTTAGGGTGGCGGAGTCAAACTGTCAGGACCCAGGCAGCAGAGCACCAATAACCATACACAGAGGCCAGAATCTATCTAATATCTTTATTAAGGAAATATGTAAAGTTAATAAAAGCAAGCGTATGAATTAGTCCAGGAGTAGACCTTTCAGGAAAGGTCAAAATTAGTCCAAAGAAACAATGTCCAATATGAAATATTAAGGTCCAAAGTTGTAATCCAATAACCGAAACACTCACTTTGCCAGGCAAAGTGAGGGGAGATGACAAGGTCTTTTAGTCCATGAACTTGAACGAGGCTAGGAAGTAACTTGATTCTTGGAAAAACAAGGCTTGGATACAAGGCAGCAAGGAACGAGGAGCAAGGACAAGATCCGTGGTATTTACTTGGCAAAATCCGGGAAACAAGGCAAGGCTGGGTCTTGGAAAGCAAGGCAAAATCCGTGGAAGAACAAGGCTGGAAAACGAAGGCTTGAATCAGGAACAAAGGCTTGGAAGCGGAGTAGCTGTCCACACACACTACTCCAGTTGCTGACGAATTGACTCCGCAAGATCCCTCCGGGAGCAAGGAACCTAAATAGGCCTTGTTTTCCCCACCAGAGAACACTTCTCTGGGGAACCAGAAACGAAAGTCAATCTCTGTGTCCAGATGTATGACTCCCTAAAATTTCTCATGGGAACAGGCTTTAATCATCTGAATGCTTTGCTGCTATTCTCAAACTCCTGCGATTAGCCTGTTGCACTCCTTTCTGCTGGAGAATGTAATTACGGCGCGAAAAAGGGGGAGAACTCGACTCCGGGCTTGTTTGGGAGATTTCTGGAAGACAAGCCTCCTGCAGGTGCAAAGGCTCAATTTCTGGCTGAAATGGTTCCCTTTCTGGCTGAAATGGAGGAAAACCCAAGTTCTCCTCTTCGTCAGTCACAACAGCACTAGGAATGGGACTACATGGCCCATGAGTCATCACAAAAATGGAGGGTTTGTATGACCCTCTCAATTCATTTGTGTACATTTTGATGGAAGAACTGTCCATGCTTTCTACAGAAGGAAACACACACTTCACTTACTGACAGGAACACATTGTAAAAACTCACAGTGAAAATGTACACATTTCTAAAAGACACAATCTTGCATCTAAACTATAGAATGAATGCATTTCAACACCACTTTAACTGGCTCAATTTATTGATTTTTTACTTATTTACAGTATTTATACCCCACCCTTCTCACCCCTAAGGGGATTCAGAGCGGCTCACAGAACACACATATGGCAAACTACACAATTAACAAGGACAGACAACACAAACAGAGGTAAAGGCAGTTTCTCCCATCTTATTTCTGGCATCTTGGAGGCTGTGCTCCATCTTCCATGCTGATAATCTTTTTCTCCTGATCAATATCCTTAATTATCTCCTCACTAAAAGCAGTACATATTTATGTACTCACATTTCTGATTTCGACTTGCTAGGTAGGCAGGTGAGCTGGGGTTAAAAGCCGACCTTTTGATCAGCAGGGTTTTATGCAGCAAAGTGGTTTAACCCGCTGTGCTAAGCCCGACCAATGCTATGGAATAATGGGAGTTGCAGTTTCAAAGGTTTTTTCATCTTCTGTGCCAAAAATGCTGGTGCCTCACCAAACTACAAATCCCAGGATTCCATAACATTGAGCCACTGCAGTTCACGTGGTGTTAAAGTACAATAATTTTGCAGAAACATTTGGAAGTCATCACCCATCACCTCCAATATGAATTGCAATATTATAAGCTAAATCTTAGCATCAAAGGAATCCAATGGTTATATAGTCCAACTCCCTGCCTGTTCAGTTTCCAGTGGCAAAAGCATCCCTGAGACTTAGCCATCTAACCATTATTTTACAACCTCGGCCATGATTTTAAGCTCCCTCAATTCATTTCCTTAAAATAAAGAGAGTGATGAAAGTGTCTCCTTTTTGTTAATAATTGATTAATATTGTGCTGAACTATATGCAGAGTTAATTAGTTTGTGGGTTATATGATTTTATAATGTGAATTGTTATAACCATCTATCACATTTTAAAAAGTTATAAGATTCTCAGAATGCTGATTCCAGCAGATCATTCCTCCTGTACAATAAAAGTACTATGGTTGCTCTTTAACTGCCATGATTGCATCATATTGCTTTCATTAAACAGCTTAAAACATGGCTCTTCCGGTGTGCATTTGAACAACCAACAGCATGATAGACCCCCATCATTGAAGCACTGCTTCCTCTGACTTTATTTTCCTCCTTATCCATCTTATCCCAAATCTTCTCAGACAACTCTCCAACACTTGTCCATGCACTTTATTAAATGATCTTGATATGACCTTTTTTGGGCTTGGCCCCGTGTTAGACACCCAGAGTACCTTCGAGGAGATGGTGGCGAGATAGAAAAATAAAGTGTTGTTGTTGTTGTTGTTGTTGTTGTTGTTGTTGTTGTTGTTGTTGTATGACACAGCAATCAAGATAGATATGCTGGATTTTGTTTCACAAAACCACAAGTCGAACACTTCCCAAGTGTCTAGGACTGTGTGATGTATTTTCGGATGATGCGCACATATCCCAGCAGGGTGGCCTTTTGCAGTTGGCAGAGCATAATTTTGTCAATGCTTACTGCTTATACACTCCTAAGAAGTGAGATCTCACCCAGGATCCATCGGATCTGCAACTTCATGGCCAGAGAAGTTTTTATTTTATTTTCCACCCCACAATGTGCATGTGTGGAATCTCCAGTGCAACTGTCCTTAATCAGGCCCACCATAGAATCATAGAATAATAGAGTTGGAAGATACCTCATGGGCCATCCAGTCCAACCCCCTGCCAAGTAGCAGGAAATTGCGTTCAAAGCACCCCCGACAGATGGCCATCCAGCCTCTGCTTAAAAACCTCCAAAGAAGGAGCCTCCACCACCATAGAATGAGGTTTATGGACCTCACTACACTAAAGCATGGATCCACTTTAAATCCATTTCTATCTCCTGCAGAATTCTGTGGCTTGTAGTTAAGGGAAGGGTCTTTAAACCATTCAGCCAGGCAGGTCCTGGGTCTCACTAAACTACAAATCCCAGAATTTAGCAGGAGACAGAAACCAAATTTAGAGATGATCCATGCTCTAGTGTGATGAGGCTGTTGTGTGCTAATGAACACTATGGGCCTATTTCAGAGTATCCTCTAATTTTGCTTATCTCCATTTCAGGCTTTGAATAAGTTATAAATTACATCTTGGAAATCCACATTAAGTGGTCAGTACAGACATGCCCCTCGATTTGAATTCTTGTTATCTAAACCGTGTTAAGTAATATCAAGATGTCTACCTCCATGGTGACCAGACATTTTCCCAACTGATTCTAGGAGTCTAAATTGAGAGAAGTCATAGTCCTATCACTTTATTTTTCTTTGGTCAGACCTTGCCTGGAATAAAGCTGTGTCAAATTTTGGGCAAAGCAATTCAAGAAGGTTATGGACAAGCTGGACCGAGTTCAAAGAACAAGCGACCCAAATGGTAAAAGATCTGGAAGCCATGGATCCCTATGAAGAGTGGTTGAGGGAGCTGGGGATTTTCAGAGGGGTTCAGAAAGGACATTATAGCCATGTTTAAATATTTGAAAGGAGGTACCATTGTGGAGAGGGGCAGCTTGTTCTCTGCTGTTCCAGAGACTGGGCAAACTAAAGCCATGGGTTCTAATGGCCAGAAAAGAGATTCCACCTAAACACCAGGAAGAACTTCCTGATGGTTGGAGAGGTTTGGCAGTGTAATGTGTTGCCTGGGAGGGTGATGGAGCCTCTATTTCTTGAGCTTTTGAAGCAGAAGCTGAAGGCTATCTATTGGGAGTGATTTGTTTGGAATGTTCCTGGCAGGGATTTAGACTGGGTGTTCCTTGAGGTCTCTTCCAACTGTATGATTCTATGGAAATATTTACACTTAACTCCCAGTGAGTTCACAAGGGTTTGTTCATAAGAAAATGGGGGAAAGTTCCTTGCATTAAACTGAAGTGTAAAACTTCTGAAATGAGTATGACTTAAAAAGAGCATATGACATCAGAACTCAAAGGAATGCTGTGATGCAACATAAGTGTATACCAAGAGGCACATACATACAAGCACATGGGCAAATTCACAGTGGGAAATGTGAAAAATATATTTGTTCAAAAGTAGGTACTTTCTCAATCTGTTTTCCTCCTTCTCCCACTGTGAATTTGTCTGTATGCTTGTCTGTATGCGTCCCTTTGTATACAACTGCATTGCATGCCCACATTCTCTTGGGTTTTGCCATCATGTGTTCTTTTCAAATCCTTTCCCCACTTCTTATAAATATGTCTCTGGCATGGCTGTATGGAAGATGTATTTATTAAAAACATCAACCACCACCACCAAACAATGACAACCGCAACACTTGTTTGTGAATGATTAGGTGAATAATAATTTTATTACTGTCTCTGAGATCATTTTCTCTCCTGTCCCCTGAAGGTGAAATGTAAATGAAAGAGAAGCGGGAAATCAATTAAAAAAAGCCACAGCTCCAGAACATGAGAACTGGGAGACAGACGTTGGGGATGGGAGGTTGAATAAGCCCCCACGCAAGAACACACACAAAAACACACGTCTGTCTTTGCTTTCCCTTTCTCTCTCCCCCTTCTCTCCCCTTTTCTTTCTTGAGGCTTAAGACAAGTTTGGAGGCCAACCTCAATCTTCTCCTCTCTCCTCTGCACTCCACTGGCTTTTCTAGCCTAGAGCGAGCTTGTTATAACCTACTTAGGCAGTTGGAAAGTGTCAGTCAACACTTCCGAATCAATGGCTGCAGATGTGAGCTTGCATTCAGGGCTGTTTCTCCCTGGAAGTAATGAGCAGTTAATAGATTTTTTATCATAATTATTTAAACCACACCATCTTGCCAGGAGCGAAGGGGGGTTGAAGGAGGAGAAAGTTGTGGCACAAGGGGGTCCCTGCCCATGGAAATAGAAGGGCAATCAAAATAAGGCAAACGGCAGGTCCAAGCTTAAGATTAATAATAATAATAATAATAATAATAAAACTTTATTTATAACCCGCCACCATCTCCCCAATGGGGACTCGGGGCGGCTTACATGGGGCCATGCCCAGACACGATACAATATAACAAAATAAAACAATATATCATAACACAATATAATAGTACAAAAATAATCATATACATTACAACGCAAATCAGAGCAGACAGGGCGGGCCACATGAACATTTAATTAAAAACTCGGGAGAGAGAGGCATATAAATAAAGAGAACAGGGGTATAAGACGGAACAGTCCCAACAGTCCAAAGGATAGAATCCCAGGGGAGTAATCAAGAGGTATATAACATTTACTCCCCGAAGGCACATCGAAAAAGCCACGTTTTTAGATCTTTCTTAAAAGCCAATAAGGTGGGGGCTTGCCTGATCTCAGAGGGCAATGAATTCCACAGTCGGGGGGCCACAGCAGAAAAGGCCCTCTCTCTCGTTCCCACTAGACGGGCCTGGGATAGAGGCAGTGGTGAAAGAAGGGCCTCCCCGGATGAGCGGAGGGATCGAATAGGTTTATAATAGGAGATACGGTCACGAAGGTAGGTGGGTCCCAAACCGTTTAGGGCCTTATAAATGATGGTATTCACCTTGAATTGGGACCGGAAGGTGAACGGCAGCCAGTGGAGCTCTTTGAACAGGGGAGTAGATCTCTCCCTGTAGCTCGCCCCTGTAATTAATCTGGCCGCCGAGCGCTGAACCAATTGTAGTTTCTGGGCCGTCTTCAAGGGAAGCCCCACGTAGAGCGCATTACAGTAGTCCAGTCTAGAGGTAACTAAGGCATGCACCACCGTGGTCAAGTCAGACTTCACGAGGTATGGTCGCAGTTGGCGCACAAGTTTGAGTTGTGCGAAGGCCCTCCCGGCCACCGCCGACACCTGAGCCTCAAGCGTCAGCGCTGAGTCCAGAAGGACCCCCAAACTGCGGACCTGTGATTTCAGGGGGAGTGCAACCCCGTCCAGGACAGGTTGCCACCCAATACCCCGATCCGACGCGCGACTGACCAGGAGGGCCTCTGTCTTGTCAGGATTGATCCTCAGCTTGTTCCTCCTCATCCAGTCCGCCACAGCGGCCAGGCACTGGTTCAGCACCCGAGGGGCTTCCTTGGAGTCAGGTGGGAACGAGTAGTGGATTTGCGTGTCATCTGCGTAGAGATGGCAACGCCCTCCAAAACTCCGGATGACCTCTCCCAGCGGTTTCATGTAGATGTTGAATAGCATGGGGGATAGAATAGACCCCTGCGGGACCCCACAGGTCAATGGCCAGGGGTCCGAGCAGGAGTCCCCCAGCTTCACCATCTGGGAACGACCCCCCAAGAAGGACCGGAGCCACTGCAGCACAGTGCCACCAAGCCCCATCCCAGAGAGCCTCCCCAGAAGGATACCATGGTCGATGGTATCGAAAGCCGCTGAGATGTCCAAGAGAACCAGCAGGGTCACACTCCCCCTGTCCAGCTCTCTGCGGAGGTCATCCACCAAGGCGACCAAAGCCGTCTCGGTACTGTGCCCAGGCCTGAAGCCAGACTGCGAGCGGTCCAGAAAATCAGTGTCATCGAGAAACTCCTGGAGCTGCTTGGCAACCACCCGCTCCAGCACCTTGCCCAAAAATGGGAGGTTGGAGATTGGTCTGTAGTTGTTACAAATAGATGGATCAAGCGAAGGCTTTTTTAATAGTGGTTTTACTACCGCCTGCTTAAAGCAGGATGGAACTGACCCCTGAACCAAAGAGGCATTTATTATGGTCACAAACCAATCCAACAACCCATCTTTGGCCAGCTTGACCAACCAGGAGGGGCAAGGATCCAGAGCGCAGGTGGTCGCCCTCATAGACCCGAGAATCCCCTCCACGTCATCAGGAAGAACAAGCCGGAAAGAATCCCATAAGATCGAACAGACAGGTACCTCGGTTACCTCCTCTGGAGCTACAATTAAACTGGAGTCTAGCTCAAGGCGTATCTGAGCAACTTTGCCTGCAAAATGGTGAGCGAAATCGCTGCACCTAGTTGCCAAGTCATCGGGAAGCCCCTGTGCCTCAGGAGGCCGTAGGAGCTCCCCAACAACTCGGAACAACTCCGATGGCCTATTGGCCGCAGACGCTATGCGGGCAGTCGTGAAAGCTTTCCTGGCTGCTCGCAAAGCCACGGAGTAAGCCCTAATAGCGGCTTTAGCCCGTGCTTGGTCAGACACATCCCGAGATTTCCTCCAGATGCACTCTAGTCCCCTCCGCTCACGCTTCATCACGGCCAGCTCCTCAGTGAACCAAGGAGTCGACGTGGCTCTACGTAGCGAGAGGGGACGTTCGGGAGCGATCGTGTCCAGTGCCCTTGCCAACTCCCTGTTATAGCGATCAGCCAGGGCATCGACAGGATCGCCAGTCTCCAAGACAGGAAGATCCCCAAGAGACCTCAGAAGTCCATCCGGATCCATCAGTCTCCTGGGGCGGACCATCTTAATGGGTCCACCACCCCTGCGGAGGTTAGAAGAAACGGCGATACTTAAACAGATCAGATGATGGTCAGACCATGACAATGGAAAAATATTTTGCTCTTCCACTCTGACTGTCCCACCGTCCACAACAAAAACAAGGTCCAAGGTGTGTCCTGCCTGATGTGTGGGCCCAGATATAATTTGAGACAGCCCCATGGTTGTCATGGCAGCCATGAAATCCTGAGCTGCTCCTGTCAATGTGGTCTCAGCATGAATGTTAAAGTCTCCCAACACTATCAGTTGTTGGGAGACAAGAGCCGCATTAGAGACCACTTCTGCTAGCTCAGACAGAGAGACTGCTGGGTCGCGGGGTGGACGGTACACCAGCAGAATCCCCAAGCTGTCTCGGGCTCCCACCTTCAGGAAAACACACTCGAACCTCGGAGATTGCGGAACGGCGCATCTGATCAGGGCGATGGACTGCCTAAAGATCACCGCAGCTCCTCCTCCCCGCCCCCCAACCCTGGCCTGTTGATGCACCCCGAAACCTGGAGGACACAGCTGGGTGAGATTCACACCTCCCAGCTCATCCAGCCACGTCTCGGTGATGCATGCCAGATCCGCCCCCTCATCCAGGACCAAATCCTGGATGATAGCTGTTTTATCGTTGACGGATCTGGCGTTCAAAAGCAGGACCTTGAGGTTGGGGGGTCTGTCCTGAAGACTACCGCACCTAGACCTCTCCAGGGTCGCAAAAACTCTGTTGCGCTTCTCCCCGGGTCGATAGTGACCGTGCTTTCTCCTCCCCCATATCACCTCAATGGGGCCACCACCATGAAAGCCTTCTTCCCCCTGATGGATAAACTGGGTGGAATTGCCAGTTGCCGGGACTAGTCAGCTGTCCTGGCAAGGAGAGCCTCCAAGGGTACTTGTTTGTTTAGAGAAGGAGCTTCTCTCCACTAATGGGAGAGAGGGGTCAGTTGATTTATCATCAACATGAATGGGAAGGTGACTAAACAAGACTGGAGTCTTGTTGTGGGATTCGGAGATAGAGTAAGCATGACTTAGAATTGGGGATTCTTGAACGTCAATACTCAGCCCGATGTGCAAGGGGCGAATCAGTGGGTCTACCAGAACCCTCCTGAGAGTGATGCCCCATAGTTGCAGTTTGGGCCCACATAAAAACAATTTTTCCCTTAATATTTTATCTTCCAAGCCAATGATAAGACGCAAAGAGCGGTTCCAGGATTGGTATTCTCTACAAAGCCAGTCGATTGTCTTGATTCTCACTTCCGACCAGCTTATGGATAAAATTTGAGCAAGAGATACCTGGACTGCTCGCTTAGAAGTCCACCTGCCTCTGTTCAATCAGGGTCTGACTAATACATTCATCCTAGAGGGGATTTGTTTGTATGAACCTGCCATGTCAGTTCATCAGCATTTTTTCCTTGCCAAAGGAAAAGAAATATTCATCAGCTCTGCCACCGAGGGAGGAAAAAAAGTTTTCTTCCTTTTGTTCTGGTTTTCTCAAAGAAATCTCTCAGTACCGACGGCCACCTTTGGAAATTGAAATCTTATTTTCTCTTCCTCCATTGTTTTTACATTTTATTTTTTTCTCTTCCATTCCATGGAAAATACAGGATACTCAAATATTCTCCAAGCTTTCCTTGAGAAACAGGTATGGGATTACCTTTTAGAGAACTAAGCTCCCATGTTGTAGAAACTTTTAACTTTCCAATCAGACTAATGTGGTGATGCCCTTAAAGATGGCACAGCCAAGGTTTACAAAACAGGATTTTTAAAACACCTGTTTTCAATAATTTGTGAAATTTTATTTAATTAATATCAGTTTTGTATGATCAATTTTACAATTTGACTTTTAAACAGTACTCAGTTGCTTTCTTCCAACTGTGTTTTCGAAGGCTTTCATGGCTGGGATCACAGGGTTGTTGTATGTTTTCCAGGCTGTATGGGCATATTCCAGAAGTATTCTCTCCTGACGTTTCGCCCACATCTATGGCAGGCTTCCTCAGAGGTTGTGAGGTATATACCTCACAACCTCTGAGGATGCCTGCCATAGATGTGGGCGAAACGTCAGGAGAGAATACTTCTGGAACATGGCCATACAGTCCGGAAACATACAACAACCCTGTTTCTTCCAATACGCATACATCCAAGTGCAAAGTAGCTTGCTTTTTAAGGACAAAAATATGTTTGTTAAATGGTATGCTTTATACAAAATTCACTGTTTGTAAAACATCAAGAAATTTCACCCAGCAGGAAGAAAACATTTTGCATTAATAAGCAAACAAAGATTTAAAACCTCATTGTAGCAGCCAAAAGAACTTTGTTCCAGAAGGGCAGGAGGGAGGAGGAGAACAAGGGCAGGGAAAGACAAGGATTTTAGGACAGATTCACTTGATCCCAAAGTTGTTAAAATCAAGGTTGTAATCACTGGGTTTTAATTACAGCCCATTTGATTATAAATCACATTACACAATATAGTTATCTCCTATCTTGTTCTGTCCACTGTCCACAATGTGACAAAGCATTTGCCATTCCAGGTCAGCACGGGGATAAAGGCTTCATGTAGAGCTGCCATAAATTGGTTGGCCACCAATTAAGGATGCTTTAGCTGTGGATTTTTGTCTTGGCAGGGGATTAGAAGAACTGGTTTTTAGATTCTTTTGAGCTCTCAGCTGAGAAACATTTTCTGTCTTAATATAACACTCTTATTTACTGTTTCTCTGATGTTGTCCTTAGATTGTTGTCAAGACTGGAGGACAGTTAGACTGGAGTTAAATGTTTAAGCAATAACAGTATTCATAATCCAGGATAAAGTTCAGGTTTGCTGTAGATTCTAATCTTGGAAAAGGTAATTTTTCAGACCACGAGTTGCAGAATTTCCTACTGGTCATTTTGATTGGTAGAGTCTGGAAGTTATTGTCCATCCCCAACCCTCAACCCAACTTTCTCTAGTTCTGAGTTCCAGTGAAGCAAATTGAAATGCCTGATACAAAGAAATGTATTTATGGGAGAAATCAAGACTGGAGGACAGTTAGACTGGAGTTAAATATTTAAGCAATAACAATATTATGAATATTGTTAAAGTTCAGGTTTACTGTAGATTATAATCTTGGAAAAGGTAATTTTTCAGACCACGAGTTGCAGAATTTCCTACTGGCCATTTTGATTGGTAGAGTCTGGAAGTTATAGTCCAACCCCAACCCTCAACCCAACTTTCTCTAGTTCTGAGTTCCACTGAAACAAATTGAAATGCCTTTTACAAAGAATTGTATTTATGGGAGGAAAGTGACTTAATTTTTTAAAAACCCACCACAATTCTACTGGCATTTGATATAACTGGACACAGCCTGGCTTGCATTAATATTAAAATTCTTTTCATACACCTCATTACGAGTGAAGGGCTGATGGGATACGTTTCTCCAAAGCCCAAGAGAAACCCCATAAGCGTCATCTGCCAAACCAACATGTTTCCACTTGAGATTTCTGCACAGTCTGTTTTGATATTGCTCTCGGCACAAGGCACCAAAAGTCCCCAAGCACGTTGGAGATGGGGAAAATGCTGAAAGACACCCACCAGCTGGGACCTAAGGGGTGAGTTGCGCTTTCATATCAACAACCCCAAAGGAGAGAATCAAGCTTGAAAGAATCGGAATTAATTGCCATGGGGATTCTCTTGAAAGCAAACATCTCCCCCTGTACCACCCCCACCCTACATAGGAGACAAAAATATTAGCATAGAGAACAGCATGTTATTTTCCTCCTATATTTGTTGCTGAGATTGCCTTCCCAGAAGAGTAGACTTCTGATCTGTCTTGTTGTGTTCAAGAATGAGTAAATTTGCATCCTGGGAAATTGAGACCAGGATCCTACATCACTCTTGTAAAGTGAAACTTTACATTCGTATGCAGTTATGCAGTGGTCATACCACATCACATTTCAATGGGATAACAACATTGCCCAACTGATGGTGCATATGCCAGTGTGCCAGTTGATTTTCCCATTCTGAAATGGGAAATGCACAATGACTGTTTTTTGCAGCTCCAGTGAAGAAATCGATTGATTGAAGACACTGAGAAACAGTTTCACACCATCCAAGAATAGGAACAATATTTGCCAATTAATCAGTTCAAGTAATCAATGAAAGATGAGTCAACTTATGATCAGTTCAATTTACTCAATGGCTCTCTACTAGTTGGAACTAAACAATAGGATTTATATGAAATTGTTACATTTATGGAACAATGCTTATGGAGTGATGAACTCAAGATGACAAAACTGAGACCATCATGCTTTGGGCATATCATGAGAAGACATGACTCCCTAGAGAAGACAGCAATACTTGGTAGGGTTGAAGGCAATAAGAAAAGATGAAGACTGCATTTTAGATAGATAAGATCCATCAAGGAAGCCCTGGCTGCCCTGATTCTGCAAGTCCTGAGCATGAATGCTTATCATACTGTGACTTGGAGGTCTCCCATTCATGCAGTTGCCATAAGTCAAGGTTTAAGCTTACCACACTTAACAACATCACTAAAGATCATGGGAAGTGAGGTCCAAAAACCTGGTTCCATAGGTACTGAATTTTGTATATCCTCCAATCTTTGCTTCCTAGCAATTTTGCACAGTCTCAATTCCTTGCCTCCTAAAAAAAGAGACAGCTGCATGAAAGTTTTTTTTTCTTTGTGACTCTTGGCTTTGTTTGTTTTGTTGTTGTCTGAGAGTGCGTTAGAAATCTAGGCGGAGGGAAAGAAAAGGAATAGATATGGAGAAACAGATGACACAAGAATCATTACGATGCTTTCAAACATGCCAAAGTTTTGAGCCTTTAAAGGTTGTGTTTCTTTTATTTTATTTTTCAGAAATGTATTTATTTTCATTTACATTTAGATTAGCTTTGCAGTAGCAGATGGAAGGAATTTAAGTCAAATTACAATACAAGACAGACGTTAGAACCATTGAGAAATCAAAACAAAATAGCAACCTTCTTCATGTTTTTCTGTTGGTAGATCTGCTAAGAATAGCCCAAGAAAATTTGGGAGCCATATGGACCGCAGCCCTAACACTGACAGATCTGGATAGAGGAGATGGAGGATCCACACTTTAAATCTCTTTAGATGTCACAACAGAACAGAGGGAGGAATTTGCATCTGCCAAATGCAGCTGTATTACCATTCAGCAACATGGGGTATAGTTTAACCCCAGGTGTTCTCTAGCATTGCTAGATTTATGAAAACATAGACCTACAATGTAATCCTTTGATGATTGGAGTCGGAAACATGATTCCCTCTCTATATTTGGGAGTATATTCTATAAACTCCAGCCAAAATGGGTGATGGGCATGGATACTGGGGTTTGTAGTCTAATATATCTGGAAAATTCCAGGCTTTCTACTCTCATATTAGAAAACTCTTTACTGCTAGGCCAGCGTCTTCAACTCCAAATGTTAGACACTTAATTGCATCTCTCTCTCTGTGTTTGTGTGCCTTCATGTTGTCTGCTGACATATGTTGACCACATACATTCCATAGGATTTTCTTAACAACAAATACACAGAGGTGATTTTGCTAGTTTTTTCGTCTGAAATAAAACATACAGTACCTGGTATTTGAAAATTCTCGCTTTTAGTGTGTGGGTATTTTCTATTTTGTGTATCTATCTCTCTAGAATTATCTATTGATCTATATTCATTGTGATATTTTGGATAATTCAAAATGTTGGAGTGAAAATAAACACAAGGAACTAATTCAAGGAGGCAGATATGAGAGCCCATGTAATTGCATCTCTCCCTGTATCATCTAATACAACATTTTCACAAGAACTATAAAAGCAAGTGTTACATTGGTCTGCTCACCCACTTTAAAATTTAAACAAATGATATGTTACTCGGATCTCAAAACTAGGATGCATACAATAGCAATTAGAATGGTGTTTGCTGATAAGCAATATAGAATGGACTTTTGGTGACACTTTCTTCGGGTTTTTTTGCCCAGATATATCCATAAGCCTTTCATCTAAGGCTAAGAGAAAGTGGCTTGCACTATATTTTCATAACTGAAGCAGGATTCCAATACCTATTTACTAGGTTTCCTAGTCCAATCGTTAAGCCACTACATCATATTATGTTTTATTTGATAACAGTATAGAGTGAAGTTTTCAGTCGTGATCACCATGCCAAGGAGACACATTAAAAATGCTGAAATGTGTGCTGATCTAATTAATTGTTTCTCAAACTGTGGTCTTCCATGTTTTGAACTTCAATCCCCAGAATTCCTGACTGTTCGTCAAACCAACTATGACTTCTGGGCGTTGAAATACAAAAACACTTGGGGACTTGTTTGGAAACTACTGACTAACAACAAACCAGTTCTAGATATCACAATTTCCTTCAGAAGTAAGAGGTGTGTGTGTTTTTGCAAAGCAGTTTATTTCCCCTCAATCTAATGAGTCTTTTTGGCTTACTCAACATGAACTCCCCTCAACACTTTGTATTATTTATGCAATGCTTTTGACACGAAATAAATAAACTTTGTATTACAAGTGGAGCTGAAAAAGTATATAGACTGCAGCTAAGAAGTCCAAAGGAAACAGGGGAGTATTCAGGATCCAGGACTGTGGCCATCATGTTCCCTTCTAACCATAAAGTTGTGGGTTTTCAACCCTGAGATCCTACTTGTCATCATAGGCTATCACTTGCAGCCAAGAATGATTGCCTTTCACTTGTAGAGTCTTGGCTGTGGATTTGCAGGTGACTGTAGAGACCTATTCTTGATCCAGATGTTCTTTCGCAGTGAGGACATTGATTTCCAGAGCACTGTTGGTAACAGCTGACTTCCAGTTAGAACACTCGAGGGCCAGAGCTTCCCAGTTTTTGGCATCTATTCCACAATTTGAAAGGTTAGCTTTAAGCCCATCTTTAAATCTATTTTCCTGCCCACCAACATTCTGTTTTCTGTTCTTGGGAAACTTTCCATTCCGAGATCCTACTACACAAGTTATGATTGCATTTCCATATTACCCACACATTTTGATATCTTAGTAAGTTCATTTTCCTCATACATTTGAACCTCTGAGATTTAAAAGTTAAGTATAAGATTCAATATTTCCCTTGGAAAGGAATAATTTCATTTTCCATCTATTTATTTCCAATATCATTTCCATTTGTTATGCAACTCTTTATCAATAGTAACTGAATGACTGTACTACTGAATCACAATATCAAATATGAAACAGAGTGTATAACAAATCTTTATGCACTTTTGCATCGTGTTTTCCTATGTGCTCAATTCTGTTTCTGCAACCTTGAACTGAATGTAGTCATTTCACACAAGACCAAAATGACTGATGACTTCCACAGGTGAGCTTGCATATGTATGAGACAACAACAGAGTTTGACCAATTTCATGCTGCATTTCTAGGTATCTCTTGTGATGAATCTGAGTAAGATGGAGACAACTTGAGTTCCTCTGATACAGCAGCAACAGGGAAGAAAGAAGATGTGAATTCAGGTATAGGAATGCAATCCTTCACTGATATCCTTGAAGAACACAACAAATAATATTAGCAGTTTTATTCCTGCTGCTTTGCTGTTTTCATAGTCTGTTTGCAATTCAGGACTTCTTTGGAGCACAACTCAAACTTGGTATTTTTGAGCAGAGAACAACGGTATATGCATTAAAATATGTATTAAAACATGGCACCCTTATTCATGGATCCAATATACCTAGTGTCACTCACCCATGCTCCAAAGAATATCCTTCCCCAAAAATCCTTGTGGGTGTCTCTCTATAGCTCCTCCATTGGGATTCCACAGTATGTTTACAATCAAAGCATACAATAGATTACTGGAAGACAATAAAATACTACAATAAAAACTGGAAGACTTTTGGGACTCAGGAATGGAAGTGTTTGTGGGCTTCTCAATGTCCTCCAATGGTCTACTCCTGGTCCAAATATAGTCAAAATATAGGGTTCACTATTTTCCATGGTCTCAGGTATTTAAGAATATACATTCAGGTCTTGAAATGTATCCCCGGTGGATACAGGGATCTTACTGTATTTCTATGCAGAAATTGTATTTTCTGTGTGCAAAATACTGCTTTTTATGGCAAGAATTATGTTTTCTGCACAAAGGAACTATGTGACAATTTTGTGGACTAAATCTCAAAATGTGACAGGTCAGTCCTATTCAGGGTTTTTTCAACTCTTGAAAAACATTTTTTGACCATCTAATATTTTTGAAAACAGTAGAGTCTCACTTATCCAACATTCGCTTATCCAACATTCTGGATTATCCGACACAGTCTGCCTTTCAGCAGTCAATGTTTTTGTAGTCAAACTTTTCAATACATTGTGCTGTTTTGGTGCTAAATTCATAAATATAGTAATTACTACATAACATTGTTGTGTATTGAACTGCTTTTTCTGTCAAATTTGTTGTAAAACATGATATTTGGTGCTTAATTTGTAAAATCATAATGCAATTTGATGTTTAATAGGCTTTTCCTTAATCCCTCCGTATTATCCAACATATTTGCTTATCCAACGTTCTGCTGGCCCGTTTATGTTGGATAAGTGAGACTCTACTGTACTTTGGAATATTGTATGCAGGCCAGACAGGTGATAGAATTTGCTAATGGAAATGTAACTTGGGGAAGTGGAGATGGCAAAAACACAACATAAAGGCTGCAATAATATTCTGAACAAACAGGAATATGAAACTTAGATACTTTTGCCAGAAGTTTGGCAGTTTAATAGAGAGAAGAAATTAGATTTTGTATCTGCAAAGGACAAAGGGACAGTAAAGTGAAGGAACAGAAGAGAGAGAAAGGGGGGAAATGAAGCAAATGGTTTGGAGGAAGGGATGGGGGAGAAAAAAGTATTTCAGTCTTGGTAGTTAACAAGAGCAGATGTGAGAAAAGAAACATACGGTTATTGAGAAGCAGAAAGAAATGTTCCCCTTTTCAGCTATCCTTGCAAACTCTTGATCTGCTTTGCTAGTGTTCCTAAACCGACCATGATTTGTTGGCCGTGACATGAACCTCATGAAACTCAGCAAAAACCTGTTGAAAAATTATTTTAATTTTACTCCAATGGAGTTCAAAACTGGAAAGGGGTGATATGAAAATGCCACAGTGAGTCCAGTGCAGCACACTTTAAGCATAGGAACCTGATGCTGGGCAGGTTTTTAGTTCATTTTTTTTTAAAAAAAAAATTCCTTCCTTGATTCATTTGAGCTTGGTCCTGATCTCTGCCTGCTGAAGCAATATAAAATTTTGTAATAATGCCTACAGCATTAGACAAATATTGTAAAGTTTGGTGATTCTACAGATAGCAGCCTTGGCTGGAGATATGTCTAGCAATGACTCATCCACCTGAATGGGTTACAAATACGATTCATTTACAGATCACCAGTGAATCGGTGTGACAGAGGAAAAGAAACCTCAGTTAATGCCAGATGAAACTCTTCAAGCAGTTAAGGTTAGATGAGAAATAAAAGCAAAAAGAGACAGAAATAGAATCAGAACCTTGGAGTCAACTGTTCTGCCACTTGTGCACAGCTGCAAAGAGACCTACTATAATAACCGATGCAAAGCAGGAAGAATAAGAGACCTCTCCTACAAGAACCAACAAATCAAACTGAAATTTAAACAAGATTTGGGATGCTTTACAACTAGCAGGGGAAAACATTAAATGACAAAGTAGGGGGAGGGAAGCAATGGAAACAATACATTGAAAAACTATATAAAAGAGAAGAAAATATGACATTAAAAAGAACAAGTTGAAGATGAACTTACAATTTTAGAAAGAGATATGGAACTTATGGAAGCTGCACTCAGGGCACAGAGGAGAAATAAATCACCAAGAAAAAGGGCATACCAATAAGGTTGCTTCAGAAAGCTGCTTATTTCTGCTTCTCAATAACCATATGGAAAACAAAATAATGGAGCACAGTTTGGAAATGCTCAATATACTTTTCAGTTCTGAAAAAGGGACAGCAGACTGTTAAAACTAAGCTATCTTGGAGGTCTTTCAGTCCTGAGGTCACTATAAGTCAAATGCAACTTGGTGGCAGCTAATAACAATACATGGCATCAACAGGATGCCGGCCTCAGATTCAGTCCTGACAAGGTATCCAAGATGTAGACTTTAATTGTCAATGGCTTCACTGAATGGATTACCGATTCAGACTAAAACTTGCATTCACTGACATATACGGAATCATTTGGTGCAATTGTTTGCCACTATATGAAGTAGCCTACACTCTTCCTGGCTTTACTTCAGGAAGGAATATACTTTTCATTGGAAAATTTATTCCTCTGCTACCCACACACTCATCTTATTCAATCTGCAAATTTGTTAGGTGGTGCTTTTAAATACACCTTGTGCTGTGTGTTGCTTTCTAGTTTAATGCATATCTCTCCAGCACACTGCAGCCTTCCCAGCTGCCCACATTTCCTCATCTAAAAAAATCCATATGGGGGAATTACCCACGATGTCTTCCTTTGGGCTTTTATTAAGTGATTATTGTACAATGAAGAACAGAACATGCAGCAACGTACACCCCTCAGCCAGATTGTCACTAAGGTAATCATACAAGAATCCAGCAACCCACTCACCAGAATTTCACTGCAACATTTTTTATCCTTTGATATTTTTAAACACAGTTTCTTGTCTATCAAATGGTAGAAAAATGATAGAAAAACATAGAATGAAATTCTGACAAACTGTTATTTTGGTTACTGCTCACTGTGTATAGGCTTAAGCAATGAACATAGCATTAAATAGTTTAGGAGGTACATGTTAAAACCAGCATATTATATTTAACATTCCTTACAAGAAAAAAACAAACAAACACTGGGAGGCAAGGATTGAGACTCCACACTGGGGTTGCATACTATAAATTTCCACATATGGAAATATGCATTAATTGTACTGTGCAACCTTTGTAGTGAGTGGCAGTGCTGAATAACAAAATAAAGATAATATGCATCTGAATATCTGTGTGCAATGCAACTCTGCATGCTGAAGGACACAACTCCATTTCCACAGCTGTATGTGCCTTTCCAAAGACCCATAGGAACAAACAAACAAACAAACAAATAACTGAACAGCTACTGGAAGGATGCTTATGGAGGAGGAAGTTCAGACTTCTCTAGTTGTGAATTAACCATTAAGAAAATACTGTCAGAGTATTTGCAGCACAGCAGTAGTTGGATGGAAGTAGTGGAACGCAGAACGAAGAAACACTCAGAGACGTTGGTAAAACTATTTACAAAGTTTTACTGTATGCAGCAGTAATCAACACAAACAGACTTGCAGACAACAGACGAACACAGGACTGCTCTGTTCTCCAACAGAACTTGACTCGAACTCTAGGCAGACAGAACTCAACTGAACCGACGCAATCGTTATGCACAAACACTTGTGTCTGGATACTCCCTAGTTCCAGCCACGCATCAAGGTCATCATAGCTTCTTGGCAATTAACTCTTTCCACACTATGGTACATTCTGGATGATGCAATCAGTTGCAATACAAGCATGGCACAAATTTCATTTAAACACTATCAATACACAAATCCCACATTAACAAATACCCTCTTATATTCCCACCAGTTTATACTTGAAAGGTATGTAGAACCGAGATTGGGCTTAAGTAATAAATCTGAACACCCAGACAAGTTTAAAAGAGAGGTTATACTTTTTCAGATAACCTGGGGTGGTTTCAGACATCAATTTAACCCGGGAACAATAGCATTTTAAAAATGTGAAAGTTCCTGGGTTCTAGTCCACACATGCCCCGGCACATGCTTTTTGGGGTGGGTGTCCAGATGCCCTCCCAAAACATTTAGGGAGGACAGGGAGACAACCCACCCCCCAAAGAAACCCTTTAAAAAAAGGGAGGGAACCTTATGCGTGAGAAAGAGAGGGAGAGGCAGGAGCAGTTTGGCCCCCTCTCATTTTCTCACATGCAATGGTACATTCCAGGAACTGTGCTGTAAGGCCTAAAGCAGACCGGTAAGTTATTTTTACTTTTTCCCATTTTTAAGGGGTTTTGGTAGGGGGTAAGGGCAATCTTGCACCTTCTGAGATCCAGGAGCCCAGAAAGTGCAGAATGGACAGGCTGTAAGGATGTCCCAGGACTCCCCACACAGGCTCATTAGATTCAGGCCTTTCACAAAGGCATGTGTCTAATGGCTATCAAATTAATTCGCTACAAAGCAGGGTTTTCCTGCTTTGTAGCAAATGAATTCATTTTTAAGAGGAGCGTCATTTGGATGCCCCTCTTGAAAATATGGGAGCATCCGTTTCTGAGGAGTTTTCTGGATGTGGCCTGGATTCAAGGCTACAGAGCTTTACAGGTTACAAACAGCATTTCTAATCATAGTCTTGAAACTAGCTGTAGAAATGAACTTAGGGAGCTTACAGATATGCCCTATATCCCAGGATATGATCCCAGGTTTTCTGCTTTATAGTGGATAGCTGTGCCCGGCCACGTGTTGCTGTGGCGAAGTATGGTGGTATGGGAAATAAAGTATTGAGGAATCGGTGGTAGTTAAGGTAAAGGGTAAAAGTCCATTTCCTCTCCCTCTAATTAGGACTTTATTTTTCTTTTCTTTTTGTTGTATGAACGTAGAGACATGTATGAGGGGTTGTGCTGGCAAGTTTAGTGTTTCTGGGATGTGTAGTTTTGTTGTTTTGTCCTAGGCCGAAATTTCATTACCCTTTTATATGTATAGATTATATGAGTCCCCACTGTCAGATAATCTAGGATAAACAGAAAACCCTGGGATATAGGGCCTGTCTGGAAGAGCCCTTAGAGTGTATCTACAATATGTAATGGATACAGCTTGACACCACTTTAAATGTCATGGCTCAATAGTATGGAATCCTGGGAGTCCTTAGCTTTCCCTGGTAGAGTAACACATCAAAATACAGATACCATGGCACTAGTTAAAGTGGTATCAAACTGCATTAATTCCACAGCGGAGAAGCACAGCCCTGCTGTACGAAATGATGGTTCTAATCAGGAATGAATGCACATGGGTATCATCAAATTTAACTGGTAGGGCTTCATGGAATTCTTATGAATAATATCAGCATTTCTTGTTCAGCAAAGACCATCAATTAGTAATTGATTTTTTATACACAATGGCTTTTCACAAATATGAGAAATGCACCCTTTTTTATTCTACCCAGTCTCACTTTCCCAATAGGTTTGCTCTGAAAATGATGTACTGCAGGGTTACACCAACTTTTAGAGGTGGTGGTGCTACCTCAGTGGGAGATCTGTCTATAAGGAGAATAATACCAAAGCAAACTCTTGAAGCCATGGGAATCTGCCCATCCCCAAAGATTAAATGTCAGAAGAGCCCTCTGCTATTTTACCCACACAGCCATAAATACAAATATTATTCCCTCTTTGTCCATTATATTCATTGTTATTGCCCACTGTTATTCCGGGAAGCTTTTATGATCACATCTGTTGCCACATGTTATGGCAGTCTTGTAGTTTTAACATGTTTACAAATGCATATTGAATGGCAAAGAGGGAAGTCTTATAAAGAGTCTTCTGTGTATGAAGAGGAAAGTTTGAGTAGAATTGTATTGGTGTTTTATCCAAGTGTAAGTTCCCTTATATGTGTTGCTGTACCTTTTTAGACATGGTATGATGCCCATACTCAGTGCACAATGGTACAAGCAGAGTTCTTCAAGTGTTTCCATATTCTCTGATGATTAGGTCTAAAGTATCACCTGATTCACTGGGATTTCAGGAATGGAAGCACATGGCTCAATGTTCTGGAATCAGCTGTATAAGGTCTTTAGTTTTCCTATTAAAGAGTGCTAGTGTACAGTCAAACTTCAATATTCATGATTCCATAGTATGGAGCCATGGGAATTAAAGTGGCTGCATTGTGAACTGCATTGATTCTTTTATACACACACACACAAGTAAAGATAAAGGTTTTCCCCTGATGTTAAGTCCAGTTGGGTCCGACTCTGGGGTTGGTGCTCATCTCCATTTCTAAGCTGAAGAGCCGGCATTGTCCATAGACACCTCCAAAGTCATGTGGCTGGCATGACTGCATTGGAGCACCATTACCTTCCTGCCGGAGTAGTACCTATTGATCTACTCACATTTGCATGTTTTCAAACTGCTAGGTTGGCAGGAGCTGGAGCTAACAGCGGGTGCTCACTCCGCTCCCCGGATTTGAACCTGGGACCTTTCGGTCTGCAAGTTCAGCACCTCAGCGCTTTAACACACTGCACCACCGGAGGCTCCACACACACACACACACACACACACACACACACAATAGCTGAGAAATATAATTAATCAGTAGTAATATTACCAATATTACTACAGACTTTAAATTACATACTCCAATAGGGCAGGCTCATGACAGAAGGCAATTGGCAGATAACATGTGCATCTAAGCCAAGTTTGTGCATATCCATGTACAATGGTGCTACACATACTGCTTCATTTCCACCATCTTGGACTAAAAGTAGAAATTCCACATCAGATAGAAGATGAAGCACTTCCATAGAGGGATATGTGTGTTTTTGTGTGTGAGTATGTTGTGACTTGCCCATGAATTTCATAAGGCTTTCTTAGGCAAGGAATATTCAGTTTACCATTTCCTTCCTCTGAAGTAAAGCCTACAGCAGTATCCCATTTAATAACTAACCAAGCCTGACTTTGCTTAGCTTCCAGGATTAAATAGGATCATTTATCTTTAGGATAGTTACACCTATAGAAGAACTTACACATGTCTAAGACACCAACAGAAATTTAGTCCACATGTGGGCATAGCAAAAGATCAGTAGCTATTCCTGACCATGGGTATTTGTGTTCACTATTTCCAATGTTCTCAGGGCACCATTTTTCTCAACTCAGCCGAAGTCGGTCAGCCAACATTCATCTTTAATTCAGAGAAACAAAACCTTGTGGATGTTTCCTTTCGAAAGGCGCTGCTGTTCCCTCAGAGAGGCAGCGCGAGAGATTGTCTCTTGCTGCAGCAAACTCCCCGATAAAATGTATATAAAGAAAAGAAAATCCCCTTTGGCAATAATCGGTGGTCGTACAGAATTTGACAAGCACGGCTGAATTGTGTTCATTGCCAAAGGGAATTTTGTATTTCTGGTCAATTCCTATGCTGGCTTGGATATGAAAAGAAGGTGAAGGGAAATTAGGTTGGAAGATGGTGGGGAGGGAAATGAGAAGAATCAACTAAATAATACAACGTACAACAAACTGTTGACATCCAGAATATTAAAACCTTTCCCCTGGACATTGTTTTTGTGTGGCTGTGCCTTTCAACATCTTTAAAAATGCATGCAACTTTTCTACTCCCACAGCTAGTCTCCCACCTGATCTCTAGTCCAGGTAATAACACTGAGAATAGCTGAAAGTTGTAGGTGCCATTTAGAAAAAAAGAAGAAGAAAAGTAATGCCAAGTAGAAGGAATACCACACTGAAATTCTTGCAGGAAAAAGGTCCCACATTCCATCACTGATATCTCCAGTTAAAATATTCAGACACTAGTAAATAGAAAGTGCCATTTTATAAAAATCTTAAGAATCACCAGTAGTCTGGCACTGAAATTTTCCAGGTTGGAAGGGCAAAGAATCTGTTCCAAATTTTAGTCTAAACTTTAAACGATATTTCCAAGGTGCTAGTGGTATTCTGGACTTAGAATTATGCAGGTTGGATCGCTCTTGGATTGCTGAAACTTGGAGTGTATTCACCATATTATTGATATGAAAGCCACCCACTGCTTCTCATCAGTGAAAGAAAGTATCAACACTATGTGGTAACCCTTGTTTGATCCTATTTTTCTACCTGATGGAGTCCTGGGATTTGCAGTTTCACAAGATACTTGACATTCCTTGCTTTGGAGCTCAAACACTCTCTTGCATTTGAACTCCCCAGCAAAGCATTCTCAGTTGCTCACCAAACTACAAGAACAGCTGGTCTTCTGTATCCACAAATTCTGCATCAACAGATTCAACCATCCACAGCTTGAAAATATGTTCTAAAAATTGAAAATCAAATCTTGAATGTTGCCATTTTATATAAGGGACATAATTGTGCTACTTTTTCATATACGTAATTGGACTTGAGCATCCAGATATTTTGGTATCCACAGCAGGTCCTGGAACCAAATTGCAACAGACTCCAAAGGACCACTGTACAAAGATTTCATTGAATCATCCAAGACAATGCAAGGCCAGCCCCTACTGTCTATTCAGGAATGCATGACACAAACATTCCTGACAGATGACCATCTGGTCTCTCTTTTAAAACCTCCAAGAAGAAAATTCCACTTCTAAACAGCTCTTACCATCAGGACGTTTTCCTAATGTTTAGTGGGAATCATTTTTCCTAAATTTTGAATCACTGCGTCCTGATCTCTCAACCACCAAAGAACAGGCTTGGCCGTCATGTTCCCTCTCAACCTTCTCTTCTCCAAGCTGAACATACCCAGTTCCCAACGCCGGACCTTTTACCATTCAGTATTATGGAGCCTTGAAAACTGTGTCCATGTGATTGTTGTGTGTTTTCCCCAGGCTGTATGGCCATGTTCCAGAAGTATTCTCTCCTGACGTTTCGCCCACATCTATGGCAGGCATCCTCAGAGGTTGTGCGGTATATGGAGAAACTAAGCAAGGAAGGTTACTTAGTGGTTTAGTTGCTTATGGAGAAACTTGCTTAGTTTCTCCATATACCTCACAACCTCTGAGGATGTCTGCCATAGATGTGGGCAAAACATCAGGAGAGAATACTTCTGGAACATGGCCATACAGCCCGGAAAACACAGAACACCCCTGTGATTCCAGCCATGAAAGCCTTTGACAACAAATGTGTCCATGTGCCTGCTTATTGCCATTATGCAACAGGACTGTTTGCACTCTCAATCAATAGATTAAAGTGGGATATAATAGTAATAATAACAATTATTTTTAATAATAATTCTTTAGTCCTTGGGAAATAAATATGCACATTGAAGGCATAGGCAAATAGTTATGCACTGTCCAAAAATGTATTGTGGTATGCGAGATGGTTACACTCACAGCATTCCACTTGTTCAGACAGGGATGGTGCATATTCATTGCAGAACAGTAGAACAGTAAAACCACGTGGGTTTTCTAGTCAAGAATTAGTTAGATGGGTTTGACCATTGCCTGCCCCTCTACCATAGTAGAGAGTGTATGATTTGTCCAAGTTCACCCAGTGGGTTTCTGGGGTGAGCAGCAATTCAAATCCTGGTCTTATGGAGTCTTGTTCCAACCCTGTCCAAACCACCTCTCCTCTTCCATTCCCTTCTCGAACACAATAAGATTTCAAACAGTATTTTAAAACACGGAATTGCAGAAAGCTGAAACTTTTTTTTGGTAAGAAAATCCCTCTAGAAAATGTACAATTAAGCCCCATGTTTTCATTTTTAAAGAAGCTTTTGGTCCCTGTGCAATTTTCAAGTAAATCAAAGCCACGGCAGTACCTCTGTTCCCAAGCTTTAGCTTCTCTATAATACTGATTTAACAGTCGTAAGGATGACTTTTGCTTTTTAAAATATTTAAAAATCCATTGAAATCTCTAACAGTGCAATGGAAATTGGCTCACAGAGAAAGGCGCAGGGGGCTCCTCATGGGAGGAGGGAGGCAGAGAGACTGGAGCGATGCCATGAAAGGAGCAGAAAAGCCAAAAGAGCAAAGAGAGGGAAAAGGGTGGGCGCCGAGCAAGAGAGATGAAATGCAAATAAGGAATTTAGGAGAAGCTGACAAAAGAAATGCTGGGGCAGCATTTCAGATGGGGTGGGGCAAAGAGGCCAAGGGGGTAGGATCACAGAGGGATTAAAGCCAACCTTTGGATACATATTCAAGGCAAGATTTCTGAAGAGAAAGAAGGAAAGAGAGGGAAGAGAAAAAAGGAGTAGATACCAGCAGTGCCATGATATTCCTTCTCCTTGCTACAAGCGAAAGCTTACTTCTTACCAGTTCCTGTTTACTGGTGCCCAATGTTTGTTTGCACAGGCCACAAAGTAATATTTAGTAAAGCATCATCCAGTGCTTGCAGAGCATTAAGCCAAGATCCAAAACCATGGATGTGTAGTCCATTGTAGGGGTGCATAGTCTAAAGCAACTGAAGTGCTAGGCTCAAGGTTGCTACAGCCCCCCCAAAAAACACAAAACCATGAGATAGTACACGCTATAATTTATTGGCAACACAAATTGGTAAAAACAATTAACTTGGTACTTGAATGGGTTTGGATCTGGGCTTTTACCAATACACCATTGGCCAGTGTGTCTGATCATCTGGCCTGCTTCCAGAGTACTCTTAAGATGGATGGAGTAGATCACTAGCAGGGGGCACTGGGTGATTTCAATAGCCAACCTAAAGAAACCAATGGCTCTCTTGACCCCCTGAGCCCCTCCTCCTTAATATGAGGACCCCCAACTTTGTCCAAAAACTTGACCTGTCCATCCTTGATCCACAACCATGCCCAACTGTCCCCCTTGTTGTGGTGATAATCAGCAACTTTCATTGCAACTGTGACATACAATCCCAGTCATATAAAGACTCCTGGGAATCCAGGCTTATGTACCCCAGAGCCTGAATCCCCCCTCCCTTGCTGCCAGTTAAAGAATAAGTGAAATAGTGAGGCTCGGCACTGGGCTGTGTGTGTGGTGTGTGGAACATCTTTGACATTTGACAGGAGAGAATGGTGTCCTCTGCCCTGCCCTGTCACTCTACTGCTGCTACTCATGGAGAAGTTAGAGGACGGGGCCAGCAGGGGGAAAGAGATAATTTTTTAAATATTTTATTTATAGAAAGAAAAAATCGCTAAAAATAGAGGGATGACCCAAAACTTATAAAACTTGGTGTTCTAAAAGTGGTAGATGTGCCCCTCATGTGTGGTGATTTTGACCCTATTAGTCCTAAAATTGAGGGGAAGGGGAGCCTGGGGAGCCTGGAGAAGCCTGTGCATAGTGGTCAATTTGTCATTTTTTTTTTCAGATGTGGAATGAAAACATCCATTCAGAAAGTCAGCCATTTTTGGGAGGTGCACGAAAATGAAAATGGAGGCTTACAAATGAAACAAACAGAAACTGATAGTGATTGTATACAAATGCATGAGGCAATTAGTCAAGTTAATTTGGATTATTGTTGTTGTATGCCTTCAAGTCATTTCAGACTTAGGCAATCCTAAATCTAAAGTTTAGGGTGGTGCCTGGGTAAATGACTTTGGAGGGCTCTATCCAGCCTGTGGGCCTTAGTTTGGGGACCCCTGCCCTAGAGGTTTACAAGGGCAACACCTCTTTAGGTCTTCAAATGAGTTTCTATGGTATGTTTCTAGCAGAAGTTGACTGTAGATCATGATGGGAAACCTAGAAATTCCTGAAAAGGTGTTCATT
Source organism: Anolis carolinensis (assembly GCF_035594765.1). Lineage (NCBI taxonomy): Eukaryota > Metazoa > Chordata > Lepidosauria > Squamata > Anolidae > Anolis > Anolis carolinensis. The sequence goes on from NC_085842.1 coordinate 317,267,809, forward strand.
CAGACAAAAAGCAGAAGAAACAACATTTTTATTTGCAATGTTTTTCATGGGGGTCCTGGGCCAATAACCACAACAAATGTGAAGGGATATCTGTACAGTGATGGGAGGTGTTAGCCAGACAAAACTATGAAGGGGATTTGAACAGAGCTAATACCAAAGTTCTTAATGTGAATGATATTCAGTGTGTCACTTTCTACAATGCTGGACATTTGAAGACTGAAGAAAATATTTGTAATTTGGGTAAATTACCTTATTTTGCCCACTTGTCTCCTGTCCAGGATCTGCAATGGTCCAGCCAAGAGGTCACATCTGACCCAGATTTCCTGTACTAGAATCCATCTAGAGCACAGATTCTCTGAAGAAACTCTCAGAATATTAATAGCAAAGAATGACATTTCCCTTAAAACATTCTTCTTTTGAAAGATAACAAGTGAAAGGGTATTTTCCCCCTTCTTCTTGAAAGAAAAGCAGGAGACAAAAGTCGTTGTTGAATCTCCTAATGCATTAGGCACAGTTCCACATGACATTTTCCTATGGAAGCAAAAGAAATGTAGATTAGATGGTAGTGTAAGCATTCTAACAAGAATGCAAAATTGCTTAAGAAACCACGACCGGGATGTCCATTCACATTTTGCTGGTTTCCTTCCCATCCTCCATGCCTGTCTTATGAGTTACATCACTCGAAGTCAGAACAAAACCGACCCTTCCCAGAATAATTATCTATGAATCAGTCTGATTTTTTTTGTCTGTGCAATTACATGCAACTCATTTGTATATGCAGATGCATGTCTAATTTGAAAGCAAAGCTTTGGTGATGATATGGGCAAATTGGTTAATTGTGCACACAAAGGCCCATAATTAGACATTTGCACACACAATTACCTGCTCTGTGTCCACAGCATTCCATAATTGCACATACAATTACACACCCAAGTTATCTGGAGAGTAGTCTTTTGCTGGCAGAAATCCAGTGGGTGGTTGAAGAAGAAAGGGTCAAAGAATGGACATCACACCAGCGACGTAGGTTTCTTAATCATGATAATAGTGCACCCAAAATGTATGCCAATGAATAACCTGCACAATTCTACAACCAGTAAAAATAATGCAAATTCAGGCAAATTTCCATAAGGATTTTTATTTAGTACAATTCATGTTAAGTTGCATATTAAAATATCTCCCCCACCACCAGTTTTTAGGCTAGGTAGACATGGAAAGTGGAAGCAAGAAACCGACTATGATACTGAAACTGATGTGGAATTACATCATAGGTCCCAACAGGAGTCATCCATAGGATGAACTGTTTTCACATGTGTGATGACTCACCATTCAACAGGTAAGTGGATTGACACTGCACTGAGACCTCCACATTTGCAGATTCATGCATTTGATTAAGATATTTTCTCTACAAATCTCTAGGTCCTCCACTGTGATACTATGGTCAACTTCTATCTGAAGCTGACCATAAAGTTGAACTGGAGGATCTAGACTTTCTTAGCGAGCTGAAAATCGACCACAGAAGTGTATTGGAAAACCTAGAAATGTCTAGAAATGTGTTCTTTCTGATTTTTCTTTTAAATTATATGGTTTTTTTTTTACTTTCACAGGGTCCTGTGCCCCAAACCCCAACTAATATGAAGGCTAAACATTGTTTGGACTATCCAACAGGTTTAAGAGCTGTGTCATATAAGAACTTAAAAGACATTGCCCCCAAAATTCCTATGTGTCTTCTCCTTCACCTCTGCCCCTTTTCTCTTTCTCTCTCTCTCTTGATTGAGAACTGAAATGGCTCTTTCCTTTACATTCCTTTACATCGTGTGGCTCCTCCACAATGACATGATGGCAACAGTCTTGGACAGCAATTGCTCCCAAAGTGACCCATTTAAAGTTGAATTAGGTGTCAAACAGGGATGTGTTATTGCCCCAACCTTATTTTCCATCTTCATTGCTATGATACTCCATCTTGTTGATGGGAAGCTTCCCACTGGAGTGGAAATCATCTATCAAACAGATGGAACGCTATTTAACCTCAGCAGACTAAGAGCCAAAACCAAGGTCACAATAGCATCTGTTATAGAATTCCAATATGCTGATGATAACGTAGTCTGTGCATACTCAGAAGAAGATCTACAAACCACTCTAAACACCTTTGCAGAATCATACAAGAAGCTTGGCCTCTCATTGAACATCGAGAAAACCAAAGTGCTCTTCCAGCAGTCATCAGCCAATCTCTTTGCAATGCCAGGAATGCAGCTTAATGGTGTAACATTAGAAAATGTAGACCATTTCTGCTACCTTGGCAGCCACCTCTGCACAAAAGTCAATGTTGATGCTGAAATACAATATCACCTGAGCTCTGTGAGTACAGCATTTCTCCGAATGAAGCAGAGAGTGTTTGAGGATCGGGACATCCGTAGGGATACCAAAGTGCTTGTTTATAAAGCAATTGTCCTCCCAACTCTGTTATACGCCTCCAAAACATGGATTGTCTACAGACGTCACACTCAACTCCCAGAAAAATTCCATCCATGTTGCCTCCGAAAAATCCTGCAAATCTCTTGGGAAGACAGGCAGACAAATGTCAGCTTGCCAGAAGAAGCAAAGACCACCAGTATTGGAGCAATGCTCCTACGCCATCAACTCCGCTGGACTGAATGTCACATTGTCCAAATGCCTGATCACCATCTCTTAAAGCAGTGACTCTACTCCCAACTCAAGAACGAGAAACGTAATGTTGGTGGACAGGAAAATAAATTTAAAGATGGGCTCAAAGCTAACCTTAAAAACTGTGGCATAGACACTGAGAACTAGGAAGCCCTGGCCCTTGATCGCTCTAGCTGGAGGTCAGCTGTGACCAGCAGTGCTATGGAATTTGAAGAAGCACAAATGGAAGGCTTAAGGGAGAAACATGCCAAGAGGAAGGCACATCAAGCCATCCCTGACAGGGACCACCTTTCGTCTGGAAACTGATGTCTTCACAGCGGAAGAACATGCAGGTCAAGAATAGGTCTCCACAGCCACTAAAGCATCCAGTGCCAAGACACTACACCTGGAGGACCATCATCCTCGAGCTATGAGGGATCACCTAAGTAAGTAAGTAAACTTACTATAAACTTATTCACTGTGGTCTCATCATAGAATGGTCCATGGATACAAAAATCTGTCGATGCTCAATCCCTTTATATACAATGGTGTTTCAAAACGGTGTCCCTTACCTAACAAGGGGAAATCAATGACTGGGTTTTGGATTTTAAAAAAATCAAGCCAGGGGTAGTGGAATCAATAGATGCAAAATTGTACTTTCAATGAAAGAAAATACGAGATTCAAAGGAAATCTGAATCTATTGGATTCTGTGTCCAGGACCATATTGTGTGTAGAGAAGAAACTCTCTGGGAGCTTCTCTTCTCATGCATTATTTTCCTCATTTAAACACATTTCTATAACCACTGAGTCAACTAAAAGCCTTCTGATATAAATCCATGTGAATTGATAGAAACTACATCAGCAGTTGCAGTACATGCTCAGTCCTATGGCTGATAAATTTTCCCCTCTTGGGGAAAATGTGCTTTCTTAATAGTTTGAATCTTGATCTTCCTTGGCAGTTGTCCATGATATCACCACTGCTGATTAAATTTGAGGCATACAAATGAATGGTTTTTCAGATAAAGAATATACGTTTCCTAAAAGACAGTGTCTTTAACAAGACAGAAACAGAATTATGTTCTTAAGTCCAACTAAAGTGAACCTACTAAAGACATGGATTTAATTCCATGTTGATTCACCATTCAAAAACTGATTCATGAATTTCTCTGCTTCAGACAAATCTATTGGATCCAGTTCATTGATTAATATCTGAATGGAGAAAAATATTTTAAGCAAGCTCAGAGGCTCAAAGGCACAATGGTATTGATTGAGACTTGCTATCCAAAGAGTATGCCACTGGAAGTAATGGAAAACATTGGGCATGTCCGGAGTCGTAGGCTGCATGTACACTCAATTAGTGCAGTTTGACAGCATGTTAACAGGTCTGACTTGATGCTATGGAATACTGAGATTTGTAGTTTGGAGAATCACTGGCACTCTTTGGCAGAGAAAGCTAAAGACCTTGGAAAATCTCACGATTCCATAGCCGTGAGCTGTGTCAGTTCAAGTAGTGTCAATCTGCATTCATTCTAGTCTAGAGTTGCACCCAAATTTTGGTTACAGTCCAGTTTCTTTAGCTCTCTTCAAAACAAAGAAAACAGACTCTAACTTGGCATTATTTTTTGCCATTTCCATTTGGAACCAGCAGACACGCGCACACACATATATGAAATAAAATCCTTATATAATTGGAATTTTAAAGGAGTTCGTGTTGTGTTTATGGAGCAATCACTACTAAATGAATTCATTTAAATTTTTCATTAGCTACAGTGTGAAAAATTAAAAGAATACAGCTAAGAGCTCAGATCACTTTAGGGACTAGGAAGAGATCACGAATCATAAGAAAAAGTGCATTGTGTTCTTTGTTGTCCAGATGCAAAATGAAACATCCTGCCTTCTGGGAATACATACTGAAGAAGGGTTTGTCCAACTCAAAAGCTTCCATTCTTTCATCAAAATAAGAACATTTCCAAAGAGAGCCCTATTATTATTATTTTTTTACTAACTCTAGAAATCTTTTTGTAATGGAATGTCATGTTTACAAAGGTCTAAGCATACATTAAAGATCTTTTAAGATGGAGCAGAAGATGAAAACAGAAAATTCTCAACAACTAGTTTTTGGGGAAAATTACTACTTGGATTACAACTCCCAGAAGCCCCTAGCTTTCATGTCCACTGGCTATACTGGCTGGAGGATTCTGAGAATTGAAGCTCCAAAATAACTTTATCAAGTTGTATTGTAAATTGAAAGTGTAGCCAAGCTACAAATTACACTATTTACATTTTAATGTTTTTATGTTATTCACATTTCAACATCATTCAGATTAAAAGTGTTCTTAAACTGGCCACTGGTTTATCTCTTTTTATTTTTTATTGAAGAATCAGACATGGAATGAACATTTGGAGCCATTTTCCCAGTTGACAGAATGCATCAGTTTTCTCCTGAAATTCATCTCCTTCCTCAATGGATCTTCCTTGTTATTTGCCAAAAGTGTGGCTTTTCAGAGCAGGTCCTTTTTGTTACAAAATATTAACTTAATGTTTTGAAACATCATAAACAATGTACTATACATTTTCATTGTTTAAACTACAGCTGTGATGGTTTCCTGTCCCAATTACACTTAACATGAGAACACATTTTACCTGGTGTGCAAACTCCATAAAGATTAGCATCAAACATATTGACTACTGATAGGCTTAAATCAGCATAAGCAGATTATACATATCTCAAGGTGTGCAAAGTGGTTGCTGCTCTCCTTTATTGGGTCCAACTCAAGGTGTTGATTTTAAAATCCTAGATTGTAAGGATCTCAATTATTTTGGTCATTTTTTCCATCTGAATCCTCTCCCAACTCTGAAATCTGCCTCAGCTTTGGTGGCTTAATGTTCACAGGCCCCCAGTTATTGCTTTGATCATCAAGGTTGAATGCCATCATTGTGGAAAAGACAGAGCACACACTTGTCTGCAATGGCCAAAAGAACCCAGAGTGGTCCAGAATTAACTGCAGGATGTCTATGTGACATTCAAGTCCTCTGGTCCATAACTTGGGGTAGATGGATTGATTTTATTTAGCTCAGAGCTAAGAAACGTCAGTGTATGGTCTGAAGTTTCAGCACAAATATGGAGCAAGCCCACATTTTGGGCTCTGATGCAAACTGTCTACATGGCCAGTGCCACCATCCCTTTTTCCTTGTGCTCATCAGCATAAGGAAGGGAGTTGGATGAGGCCTTTGTTTCTGTCACTGTTGCTCCCAGATGGGCCACAAAACTCCATGAGAGCTCCTGGCTTTCATGGGCATCAGCAGAAGTATCTATGTGATCATGGAGAAGGAGGTGAGATTGCCCATTGTAATGGAGACATGGATGGTCCAATGGGGCCAAAGTTGCCTTGGACATTTGGTTTGTGCACCATCACTGTGGAGCTGGAGAGCTCCTGGCCATTGCAACTGCTCTGTTCTAACATCGGTAGAGGTACTCAAGTGACCAGCAAGAAAGAAGCATGACAATCCATCCATGCTGAATCGGTTTCAACTTGGCTGATCCATGTAGACTACTGCTATAGTAGGCAAGGCAGTCCAGCTCAACCAAATCAGTTTCAAGACCAATACAGAGCATTTCTGCCCCAGGGGTAGGTAAAGGTAAAGGTTTCCCCTGACATTAAGTCCAGTCATGACCGACTCTGGGAGTTGGTGCTCATCTCCATTTCTAAGCTGAAGAGCCAGCGTTGTCCGTAGACACCTCCAAGGTCACGTGGCCAGCATGACTGGATGGAGCGCCGTTACCTTCCCACCGGAGTGGTGCCTATTGATCTACTCACATTGGCATGTTTTCGAACTGCTAGGTTGGCAGAAGCTGGGGCTAACAGCAGGTGCTCATTCTGCTCCTGGGATTTGAACCTGGCACCTTTTGGTCCGCAAGTTCAGCAGCTCAGCGCTTTAATACACTGTGCCACCAGGAGCCCAGACTGGCCCTGAAATAATTGGCCAGTATAGACAAGTCCCATGTTGCACTTTGCAACTATATAGGACTGCTTTCAGGGGGAGATAAAGGTTGTGGAAAATCGGGTTTTAAAATGAAGGTCATGGTTCTTGGGAAGTTTCAGTGGCCTGTGCACCATATAGGAAGTGCTCCTGTCCCACAACATAGCATTTTCAGGGGGTTCGTATTAATTTCAAGGGGAAAAGGGACAGCTAACTTGTTTCCTGACAACAAGAGCTAATATGTTATCTTCAGGGGAAGAGGTCCTGGCTGGCATTTAGAACACACTTTTGTGCAGAAGGTACCAATTTCATCCATCACACTTTCAGGGGGAGGGGTGAATGGGAAGTCTGTAGAGACAATTAACAACAAGGACATGGGGTTTATGCTGGAATGGGGGGAGAGTTTTAAAAAGCAATTGTGTTGCATGTTACTGATTTCCTTTGTAATATCACAATTTGCTGCACAATCTATAGGTGGACACCATTTCAATGAAGATAACATTTTGTTGCAGGGAAAAACTCTATTTTCTTTCCTTGTTTACTGTATGTTAGCTTCTATAAGAATAAAATAAACTTTCCAGATTGTTACTTACATCTCTAAGCACTTCCCTTGGGAGTTTGAATAAAGTATCTTTTTGCTTCTCGTTTATCTGGAAATGAATATATAAAAGGGTTTTGTGTGGGGAGTGAAGAATGGAAGGGAATAAAAATAAGAAATCTACCATCAAATTACCATGTACTAGTCTCTGGGGATAGAAAAAAGGGTGAACCTGCTTCTCTCTTACCCACGCAAAAAAATAAAATAAAAAATGGCAATGATGTAACTCATTAAAATGAATCTGGGTTGATTTACTGTAGTTGCAATCAAGGGTTGCCTGACCTTTTAAGCTGTGATCCCCATTTATAATAAATCTGAGCAGTTAAAAATAGATGAGTTTGGGACAGATCATAAAAAGGAACACTTTTCACAAAGTGGCATGATTGCAAAGAAGTTTCAACTTGTCACTTGTGAATTGGTCTGGAAAGGCACCAATGGTTCTTCCTTGCTCTAATGAGCATAACATTTTTGTATGGAAAACTGTGGAAGTGAGTAGCACAGATTGGTCATTCTCACCTGAAGGACGATCATGTCGTGTTCCACTATTACCCATGTGGAACTGTCATGGATAAATCTTAAAATCATCAGGTTTTGTGTAGGAAATTTGCACCAACTTACCACAGAGATAAATAAGATGTCATGATGTGTGCACAGGTAGCATCTCAGATTATTATAATGCACTTTGCATAGGGCTGTCATCTTAAATCACTTGAAAACTCCAGGTAATGCAAAATGCAGTGTACAGATTGTTGTCCAGTCACTATATAAAACAATGCAACACTAGTCTTCTGGAATCATACATAGAGTTGGAGGAAACCATAAGGGTCATCAGTTCCAACCCCCTGGATATGGTCCTTCAGATAACCAAAATCCAAACAAAATGGAGTTTTATAAGTCATCACCTTTTGAACTGTGTCTGAAAATGAATGGGTCCTTTGCAAAAAGAGTGTTATATGTCCTTTGAAGCTAGCTGTCCCTAGTTAGCAAGCTAACTGCAGGTCTTCAGGCCAACTGAACCTTGTCTTCCAAGCACATAACTATATCCACAGGTATCCTGAAATGTGAACCTACATTTTCAGAGAAAATGTAATCCCATCTAATATAGGCTGAAACCCTATTCTGCCTATTGACTGACCAGGAACATCTCTGTGTTATCTGGATTAAATTTCAGTTTGTTCACATTTTATTTATTTATTTATTTATTACAATATTTATATCCTGCCCTTCTCACCCAATAGGGGACTCAGGGCGACTTACAATAAAACACATATATAAAATTATACAATACATTGTGAATCAATTAAAAAGTTATTACATTACATCAGACATTCATAAAAACACATAAAATACCTTCATCTAGTCAATTGCAGCTGTCAGACACTGATTTAGTACAGGAACAGCTTTTTTGGAATTAGGTGGAAAGGAATAATAGAGTCAGGTATGTTCATCATAATGGTGATATTTGATCCCCAAAACTCCAGATAACGTCTCCCAGCAGTGACACGTTGATGTTAAATAATATAAGTCAGAACTCTGAGGTCAAGGAGTTGAACTGAAATCCCCTTGGCCACTCTCTTAGAGAACTTCTCTAGGAATAAAATGGAACAGATATAGAGCAAATCTTTCACACCACATCACAGTGTTTGACCTAGAAGGACAAAGCAGCTGAGTTTATCAAAAGCTACTGAGTATGCCTAATGTTTTTAGCGGAGACCATGAAAAAAAAATGGAGACCATGAGGTCCTGAGCCACTCCCATCAGGCTATTGTCTGCATGGATGTTGAAGTTCCTCAGGACCACAAACCATGGAGAGCCCCACATTACTCCCAAGACCACCCTGGCAATCTCAGGAAGGGACACTATGTAACCGTGGGAGTAGGAGGTACACCAACATAATTTTTGAAGGCCAACTGCCTTCAAATAAACACTCTCAAACCATGAAGAACGAAGGACAAGTCAGCTAATCAGAAAGATATGCCAAAAGACTAGAGCAATTTACCTGCTCCCACAGGCCTCCCTTGTTGCTGCATAGAACGTAGGCAAAACCAAGATGAATTACTGCCCCTACCATCTAACCAGGTCTCTACAATACATTCCAGGTGAGTAAGCTCACACACATTCACGTCCTTAAGAGTAACTGTTTTACTATTCACTGACCTGGCATTAAGGAGAAGCATTTTCTATGCCATATTATTTGGAATGAGACATGGGGTGTTTGACTTCACTTTAACTCTCATGGCTCAATGCTATGGGATCAAGGTCTTTAGTCTTCTCTCTTCAAGAGTGCTGGTGCATCACCAAGCTAAAAAATCTCACTATTTCATAGCACTGAGCCATGGCACATTGCATTATTTCTACAATCTAGGTCCACAGTTTGGGAGTAAAGAGTGACCAACATGCTATACTGAAATCTTCCCTCAGAATGATCAAAGATAAACATAATTTTAAGATGCTTTAGCTGTCTTTTACTTGTTTTCAATTGCTGATCTCTTGATATAATTTAATCTGTTTAAATTATTTTTTATCATTTTAAGCTCTTTACATATCTTACATTGAGATTACCTGCGTGCTATTTGAGATGCCCAGGTGAGATATAAATATGAAATAAATAAAAGATGGATTAATGAATGAATCAATATGCCTGTAACAAGGCAAAACACTGATGCGTCTATTTCAGATCAGCTTTGCCAGGGGAGTGCAGATTTTGCAGAAGCTCCTATATTTTTTCACTTTTAATTGTGCGGGTTAGGGTTTATGGTAATTGTAGTCCAGCAACAGATGTAGGGAAACATTAGGGATCTTTGGGTAGGACTAGAAAATAATTTTTCCTAAATCTGTGATATCTGTTGCATGTCATAGTTGATGCCACAAGGTTAGATGGACCAAGTATCTGGTTTGGAATAAGGAAGTTTCCTTCATATCTATATACATATTTCTATGTCACCAGGGTTATTAGTAAATTGTTTATTTTTTTAATCTCTCTTGAGCTTTTGTGGTCTGAACACTGAAACAGAGATCATGCACCCAGGAGTTGAAGTGTGACTTTGTACTCATGGAGGACAATGCAACTCTAACTTCTTGGTGAATTGGAACTCTAAATGCACCAAAAATGTTTATCTGCAATATATAATGGACAATGCATATCAATGTGCATTTAAGTGTGCAGTCTGTCCCAGTGTGCATGAATACACAACTTGCAATATACACCCATGAACAATTCCATTATCACAACCTTGAACAGAATACAGTTGTTCTGAATTGGACAACTGCTTCCATATGGGAACTTACACATTCAGTAGACACAAGCAGGATGAATATCGTGTTCTCTACCACTGAGCTATGGCATTTTCCCTGTGATACCACGATCATATTCCCCTTTCATAGGAGTGGGATTTGGCAGAGAAAATATCCAACTGCAACAGGATCATCAATCAGATTTTCATTTTGATTTTGGATAGATTTGAGCATTTGAACATCATCATGATTTGAAACCAGAAAGAGGCGGAGCAGCTGGTTGTTAATAACCAAGATGGAGAACAAAGTCATAAACAAGCACCTGAGACTTGGAAGAATAGTGTACAGCAGCTAGTAAATCAATTTATCTATGCTCCTCCCAAATGAATACTTTGCATAGGAAATGGGAAGCATGTTTCTCAAAGCACTTGTTGCTAAGGCTGGAGGGACCAAAGGCTGTCACTAAGATAAGAATTCTTGTGTGCTTGTGTGTGAACAAATCTGTCAGTTCAAATCTGATCATCCCATTGGCTTAGAAACTTTATTTTGCTTTTATTTTAAAAACAGGGTGAAATGCTCTCATTTGCTTTGGATAATTCAATAGGTAAAGAGGAGACAACTCTGGCCCAGCACTGTAAACACCATATTCAAAACCAGACTTGTAGAAGTTACATGCAAAGTTCTCTATCTGGGTGGCTGAATCTGTCAATTTTGCTTTCTCTCACATTCGTTTCTGTTCTGTTCTGTTCTGGTATCTAAAAAGGTATTACAAGAGAATCCATGATTAAAGACAACATTGCACAAAAGAAATAAACACAAAAGGCATCACAAATGAAATTCTCAGTACACATGGCACATACACAACAAAAAGGATGTTTTCCTAATTGGCATAGATTTACCATAAGATTTATAAACATTCTAGAACTGGAGTATATTTCTTCTAATGGAAAGAAAAAATGAAAGTGAGTGTACTTTGATCATCATCATCCTCACTATCCTGAATATTTACAATCCCTTGGAATCAAATCGCTTACAAATAGTAGATAAAAGTACACATCAGTAAAAACTTACAGGACGTGAAAATGTAACTAAACCATCAGAAGCATTAAAAAGCCATTCTTTAAAAATCCATAAAAAAAAGAAAATAAGTATAGCATGCTATTAAATTTTTTCCCTTATAAAAACATCCAATGTCTCATGAAAACAAATACAGCTCTGTTCACCTGCTGATGGAAAGATGCCATGGTTAATGCCAACTCTGGGAGCAGCCACTGAGAAGATCATCTTCTGTGTTCCCACCAGACCTGCCTTTGAAGGTGGTGAGATGAAGGGAAAGGAGCTCAGAGATGGGGCAGGCTGTCCTGGCCCAGCTAGCATACATTTGCAGACTAAGAACTTCATCAAACGGGTGGAGGAAAGTGGGGGAAAATGGAGGGAACAATGTTACCCATTCCCTACCATCTTTCCCTGACTTCTGGGATGGCCAGCCATTCCATGTTTTCCCCCTGTCTTTCTCATTTTTTCCCCAACTTCCTTCACTTTCTCAGGTGCTACCCAACTCCTGAAGATGGACTTTTGGTTCCATTTCCATGTGCTGGAAATGCCCTTATGCCATGGGACTTGCATGGGACTCCATTTTCAAAGTGCAAGCAAAACTGAGCCAGAAGTCATTGTTATGAAGTCCCAAGTGAAGGAGCAAGCCATTCACTGAAAATTTGTAGACACCTCATGCAAGAGCAATATATCAAATGGGCTCAGAAAGCATCCATACCTGTAGGAGCCCATTTGGTACAAGGGTAATCAAAACTGATCTAGGTTTGGGAGAATAAGAAGTGATTTCAACAATCCAGTATCTAGGAGTCCAGCAAAATCATCTGGTAGTGCAGGGGTCAGAGTCACAGAAGTCACAAAACAAGAATGCTATTGTGACGCCCCTGGCTGCATGTGATGTCTCATGGGCCTTGTAGTTCCGTTCCTAGTACTATTGTGGCAGACGAAGAGGAAAACATGGGATTTACACCGTTTCAGCCAGAAACGGAGCCCCTGCACCTGCAGGATGTTTGCCCTCAAGAAGTTAGCCAAACAAGCCTTGGGCAGAATTCTCCCCCGTTTTCTCGAAAGGACAATTATAATAAAGATAGAGGCGCTAGGGAGGCGAAGCGCCGAAGCGCCAGAATCGCAGCCAAACAATTAGCTGATTAGGTCTGCTTCCCTTGGGAAATTTTAAGGAGTCATGCATCTGGACAGAGATGAGTTTCACTTCTAGTTCTCCAGGGAAAGTGTTCTTCTGGTGGGAAACGAGACCCTATTTAGGGGTTTTGCCGTGAAGGAAACCTTGCGGAGTCAATTCGTCAGCTTCAGGAGTGAGATCGTGTGTAGACTTCGTACTCCAGTTCCTGTTCCCCGGATCAAGTTTCCAGCCTTGCCTTGTTCCACGGACTTCTATGGACTCAGTTCTTGTTTCATGTTTGTCTTGTTTCAAGTTTGATCTTGCCAAGTTTCAAGTCTTGCCTTGCCTTGCGTTTTAAATACGGACCTTGCTTCCTAGTTCCAAGCCTTGTTTTCCAGTTTCCTTCGGATTTACCTTAAGCCTCGAAAGACTATGGACAGTTCCCCACACTATAGCTTGCCTAATAGTGTGTGTTTCGGTTAAGTGGATTATAACTTTGGACTCTAATATCACATATTGGACATTGTTTTCCTGGACTATATTTGACCTTTCCTGAAAGGTCTACTTCTGAACTATATTCTTCACTTGTTTTTATTGACTTTTTATATTTCCTTAATAAAGATATTAGATAGATTCTGGTCTCTGCGCATGGTTATTGGTGCTCCGCAGCCTGGGTTGTGACACTGCGTGAGCACTGGAAACCAATACACTGAGCCCAATAAACAATCTAATATCTTTATTAAGGAATTAAGGAATTAAAATGAAAACAAGTAGAAAGTATAGTCCATCAATAGACCTTTCAGGAAAGGTCAAATATAGTCCAGTAATATATTGTCCAATATATAATATTAGAGTTTAAAGTTGTAATCCAAAAAACCAAAACACACTCAAACTTCCAAGCAGTTTGAGTGGGGAATACGTCCAAGTCTTTCACTAGAGTTCAGAACAAGTCCAAAGGCAAGAAACTGGAAACAAGGCTGGATACACTGCATGACAAAACAAGACTGGATTCACGGCAAGACAAGTCAAGGAACACGGCTTGGCAAGGCACGAAAAGGCTGGAAGGCAGTGGACTTAAACGCAGTCCACACTTGGCTGGAAGTGAAGTTAATCCTCCAAATTTACACATTGACTCCGCGAGGACTAGCCAGTGCGGGGAACTTTTAAAGAACTTCAAATCTTTCTACAAAGCAGGTGTCCAGTGCTCCTTTTCCCAAGGGAAAAGAACTGAAACAACATCTTCGTCCAGATGTGATCCTCCCTGAGAACTCTCAGGGGAAACGAGCTAATTAGCACTCTCCCTGGCCGCTAATCGGGCGCTTTTTCGTGTTTGTGCTTTCTCTGAGCGGCTAGCTTCCCAAAACTCGCAAAGGGGGGAGAGGTGCTGGGAATAGGCGCCTGTTCAAGGTCCTTTTTAATGAGCTCCGGGCTAGAATTGTCAACAAAAGGCATCTGGAAAGGAACAGCCTCTTGCTGAAACGGCAGAAATCCCATTTCTTCATCACTGTGATCCATAATGGCGCCATGGTCACGACCCAGAGGGCCATGGAACATCACAGCTATTGAGAAAGCAAAAAAGTTGCTTCCAGCAACCCACATTCGAGTTTAATCTTAAATGTGCTGCAAGCATCTGATTCTAATCAAAAGTGCCTATTATGTTATTTAACAAATAGCCTCTTGGCCCTTTCTGCTCTACTCTCTTCTCCACTTGACACATCTTTGGACTTGGAGACTGTGCTGCTTCTTTGGTTGATTCCACTGATGGACAATCCTGGCTTTGTGTCTCTTGTGGCTTCTCGAAAACAGGGAGAGCTGCAGGGCACCCTTTAGATTCCAAGCAATTCCATGATGCAGATTCCATGATCCAGACCATTTTGGAAGACTACAATTGTTCAAGTAACTTAGACTTAAGTCGTGTGAGACTTTGTACATCATAACCAGAACCTGGAGTTGTGCCTGAAACTAGGCTGGTCATCAGTTGAGCTGTTGTGTCCTCTTTGAAATCCATGTCAACAATTTGGCTGCAGACATTTTGGATTAGCTGAATGATCCAAACATTCTTCAAGGGTTTGTGGAATTCCTTATAGTAAGTGAAAAAAGGATATAACTGGGAGATGTGAGATGTGTCCAGAGCAGACCTTTGTATCTGGTGCAGAAGATCTAACTGTGTAAATAGACTCCTGGCCACTGCTTGAGCTGCCAGCTTAAGGAAGGGATTGTTGAGTAAATTTGATCTGCAAACCATGTGTTCATTGGCTGGAGGTGGATCTACACAGTAGAATCAATGAAGTTTGATAACATTTTAACAGGTGTTATTCAATGCTGGTGCCTCACCAAACTACAAATTCCAGGATTCAAGAGCATTGAGCTATGGCAGTTCCAGTGACATCAAACTGCATTCATTCTACAATGTAGATGCAGCCCAACACCCCTTCCACACAGCTGTATAAACTCCGCATTGAACTGGATACTGTGGATTATCTGTCTTGATATTCTGGGTTATATGACTGTGTGGAAGGGCCCTGAGTCTCTCCTTAATGTGCATTCAGGAAAGTAGCTGCTCTCTGAATGGAAATGACTGTGATGGCTGCTTACAAGGCAGGTTTTGGAGTTGATTTTTTCTCATTATGTGTTGTAAACATGATTTTAGCTTCTCCAACAACCATAAAAGCAAGCCCAGCTTTATGCCATCATATTTCGCTTATAAGATGCCCAACCCAACTTTTAAACATCTTTAGATATGGCTCATTTTTCTCCCACAACACTCTAGGCTCTATCTACTGCCAGCTTTATCAATCCAGAAAATTTCCCTTTTCTCTGATTTTCTCACATTCCTAGCCTCAATCTTCCTATAAGATGGCATTTAAAGATCAGCTATCCAGTTCTGAATATGCCATGTTCCGTACCCTATAATTGCCACCCCAGGCATAGCATCTTCATTTCAAAACAAGTTAAGATGGTAGAAATTGAACCATCAAAGCATATTCAAAACATTTCTGTTTTGTTGCTTAGTCTCACTAATATACCCTCAGAAATACATGCATGCTATAAGATCCAGAACTGATTTGTCTGAAATATAGTTTCATACTTTTTAAAATTCTCTTTCTCTCTCATTCTTCCTTTCCATATGAATGCATTTGTACCAAATCCTGTTTGATATATTTAAAATTCTCTTTCTCTCTCATTCTTCCTTTCCCTTTTGCTCTGTATTCCATCCTGTTTGATACATTTGAGATTCTCTTTTGCTTTCATTTTCTCTGTATGTGTGTGCATGCTCCTCCAGGTCAATTATCAAACACAATAGAAATAGAACTCCAACAAACTCCATTTCCTTTCTCCCCCTTCTTATAACTCTTTCAATCCTTCATGAATGACCCCAACTTTATTTTAATATGACGAATTAACAAATGTTTATGCAAGCTTTTTCCTGTCAATTCTATACCATAGCCTTTCCCCTCATCCTCATTAATTTAATCGCTGAGATGTCATTTCTGCTCTCAAGATATAGCCCAACCAGTTTGGAAGAAAAAAAGAAAAGAGAGGAAAGAAAAGGAAAGAAAAAATGTAAGCATTTTGTTTTTTTAGTGAATATATATATATATATATATATATATATATATACCAATAGATATATATGCAACTTTTATTTGATGAAAGTTACTATTAACATATTTTCATAATCTTCTCAGCCTGGCAACAGCAGGAGTAAAAAGGTGTGAGGGGCATGCAATATTCATGAAATTAAGGGGAGCCGAGATGAAAGGGAGTTCCATTAGGGAGACCAAGTGTGACAATATGACACATATTTGCATATTTTAGACTTTAAATCTTTTCAGCCCATCCAAGTTGATATATGGATGTAAACATGCATTGCCAGTTTTTAGCATATTATAAGCCCTCAAGACTTTGCATGCATTTTAATATGTTTCATTATTGCCATAGATTTTAATTTCGAAAGCACGCGGCTTTGATGGAAGAAAGCTGGAAGCCGCAGCATCTGGCCCCTGCTCCAGGCGAGCTGGTGCCTCCTTGAATGCTCTTACCGGAGATCACTCTGCCTCTCCCTCCGATACAACATACAACGGGGTGGCAATTCTGTTCAGAGCCAGGGCACTGGGTTTTTTTTTGGGGGGGGGGGAGGGCATAGGTGGCAAATTGAAGGCTTTGTTCAATCACTTGCTAATTATCGGCTAAGCTCACCAGCCTGAAAGAGAATCCTGCGAGAAGAGCAGAGGGAGAGAGAAAGAAAGAAATATGTTCATTGACACATTCAACCACCAACACAATCAAAGTCTTGATGATCGCAGGATCATAGAAGGATAAATTCATAGAATCGGAAAGCACCTATTTATTTATCTGTCTGTTTTTTTTTATTCTGTTCCAGATAGGGATTGAAATTTATGCTTATATCTAACAACAGTAGACTCTCAGTTAACAGGCACCCATAGGGATTGCAGTTTGTAGTAAGGCACTGTAGTAACTATTGAAAACAGGCCATTATACCATGTCATAAACTCTGTATTGATGATATTGAAATATAGTAATTAAAAGCAACCTAAGATGAATAAAGAGAAACATAATGTAACACAGTTTTACTGTATAAGAAAAACAGCTTTCTGAATGCATGTCCTATTTCTTTGATTTTTTTTTTTTTTGGTGGTTACTGAAGAATTCCAACTGCTTGAGTTCTGTTTAACTTAGTGTTCATGTGGCCCGCCCTGGTTTTTATTGCTTTTCTGATTTTGTGCTGTAATGTATATTATTATCTAATGTATTGTTTAATTGTGTTATGATGTGTTGTTTTTATATTTTGTTATATTGTATTGTTCTGGGCATGGCCCCATGTAAGCCGCCCCGAGTCCCCGTTGGGGAGATGGTGGCGGGGTATAAATAAATTATTATTATTATTATTATTATTATTATTATTATTATTATTAACTGAGAGTCTACTTTATCCAGGGCTGCCCCAGGAGGAAAAGGCCACAAGGCACCTGCCCGGCAACTGAAGTGAGGATGGGCAGGTGGCACGCTGGCAAACGTGCAGCCCTTCACCAGCCATGCCAGCAGTATTCCCACCCAAGGGAAAAGGCCATGGGGCACCCACCTGCCAACTGAATTTTCATAGTTTTGATATTGTTTTGTTAAGTTTTGCTCCATTGGTGGCAATGGAGGAAATTTAGAAGCTCCTTTTTGCCATGTTTTGGATATCAGGATGAAAATTAGGAAACTTGTAGGACACATTTATGACTGTTAGCCTGCCCACTTTCAGGATGTTTCGCTCGTCTACTGAATTTTTGTAATTTTTTTAAGTTTTTACAATATTTTTAAAGAAACAAAAACAAAAGAGGTATTTTTTATTATTTCTCCACAGTGACAAAACATTAGTAGGGCATCATTCTTGCAAAGTTTCAGAAACACCGGGTCATCCAATGATTCTTAGGATTTTTTCCCAATTTAAGAACCTTGACAAGCCACACTAGGACTCAGAGGACTGCGGGTATTATTTTTATTTATATCGGGATGAAACTAGGGAAACAACTGTAAACCTGCCAAATTTCAGATTGTTTTATTGGGGTGCTGATGATCAATAGTTAAGTAAGTTTGACTCTGCTTGTATTTTCCTTTGAAATGCAAGCTATCCTATCTTGTACCTGCTCGGCGCCTCTGCTATGTCATTTTTTTTTTTTAGCTCTGCTACATGTAATGCTTTTGAGGAAGGTAAACTATTTCAAGCAATTTAGTTTTCCTCTGGTCAAATGACCAAGCCCTTCCGTGTCCTAAGTATTTGCATAATACAATAGAGAATAGAGAGGTAAACCAGCCCTGTGATTGGTTGAAAAAGAGCATGTGATACAGTGAGTATAGCTGTGCTCAGCCTCATTGCCCCACAGAGAGATTACTAGCTTCAACTTGGAAAAAATGGTCAGGATATATTAACGAAGCTAACAAACTTTTCTGTAATTATGTTGGGGGGGGTGCTGTTTCCTTTTGTTTGGGTTTGAGGGAGAGGGAGGCTTCCCGCATTTTATTTTGGCAGTTCATATCTACAAATTGCCAAATTTTTCCAGAACCATGCCCTAAGTTTTGCTCATCCCTACTATCTGTCTATTTAACTAACTATCTTTATCTATGGAAGTGGAAAATTAAATATTTGCTGGCATATTGGCATTCCTAAACCCTCTACAAGGATCAGTTCTGAGATCCCAGTTGGCTGTGGAATCAAGAAGAATGAATACTTGTTTAATCGTAATTTTAATTCTCAGCCATTTTTCCATATATGTTGACTCACATTGGATAAGGCCAGGTACGCACACACACACACACACACATTATTCAGGTTTAAAATTAGCCTGCAAGCATCCATTTTGTTAACCTCAGTCTTGATCTAACCATTAAAACATTAAAGAAAGAACACAGAGAGAACAGGCTCAATTAGTAACGTAGAGACAAGGTGACCAGGATAAGCAAGGGAAATAATGCAGAGCAAGAGCCTATGTTCAAAATGTAGCTCAGCATACTCTAGTCTACATGGGAACCGAAAAGCAAATCTTCCTTTTTTATGCTTTTCAAGCTAATCCCATTGATGTTTAACAATCTCCAAGGCTGTGGGTGGCTCGTCGGATTAGTCACTGCTGTTTTTCATTCTAGGATCAAATTCAATTCAGAGGTTAGCAGAATGAACAAAAGATAACTCTAATCAGATTGCTGATGCCTATCTATAGAAGATATCTAGAAAATAAACAGTGATTTGGTAGTGAATAACATCCATGGCATATTGTGAAGGCATTTGCTGACCTGTTTTTGTGCTATGTGAGAAAGAAACAATCTTTTCGTTCAAGAAATAAAATAAATAAATAAATAAAGGGCACATCCTTGAAGACAAAGATCCCCTGCGTGATTTTAATATTCTTCAAATGCATTTCCCCATCAAACCAGGATTAAAATGCATTGATGGATCAAGAAGACAGTAGTTGCCAAGATAAAGAATGGATAAATTAGTGATTTTTGCTTTTAAAAATTATCAGTATGTGTGAATGACTTGGGCATTATTCCATCTGAAAACCTGCCCTACTTTCAAGAGGAGTAATTGTGGCAACACTCAGATGAAAAGCAGGAGGCAAAGTGGGCTTTATTGGTGAAAAGATCTGTCAGAAAACAGAACCATCACCACCAGTAGTATCAGTAGAGTTGGTAACTCATAGAGTCATCCCGTCCCCTCCACAAGTCAGATAGTGAGTCCACAGTTTTGATAAATGGGAACCACTGGCAGAGGGATGGATTCAGCCTCCATTGCTTTAAATCTCCCACAGCCAAGATGGAAATTCCCTTGGTCCTGCAGAAGGGAAAGGGAGGGGCATGGAGAAGGATTCCATTGCCACTCTTGCAGCATCTCTGCTTGGATTGAGCCCCTAAATTCTTCCCATCATGAGGTCTTCCCTCCCTGTCACAGTCACATGCATAGCTGTCCTGTTTTGTCTTTCAAGAACAGCCTTAAGACACTGTGGTAAGTAATTGAAAACAGCAAAACATAAAGTACAGTACACTCAGTGAAATAATGCAAAAGATAGCCAGGAAGTCTTACTTCAGACAAAGAAACAGGCATAAATCCAGATGCAGACTTGGAGCAGGCACACAGGGAGTGAAGGCATTAGAGTCAGTTTGTTACCAGCAAGAGCTGGCTTCACCTGCTTCGGCTTTTATAGCCCTGGGTCCCCACACAGCTGCTAGGGCAGTTCCTATTTAGGGTTAATTATTAATCTAGCTGAATGACGTCTCTGCTCTGTTTCCTTTCGCCTCTCCTGGAATGAGGGTACTAGCAAAGTCTCTTCAGACTCCAACCCGCACTCAGATTCATGAACACTTTCCTGCTCCTCTTCCTCTTCTTGAGAAGAGGAATCCCTGACAATAGCTTTGGGGAAAATGGAGAGAGGAGGAGGTGGTAGAAGGAAAACCAGCAATGTTGTCAAGTGGAAAAGGACGTTAAGTGCATCATTTGCCCTCCCCTGACTTTTCTCTTCCTTCTCCCTCTCCTAGCCCAGCTGCCTGGAATGCCACTGCCTGCCTTGCATTTCCTCCCCCCCCCTCTTCTTGTACTCCATCCTGTGCTTTTGGGGGGTTAAGGGGATGAACCCATGGCTACCACTGTCACTACTTCCCTAATCTGCCCCAGCAAGAAGCACTGGCAGACCTGGAATTGGGCATTAGGTGGCAGCAGCACCCCAGTCCAACCTACAGTTGCAGCAGTTGGCTAACAGAGGTGGTGTGGTGGAGGTGGGTAGGTGGGTAGGCAAGTGTTGTGAGATTGCTAGTAAGTGACCACATCTCCAGGTGTCACCACCTCTGATGGTGTCACCTGGTGGGCTCTACAATCCTCATGCCCCCGCTACTGCCACTAACCATTGCAAGGTCCTGGTGTTCTCCTCTGGTCTATGGCAGGCCAGCCCTCCTTTCAACCCATGTATAGTCCTCCAGACTCTCAGAGCCCCATAAAAATGTTTCACTTGCCCAAATGACCATTTATATGCCAGGAATCCCAAGAAATCCAATTTGATATTAAGAACACAACTTTTGAAGTTGTCACATGAGTAGGGGAGATTGACTTGATAGAATCAGAAACGTATCATAGAATAATCTGGATTGTCAGTATACAAAGCTTGGAATGAAACAACAGGTTAGTCCTTAGTCTGTGAAAACATCTTTATCTTAGGGCCCTTCCAGGCAGGCCCTATATCCCAGGATCTGATCCCAAGTTTTCCGCTTTAATTTGGATGATATGAGTCCACACTGCCAGATAATCTGGGATAAACAGAAAACCTGGGATCGGAGCCTGAGATATAGGGCCTGTCTGGAAGGGCCCTAAGAGAAAAATGTTTTCATAGACTAAGGACTTTATCATACCAACCTGTTGTTTCATTCCAATTGCATTTTTAAGCAAACAGAAAAATATTATTTTTGGAACAATCAGCTTCACAGTTGCACAATGCTAACACATTGCTGATGTGAATTCTGACTAACAGTTTTCTGAATAGCTTTGCTTATAAGCAATGCTTGCCCTACCCAGTGCATGTACCCTTTTTCTATTCCTCCTTCCATGTTTCTGTGAGACCTTCCACTGTTTCCAATATTGGAACTGCAGCAGAAGGACATTATAGCACAACGAAGAATGATAGAATAACAGCAGTACTGATTTCATTGTCATGATGACTCAATCATGATTCAAACACAGTGCAGCTATGGCATAGACATGACATTATACTATAAGCACCAACCAAAAACTGTTTTTTTCCTGACATAATTGTTCTTTATCAACTTTGTGTGATTTGCAGATTTAGTCTACAAAAGCTTCTGCTACCAACGCCAGTTAGTCTCTGAGGTGCTACAAGATTCCTTTACATATTAATATTCCAGAATACTACAGCTATGTCTTTGAATGATCTGGTCTGTTTTACCACTATGATGACAATGCATGTGGATAATTTCTTTATCTGCTTACCTCTCCTTTTTAACTGCAAAGGCAGCAATTTTTGTGGGGGGTTGTTCACTCAGCCCAAATTTATGCATTTAAAACATTTATTAACAATCCTTCAGCTATAGCTCTCAACAGTGGCTTACAAAATAATTTACTGTATGAGAAAGGATTGTCTGCAATGTCCATATATTATCTCCATTATGGGCTAAAATTTTGCAACCAAAGGCAGAGTGGGTAAAAAGCTCAGGAGCCTTTTAAAAGTTAAGCTGGCAAATTATACATTTCCTTCTAGTGTCTCCTGGGACCTTGTTACTAGCGTCAATGAATAGGAAAGTGCTGACTCTAATACATCCTGGTAGACATGGGTGGAGGGTGGAGGTATATGGTCAGATTTTGGAAGGAAACTAAAGGGTCTATGGTTCCTCTATTTGAGACTGGTTGACAAACAAAACTGGATCTGAACACTGACAGAAAATAGTCTGAGACCCAATTTCAGAAAAATGTTTTAGCACATATCTATGGTGATACTTAGAGAGAGAGAAATACAGCTGAGTAGGTGCCATGAGATTTTATGAAGACTTCTACTGCATCCTTCACTTCACACCCAGATGTGTAACTCGCACTCTAGGAGGGGTTTTATATTTCAGTGGGCATCACCCACATTCAGCTCAAGATCACAAAAGTAGTGTTTTGCATATGTCACTGACTGTGTTCAATGTACATGGCCACCCAATGCATAACCATTGGTTATTGCTGAAATGTACATTCCTTCTACTTTGTGTTTGATTTCAGTTTGGTTGTGAACTACGACTATTGAACTCAGGAGACCTATCGGGCAATCAACACATAGCTCTACTTGCATAATATTATGCTACACAACCTCTAGCTACACTCACCCTGAGCCTAGTAAGTAAATAAGTAAACTTTTATTAGGGTCAATGACCAGTTCATAACAAGGGTACCCAGTAGGGTATCCAAATTTTCGTTATGTTTCTCGTTTCGTAATTATTTCGGATTGTTCTCATTTTTTGAAACGAGTATTGAAACATTTTCCCTGGGCGCAACTGGCAATGTAATTTGAACCATCGTTGGCCCATTCTCTAATTGTTTCTTAAAATTTTCGTTAATTTTTTTCCTTCCAAAATTTTTTTTAATATTTTTTTTTAAAAAAATAATTTTTTTCTGTTTCTGCAACCTAACATGAATGGGAGCCTAGTGCAGCCTAACATGGCTACCGCTCCCTGGCCAATCAGAGACTTCCATGATGGCTGAAAAAAGTGGGGGCTAGCGTCTTCCGCCTCCACGTGGAGGATCTCTATAAAAATCCCCTCCCCAACTGAGCCAAGCCATTCTGGGCTAGGATACCGAGGAGAGAGGGTGGTTCGCACGCGCTGGGAAGCTGCTTGCTTGCTTGGGGGAGAGAGGGCTAAGTGACTGTTCTGGCTATAGGGGGTAGAGTGTCTGTCTGTTGTTGCTGGTTCGATATTGTGGGGTTTTTTTTTTGGGAAATTGCCTTGGGACTTGTGGCAGAGTCCTTGCTGTGGCTTTAGGGAACTTTTATTTTCCAAAGGACGTCTGCGTTCCTGCAAGTGCAGAGCTTGGGGTGCTTTACTTTTCTACTCCAGAGGGAGTCCCTTTGCCTTTCTGTTTTCTTTTTTGGAATTTAGCAATCACCACATCAGCCCTTCTTTGCAATCCTGAAAGGGGGGGAACTTGAAAATAATAGTTTCCAAAGGACGTCTGCGTTCCTGCAAGTGCATTGCTTCCCTCCCGCTCCGTTTGTAATCCCAAGCCCCCGGGCTGAGTGTTATTGCAGCAATCACAAAGATACACATTGTTTTCAAACCTAAAGGGTTGTCACGACCCAGGCTGCAGAGCACCAATAACCATACACAGAGGCCAGAATCTATCTAATATCTTTATTGTAGGAATATATAAAGTTAATAAAAACAAGTGTAGAAAATAGTCCAGAATTAGACCTTTCAGGAAAGGTCAGAATTAGTCCAAAAAAAGCAATGTCCAACAAGAAATATTAAGGTCCAAAGTTGTAATCCAATAACCGAAACACTCACTTTGCCAAGCAAAGTGAGGGGAGATGACAAGGTCCTTTAGTCCATGAAACTTGAGCGAGGCTAGGAAATAACTTGATACTTGAAACAAGGCTTGAACGTGGAACAAGGTAACTAAGAACAAGAACAAGGTCCGTGGAATAACTTGATAAATCCGTGGAACAAGGCAAGGATTGATCCTGGGAAACAAGGCAAAGTCCGTAGATAAACAAAGGCTGGGAAGCAAGGCGAAGGCTGGATAGCAAGGCAAGGCTTGAGCAGGAGCGAGGCTTGAACCGGAGCGCGCTGTCCAGACACAACTCGCTCCGTAGGCTGACGAAATTGACTCCGCGAAGTTACTACGCGGGTAAAACACCTAAATAGAGTCTAGCTTCCCGCCGAAGCAGTTCTCTGGGAATCAGAACCGAAAGCTAACTCTGAGACCAGATGTGAGACTCCCCAAAGATTCTCACGAGAAGCAGTCTTAATTGGCCACATTCTTAGCTGCAATCCTCGCACTCCTGCGCGAAGCTGAATCTAAACTTCTCTGTTGTTTACAAAACTCCCGGCGCAAGAATACGGGAGAAGTAGGCTCTGGGCTTGTTTGACATACTTCTGGGAGACAACTTTCTTGCAGGTGCAAGGTTCCCAGATCTGCCTGGGAAAGATCTGGCTGAGAGGAATCCAGTTCAGACTGGGAAGGTAAAAAACCCAAGTTTTCATCTTCATCCGGAATTACAATGTCCTGAGCAGGACTACAAGGCCCATGAGTCATCACACTATCCCCCTCCTCAAGGCCCCTCCCAAACTGGGGCCCTCTCCCCGAGGCGCGAGGTCGCGGCTTGGCGGGATAGGTCTGATGAAAGCGACGGGTTAGATCAGGAGCATGGACTGTGGAGGCGTCTTCCCAAGAGCGTTCTTCAGGGCCAAAACCCACCCAGTCAATGAGATATTGTAGGCGGCGGCGGTGAAAGCGAGAATCCAAAATGTCCTCAACCTCGAACTCCTCCTCCCCATTCATCAAAACAGGAGGGGGGGCCGGTTGGTCTGTATCAGGACGCACACCATCCGCCGGAAGGAGCAGGGAGCGGTGAAACACTGGGTGAATGCGCATTGAACGCGGAAGTTGGAGTTTGAAAGTCACGGGGTTTAATTGCGCCACCACTGGATAGGGGCCAATGAAACGGGCATCTAACTTCCGGCAAGGGCGGTGGGAGGGCAGAAAGCGAGTGGACAGGAAAACCCGATCTCCTACCTTGATTTCGGGACCCGGCTGGCGATGTTTGTCAGCGTGGCGTTTATAGTCCTCCTTGGCTTGGTCCAGTTGTTGGAGCAAAAGTTGTTGCACCGCTGTGAGTTCCTGCAGCCAATCCTCTGCTGCGGGAACCTCTGAAGTTTCAATGACAGGGGGAAAGAAACGTGGATGGAAGCCGTAGTTTGCAAAGAACGGCGTTTCTTTTGTAGAAGCTTGAACTCCATTGTTGTAGGCAAACTCAGACAGTGGTAACAGCGAAGCCCAATTGTCCTGTTGATAGTTTACATAACAGCGAAGATACTGCTCCAAAGTGGCATTGGTGCGCTCCGTTTGCCCATCTGTTTGGGGATGATGAGCTGAAGATAAGCGAGAGTCTATGCCCAATAGTTTTTGTAGTGCCTTCCAAAAACGAGAGGTGAATTGAGATCCACGGTCTGTGACTAAACTCTTGGGCAATCCATGTAGTCTGAAGACATGTTGAAGAAATAAATCCGCAGTTTCCTTGGCCGTGGGGAGGCCTTCGCAGGGAATGAAATGGGCTAACTTGGTGAATAGGTCCACCACCACTAAGATCGTGGTGAACCCACAGGAAGGTGGTAGGTCAGTGATGAAATCCGCGGAAATTATTTCCCATGGGCGAGATGGGGTAGGAAGGGGGTGTAAAAGCCCTGAGGGCTTCTCCCTTCGTATCTTGGAGCGCTGGCATACTGGGCAGGTGTTGACATATTTTTCCACATCCTTGCGGATCTTGGGCCACCAAAAATCCCTTAGGATCAGATGCATAGTTTTAAATAGTCCGAAGTGCCCTGCTGGTTTGCAGTCATGACACAGACGAAGCGCCTTTTCCCTGCCCGGTCCGGGTGGGATATAGACATGATTTCTATAGCAGAGCAGCCCATCTTTAAGCGAAAAGGGGAAATGCAGACCTTGGCGAAGTTGGTCCTGCGCCCAGGCATCTGCTTGCTGACTAGCCCTGATTTCTTGAGCACAGATGGGTCCTGGAGTAGGGGAAGTTGAACCAATGGGAATGGATTTGGTGTTCCCCACCGTGAGCGTGGCAAAGTTCTCAGGTTGTAGCAGTTGGGATTCAAAGGTCTCCTTGCGTCCTGCAGCGTATTCCGGTTTACGTGACAGGGCGTCTGCTTGCTTGGTTTGGGCTGGGGTCACATAATGGATCTGGAAGTTGAAACGTTCAAAGAATAAAGCCCAACGTTGCTGCCTCTGATTTAGTTTGCGGGCAGTTCTTAGATGTTCTAGATTACGATGATCAGTGTGGACTTCAATGGGAAATTTGGCCCCTTCTAGCCAATGTCTCCAAGTTTCAAAGGCTGCCTTTATGGCCAGTAGTTCTTTTTCCCAAATGGTGTAATTCCTCTCTGGTGTGGTTAGTTGACGAGAATAAAAGGCACAGGGGTGGAGGTGATCTCCCACCGGTTGTAAGAGTACAGCCCCAATTGCCACATCAGAGGCGTCCGCTTGCACCACAAAAGGGGTTCCAGGATTTGGGTGCTGTAGAATTGGCTGGGAGGTGAATAGTTTCTTTAGTTGCTGGAACCCTTTCTCTGCTTGATCAGTCCAGCGGAAAGGCTGCTTTCCACGGATGCAGCTAGTGATGGGGTCGGACCAGCGGGCAAAATCTGGAATGAACTTGCGGTAGTAGTTCGCGAACCCCAAGAAACGCTGCACCTCTTTCTTGTTAGTTGGCGCCCGCCATTCCAATACTGCTGAAACTTTGGCTGGATCCATGGAAAGCCCTAGAGGCGAGATGCGGTAACCAAGGAAATCTACCTCTTGTAGATCAAAAGCGCATTTTTCCAGCTTGGCATAAAGTCCATGATCCCGCAATCGTTGTAACACCATTTTGACGTGGTTCTCATGTTCTGATTGTGATCTGGAAAACACCAAAAAATCGTCCAGGTAGATTATCAAGAACCTGTCTAGATAGTCCTGAAAAATGTCATTGACAAAATGCTGGAACGTTGCGGGGGCTCCGCATAAACCGAAATTCATAACTCGGGACTCAAATAATCCGAATTTGGTCTGGAAGGCGGTCTTCCACTCGTCCCCTTCCCTGATGCGAATTAAGTTGTAAGCCCCCCGAAGATCCAGCTTGGTGTAAACCTTGGCTCCTCGAAGCCGATCCAGTAGATCCGAGATTAAAGGCAGGGGATAGCTGTTCCGCTTGGTGATATTGTTCAATGCTCTGTAGTCCACCACCAAGCGTAGTTCCCCTGACTTCTTCTTCACAAACATCACTGGGGAGGCGGCTGGGGATTGAGAGGGTCTGATGAATCCCTTGCGAAGGTTTGTCTCTAGGAATTCCCTGAGAGCTTCTTGCTCTGGTTCAGTCAGGGAGTAGAGATGCCCTCGCGGGATCGGGGCCCCCTCCACCAAGTCAATGGCACAGTCATAAGGTCTATGTGGGGGTAATTTTTCGGCTTCTTTCTCATTGAATACATCCCAATACTCGGAGTACTTCTTTGGCAAGGTGATGATGGGCTCGGTGTCTGTGGCATGGCATACCTTGGCTACGAGGCAATGGTTTTGGCAGTACGGTGAAGCAAACTGCAGTTCTCTGTTGGACCAGGAGATGTTAGGGTCGTGGAGAGTCAGCCATGGAATTCCCAAAATCACAGGGAAATGGGGAACCTCGGTAACAAAGAAGGAAATCTCTTCCATATGTTCCCTTATCCACATCCTGGTGGGTTCCGACCACTGACTTACGGGGCCCGTCTTGAGGGGACGGCCGTCTATGGCTTGCACCACACGGGCATTCTTGAAATCATGATATTGTAATCCCAGAGAGTCGGCATACTCTCTATCGATGAAATTGTTGGTAGCTCCAGAGTCTATCATGGCGTGGATCATGACGGGTCCCCTTTTTGCTGACCATAATGTGACCACGAGAAGGAACAGGACCCCGGTTGGCGGCTCTTGGATGGGTTTTTTGACCGGGTTGGCGAGCCTCTCTACACCCGGTCGTTGGCTTCCCCCGCCGGCTGTGTGCCAGTCGGCTCAGACGCCTTCGTCTCCGTGGAGGACGCCGCCGCAAGACGGGCGGCAGGCTTCCCTTTGGCTGGGCACTCTCTGGCGAAGTGGCCCCCGTTCCCGCAGTACCAGCAGAGGTTTAAGCGTTGACGACGGGCCTTCTCGGCGGCATCTAGTCTGGGACGCACATTGCCCAACTGCATCAGCACCTCCTCGCCTCCTCTGGGGTATGGGGTTGGCGGTGGGGGTCTCCACACCGGACGTGGCTGAACGCTGGCGGGAGCGGGGGGTTTTGCCCCGGCTCTACTGCCCTGGCCTCGAACCCACTGTTTCCTGTTGGCAATCATGACTTCAGCCCGTAAACATTGATCAATGAGTGCCTCGAGGGTCTGGGGAGGATCCACCTTGGAGATTTCTTCCAGCATTTCAATGTTGAGACCCTCCCGGAATTGTCCCCTGAGGGCTACATCGTTCCAGCCGGTGTTGTGGGCCAGCACTCGGAACTCGGCTATATACTGAGACATAGGTCTGTCTCCTTGGAAAAGGCGACGGAGTTTGTGACCGGCTGCCTCCAAATTGTCCTCGATTCCCCAAGTCTCCTTGAGGTGGTCCAAGAAGTGTTGCGCTGATCTTAGGTGTGGAGAGGCTTGGTCGAACAGTGCCGTCGCCCAGCTGGCCGCTGGCCCGTCTAGAAGACTGTAAACCCATGCCACTTTGATGTCTTCTTGGGGAAACTCGGCAGCACGGGCCTCCAGATAAGCTTGACATTGGCGACGGAAGACATGAACCTTAGAAGCTTCTCCAGTAAACTTGGTTGGCAACGCCATGGCCGGAAGACGAACTCCGCGTTCCTTCAAACCCCTTATTTCTCCATCCTGTGCATTGAGCTTATCACGGATTCGGTCCACCTCTTCCTTGTCGATGGTGTAGGTAATCGGCTGGCCGCTCGGCCCAGGTACGGTTCCGGTAGACATTCTGGCCGAGGTTAATTGGTGCTTAGGGTGGCGGAGTCAAACTGTCACGACCCAGGCTGCAGAGCACCAATAACCATACACAGAGGCCAGAATCTATCTAATATCTTTATTGTAGGAATATATAAAGTTAATAAAAACAAGTGTAGAAAATAGTCCAGAATTAGACCTTTCAGGAAAGGTCAGAATTAGTCCAAAAAAAGCAATGTCCAACAAGAAATATTAAGGTCCAAAGTTGTAATCCAATAACCGAAACACTCACTTTGCCAAGCAAAGTGAGGGGAGATGACAAGGTCCTTTAGTCCATGAAACTTGAGCGAGGCTAGGAAATAACTTGATACTTGAAACAAGGCTTGAACGTGGAACAAGGTAACTAAGAACAAGAACAAGGTCCGTGGAATAACTTGATAAATCCGTGGAACAAGGCAAGGATTGATCCTGGGAAACAAGGCAAAGTCCGTAGATAAACAAAGGCTGGGAAGCAAGGCGAAGGCTGGATAGCAAGGCAAGGCTTGAGCAGGAGCGAGGCTTGAACCGGAGCGCGCTGTCCAGACACAACTCGCTCCGTAGGCTGACGAAATTGACTCCGCGAAGTTACTACGCGGGTAAAACACCTAAATAGAGTCTAGCTTCCCGCCGAAGCAGTTCTCTGGGAATCAGAACCGAAAGCTAACTCTGAGACCAGATGTGAGACTCCCCAAAGATTCTCACGAGAAGCAGTCTTAATTGGCCACATTCTTAGCTGCAATCCTCGCACTCCTGCGCGAAGCTGAATCTAAACTTCTCTGTTGTTTACAAAACTCCCGGCGCAAGAATACGGGAGAAGTAGGCTCTGGGCTTGTTTGACATACTTCTGGGAGACAACTTTCTTGCAGGTGCAAGGTTCCCAGATCTGCCTGGGAAAGATCTGGCTGAGAGGAATCCAGTTCAGACTGGGAAGGTAAAAAACCCAAGTTTTCATCTTCATCCGGAATTACAATGTCCTGAGCAGGACTACAAGGCCCATGAGTCATCACAAGGGTACATTGGAAGAAATAGTTTCCAAAGGACGTGGGGCACCCGCCAAGGCATTGCTTCCCTCACGCTCCATTTCTATTCCCAAGCCTTGGGCTGAGTTTTATTTCTGCAATCACAAAGTCAGACATTGATTTGATTCAATAGAGGGTCCACAGCAATTTATAGTTTCCAAAGGACATTGCCAATCCTGTCAAGGCATTGCTTGGCGTGTGCTGCATTTCTAATCCAAAGTCTACACAAGTAGAAGAGGGACTTTTACAGTGATAAGAACCCAATTGAACAGGAAATAAGACTTTCAAACCAGGAACAGGTTTCTTCAAATATTGAAAAATAGTGTATTAT
Source organism: Anolis carolinensis (assembly GCF_035594765.1). Lineage (NCBI taxonomy): Eukaryota > Metazoa > Chordata > Lepidosauria > Squamata > Anolidae > Anolis > Anolis carolinensis. The sequence goes on from NC_085842.1 coordinate 317,298,523, forward strand.
AAAAAGTTATGAAAATTCGCCAAAAATCATAGGAGACAGGAAACATTCTGCAATTTGTTGAACAAAGAGTGTGGAATGTGTTCTCCCACTGTACCAAATTTGATGAGAGTAGCTCAAGAAATGAGGGCGGGAGACCCCCAGAAATGTCCCCCCCGGTTTCCTATTTTTTGGCGATTGCGCATGCACGTCCACCATTTTAGAAACATTTTAGAAACATTACGAATTTTTGGAAATATCCGAAAATTTTGGGTGAAAAATTAAGAAATAATCTCTATATCGAAGAGCTGGCCCCCCTACTTTAGAAACGAGAATTGAAACATTTTTTCCATCGATCGGACAAGCCTAGTACCCAGTCCAGTACCATGCATGTCAAAGTTTGAGATTTTACACTTCAAACTTAAGTAATAATAATAAGCATTAATAATAATAATAATGATAATAATAATAATAATAATAATAATAATAATAATAATAATAATAACAACAAACCTGCAAAGGTAATGGAAAATGAACACACAAAGATACTGTGGGACTTTTGAATCCAGACTGACAAAGTTCTGGAACACAACACACCAGACATCACAGTTGTGGAAAAGAAAAAGGTTTGGATCATTGATGTTACCATTCCAGGTGACAGTTGGATTGATGAAAAACAACAGGAAAAACTCAGCTGCTATCAGGACCTCAAGATTGAACTTCAAAGACTCTGGCAGAAACCAGTGCAGGTGGTGATGGGCACACTGGGTGCCGTGCCAAAAGATCTCAGCCAGCATTTGGAAACAATAGACATTGACAAAATTACGATCTGCCAACTGCAAAAGGCCATCCTACTGGGATCTGCGCACATCATCCGAAAATACATCACACAGTCCTAAACACTTGGGAAGTGTTCGACTTGTGGTTTTGTGACACGAAATCCAGCATATCTATCTTGTTTGCTATGTCATACTATGTCATTGTGTCAATAATAATAATAATAATAATAATAATAATAATAATAATAATAAGTAGTAGTAGTAGTTGCCCTAGGTCCTTAAGAGGAAGGATGAAGTATCAGATGATGATGATGGTGGTGGTGGTGGTGGTGGTGGTGGCGGCGGCGGTGGCGGCGGTGATAATGATGACGACGACGACGATGATAGGAGATAGAAGATTATAGGTTTTGGGGGTTCCTGCTTCTCCTCAAATCCTATTTCCTCGACCATAAGCCTCATAAGAGAGAACAGGAGTTGGAGGAACCCCAGAGAGACATCTCTGGCAGACATCACTTGCTGCCAACACTAGCTGGAGTGTCCAAATGGCTCCCGGAAGGGGAAGAATCAAGTGGAAGAATAAGGTATTTAAAGTGGAGAGCAAAGACAAGAGAAAGCTATAAATGAGAGAAAGAGGTACCAGCAAAAAAATAATAACTTGAGTTTAATAATAATAATAATAATAAAACTTTATTTATACCCCGCCACCATCTCCCCAACGGGGACTCGGGGCGGCTTACATGGGGCCATGCCCAGACACCATACAATATAACAAAATAAAACAACATATCATAACACAATATAACAGTTTAAGGGATAGAAGAAGAAAGGAAGGAATGAAGAAGCAGAGTAGGCAGAAGAGATAAAGGAAACAACGGAGAGCCAAATGATGGCAGCCCAGCCATGATGACAAACTGTCTTTTTTTTGGGATTCTGGCCTTTCTACTCAGCCACATCAAGTGGTCCATGGCATAGATGAAAATAACTTATTTTCTCTTACCTGTAAGGAGGATGTCCTTTTTGCAACTTCCAGCTGCTGGCTCAAAACAAAGAGCAGGATCTTGACAGTGGATGGAGCCTGTTTCTTCTCATCTGGTCTGTCTAAGGGTCACGAAATACTGTGAACTGAAGTAGCATGCTGTGGACGCAGCTTATGGTGGCCTTGTGTGACCCAAAAATAAATTTTTAATGCCAAGTCGCATTATTTGCTTGTACAGAAGGGTCCCATTTCAGTATTTTCTCTGTGATTCTTTGCCCCTTCTCTATCCACGTGATCAATCTTTATGAAGTCACGTATTAAACATTTCTTAAAAAGACCCCCCACTTCAGGTAGGGAAGCATCAGAATTATTTTTTCCTAGGAGATGTTAGCAATGTGCAGAAGCACCAGTCTGAGGGTTTCATTTGGTTCACATTTCACAGCAAACTAACCTAATCTATACCTTCTGGAATGCAATTTCCCTTTGTATGTTTTTGTGATTGTTATTCAGTCCCCGGACATCTCTGACTTATGACAACTTTATCCCAGGGTTTTTCTAGCAGTATTTATTCACAGTATGTTTAACAATGCCTTCCTCTTAGGCTAATAGAATGTGAGTTGCACAAAGTCACCCAGTAAATTGCCATGGCTGATTAGAATACTCTAACCCTTCTTCTAGTCCTGCACACAAAAATGTCTTAGGAAATAGTTTAGATACTAGGACTAATATTTGGATATAATCCGCAATTACTCTATGTTTCATACTGTATACATTTCAGAAATTTATTCTTTTGTATGCTGCCATTGGATGATACAAACCAAGGTGGGACATACATACCCTTTAGACTAGGACGTGGAGCAATGGCTTCAAACTACAGGAAAGGAGATTCCATCTGAACATTAGGAAGAACTTCCTCACTGTGCGAGCTGTTTGGCAGTGGAACTCTCTGCCCCGGACGGTGGCGGAGGCTCCTTCTTTGGAGGCTTTTAAGCAGAGGCTGGATGGACATCTGTCGGGGGTGCTTTGAATGAGATTTTCCTGCTTCTTGCAGGGGGGTGGACTGGATGGCCCATGAGGTCTCTTCCAACTCAACGATTCTATGATACATACGAATATATACAGAAAGAGAGAGAGAGAGAGACTTAATAACCTTAGAAACAGAAAAGAGTGGACTGTAATGTCCTTTATTGGCGACAGAATGACAGCAAGGAGGGAGCCATTCTGGCCTTCCTGTGGAGGAATTTTCAAAAACTGGGAGCCACCAACATATAAGGCCTTCTCTCTATGCCTACCAAATGAGCCTGGGGAGATGGTGGGGCAGAGGGAAAGGTCTCTCCAGAAGATCTCAAGAGTGTTTATGGCCTTAGAGAAGGGGATGCCACCAAGGCATTTATGACCTATGGTGATCCTCACAGGGTTTATTTATTTATTTGCAGTATTTATATTCCACTCTTCTCATCCTGAAGGGGACTCAGGGTGGATTACAATGAACAATATGGCAAACATTCAATTCCATCAGACAAACAACATACAGTATAGACACACACAGAGGCAATTTTAACATATCCAGCTTCATGAGGGTTTGCTCGATTCCGGCCACAGGGGGAGCTGTTGCTTCATTATCCACTAGTGACACCAAGTACTATACTTATTACTTTCCGTGTGCTGCTGGCAGTTTTATGGTGTTGTAAATTAGTTAAATTAGCCTCCCACATAAAGCATACCTACATTTCCTAGTTGACAGATGCAACTGTCTTTCGGGCTGCTTAGGTAAACAGCAAGCCGGGCTATTTAATGGTCAGAGGTTTAACCCGACCTGTGCTTCGAACACAAGACCTCTGGGTCAGTAGTGATTTATTGCAGCTGGTTATTAGGCAGCTGGGCCACAGCCCGACCCTTGGCAATATTTGCACAAAAGAAATTTCCCATTGCCTTGCTTTGAGGCTTAGAGAGTGTTCATTGCCCAAGGTTAGCCAACCGATTTCATGGTTAAGTAGAGATTTGAATCCTGGCATCCAGAATCATAATCCAGTGATCAAACCACTACATCATACTGGCTCCCATCATGGATGGAGATATGGCCCTTCAAACAGCAAGCCATACAGTGTGTTCTAGATGCAATTACAGCTTTGTAATTGCATCTAGAAACAGAATGGTAGGTTCAATAACATCTCACGATGAGATGGTCTGCAAGGTATGAGCTTCAAACTTTGATGACAAAATAGAGCACAAAGAAGCAAAAACTACCTGCAGATATGATGCCAGCAATAGAGAGTGCATGGTTGAGATCAACAAACAGGAAGCAGTCTGAATAGTTACTATGCTAAAGCTTTCTACTTCTTGTGTACCAATTAAAATCATAGCAAGGAATATTAAGGCAAAGAAAAAACTTAAGACATATTCAATTGGCAGTGGGAAAGAAAAGTGAAAAGCGGTAAATAGTTTAGTCTCAGCTCTACCTAATTCCATAAAGTCTCCGGTGAATTTACAAAATGTTATTAGTTTTTGTTTCCATTCCCTTGTTTCCAGCCAGTCCAAAGCCGTGGCTTTCAAGGGAGACCTTTTCAAAGAACTGTGAACTTTTGTGCTTAGCAAAGCTGAGCTGCTGTAACCAATGCAATTCCTGAGCTTCAGCAACTGAAAACAAGCATAAACAGCTCTTTTTATTGCTTAAGGTAGTAGTATCTTCATTTTGAGTCTATTTCTCTGTGCACCATACTGATCCGGTCAGATGTTCTGTCTCAGTAGCTAATGCCGCATGATTGCAAACCAGTCCTTTAATTCCAGTGGGGGCGAGGAAGGCTGCAGGTAAGAACAACGGCAACAATAAAAGTGAGAGCTGAAATCTGGTGATAAAAAAGAAAAAAAATACTTAGGGGAAATTTTTGAACTGTTGACTGCAAATTGGCTCAACAGTGATGAAAAATGGAAGGGAATCTGTCATGCTGCAAACAATATAATCAGGACAACGGTCTACATTGACCGTTTAAAGCAATTGGAAGGCAGGTCAACAACAGGGTGGAATGCAATGCATGCCCAAAATGCATAAAGCAGTGTGATTTATGACCTCTAACCCAGGAGCCACTGGCGGCACAGTGGGTTAAATTGCTGAGCTGCTGAACTTGCTGACTGAAAGGTTGGCGGTTTGAATCCGGGGAGCTTCTGCCAACCTAGCAGTTCAAAAACATGCAAATGTGCGTATTTTAATAGGTACCTCTCCGGTGGGAAGGTAACGGCATTCCATGCAGTCATGCCAGCCACATGACCTACGAGATGTCTATGGACAATGTTGGCTCTTCGGCTTAGAAATGAAGATGAGCACCAAACCCCAGAGTCAGACACGACTAGACTTCATGTCAGGGAAAAACCTTTACTGTTACCTTTACTAACCTAGGAGAAGCAACATCAAGGGACATTCCAAAACAGAGCCCCTAATATGCATGTAGTATAAATTACATCACATGGCAAAAGCAACTCTGCAGAATCTGAATTACTGTGCTGATCTATACAAGCACATTTAATTAATTAATTAATTTATTACAGTATTTCTACCCTGCCCTTCTCACCCAATAAGGGGACTCAGGGCGGCTTACAATATAAAACACATATATAAACAATCCCAGTAACACTCCAATTTATCATAAAATTAGAATTACATTTAAAAACAATTCATAAATACACATATAAATAAACATTTAGGCATAATCCAAGTCCGAACCGGTCTGTCAATTATCCTAGAACATATGTTGTAATTTAATGCCAGGTCAGTGAATGGGAAAACATCTTTCATCCAAGACCTCATCTTGGATGAGCATGTAGACCTGGCATGTATTACGGAGACCTGGCTGGATGAGATGGGAGGAGTTAATCTCACCCAGCTCTGCCCGCCGGGTTATTCCGTACAGCACCAGCCGAGATCTGGAGGGAGGGGAGGTGGGGTCGCGGTGGTCTATAAGGATTCCATCTCCCTGACCAGGTGCCCCGTCCCACAGTCGACCATGTTTGAATGTGTCCACCTGAGGGTGGGAGACCGGGACAGATTAGGGATTCTGTTAGTGTACCGACCACCCCGCTGCACTACAGTCTCCCTGCCTGAGCTAGCTGAGGTGGTCTCGGGCCTGGCGTTGGAGTCCCGGCGGCTCATAGTGCTGGGGGACTTCAATGTCCATGCCGAGGCTAACCTTTCAGGTGCGGCTCAGGACTTCATGGCCGCCATGGCAACCATGGGGCTGTCCCAACTCGTATCTGGTCCCACCCACAGTGCGGGGCACACACTAGACCTGGTCTTCTGTCAGGGATGGGAGGAAGGTGGCGGTGTGGAGGAGCTCACCATTGCTCCTTTGCCATGGACCGACCATCACCTGATCAGGTTTAGACTTACTGCGCCCCCCAACCTCTGCAGGGATGGTGGACCTAAAATGGTCCGCTCCAGGAGACTTATGGATCCAGAAGGATTCCTGACGGCTCTTGGGGAATTTCCCGCCTCCTCGGCAGGTGATCCTGTTGATGCTCTGGTCTCTCTCTGGAATGGAGAGATGACTAGGGCAATAGACACGATCACTCCGGAGCGTCCCCTCTCGAGTAACCGAGCTAAACCAGCTCCTTGGTTTACTGAGGAGCTGGCAGCGATGAAGCGAAAGAAGAGGGAACTAGAGTGCGTGTGGCGATCAGAGTATAACGAGTCAGACCGAACACGGCTCAGCTCCTATCTTAGGGCATATGCCGCGGCAATCAAAGCTGCAAGGAGAGTCCACCTTGCGGCCAACATTGCGTCCGCACAGAACCGTCTGGCGGCGCTGTTCCGTGTTATCAGAGGGTTGTTAACTCCCACCAATCAAGGTGGGAGCCCTGATAACTCGGCAGCCCGCTGTGAAGCATTTGCTCGGTTCTTTGCGGACAAAGTCGCTCTGATCCGTTCCGACTTTGACACCATATTAACGGCAGTCTCTGAGGATGTAACGAGTGCACCTGCTTGTCCAGTTTTGTTGGATTCATTTCAATTGGTTGAGCTCGAGGATGTGGACAAGATCCTTGGAGAGGCGAGACCGACCACATGCATCCTAGACCCCTGCCCATCCTGGCTGGTGAGAGAAGCCAGAGGGGGTTTGGCCGAGTGGGTGAAGGTGGTGGTGAATGCCTCCCTTCGGGAGGGCAAGTTTCCAGCGAGCCTAAAAATGGCTGTGATCAAGCCGCTGTTGAAAAAGCCATCATTGGATCCCACTCAATTCGGAAACTTTCGGCCTATTTCCAATCTCCCCTATTTGGGCAAGGTCTTGGAACATGTGGTTGCCTCGCAGCTCCAGGGATTCTTGGTGGACACTGATTTTCTGGATCCGGCACAGTCTGGCTTCAGGCCGGGGCATGGTACCGAGACAGCCTTGGTCGCCTTAGTCGATGATCTTCGCCGGGAACTGGACAGGGGGAGTGTGTCCCTGCTGGTTCTGCTGGACCTCTCAGCGGCCTTCGATACCGTCGATCATGGTATCCTTCTGGGACGCCTCGCAGGAATGGGACTTGGAGGTACTGTCCTGCAGTGGCTCCACTCATTCCTGGAGGGTCGGTCCCAGATGGTGTCATTGGGGGACGCCTGCTCGGCCCCACAACCGTTGACTTGTGGGGTCCCGCAGGGTTCTGTATTGTCTCCCATGTTGTTTAACATCTACATGAAGCCGCTGGGAGAGATCATCAGGAGTTTTGGGGTCCGGTGTCATCTGTACGCAGATGATGTCCAGCTCTGTCACTCCTTCCCACCTGTCACTAAGGAGGCTGTTCAGGTCCTGAACCGGTGCTTGGCCGCTGTGTCGGACTGGATGAGGGCCAACAAATTGAAATTGAATCCAGACAAGACAGAGGTCCTCCTGGTCAGTCGGAAGGCCGAACAGGGTATAGGGTTACAGCCTGTGCTGGATGGGGTCACACTCCCCCTGAAGGCGCAGGTGCGCAGTCTGGGGGTGATCCTGGACTCATCGTTGAGCCTGGAGCCCCAGGTCTCAGCGGTGGCTAGGGGAGCCTTCGCACAATTAAAACTTGTGCGCCAGCTGCGACCGTACCTTGGGAAGCCAGACTTGGCCACGGTGGTCCACGCCCTTGTTACATCCCGTTTAGACTACTGCAACGCACTCTACGTGGGGCTGCCTTTGAAGACTGTTCGGAAGATTCAATTAGTCCAACGGGAAGCTGCCAGGTTAATAACTGGAGCGGCGTTCAGGGAGCGTACTACTCCTCTGTTACGTCAGCTCCACTGGCTGCTGATTAGCTACCGAGCACAATTCAAGGTGCTGGCTTTAGCCTATAAAGCTCTAAACGGTTCCGGCCCAGCTTATCTGTCCGAACGTGTCTCCCACTATGACCCACCTCGAAGCTTAAGATCGTCGGATGAGGCCCTGCTCGCGGTCCCGTCAGCCTCACAGGTGCAGCTGGCGGGGACGAGAGACAGGGCCTTTTCAGTAGTGGCTCCCCGCCTATAGAACGCCCTCCCCATTGAAGTCAGGCAGGCTCCCTCCCTCCTATCCTTCCGTAGGAAGGTAAAAACTTGGTTTTGGGGCCAGGCTTTCAAATAAGAATCAGCAGCATTAATTACTATTATGTATACTGGAACTCAATTGACAGACCCAGTCTTTTAAACTTGTACACGCCTATCTATATTTTATAAATACATTTTATGAATGTTATATGTAAGTTAATTTTTTAACTGATTTATAGTGTATTGTACTGTTTTTATATGTCTGTTTTATTGTAAGCCGCCCTGAGTCCCCTGTTGGGTGAGAAGGGCGGGATATAAATATTGTAATAATAATAATAATAATAATAATAATAATAATAATAATAATAATAATAATTAGTGCTGCCTCTATTGTTCGAAAGCCTGGTCCCACAGCCATGTCTTAACCCTTTTACTGAATGAAAGGAGGGAGTGTCACGACCCAGGCTGCAGAGCACCAATAACCATACACAGAGGCCAGAATCTATCTAATATCTTTATTAAGGAAATATATAAAGTTAATAAAAGCAAGTGTAGGAAATAGTTCAGAAGTAGACCTTTCAGGAAAGGTCAAAATTAGTCCAAAGAAACAATGTCCAATATGAAATAGTAAGGTCCAAAGTTGTAATCCAATAACCGAAACACTCACTTTGCCAAGCAAAGTGAGGGGAGCTGACAAGGTCCTTTAGTCCATGAAACTTAAGCAAGGCTAGGAAGTAACTTGATTCTTGGAACACAAGGCTTGATTCAAGGCAACAAGAAACGAGGAGCAAGAACAAGATCCGTGGTAATTACTTGGCAAGGTCCGGGAAGCAAGGCAAGGTCCGTGGAGCAAACAAGGCTGGGAACGAAGGCTTGGAAGCGGGAACGAAGGCTTGGAAGCGGGAACGAAGGCTTGGAAGCGGGAGTAGCGCTGTCCACACACACACTACTCCAGTAGCTGATGAATTGACTCCGCAAGATTCCTACGGGGCAAGGAACCTAAATAGGGTCTCGTTTTCCCACCAAAGAACACTTCTCTGGGGAACCAGAACCGAAAGTCAATCTCTGTGTCCAGATGCATGACTCCTTAAAGTTTCTCATGAAAGCAGACTTAATCAGCTGAATGCCTGGCTGCGATTCTCAGGCTTCTGCGATTAGCCTGTTGAACTCCTTTTTGTTGTTGATAATAACTACGGCGAGAAAATGGGGGAGATTCTGACTCAGGGCTTGTTTGGCAGATTTCTGGAAGACAAACCTCCTGCAGGTGCAAGGGCTCCAATTCTGGCTGGGAAAGTTCCAATTCTGGCTGAAACGGTGGAAAACCCAAGTTTTCCTCTTCATCTGTCTCAACAGCGCTAGGAACGGGACTACATGGCCCATGAGTCATCACAGGGAGGGAGCCTGCCTGATTTCACTGGGGAGGGCATTCCATAGGTGTGGGGCCACCACCGAAAAGGCCCTGTCTCTTGTCCCCGCCAGCCGCACCTGTGAGGCTGGAGGAACTGAAAGCAGAGCCTCCCCTGAAGATCTTAAATTATATGGTAGGTCTTCTCAGGCAGTCCAATGGATCATTTGATCCCAAGTGAACATCAGTAAGTCACATGATAGAGCCATATTTGGCTCCTAGATGACTCCATTCCTATCATGGGGTTTACTTTTCAAGATTTGTTCAAAGAGGGTTTATCATTGCCTTCCTCTAAGGCAGAGAGAGTGTGATGTGCCCATGGTCATCCAGTTGGTTTCTATGGCTGAACAGGAATTGGATTTCTCATCTGCAAAGGTATGGTCCTGTGCTCATAAAAAAAAACTGCAACATACTGGGTCTTCTTATTATGTTCAGACAAGGACTGGGGGAAACACACACACACAAACTTAATATAATTTCATACAACATTTTCAATAGTTTGGCATATGATCCTAAATTTGTCTACACTGGACTGTCAGAAAGCAAAGGTGAAAGAATCTCAGCCCTCTCCCCAAGTGGACAATTTTAGATTATTTTGGATTTCAGACTTCCAGATAAGAGATATTCAACCTGTACTTTAATGCAGTGGCAAGAAACATTGGAGCATTGTTAATTCTTGCCCATGGGGATAATTAATCAGATTCTAAAATATGAACAATTCATCCAAATATGAGTGGTTGGTAACTATTGCACACCTAACTGTTGGAAGACATTATTGATGGTAAGACTCTTCTCTTGAGGTTTTTTTAAATAGAGGCTGAATGGTCATCTATTGGAAGTAGATAGCCCTTGTGGTCTCTATGATTCTATGAGGCAGAATGCCACATTCTCCAAGCACTGAAACACCCAACCATTCCCTTGTTGTAGGAGTGTAGCCTCCAAGTGACAAATGTCATTCATGGCTATGGTCTTGTCTCCTGCCCCCCCTCTATTTTTTTGTCCTTTCCTCTTTTCATGCTGAGACAATTTGTCAGAGCTCTGAATGTACGTGGCGCTTGAACAAGGCTCATTACAGACCTGCACAAAGACAAGGGAGGTGGAGAAGGATGACAAGGTTTTGCATTAATTGCCTAGCTATCTAGTGTTCTGGGGGGCATCCAAGCATATAATAATTTAAGCAGAGTTGCAGCGAGTTGGAAGTTCTTGCTTCTTATAATGTTTTGGCAAGCTGATTTCCTATTATAGCACAGTCGGTATTTCTTTTTAAAGCCTTGACAGAAAGCTGCAGGTGGCCACACAGCTTTTGTCCTGCTAGTAACATATTTCCCATGTTCCATTAACCAACTCCCCCCAAAAGTCAGCTGGTACAACTATTGTCAACTACAGTATAAATTTTGAGTCAAAGAAAACTTGTTCTGGGCCAGAGTTTCTCCCATGGATGAAGTGGAGGGATAAGACCTCCAAGTCAGTAGCAGGGTTGTAATTCCAGATAAAGCACTAGCTTTCCAATTTTGCAATTGTGTGGGAGGGAAATAACAGACATTGGGGGTGTGCACAATTTCATTGTTGTGTACCAGATTCAAATGCTTTGACATATTCAGTTGCCAAATGCATAAAAATGAGCCTGGTGCAGGGCAGCTGAATCCTTACCCGGCAGATCACAGCAGCTGGACATGTTCAGATAATAGGGGCTAATAATGGGGACCAAAGGGTCTGTGTGACACTATACCTGAGATGGAGGGATGGCGTGTGGGCAGGGCAGCTTCACTAATCAGGAAAGCTGCGGCTTCTCCTTTGCTTTCTTCCCTGACAGGCTCCTCCATCCCTTCCCAAAGCCCTCCTCCCACAGCTGCTTGAGGCAAATAGGAACTCACTTTCCCAGCAGCACTTTGTGTAGTGCAAGCATTGAAAGAGCCTTGTGCTCCCTCCCAGGGCATGATGGGAGTTGAGGTTTTTCTCTCTGTGTTTTTCTCACTTTCTCAGCCAATTAGAGGCCTGGTTGACTGTGACCATTCATTCTTCTCCCATCTCATGGTGTGCACTTGGGACTTCAAATCCCAGAACCCTCTTTTGTGGGGGTTTTAAAAATGTTATGGCAAAAACTTTTTAAAATTTCAAAGCTTTAGTGGATTGGTGAAACATTCTGAAATGTGGCAGGCTTGCAATAGTAGATGTGGCCTGTAAGAGGGGTGATTTTGATGCTGATAAGCCTAAAAATGGCACGGAAATGAGCCTCTAAAGGGTCCCCATTGGCAGCAATGGATGAATCTTTCAGGCATGAAAACAGAAATGCCTCCTGAATTCGGGAAGTTCCCTAAAAATGGAATGGGGGGCAGCTGAAAACTTGACACTGAAAATGGCACGAGTTATTTTTTTTGGGTCAAAATGTGCACCACTAATAGACGTTTCACTGAGTCGAATCAAGCAAAATGTAAGAAGCATGCAAGCTATATCCATGTTAGAAGCAGATTTATGAGATTCATTTTTAATTAAAGAAATAGATGTCACGTTTTTTCAGTGTGAGTGAGTAGACTGGTAGGTTTATAGCCTGCTCTGTTCTCACTAGGGTTACTAGATCCTCCACACAACTCTGTGGCCAGTTCCATTTGTAGGTGTTTCAGTGTGATCCTATGGCCAGTTTCAAGTGGAAGTTGATGACTGAGTCATACTGGGAAACCTTAAAGATGCCCAGACAAGTATTCCCTTAAATCAAAATGAATTGTAGTTTTCTTTGTGTATTTTTAAAAACCTTTGCAGCATTTTTGCATCCTTAACCACAGTGAATATAGAGGGCCTACTGTGAAGCAACATTTTAATTATTTTTTGATATTCTGGGTTCCTACTTGGCAAGTAAATAGCTAGGAATGCTTGAAAAATTTGTTTTTCATTAATTCAAGTAGAAATTGTTGAGTAATTTTGTTGGGAATTCGGTTGCTGTGAATTTTTCGGGCTGTATGACCATGTTCCAACACCATTCTCTCCTGATGTTTTGCCTACATCAGTGGCTGGCATCTTTAGAGGTTCTGTTGGCAGTGAAGCAAATGTTGTGTGTGTGTGTGTGTGTGTGTGTGTGTGTGAATGAAATAATGTCCAGGGTGTGAGAAAGAACCCTTGTCTGTTTAAAGCAAGTGTGAATGTTGCAATTAACAAGCTTGAATAGCACCAAGTAATCATGAATCTGCAAACTCAGTCAGTGATGGTATTTGCTTAGAGGTAGCCTGACCTGTGTTACATGGGGGCATCCTCTGTTTGGGAGGTGTTGCCAGCCATAGATGCAGGTGAAACATCAAGAGAGAATTATACTGGAACATGGCCATACAGCTTGAAAAACTCACAGCAACCCAGTGATTCTAGCCATGGAAACCTTCGACAATACATTGATGGGAATTATTTACATCCCAATCTACATCACCCAAAAATCTACTTCTCCCAACTAATCTGTGGATCAGAGCAAATTTCCCTTTCAAAAGTTACATCTCTATGAATTATATGGGGCAAATGTCAAGAAACTTACCAAAATCTATTTGAAATCTAGTCATAGGAATCCTACATCATGCTTGAGAAAATTTAAATATACATTCATGTAGTTACACAGTAGCCATACTGGATCATCCTTCATATGAACACCAACACTGTGCAATTGACTGTGCATCCCCCAGTGTCCCAGTGTCTAAGTAAGGAGGTCTACTGACTCTTTTGCAACACTGAAATTGCTGAGGAAGAATTACACACAACCCAAGAATTGATTGTTGCAAACAAATAGGGCAGGATAATGGAACTGTGCTTAGGCAATGGCCAACTGAATATTTTGTCATGAATCGACGAAAAAATACAATCACATATGTCAAGGAATTATGTTAATCTCAAACATGAACAAGGCTCAAACTTCTAGTATGCTGTGCTTTCTAAGAAATTGTGTTTGATAACATAATTAAATTGAATTTTCTAACTTGGCCATACAACCATACAGTACTTTTAAAATAATTTTTAAACAATAGATTAATGCATAAATTCAAAGCAACGTGAAAACAAACAAAACTGGCATGAACCAGTTCTAGATGGCTCTGGCTGTTCCTACACTGAATGTACTGTATCCCTGAAAGGTCTTTCTTTGTGAAAGCACAAGGCCATCCATGAACACACAAAAGTAATCACAATTATTGAGATTTTTTTTGTATTTTATAATAACATCAAAGCATTCCCATCAGAACTTCTCTCCCTCTCAGGCTCTCTCATACACACTGTTTCTTTTTCTAAAAAGGAAGCTAATTCAAGGACATTTCGTTCAAATTCACATGGAGGAAAAATGAAAGCATGAAAAGCTTTTTCTCCCTGTTCTGGACCCCCTTGGGTGACCTAAGCTTATTCATACATTGGTCCAGCAGGGAAAGTTGCCATTTCTAAAGTGTTCTATCTCAAAAGTGCTCCTTTATGGAGATTGTTCTGCAATTTGATGAAACTCTCATGTTTGGCCTCCAAAAGTACCAGGTACCACAAAATAAATGTACAATAATATTGTTCAAAAGATATATAAAATAGTTATATTTTTCTTTTAAATATATAAAACAAATCTCAGGAACTGAATTGACCTAGCAACAGGAATCAATAAATGTTCCCAAACAGGAAAAAAATGCTCTAGCTGAACAAATCAACAAAAAGGTAAAGGACTTTATTGGAAGAAAACATTATTCTATTGCAGTAGAAAGGGAGAGTTTGCCCACTCATTTTCTACAAGCTTTTCATTAGCTCTGCCTTCTTAACAAAGGGAAACAATCACAAAAGGAGATCACTAATTAACAGAAACTTTACACACACACACACCATTATTTTTATTCTCAGTTTGCTGGTTTCCATGGGCTAAAAAAGTGGCAATTGGAAATGTGTGCTTCTGAAGCTGCCATATCTTGATCCAAATATCAATAGGAACAAAGAATCCATTCTGGATGGTCCTCAAAGTCCAAATAATCCATGATAATTCTGGTCATAGCTATGAAAAGCAAATGCTCTTTGGATTCGAACTCTAAGTATCTCCCAGCCAGGATAGCCAGTGGCCAATGGGTATTGGGAGATATAGCCAGAAATAGTAACTTTCCAAGCTCTGATCAAGCCAAAAGCTCATGAAAAAGCCACCTGCTTTGAGACAGCTATAGAGACCTACTTTGAATTGGCCAATATTGGTTTTGATGTTCCAGATCAGCTTCAGGATGCAGAATTCATGAACATTGACCAAGTTGGCTTCTGGAAGCTGAAGTCCAAAAATACCTTGAGGATCAAGGTCTCCAAACCTACTGAAAATATGACCATACCTTGTGATTATCCCACATAAAGATGTTTTCTCATAACAAGTGGGATTTGATGTATGGTGACCTAATGAATGAGAGCTCTCCGAGGAATCTGGTAATGAAGAGCACTGCTTAGATCTTACACATGAAAGGCTGTAGAGCACATTAGTTACACATTACTAAGACATCATCGTACCATTAAGTTCCACCGTATTTTCTCTTTGATCAGTAGATTGCGAGTTTGTCCTTTGTCAGCCTAGTTAGTTACATTTAGTGGAATACAACTGGAAATTGAACTTGGAACGTCTTAGGCAGAAAGGTCATGCTCTCTTTGAGTATTTCACATCTCTGTTTTTATTTTTCTACTATTGGATGTACAGTACTTGGTGTTGCTTGGATTAGGCATTTTGTATTACTGTTTATTAGAAATAGCTGTGTTTTGCATTTTGGTTTTATTCAAAAATGTATCACCATATAATGGGACTTTTTATAAAATCTTACAGATGATGGGTTGCAACTTCCATCAACCCAAGACCTGGTCAGACTGTAACTCCCATAGCACCAGATCTGGCTGGGCTGCAACCCCTAACCATTCAGATAGGTCAACCTTGTTTTTGGGATTCAACTCCCATAATCCACAGCCTACCTAACAAAAGGGTCAGAACATTGGGAAATGCAACCTGGCAAGTAGAAGGAAATGCAACCTGGCAAGTATAATCCACAGCCTACCTAACAAAAGGGTCAGAACATTGGGAAATGCAACCTGGCAAGTAGAAGGAACGATGCAACCTTGTTTCTGGATGGGAATCACATGAATCTCTGCATGTGGTTGAGCTTTAACTCGCACCCCGCCTCTCCTCCTCCAACCCTGCCAATATTTTAAGTTGGATCATGAAGGGTATGTGTACCAAGTTTGGTCTAGATCCATTAAACCATGCAGGACCCTTTGTGGTTCAAATAAATATACATTTAAACATACAAATGCACATGTGACAGGCTCATGGATCTGTACAAAGGATTCCACTGTTTGTCAGTGAAGATCTTGTAAAAATACAACTGCCATGATCCCATAGCATTGAGTCATGGCAGTTAAAATAGTATGAAACTGCATTAATTCAACAGTGTTGATGCACCCTCTGTCCCTAGTCTAGATTGGAGGTCGGTAATAGATCCCCATGCTTTGTTTTTGACAGCTTGAGTTTAGTCACCTTCATTTTCATTGTACTGGTTTTAAACTGCTGTTAAACATTTTAATTGTATGTTTTAGATTGGTTTTAGTGTTGCTAATAATTTGATTTTATTTCACTGTTGATCTTTTATATTTTTAACTATGCTGTGTTTGTTTTAATTTGTAAATGGCTATGAGTCCCAGTTTGGAAAATAAATGAGGTATAAATAGATATGATAACACCACAGAACAACAACAGTTTTCTTGCTTGTTAGTTTTATTAATGTGTTCCTAGCTGATTTGCTTTCACGTTTTGGCTATAATTTTATTCTACGCTCTTCTTGGCCACATCAGGAATTATTTGTGGTGGGAAGACAGGATACTAATGTAGTGAATAAACATGCTCTTTTCTGCTACCATCAGCAAAATAATTTCACTTGCTGAATTTCTAGGTTTCTGCTGCTGCTAAAAAGTGTAGAGCATTCTACAATGTTGGGATGACACCGTCAAAAGTAAATAGAAGTCTAAGCCCTGTTGATGATGGCACATAGGATATTTCAAAATGAAACAACATAAGCATAAGGCTAAAGGCAGAACAGGGATGCTGGTGGTATGCTTCCACCCTTCTGCCCTCCAGCCTTTCTTCGTGAACTGCTTGGGATAGTTTGAAAGGTAGTACTGGATAACTTCAAGACTGTAGTTCTGGGGGATTCTAACATTCAGGCTGAGGCTTTCCTGAAAGGTCTGCTCAGAACTGTATGGCTAACATGACGACTATAAGGCTGTCTCAATACACCACTGACCTGAGGGATCATCTCACCTCTGCAGGATTCTACCATATTCCATGCAGCTGTGGACAAGTCTACATAGGGACCACCAAATGCAGCAGTATTGCCCAGACATGAATCAAGGAACATGAAAGGCACTGCAGACTAACTCAACCAGAGAAGTCAGCCATAGCAGAGCACTTCATGAACCAACCTGGACACAGTATATTATTTGAGAACACAGAAATGCTGGAACAACCATCATGTCAGACTACACAGAGAAGTCATTGAAATCCACAAGCATGAGGACTATTTCAACCGAAAAGACACAATGAAATTGAACAAAATCTGGCTACCAGTATTAAAAAAAACTCTAAAATCAGAATACTGTAGTAAATAAAGAACAAAACTCTGAAAACAGGGGAACTCCAGACATGAATCAATCAGAGCCAGCTAACACCTCTGAACAAAGGATTTCCCTAGGCAGGAATCAAGCTTGCAAGGCCATTAATGTTAATCAAAGTGATTAATTACAACATTCACACTGGCCTTCAACATTCAAGAGTTCTTTCTCCCACCCTGGATCTTCCACAGATATATAAACCTTCCTTGCTTAGTTTTTCCAATATACCTCAAAACCTCTGAGAATGCCTGCCACAGATGTGGGTGAAACATCAGGAGAGAAACATCAGCCCGGAAAATGCACAACAACCCTGTGATTCCAACCATGAAACTCTTTGACAACATACTATATAACAGTAATTGTATAGATTCTAAGATGTGCTAGTTCTGCTGCTGAGAGGCATGGTGGTGGGTTGGTTTAAGTTGGACTAAAGTGCCAAAGTAAAGTTCAGCTCCTTTCCACAGAAATTCAGTGAGTAGTTAAACTCCAATAATTGGTCTCTTCTTGCATGATCCTTTACAAAAAATAGAAGCATTTCAGGGTCTGTCCCTATCTGCCACTTCCCAGGGCAAGGGAGAAGACTCTTGGGGAGAGAGTGTTGCCTTGAAATATATTTAAAAGTTTGTGTATATATTTTCTGTATTTGTTATAATCTTTTTTTTTCTTCCTCCATTTTTTCCTTCTTCTTCCTCTACCTCCTCTTTCTCTGAGTGACATATTATGTACAACTATGGTTGAAGCTTACCTATGCTGTTTAATGGCATCACTATTGCTTTCTTTTGCAAGATCACCATTGCAGGATCTCCAGGGCAAGATCCTGTGGCATCACTATAGGGTCATCCTTAGGTCTCAGGGTATGAACTAACAATTCTGGAAGTATTGCATTCATAATCTTTCTTGATATTTTTTAAAATAATTTTTAAAATCTCTGTTACTGTGTGCATTCATTTCCAAGAGGAAAAGGCACTGTTTTTGTGCATAGAAACTTTGCATGAACTGTGAAAGCCTTAACAGGGAAGGCAAGGAACACTCATTGCCTTGTTCTTGCAGCAAAGGTGAGAAATTTCAGAGAGTTAAACAAACTCTTGACATCTCAGGTCAGTTTGTTTTATTGGGAAAAGAGTAATTTAGTCAGACTTGTACATAACCTTCCACTCCTACATAGGCCACGTTCTTCCTTTCCATTTCGAAAATGAATAATTCACCAAAGAAATGTGCCAAAAATCATTCCAGCAGATTCTGGCTGCTTTTGTGATTTTATCATCATCTCGGAAACACTTATGGGGTGACAATATGAGCCAACCACTTTGTCATGGTTTCCCTCCGCAGTTAAAAGTCCTCAAAATGATATTTCTAAGATTTAAAACCAGTTGATTATAATTTACATCTTATTAGTCTGGAGGAAAGGGAGAGCAGAGGGGAAAAAAGATATCCATTACCAAATGTAAAATTAAACGATCATTAAGCTAATTAGCCAGTTTGTTGTTCTCATTGAGTTTATTGTTTCAATTGTATCTGTGCAAATTAGCAAAGGGCTTAATTTGTGCAGAAATCAATAAATTCTTTTTACCCCTTTTCCTTGTAATATATGCACATATTTAAATAGTCACTGCTTTAACAAGAAAGTTGGAGCGAGGGTTTAATTTAGGGATGTGGAAACTCTTCCATGGCATTTTCTTTTCCTCCCCATTCAGATATGGGCAAAAAACAGGGTTGCGTATGTATCCAATTTAGAAGAAAATGCTGCAGGATCCAGAAATGACAAAACCTATCTCCTTGTAGATGAAGGTATTCAAAGCATTCACCAGCCCCAATTCTTTGATTTCAGGTAGGGTAAAAGATATAGGGCCTAGATATAAATTTGTAAGAGAATCCATGAACAGAAAGGGAATGAGATTAGGAAGTTAAATCTTCCCTATTGAAGCCTCGCATGCAATGACACATAATTTCTGTAACTTTCTCCCTGCTGTGGAAGAAAATGAGCATTTTTGCACACCATTCTCCCTGTATTTGCATGTTGTAAAATGATCCAGGGAATTATTTTGAGCAGAAAAGAATATATTCTTTCTGCATACAAAGACCTAAATCAGGAGTAGGAACAATGCATCTCACTGGTCACATGCTGGTTCCCCAAAGACTCCCAAATTCAATTTCTTTTTTCAAAAAACATCCATTTAAATTTTGATCATTTTTGTCTCTAAAATATTATTATTACTGCCTGCCAATAAGTTTAATTTTTGTTCCACTGGGCTTGGTCCCCATGTAAGTTGCCCCGAGTCCCTTTGGGGAGATGGGGCAGGATATAAGAATAAAGTTACTACTACAGTAGAATTTCACTTATCCAACATAAATGGGCCGGCAGAACATTGGATAAGCTAAAATGTTGGATAATAAGGAGGGATTAAGGAAAAGCCTATTAAATGTCAAATTACATTATGATTTTTACAAATTAAGCACCAAAACATCATGTTTTACAACAAATTGACAGAAAAAGCAGTTCAATCTATGGTAACATTACGTAGTAATTACTGTATTTACAAATTTAGTTCCGAAACATCACGATGTATTGAAAAAATTGAATGCAAAAACATTGACTACTGAAAAGCAGAATGTGCTGGATAATACAGAACATTGGATAAGCGAAGGTTGGATAAGTGAGACTCTACTGTACAACTACTACTACTATTATTATTATTATTATTATTATTATTATTATTACTACTACTACTACTATTGATTTTTTTCACGTTTATAACATTTATATCAAAATACCCCAGATGTGTGGGGAAAAAAAACAGGAAAACATCCCAGTACTACCCCTTTGGTATCCAAACCATTAAACTACCTCCAAAACTCTATTTTCTTCTTCAATCCTTCTCAAAATGGCAATAAGAAATCACACACCACTTCTGACCACCATTTTGAGAAGGATTGCAGAAGGAAGTGGAAATATCTGAGCTTGCTATGGGGAAGATGTTGTTGCCTATGGAGAAGTTCAGCAGAAACCAATCAATTACCCAATCTGGCCTAAATTGTATTGTTCATTCTCACTAGAGTAGAACCATGGAAATCATTGTATTTTTGAGTGGGTAGACTAAATATTAAACAATTGAATTGAAGGGGTCCACTCCAGTTGTGTTAGGGATTCCTCTTCTTCAGAAGAGGAAGTGGAGCAGGATAGTGTTCATGAATCTGAGGGTGAGTTGGAATCTGAGGAGGAGATTTTGCAAGTACCCACATTTCAGGAGAGGCAAAAGGAAACAGAGCAGAGATGTCGTTCAGCTAGAATAGCTGCCAGAAATGCAGCTGAGTAATTGGGAACTGCCCTAGCAGCTGAGAGGGGACTCAGGGCTATAAAGCAGAAGCAGGTGCAGCCAACTCTTGCTGGTAACAAACTGACTCTTCGCTCTCCTTGTGCCTGCTTCAAGTCTGCACCTGGGAAACTGCTCCTAAAGATTTATTGCTGTTTCTTTGTCTGAAATAAGGCTGCTATTTGATTTGGGAATTTAACAGAGACTAAGAACTATGTTTACCTTAAGACTTCCTTGCTTTCTTTTGCATTATTCCACTGAGTGTGCTTTACTTTACGATTTGCTGAAGTAAAGCAGTTTTCATTTACTTACCACAGTGTTTTAAGGCTGTTCTTGAAAGACAAAACAGAACAAGTTGGGATGAAGTCTCATCCTTATTTTTTGCTCAGAATAACCCTCCAGAGCACTTTAGGCTGTTTGAATGCCTGATGAAAAGGGAGTAAAACTCTTGTGGCTGCTTTATTGGATACTTTTACACTGTAGAATTAATGCAGTTTGACACCAGTTGAATTGCCATGATGCAATGCTATGGAATCCTGGGTGTTGTAGTTTGATGAGGCAACAGCATTCTTTGGTAGAGGAGGCTCAAGTCCTTGCAAAACTTAAACTCACAGAATTCTAAAGTGGTGTCAAACTGCATTAATTCTACAGTATACATATACCCATTGACCCCGACAGCATTTCCCTTTTGGCAGAACACCCTTTTTTCAGCTGGAAAATGAATAGTAAACAGTAACTGTAACGATGTGCAAGCCAGTTTTCTGTGGTGTCAACCCATGGCAGTGTAGGTTGCCTGCAAACAAGTCAACCACATGGGTAATAACCTGATTGCATTTTCATTTAGTAATGAATCTCTGTAGAGCTCTTCAGCATCCATTAGGGCAATTAAAGACAGCCTTATGTCACTTTCCTTGCCAGAGTCACATCAAGCAGGCAGTCAAGCACCCGTTCACTTCTTCTGAATCTTTTACAGAAGTGACGATAACTCCAGCTAAAGATCAGATGTAATACATTTATAATATCCACCACATTAGATGGCAATCAGCACATAAATTCTTCAAATCTCTTCCTTCCCATCTTCCTTTCAAAATGCCGGCTTTTCTAGCAATGTCACAGGGCAGGGGCTCCATTTACACTGCCACATAATGCAGTTTGAAATGAGGTTCAATGCAGTTAAACTGCGTGATATGAGTGTAGTTGAGCAAACAAATATCAATTTAAACAATATAAAGACAAAAATTAAGATACTCTTTTAAACCACCGTAAAAGCAGTCCCAAAACAATCCTAGGATCCAATTTTGAAATAGTTCAAAGACCAGTTCCAAAAATGCCTTGGGGAATAGCTCTCTTTTGACTGCCTTGAACGTCGACCTTCCAAGCCAGAAAACCTGATGAAACCATTATGGGTAAGATCTACAATTCCTGATGTTTGGATGCCATCAATCTTATCTCAAATGTCTTAATGGACATAAGAATAAGAGCATAGATTAATTGATTGATTGATTGATTGATTGATGTCAGCACCTTTGTTGTGGACAATCCTACTCAGGGAGATCTGGCTGGTCACCCAATTGAGTTGGCAGGAGACACTGAATTATAGAGTCATAGAACTGGAAGAAACCCCAAGAGCCATCCAGTCCAACCCCATTCTGCCATGCAGGAAAATACAATTAAAAGATTCCTGACAGATGGCCATCCAGCCTCAGCTTAAACCCACCAGAGAAGGAGATTACAATTATCTGAGGCAGTGTTAAATAGTTTCACTACATATCTCAAAGGTTGTTGGCAAGGATGGATGGGTGCTTTGTGGACATAAACATTTTGCCATAATTCATCACCAACTAGCACATCCTGTAACAATTTAGCCAGCACACACAAGTATAAAGACAGAATTGCTGAGGATGTAAAGGCCTCAAGATTGTGAAATATTATCAGGAGTTCTGAGTAGAAACCAAACAGAAAAATCAACCACTTCGAGACATTTGATTTTGAGGGAAAAAGCTTTGGCTTTTGCTCTAGTTCACAAAAGAAAAGCAATAGAGAAAGATCAGTGCTGTTACAAAGAGATGCCTTGAAGTCAGGGCTCTTTCCGACTATTCCTTGTTTGCTTTTATTTTCTACAGCTACATGTGCTTTTTCTTTTTCTTTTCTTTTTAGTTTACCATCAATTGCTGAGAAATCCCCACTGCAGAAATAGTAGATTTTCTTTACTTGAATAGCCTTTCTGTTCAGAAAAAAGGAATAAGATCTAAGTACAATGTTCTAATGATTTCATTAAAAACTCAAATCTCTCTGGAGCCTTCCATCCAGTATTATTTTCCATGCACACAAATGGTTACCATTCCTCTGTGCGCCTGCAGATGCAGGGGCTGGAGTGGGGTGTTTGTACAAATCAGCTGAGCAAGGAGAGAGGGTTGGGGAGCCCAGGTCCTGACTGTACAAACAAAAATAATTCATTAATGGAGACAAGGGGAAGGGGAAGCAAGCAAGACAAAGAACAAAGCAAGCAAACCATTCCCCAAACAACTGGTACATAAACCAGCCCAGAGGCAAAGCCTTTACTCTTTTCCTCTTTGGGCATTCAAAGTACAGGATTCTAGGACTGTGTTTTTCTTGATTAAACTCCTGTAGTTTCTGCCACAATTCTGCTCTTCAATTTTGCAGCTTGTGCATGCTTGGGGAATGCATCACTTTAATTGGAAGATGCTCTATTGGGATCCAAGTCACATGATGGCTTCTTCAACCATATTTTCCACGAGCTTTCAGCTGGGATTTGTGGAGGGACACCAAGGCAATTTCTCTTGTCCTCTCAAAGCCAAAGGAGTGTTTTCTGCTCCCTTGGCATGTATGCCATAAAACTTTAGGAAAACTATGCTGGCCATGTAGATTAATCAACCTTGCTCATATAACCTTTTTTTTTTTTTTTTCGTTTGGGGCTATAGATAGTGGCAGTAAGTGTTCAAATAGCTAGTCAACCACAATACCCAGTCTATTTTTTAGGCTAAAAACAATATGTTATTTGTTCATTTCTTACACTTGAAGTACTCTTCGATTACATCTTTAGCCTGAGATTCTTTGCCATAGTTTTTCACAACCACACAACTGCAGCCTACAACTTTGTGGGGTTTTCCTTCTCTGTTGATCTTGCAGAGGTCCACCCGCTGTTCCAGCTTCCTTTATCAGGTTGATCTGATGTTCAGCACAAAGGATTTTATACCAGTTTGACATACACCGGCTCGTTGCAATTGGATGCAAGAACACAAAGATGGGCTTGGCGTTTGTCTAAAGCTTTGGCAGCTTCATGGGCCAATTCATTGTGGATGAGTAAGTTCTTCAGTACTTCTTGAAGGGCAGTGTTGACATCCATTACACCTCCAGCAGCAATGCCTTGACCATGGTTGGTGGTGATGATCCTGCCCAGGGTTCCTCACTGCCTCCGCACAAGTCGACCACAATATCTAGTCTATTTTTTGAAGACATCCAGATAATTGGACCCCACCATCTGTTTAGACAATTATATCATTGCTTACTGGCAGGACATTCCCTTTAATATTAAATTGAAATCTACCTTTGTGTAACTTCAAGCTTTCTTGGGCTCATCTGCAGCTACCACAAAACCCAGGGCCAGTCCAGATCAGGTTTTGTGGTGGGTGTCTTCCTGGCCCTGAAGGCATTGGAGATGTTCTGAAACTTTGAAATAAATCTGCAGCACTGGTGGGTGCAGATGGCCAAGTCGGGCTGAAAACAATTCAGACTGCTTGTCACCCTAACCCTTTCCTGTACCCCTTTGCCTGTGGAGAAGACTGGAAATGTCAGCAAATGCATCCAATGATAGCCATGTCAATGTGATGGACTGACACTGACTCAGTCCAACCCCTTTTTCCTTAGCTGCCGAATGCAAAGAAAAGAGGATGGCAGAATTGGTACATGTAGAATGAGTCCTGTTCACATTGAAACTGGTAATCTGTACACATTGGAGCTGTTATGCTTTCTGCCCAAAGTGGGGGGCTTCTCTGGAATTTTGCCAAACTTCTAGAGCATTTCTTGTCTTTGCTTCATGCAGGGTTAAACTAGTTTAGCTTGCTTTACCCTATGTTGAATCCTGGATGTCCCTGGACATCTTTTGGACATTGAAGAGTGATTTCTGCTCAACTTTAGATTATAGGGCTGATGTATACAGACCCTTGGTCCTACCCACTGGGGAAGGGGGGGAGTATTCTTTCTCTTCTCTATGATAGCCCATGGGTTATTTAAAAATACAATTATATCACCCATCATTCTTCCCTTCACCAAGTACTTTCAACCTTACTTCATGTGTTTTGCTCTTCATACCTTTACAATTCTCATTACACTTGCTTCAACTTGTCTCTATCCTTCGTAAACATGAGGTGCCCAAAACTGAACCTAGCACTCCGGATGAAGCCAACAGCTTGATTAATGTCAACCATAAGACTACTAAGAAATGGAGACTCTGCCTCAGAATTTTAAGGAGTGTGCAATTAATTTCTGAAACTCTTACTGAACCCCCCTTTTAAGACTCAACTGGACTTATTTTCTATTCCCTCTCCTCTGGCATATGGCATTATGTTTCAGTTGTGAGTATGTAAAAAAGAATGTAGAGCACCAAACAGGTACCAGCTCATTGACATTTCTCTGTTGTTTTATTTAAGACCTATGATTTAAAATAATGAGTGGCAGTGTGAAAGCTTCCCAGTCGGGAATAGCTATGGATAAGTAACATTTCTTTTCTTCTTTTCCAACGCTGTGTGCGGTTTGAACGACTCCTTTCGCAAATGTGAATGGAAAGAGAGAAACAATCAACAGAATGCTTGAGGCTCAGAAAGACATCAACACCTTCCCGCTATGTGTCCTGTTAGTTAGGTTCCAACTTTTCAGTGTCCTGAAGAGTGAATACATCCATTTGTTAGCAACTCCTATTAATTTCGAATCTCCACTGGAACAGCTGGTTCATCCACTTCTCCCCCAGCATGTTTCAGTACTTCAGAGTATAGTACAACTGTAAATTATTAATTCATGGGTCAATTAAAAATAGTCAGCTGCACTGCACAACATATTCCACCACTCGATCTGACACTGAGCCAAAGGTAAACAGATTGCAGAATTACATGGGAATCCGTGCTTATTGGGTAGAATCTGAATTGACAGCTTCTACACAGACAAAAAACTCCCCATGAATTTGATTTATCTGTTTTGACTTGCCTTCATTATAACTATAACAAATAGTAAGGGTCTTTTTTTTCTTAAAAATAAGGCAACCTGAAATATAGGTAAACCTCCTGCTTTATGTGACCAAAAAAGTTGTATCTACACTGTAGAATTAAATCCATTTTATATTGTAATATGTACTGCCATGACTAAATTCTATAGAATTCTGGGATTTGTCATTTTTTTGAGATAGTTGCCTTTCTCTGTCAGAGAGCCACATCAAATTACAAATCCAAGGATTTCATAAGATGGAGCCATGACAATTACTGCGGTGTCATCTTGATATCATTCTCTAGTGTGGATGGTCTCAAAGGCAAGAGCCTTGAACCTATTGACGAGTTTAGCTGGGTAGATCCATTAAACAATTTGTACAATGATGGATCATCACCTGAGCAACCCCATTGGTTAAATGGATCCACTCTAGGTAATATCAACAATAAGCAAACATACTGGTAAATCCACCATTCATTGTACGGTATTGATATTCAGCAGAATGGTGGTGTAAATGTGCCACATAACTTTTCATAGATTTACACTACTTAAGCACAATGCAGGATCTTGATCAAAATCCTAGTCAGAAAAGAACCCATGGATCATTGAACCCATCCCATGCTCAATCCAGGTTCTCCAACTAAAGCATCTCCATCAAGAAGATGTCTAGTCTCTTTTTGAAGATGTCCTGATGAGATCCCACTAACTCTCCAGACAATTAGCTCCATTGTTGAAACACTTTTACTGTCATGAAACGACATCCACATATTCCACTTAATAGGTCTCAGCCATGAAAGCCGATGGGTTCCCTGAGCTTTTTATGGCTGACTCATCTCAACCATAACGATATTCTCAATGTGTCTCCAACTCATCTGAGGCCACAAGTTGAATGGCATCTAAAGAAGAGCCAACAAATGGAAAGAAAAGGACACTTCTGAAGATGGCTTTATGTACTTTATCCCCAATCAAACAGATTCTTTTCAACGCTAATCAGAATTTCTCTGTGCTTTTTACCTTCCACGGTTGTTCTATTTTATTTTTTATCAAAGGGAAGTCTTGAATTTGACTGTCGGGGATTTGCCTTCAATTAAGGCTTCTTTTTATACTCTTTATATTTAAGCCTAGTAATGAGAGGGTGGATTGGGCAGGAGAGAGGGCAAGATAAAAGACAAAACACAAATTTCAGAGAGAGAGAGACATTTCAAAGCCTACACTGCTCATTTTTGAAGTGACTTTAATGTGGCCTATTAGTTCACATGGTAGCTCTTTCCTTGGTGTTGTCCTTGCCTCTGTGAGGCTGGACTATGTAAATGGAAAACCACATACTGTAAATGTTGGAAGCATAGAGACATCAACACTTGTACGAAGTGATTAATGAGAGGGGGAAGTCTAGATAACATTTGCTTCTTTGTTTCATCCTCTATATCTTTCTTTGGTCTAAGTATTCAAGCATTTTGTTTCCTTCTTACTTGCAGAGGTCACTTCTCAATTCTTTGAAAAGTTAATTAGTCTCTTTGTTCACTTCATTGGAGCATCCATGGAGCTCCCTCCTCAATAATGTCTGCTAGCCCACACTCACACAAGATAGCCAAGATTTTAGGGGCTCTTATAATGAAATATATATCAACTTATTTCATATCCAGAAGTAATTTTACAGAATCATAGGGCACTTCAAGACAAAATCTGTGTTTTATAACACAGCAAAAAATCCCGAGACTTGACAGCAGGTTCGCACACAGGTCTGTTAATCGTGGCAAATGGTCCCTCACCATCCTTGCAGACTTCCTTTGTAGCGGATCAAGATGGAGGGTGGAATGACAACTAGAGCTTTTAACAACAATTTTGCTGACAAAATCTCTCGAATAAGAGCTGATTTAGATCTGTCATTGCAGATCATTGCAGAGGCCAGCAAAGAGGTGTCCAGTGACTCTGTGAGTGGCTTTACATTAGATCAGTTTCAATTGGTAAGTATTGTTGATGTGGACATGGTGCTGGGGCAAGTAAGAAAGACAACCTGCTTTCTTGATCCCTATCCCTTTTGGCTTGTAGTCCAGGGAGGAGATGCAGTTTGATCTCAAATACAAGAAATTATTAATGCATCTCTCAGGGAGGGGATTTTTCCATTCCATTTAAAAGAAGCGGTAGTGAGACCACTGCTGAAGAAGCCCTCCCTGAATCCCCTGAATCTTAATCATTACAGACCAATGTGTAATCTCCTTTTTTTGGGTAAGGTGACTGAGATGGCAGTTGCCCTCCAGCTCCAGCTTTCCTGATAAAACTTTATTGTTTCCAACATCCCCAGCTTCCTAAACTGCTCCTCATAGTTATTTCAAGACTATTTACCATTGTGGATGTGTTCCAGCTTACCAATACCTTTGAACTGTGGTGTCCAGAACTGGACACATTATTTCAGATGGGTTCTGAACAAACCAGAACAGAATAGTGCAATTACTTCTCTTGATCTAGACACAATGTTCTTATTGATGCAGCCTAGAATCCCATTGGCTTGAGATAATAAATGTTAAGTTTTCTTTTTAATCTTCAAAAGCATTCTGGATAATTACTTCTGTTTCAATCACTACCTCATATTGCAATGGGTCTACTGAATTCTACTTAATATTGATAACAAATACTCTTAAAGAACCTAATTATATGCTATGAGGAAGAAAACAGAGAAGAGAAACAGCAAGAGAAAATGGTGCAACAACATTATTATTATAATGGGTGGGATTCAAAGCGGTGTACAACATATACAATTCATACAAATACATCAGACCACAATACATAATCAGTTAAAACATCATATCCCAATATAAAAACCCAATTAACATATCAAATAAAACAATTTAAAAAACTTGCAGCAAACACCATTTAAAGATATCCATAACCTCTGGCCACTGAAGTTATTTGTCAAGTATTCTCAAAATATTATTCAGAGTGGCAGTGCCTATTATCATATGTCTGGGAAGGCCTGGCTCCACAGAAAAGTTTTAATTTGTGAACAAAAGCCCAGTAAGGAGGGGGCTAATCATTCCTCATTAGAAAGGGAGTTCCAGACCCACGGGGCCACCACCAAAAAGGCCTTCTCTCCCGTTCCCACCAAACGTGCCTGTGATGGTGGTGGGACTGAGAGAAGGGACTTCTCTGAGGATCTCAGAACTTTTGCTCTTATATTTGACCAATATTCTCCATATATTCTTCCATGATGGCTTCAACTTCCATAGCTTCATTTAGATGTGTAACACCTATGCAGGATAATCCACTAGATGAAGTGAGAAACTACTTGGGGGAAAGAGTATATGAGGCAGAGAAAGGAACAAGCTATGATTTTTCCACAATTTCTTTGCAGAGGAATTTCAGGGATGCAAATGTATGTAATCTTCATTGTTGCAGTAGTAGTGTTCCCACAAGTCATTTGCAACTTATGGAAACCCTAAAATAAGCCCAGCACAGGTTTTTTTAAATCAAAGCCTGGCCTCCAAAATCATAATCCAACACTTAAACCATCACATCAAGTTGACTCTCTATGTCATCCTCATATGGAAGAACAAATAATGTATAGAGTGTTTTTTCTCCATGGTGCAAAAACATGATGAGATCTGTACAGATTTCAAGCACAATTTACACTTGGAGATATTTGTTGAGGAATGTATTTACACACAAATGCACCTTATTTTATATATAAGAAATATGGGGTTTCTTTTATAAAAAATAAAAGGTACAGAATAATAGTACATTGATTCCACATAAACAGCTATGGTTATACCTTATGGAGTTAACTCTCAATCCCAGAGGAAGGCAATATATCTTGCCAAAGAAACCCTGTGATGGGGTAGCCATAAGTAAGAAAAATGTATATTTCTCTCCTAAATAATTCCTTGAATAGTGTCCCAAATGTGTGAAGAATCTTGCTGCTCTTTTGTTTTTCTCTCCAGGATTTTTCCAAGTTGAAGAGACACTTAAAAATAAAAATAATACTCATGAATATTCTTTTTATCCCTCCTTTGCTGATGTAAAGTCACCCGTTCTCTGTGGAAAGCAGCTGTCAGGCTATTGTTACAACTAAGCAGACTATTTTGCCCCTCCGAAACACTCCTTTGGGGAGTAAGTATATTTGGCGCATCTCTGGACAACGACAACAACCCTCTGACCTTCTTCTCTGACTTTTTCATTGCCAAATTTTATGTGCCTCAAAGGGGAATGAAGAGATAATGTACAGAAGGCAGTAATCTGGTGCTGGAATTGAACAAGATAGCTGACCTTCACATGACTAACATCTGACTCTGTTTGATAAAGGAAGGTTAGCATTGAAGAGCTGGTCCAGCTGGGTTTCAGCCCTCCTGATATCTTTTGAGTCCAATCAGTTGCTATATTCTGGCCATACTGGTAACAGCAAAAAGAGGTTGAGTCCTCTGGCAATGGACAGTGCGGATGTCTCCACAGTTGCAGAGCCAGCTTAGGCCAGCCAAAGCAGAGGGGGAAAGCAGTGGGGTGACTTGATTGTCGTCTTGGCCAGCATCATGACACAACGCTGATGAGCCAAATATTCTGCAGAAACCAATTGACCTAAGCCGATTGTCAGTGGCTCAAAAAGGACAAAAGGAGGCTATGCCATGCAAACCTTCCTGCTCAAAAAAAGGGGACTGGGTTCACATTTTGGAGATGATAACATAGCTCAATAATAGAACAAGATCTCCTCTGCAGAAGCTTCTAGCTTTTATCTTTAACGTCTTCAGATATTAGGGACATCATTCAGGAACTGTAAATACTGGAGACAAAGGAGGAAAGGGGAAATGTTGTTCCACTTCTTTCTGGAGTCACTCAGCTGGATATGCACAAGTCTGAGAATGTCAATAGTTTTCTCCTCATTGGGTGGACGTCAAAGGGTTTCTCCCCTTCAGAGGAAATTATGGGTTCTTCCAGACTACTTCAAAGAAATGAGAGGTCTTGAAACAAAGCTTTCCTAAAGATAAAGGTGGTGCCAGGATGCCCAGGAGATGAGCAACAAGAGACATTGCAAGAAGAAGGAGGATTCAACTTAACCACTAAATGCAGGAAGCAGAAAAGAAAGGTGATAGAGGTATTCACAGTCAAACTATTTACTTGATGCCTTGGGCATATCACAAGTATGCTCAGCACAGATGATGTGCGAATATTTTTCATGCATATGGGACAATGCAAACTTTTACAAAGATGTGTGTTTTGTTAATATGTATTTTAAAATAATGAAAGGAGAATCGCACTCAGGTGACACCAAGGGCCATCCATTCTTCCATGGAGAAATGGATTGTCTTCCAACCTTGATTTAAAAACTCCAAAGATAAAGACTCCACGAGACTCTGGGGTAGCAGAGGTATCAACTCAACTCAATCAGCTCAAAACTGTTGACAGGGACAGTTACTGGGCATTGGGAATACATGTTTGTCTGCATGACAAATGGTTCAGATTTAATAAAACACTACTAGTGCAAGATCAGATTCTTTGAAAAAAGGATCCAGTCAAACCTCTTGAAAAAGAAAATATTAAAATTCATCTTTTGCTCCTTTCTGTGTCTGCATGAAGCCAAATAGAGAAAACAGGAGCTTAAGATGAGGAAGGGGGAATCTGGTATTTCACTCAAAAACCATGCCATTTCCCAATAAAAATAAGATAGTTCTTCTCTTTCCTCTAACTGCTTTCCAGAGGGGCAAACAGATCAGGAAGCGGACTCTCTTTTTCTTTGTTTGACTTCACTGTTGGTTTTTATGAGGCTTCTGGCTGGATTAAAATTACTTTGAATAACACTTCCCTTCAGGAGAATTTGATTTGAGATTTCCCAGCAGGGCTGCCTCCAAGCTCAACAGAACTGTGTTCTTTCCTCTCAATGCCCTTCTTTTTTCAATATTTTTTTTTCTTTCCCTCCTTAAAACAACCATATATGTGTTTACCCAAGGAACTTTGGCTGTCTAAGAAGCAAAGAGAAAGCAGGTTAAGGAAACTCAATTCAGGGGCAGTTTTAAGGTCATGTGACTCAGCAAACTGTTGCACAGAGACGATTTAGGGGGGATTAACCTTTGGATGTGTGTGGGATTGGCTCTCCGTTCACCGATCCAACAAATAACTCAAACATCCTTTCCAATCTGAAAATACTGAACATCAAGGAAAGTAGAAGTGATGGGGCCCAGCCACAGCTGCAACTAGAAATGCACTTAGGGTCCATCTATAGGTTCATCTATATTGTAATCTTAATGCAGTTTAACAGCAGTATATCTGGCATAGTTCAATGCTATGGAATCCTGGGATTTATATTTTTATGAGGCACCAGCATCCTTTGGCAGAGAAAGCTAAACATCTCCTAAAACTACAGCTCCCAGGATTCCATAGTCCTGAGCCATGGCAGTTAAAGTGGTGTTGAGTTGAATTAGTTCTACAGTGTGGATGCACTCCAAGTTTCATCTCCAAGGTAGCAACAAGTAATTTCAGCAATTTTCGTTCTACTATGAGAAAGTCCTAAAAAGAACTTTTTGATTTTGGAACTTATTCCATGTAAAATTTACACTTCAGTCATTCCCTTTCTTCCACAGTGTATTGGCTGATGGTGATACATCTTGAGGTGGGACTGAACCAAATGTATTGCTAGAAAGGTAAGCAGCATCCCACCAGACTGCATTTGTCAGTATCCTTCTCTTCCACAATGTATCTAATATTGTACCAGAATAATGGGATGTTGCATTTGGCAATATTGGCAATGTGGCATAGTGGGAAATCATGATGTCCTGTCTGGTCAGAATTCCAATCATTGTGAGTAGTCACAGGTATTAGTGTAACAAAACAGGACAATATAAAAAGATTAATCCCTATACTCTTTCAGGTTATTATATTTTAATACTTTTGATTCCTTCCAACTAGTGTTACCAAATATTTTCCATCTCACTTTGAACATGTAGTATTTTTAATTTTCTTGTTGTTGTTTGTGTGTGCCATCAAGCCATTCCAGACTTATGCTCACCCTAAGTTGAACCTATAATGGGGTTTTCTAAGGCCAAGAGTGAGTGGCCCGCCTACAGTCATCCAGTGAGTTTCTGTGGTTGAATATGGAGTCAAACCCTGGTCTCCAGAGTCCTAGGCCAATGCTCAAACCACTGTACCACACTAGCTCTATATTAGGAATGAGCAAACTTTGGCCCTCCAGATGTTTTGGACTTCAACTCCCAGAAATCCCAGGGAGCTTACTGGCTGTTAGGAATTGTGGGTTTTGAAGTCCAAAACACCTGAAAGGCCAAAGTTTGCCCATGCCTGCTCTATATTTATCCTATGATACACCTCAATACAGACTACAATACAACCATCCAGTGTGGCATAATGATTTTAAGTGTTGGTCTGTAATTCTGGAGACCTGGATTCAAATACCCATGGAAATTCAACCACTTTCAAACAGCTTTGGCAAATCACATCCTCTTAACCAGTGGCTCCCAGCCTTTGGCCCTCCAGGTGTTTTGGACATCAACTCCCAGAATCCCAACCATCTTACCAGCTATTAGGAATTAAGGGTGCTGAAGTGCAAAACATCTGGAGGACCAAAGGTTGGAATTATTGCTCTACTCAAATCTTGCCAAGAAAGCATCGTGATTGGTTTCCCTTAGGGTCACCATAACTAGGAATGATCTTGAAGGCATACAACAAGAACAACCCCACAATACAAGATAGATAGATGGTAGATATATGATAGACAGATGATAGATAGAATAGGATGTGCATTACATCAATATGCAGGATGGCTTGTGTACAAGATTAAAATCCCGCATTAAAAATAATATTGATGCAAACAATGATCCTCTCCGGATTTTAGAATGTTATCAGTCCAAAGGCTGGTTTGATACTGTGTGGAAAGGGATGGAAAAAACTGAGACAATGTGCATATTCAAAAGGTATTTTATAAATTATCCTGGCTAAACTAGAATTCAAGTGGAATAGAACACAGGAAAGAAGAAATCCATGCAATGGTCAAAAGCAGAATGCAGAAAATACAATGAATAAATAAGCTAAATAAGCAAATGACTAATTTCATCTTGATGAATTTCAATAAGTCTGGCAAAAATGTAGAACTTTTCTTAAACTTGCTAGGATTTCTATATTCTTTTCTTTTCTGTACTCTGGAATTGGCAAGAGTGTTAGAACATGCTGCATAATCCATTCAGAAAGCTGACATTTTTCCTTACAAGCAGGAGGCAGAGCACATGAAAATTAAAGCACTGAGCCTACCCAGCTGGCCTAGGGAGAGGAACATTACAAGAGCACCATGGTTCAGTGAGCACCTACCTCGCATGTCATCAAAGCACAGTAATACCTGTGGAGATATGTCCAGCACATCCTCAGCTCCATCTCCCCATGCAACAATCCAATCTGAAGTTGTTTTATGTCCCCACCTCCTATCACCTTGCAAAGCCGAGGATGTTTGGAGGGCACCAGACTTGACAAATAGCTTGCCAGGCAGCAGTAATTAATAGTGTAATTGGTACAAAGGAAAGGGATGGTCACTTTCATGTAGCTAAGAAAGCCACTGGTAGCTTACAATTAGAAGGTGAAATCCAAAACTATGCTGCTCAGTACTTTTACTCTCTTTTCCCTATTGTGCAGAATCTCATGATAGGGTTTTCCATTTGTACAGGTCTGAATGAAAGAGTAACAGAGTGCAGCACAAGGACAGGGTATCATCCCATCTCACTTAAACTAGTGGAAGCATTTAATGGGCACTAGCCAAAGAATTGTAGTTGTGTTGCTAAAATCTTGGACATATTTTTTTCTCCCAAGAATCTTTTAAATGGAGATGTCAACAACTAAACTTGGGATGGTTTCCCCTTCCCGCAGCTGTGCATCATCACCAAAACGCTGCATTGAGGATGCAAGCGGCAGAATTTTGTGGGGAAAGAGTTGCCAAGCTCATTCATCACTATGATAAGTGCGTAGATTTGAATGGCGACTATGTTGAGAAGTGGTATTTGGGTGTGGCTTTCAACTGCCTATGGTAAATGTTTTCTCCTATACTTTGTTCATTTTTAATTCCAAAATGTAATCTACTTTCTGGATAATTCCCGTATCATCATGCCCTGGGAGGGAACACAGGCTCCCTCAATGCCCATGCTACATAAAGTGCTGCTGGGAAAGTGAGTTCCCATTTGCCTCAAGTGGGAACTGTGGAGGAGCTCTGGGAAGGGACGGAGGAGTCTGCTGGGGAAGAAAGCAAAGGATGAGCTGCCGCTGGTTTGATTTGTGTTGCTGCCTACCTGAGGTGGAGGTAGCCACTCAACCCCATTAGCTCCCATTAGCCGAAAAGATCTGACTGCTGTGATCTGTTTTGGCTAAAGCTTTGGTTGCCCCCCTCCAGGCTTCTTTTCATGAAGTCGGCGGAAGAATCCCCTGAATCACTAGAATCTGGGACACTAAAATGATATTTTACAAACTCCTACAATCTGACTAGGGCTTCTGGGAGTTGGAAGCCCAAACATCTCAAGGACTATAGGTTGAGCAGGCCTGGTTTAACTTAAACTTTACCAATCTGTCTGATGCTCTAAAAAACAAATAGTAGTGAAAACCATCCAATAAATGACTTTGATTTGTGTGGCTGAAGGTAGCCAATTTCCCTCTCAAACACAAAACATGCAGCCCAAACTTGTATTGTTCATGAGTATGTCAGGCTAGATCAATGGTGGGCAAGCTTTTGCGCTTGGTGTGTCAAAATTCACCAAAAAACCTAGCATGACTTGAGTGGTGTGTCACTTTGAGAAAAAACCCCATAATTTCGCAATATGTATAGTTTAAATAACAAAAATGTATCATTGTAATATATAACTGTATTTAATAAATAAAAAACTATTTATTACCCTTATTTCCATGTACAACGATCTATGGTATCTCTTGCAGTTTCCATGCTAATTTCTCTCTATTCTAGTTTTAATGTTGTCATGAATAATGAATAATATAATAGTAATAATATGATAATATACTACAATAATAATAGAATATATATATATATATATATATATATATATATATATATATATATATAATTCCTATGGAGTAAACAACAAAACCACTGGACCAAACCACACCAAATTTGGCTACAAAAGACATAGTCATCCAATCAATCTGCAGGCAGCAGCATGTCAGCAAAAATGGCTAGGCGTGTCAGTGCTGACATGCATGCCATAGGTTGGCCATCACTGGGCTAGATCATTCTGGGACCAAAAGATTCCAGAGCTAAAAGAAAGTCTGGTGTTGCCATAATCATAATCCTAGGATGTATGTCTTTCTTCTCCAGAGCATGCAAGGGAAGGTCCCACTCTGTAGCGCACCAGTTGTAGACACAGCCATGAGATCAAATAACAGCTTTGGATAATCAAGTGTTAAATTATTTTGGGAAGATTGCTTTTCAAAACAAACTACCTGTCCCTTCTCCAAAAATCATTCAGATGTTAAGCTGCGATCATGTATGTTTCTAAGGCAGGGAATCGGTGGCTGGCTAGTGTTCATCTGTGAGCTTTTGGAAGGAGGATTCATGGAGCAGAGAGGAGACCTCGAGGCCCTGTTAAATTAACAATGACTAGAGATGTTGCCAAAGTTCATAATCTCCTGATTCAGGGTGGCTACAAATCTACCTAGCTCATACGTCTCGTGTGTACAATGAATCAAATGTCATTTCTTTGTGCAGTTCTTTTAAAGATCTAAATATAAGACATGGGTGTGTGAATACAATTACAATGAGACAATTATTTCACATTGTTGCTTATTCCTTGTTCATGCTCTCGACTATAATTTCAGCTCAGAGTTTAATACATCCACAGAAGATTGAAGACTGACCTATCATTTTCATTTTCAGATGAATTCTTAAATGTTATAATATTTTAGACATGTTAGTTCCTTAGGATTATGCCTTTGTGATGTTTTTTTTCTTTTTGTCCTGCTTCCCAGCAGATGGTACCTCTGGAAATTTTCTAAACTTCCACCACCTGCTGATTTTAAACCCACTATGTCAGTAACTCAATGGGAACATCTCTCTTTACATATGTCTTTGGCTGGACATGTGTTGCAGAGACAGAGGTAGAAAGTGCAGGCGAAGGCTTCAGGAAGTTCCCACTGGTTATAGGGGTGTAAAATCAATGGGTGCTGGTGGTTAGATTGGATGATTTCCAGGGGGTCTCACCTCCTGCTTGGAAGCAGAAATAAAACCCTATACAGATGCTGATAATTTCTGTTTCATTGTTTTGACAGTCACAGTCTCGTTGTAATGCCCAACTACACTAAGGTATCTATAGATGAGAGCCACCAAAATATCCGCTTTCCAATCTATAAATATAGTGAGGAACGGAATCCAGATAATTATGGTTCAGATGTTTCCTCTAAATTATATAGTAAAATAAATACTATAGCTTTTGAAATAAATTGAAGAATGGGAGGAAGCAAATCACATGCTTTCCAAACAAGACAGTTTTAGGAAAGTCAAAGTATAATTGTTCATTGTGTAACTCTCCTTCATCCTACCCAACAAACAATCAATGCTCTCCACTTCTACTGTTGCTTATCATTTTCCCTTTATGAACATAAAGCAGAATGTACCCATTTCTGCAGACATGGGACTTTTCTGCATACCACCATGCACATTCTTCTGCTGATCTGCCTCCTCCCTGTGATTAACCTGTCCTCCACCATTGATAGGAAAAACACATCAATATCTCATAATCATGAAATGTTTCTGTCACTTGACACATGTATGTCATAGTTTGCAAAAATACTACATGTGTGTTAATTGAAAAATCAAATGCATGAAGCCGATTGGCTGAGGTTGATAGAACCTGGGAATTGGTTTGTAACTGTTGCTGGTCTGCTGCTGGAGAACCGGTTTGAACAAGTTTCTCTGTCTAACCTGCCCTCCACTATTGACAGGAAAATACATCAATAGCTCACAATCTTGACATGTTTCTGTCACTTGGCTTATGCAATGGGTTTGACCCACTTCTGTGAAAGCATACCAGCAATAAAGTGACATCAGGGAGTGGGATTCTCCTCTCTCACTCCTGTACTAGGAGAAAATGAGGTATTAGTAACTTTTTAATGAATTTTCCCTCTTAAAACCACCCATGTTGGTAGACATCACTGTGTGTTCTGGTAGCAAATCCTATTGTTTGACAGGACAAACATATGAGATAGGAAGGAAGGAGGAGGTATATCTCAGTGTTTTGTATCAGAAAATAAAAACACATTGAGTTAGATCAGGCATCCTCAAACTGCGGTCCTCCAGCTGTTTGGGCCTCCAACTCCCAGAAGCCCTAGCCAGATTGATCAGTGGTCTAGAATTCTGGGAGTTGGTGATCCAAACAGCTGGAGGGCCACAGTTTTAGGCCCCCTGATTTAGATGTTCTGAAGTTTTATCTTTTTCAGTGGTTCCTACCCTTTGGTCTGCAGGTGCCATGGACTTGAGCCCTCAAAATTCCTAATAGCTGGTAAACTAGCTGGGATTTCTGTAAATTAAAGTCCAAAACACCTGGGGGGGGGGGGCAAAGGAAAACACTGATCTATATGAACAACAGAAAAAAAAACTGGACTCATCTATTTATTGGAGTTTATTGGACAAAAATCCTGGAGTCATCTCAAACCCAGGGTTGGCTGTCTCCATGACACAACAACTACTGGTGATTATCCTGGGTACTTTGCACTTAATCTGATTTTTAGGCAAAGTTGATATACTCTGAAGTTTGCAAAAAAAACCAGAGCATCCATAGGCTTTGCAGTAGTCTGGATTTCTGTATCAGGTTTCATTCAGCCCAAAACACAGTCCCAATGACACCATTGCCATCACTCTTTCTCTGTGCTGATCTGTGGCTGGTGAGGAGTAACTATGATGATAACACAGAGGATAAGGTGAAGTCTCAGAGTGGCTGGCATGATCTTGTCCCAGATACACCAATAGGATGCCAATGCAGTGGGTTCAGCTCAGTGGGTCTGGATGGCCACCAACATGGTTGCTCTGGGGTCAGGAGGGAGCATCATGGTTTGGATGGGCTCAGATTAAGCAGCCAGTGTAGATGTGGCCTGAAACATCTCTTAGCTCATTTTTTATTTGCTTCTGAGATAAGAGATCTCTGAAGAACCCCCTGAATGTGTCCATTTAAGGACAGTCATAACACTGTCACTTCTGTGCAAGTGACAAGGTCCCAAGAACAGCCACATAGGAAATGACAGGATGCAATACCTAGTAACATGTAGAAAGTGAACAAGAGGTCCAAGTACAAGCAGTGTGAGCAGAAAGAGACAGAGTATTCTGGAAAGCTCTGAAGTCAAGCACTTGGAGAGCTATGGACCAACTTTCCAGTCCTCCTTCCTCTTTGCTCTTGTAGGAGATATTGGGAATCAAGAGACAAAGAGGCCCTGGTGACCCAGTTAATACCAGCTGTGCTTCATTCTGGGTGCAACAAGATGGATTGTGGAGAGATGTAATGTTGCTTTACATCCCTTTAGATGTAACAATAAGAGTATTCCAACTGAGCTGACCTCCCTTATCAAGCTTCAACTGCCTCAGCACTGGAGTACTTAATAAAAGCAAACGAAAGAGAAAGAAAGAGGATTTTGATTCTACCAACTGCTAAGTACTTTAAGCAGTGACTGTATGCTAACCTTAAAGTAAATGATCCCAGACCCAGAGACGGCATGATCAAGTACCATTAACAGAATAATTTAGTTCGGTAGAATCTCTTAGTAATGAAATAAAAAATGTGCTCGCTGTTATCGAAGGCACTCGTTTGTCCCTCTCGCAGGAGAAGTCAGATTCTCTTCTACTTCCATGTAATGCCAGATCCACACAACTTTTGTTGACCTTAGTTTACTTCCTTCTCTACCCTAGGACATCGTTTAAAAGGTGACT
This sequence comes from Anolis carolinensis, assembly GCF_035594765.1. Taxonomy (NCBI): domain Eukaryota; kingdom Metazoa; phylum Chordata; class Lepidosauria; order Squamata; family Anolidae; genus Anolis; species Anolis carolinensis. The sequence continues at coordinate 317,338,164 of NC_085842.1, forward strand.
TAAGTTAATTCAGTGATTGCTAAGCCAGGTTTGTAGACTGGGCTCATTTCCTCCATTCACTGACTGACATCCAATTTGCACGTTACACTGGCAGTGTGTCTGCTAGTGTTGTGACCCTGAATTGTTTAGGTAACTCTCCAGACCATTACCTTCTTGTGTATGAATAGATGTCCATATGCTTGGGTTGATTGCAAAAGGTGCCTGAGCAATTGCTCGGACGAATTTGGCAAGCTCAGGCAAAGTATCCGAGGAATACCAGGACTTCGAAGCAAAATATACCATGAGTATATGGTGCACATTGCAATCAATTGCATGCATGGGTTTGGAACTTGCTAGGAAATAAATAGTTTTCCAGGCAAGGGTATGCCATTAGGGATGCTTGAGGAATTCAATCTTTGCAAATCCATAAATGAAATGACCTGATTTGCACTTCTTGGATTAATATACAGATAGGAGCTGAGCTATTCACTGAGTTTCACAGCTCTCCTAATGCTGGGATTCAGTTCTTGGCACTACATTAATGACAAAATAGGCATTTAAATACAGATTGAGATGGGGCATTATTGTTGTTGTTAAAAATCAGATCATTTGGGAAATAAAATAGAATTATGGGTACTCAAAATGCACACTGGCTTAGATAGATTCATCTGTCCCTAGGTACAGCTTATGTATTATTAATTACAGAACATTTATTGAGCTCTGACTACCTTTTAAGTCCCAACAATGGCATCAAAGAGGTTTACAATAAGATTAAAAACCAATAAATTCTCTTAAGATGCAATCCTATAGACCAACATGTGATGCAAGCCCTACTGAACTCAATTAGACTTTCTTCTGAGTAGACTGACATGGGATTGCACTGAAGAAAAAAAAATCAGCTTTAATGTTCCATTGCAACTAAAGGCAGAATTTTTACAATCAATGAAGATAGAGATGTTAAGTTTTCAATCTCACAAATAAAGAACATTAAATACAAAATAAGTATGTGTTCCAGAGTGAGGTTGCTGCTACTCAAAGAGGCATGTTCTACACATTGAACATCTCTTATGAAAGCGACATAAAGTAGGAATAACAACAACACAACAACAGTAACCTTTTTGTGGACTCATAAGGGAAACTGTAAACATTTCGTTATCTAGCCCACAACCCTAAAACTTACTTGTTAAAAAGAAATTGCACACTCATACAACTTGCTATTGGGCACCTATGAACAGAAGTGGGTTATTGAGTGGAAGATTAGGGTGGCCTTCATTTTGCCAGGAGAACACTTCTTTCATCAGTTGAGAAAAAAAGTTAGCCTTGAGCTTCCTCTCCTGGGAGTCTGATGACCTGATCTGATGTCATGGAAGTTATTCAGTGTTGAATTTAGGTGTCCAAAGAGCATATTTTGTAACCTAGCCATAGCAGCCTATGGGTAAGCTCCCTCTTTGACTGCTCTCCTTGAAGACAACTTAGACATTTCAATTAGTGCATAATACAGCAATTTGAGTTGGTGGTTGGTGTTGTGGATAGCGAGAGTGAGAAGATACTGGTTGAAGGGCCAGCATTGGAGCTGGAGTCTAGTAATGCCCTGCAGTTCCCTTAGCTAAGCTTGAAAGAGGAACCTATGGAGGAAGCTACAACTTCTCAGCCTGTAGAGCAAGTACATGCAAGCTCATCTGAGTTGGCAGAGGAAGGGTTAAGTGTCCCATCTTTTGTGGACCTGTCAAGAGAAAAGACTCAACTTTGCAGGTCCTCTAGTTTAGCAGAGAAGCAAGCTATCAGTAGGTAACATCTGAGAACTTAGCACATAAGCAGCTCAAGTGCAACACCTTGTTGCTGGCAGCAATGTCACTGTTTGGGGTTGTGACCTGGAGTTGTGACTGTTGCTTATCTTGGATTCATGATCTCTTGACTTACCTTTGGACCCTGGTCTTGGGACTTTGAATTGACCATGGATTCAAGACTCTCTTGGATTCAGCTTTGGCCTTTGGAATAGACTATCAGCTTTTTTGGTGTATTACCCTACTGTTGGTGTCTCTTGGCTAGACTATTTGCCTTGAACTTGGACTGTTTGTTAACTATTCACATGTAAACGGAGTTGATGCTTGTGACAATTAGAATAATACATAGATATTTAATAATTCCATTATTTTTTATTATTTTTTATTTTTTAAAAAAACTTTGGTCTGAATTGAAGCTCCTTGTGATGACATTTAAAACCCTAAATTATATGGGACATCAAAACTTGAGGCAGAACTTTTCCCTTTATGCCCTGTCCCACAAGTTAAGGTCTGCAGAAAAAGGCCTCCTCTGTGTTGCCCCAGTGAAGTCAATACTCTTTGTTGGGACTTTAGAGAGGGCCTTCTCAGCGGTGGCTTCCCAGTTTGGAATGCCATCCCCAGTTGGCACCAGTATTTATTTCATTTAAGCATAATGTGAAAACTTTATCAAAGCCTTTAGGCCTAATCATAAATACTGATATAGATGGTTTTCTAAACCTTTGAGTATGTTTTGAACTCATTATTATGCTTAATAGGTATTCAGTTGATTTTTCATTGTAAATTAATTAACCCAATTTTTATTGTGTTTGTACATCAGTCTGAGAATTTAGTTATAATGTGTGGTAGAAATATCTAAATAAATGCATTGTTGTTACTGTGTGTCTTCAAGTAGATTTCAACTTATCCCTACGATTTTTCTGTGGCAGAGAGTGTATGATTCACCGACAATCCTTCAGAGTGGTTCCATGGCCACACAGATGATGATGATGATGATGATGATGATGATGATGATTAAAAGGTAAAGGTTTTCCCCTGACGTTAAGTCCAGTCGTGACCGACTCTGGGGGTTGGTGCTCATCGCCGAAGAGCCAGCATTGTCCGTAGACACCTCCAAGGTCATGTGGCCGGCATGACTGCATGGATCGCTGTTACCTTCCCACCGGAGCGGTACGTATTGATCTATTCACATTTTCGAACTACTAGGTTGGCATTATTATTATTACCACCACCATATTTATCTCCTGATTTAGATGGAAAGTATATCAAATCCTGGTCTCCAAAGTTGTAGTCCAATGTTCAAACCATTACACTATACCAGTGAATGTATGTATACGTGTGTGTGTGTGTATGCATATAACACACAGCATAAAAGAAAAAAGGGCTCCATAAATTTTAATGTGAGAATAATCTATGTGTTTACCTGGCAAAATATTCAGCCATGCCAATCATTGGCCATGGCAAGCATCTGTCGTATCAGCCAAAAAATGTCACCACTCATGCTAGGCAGCATTGGTGAGTCAGGAAAATGGAATGCTCTAGCTAAATAGAGTGTTTATTTAAACATCTCCTCCAATCGGTTTGTCTATTTGACCTATCTGCTGACTTAAATGCAATAAGGGGGCATTTTAACACCATTAGTATTTGGATTCCAGCCAGAGTGGAAAACTCCTTTCTTTCATATCCCTTTAGGCTGCCTTGATGAAATGGCCTAAGACGGAAGCGTTTGGAAACGTTAATTCAGTTTGAATGGTAAGGGAAGCAGCAAAATGTATAAAACAGGACTGACAAGAGACAGGTTCTGGAGGTTAAATGAATTGTTTCCAGATAAAAAAGTTTTCCTTAATATATATTATTAAAATACTATAATTCCTGGAGAAGTCATGCTTTCAAAAGTTTCTTTCCAATTAGATGGAATATGTTGGGTTTCTTTTAAATGTTCACAATGTCATTTTGTCCAAGAACATCGCTCCTCCTCCCCACCACCAAATCTTACTTAATGCCTTTAGCACAATAAAATTAAGTAGTCCAGATTTTCTAATTCAAACTGCTCAGGGGACAAGATGCTAAGTGATTCTAAGTGTTTTGTCAGAGCTAGTGTTTAAGTAAACATTACAAATGATGGCTGTGTAGAAGGAAATGCAGTTGGAAACCCTGCAGCAATACATTATTCATCTAATACATTCCTTTATCAGGTTGATGGTGTACCCCTCCTCCTCCTCCTTTTCTTTTTTGTTGGTTTGTTTAAAGATGAACATAACCAGGGTGGAGACACATCAGTTGTTTATGTGACAATTTGACCCTTCACCTAAAGAGCAGGATGAAGAGTCTTTGCAGAAAATTCATTCCTGAAGTCTGAAAACACTAAGGTTGTCCAAAATTTCGTTATGATTCTTATTTCGGAATTATTTTGGATTGTTCTCGCTTTTTGAACCGAGTATTGAAACGTTGTCCGTGGGCGCAACTGGCAATGTAATTTGAACCATCGTTGGCCCATTCTCTAATTGTTTCTTAATGTTTCATTAAATTTTTTCCTCCCCAAATTTTTTTTATATTTTTTAAAAATATTTTTTTAATTTTTTTTTTGTTTCTGCAACCTAACTTGAATGGGAGCCTAGCGCAGCCTAAAATGGCTGCCGCTCCCTGGCCAATCAGAGACTTCCACGATGGCTGGAAAAGGTGGGGGCTAGCGTCCTCCGCATCCACGTGTAAGATCTCTATAAAAAAAACCCTCCCCAACCTAGGCAAGCCATTCGGGGCTAGGATACCGAGCAGAGAGGGTGGTTCGCGCCGCGCTGGGAATCAAGCTGCTTGGCTTGCTTGCATTGAGGGGAGAGAGGGCTAAGTGTTTTGGCTGTAGGGGGTTGGGTCTGTTAAAGGCTGACTGAGTGGCTGTTGTTGAGGTTCGATATTGTGTTTTTTTTGGGGGGGGGAGGGAATTGGCTTGGGGCTTGTGGAATCTGGCAGAGTCCTTGCTGTGGCTTTAGGCAATTTTTATTTTTGAAAGGACGTGGGCGCCAAGGCATTGCTTTCCTGACGCTCCATTTCTAAATACCTCTGCCTTTTTTTTTAATTTAGCAATCACTAGATCAGCCCTTCTTAGCAATCCTGAAAGGGGGGGGGGCATAGGAAGTTAGAGTTTCCAAAGGACGTCTGCGTTCCTGCAAGTGCAGTGCTTGGGGTCCTCTCCTTTTCTACTCCAGAGACCCTCTGCCTTTTATTTCATTTTTGCAACCTCTAGATCAGCCCTTCATAGCAATTCTGAAAGGGGGGGGCATTGGAAGTTATAGTTTCTAAAGGACGTCTGCGTTCCTGCAAGTGCATTGCTTCCCTCCCGCTCCGTTTATAATCCCAAGCCCCCGGGCTGAGTGTTATTGCAGCAATCACAAAGACACACATTGTTTTCAAACCTAAAAGGGTACATTGGAAGAAATAGTTTCCAAAGGACGTGGGGCACCCGCCAAGGCATTGTCTCCCTCACGCTCCATTTCTATTCCCAAGCCTTGGGCTGAGTTTTATTTCTGCAATCACAAAGTCAGACATTGATTTGATTCAATAGAGGGTCCACAGCAATTTATAGTTTCCAAAGGACATTGCCAATCCTGTCAAGGCATTGCTTGGCGTGTGCTGCATTTCTAATCCAAAGTCCTCAGCCAGAGTTTCATTTTTGCAATCACAAGGTCAGCCAGTGGCACCATTTATCAAAAGGGTCAAAGGCAATTTATAGTTTCCAAAGGACACTGGCACTCCTGCCAAGGCATTGCTTGGCGTGTGCTGCATTTCTAATCCAAAGTCTACACAAGTAGAAGAGGGACTTTTACAGTGATAAGAACCCAATTGAACAGGAAATAAGACTTTCAAACCAGGAACAGGTTTCTTCAAATATTGAAAAATAGTGTATTATAAAAAGTTATGAAAATTCGCCAAAAATCATAGGAGACAGGAAACATTCTGCAGTTTGTTGAGCAAATAGTGTTGAATGTGATATCCCACTGTACCAAATTTGATGAGGATAGCTCAAGAAATGAGGGTGGGAGAGCCCTGTAAATGTCCCCCCGGTTTCCTTTTTTTTTGGTGATTGCGCATGCGCATCCGCCATTTTAGAAACATTAAGAATCATTAGGAATTTTCGGAAATATCCGAAATTTTTGGGTGAAAAATTCGGAAATAATTTCTATATCGAAGCGCCGGCACCCCCTACTTTAGAAACGAGAATTGAAACATTTTTTCCATCGATCGGACAAGCCTAGAAAACACCTTTAATCCTGAATTTTGTATTAAGATTTTTATATATTTGCATAAAACTACTTCATGGAGGTTACATGGCAAGATTTCTTCAGAGTACACTTTCCATTGACTTCCCCTGAGACTGAGTGTGATTTGTCCATTCAGTGGGTTTCCAGAATCAGATGAGAATTCAAACTCTGACTTTTCAACCTGTGGGTCCCCAGATGTTTTGGCCTACAACTCCCAGAAATCCCAGTCAGTTTACCAACTGTTAGGATATCTGGGAGTTGAAGACCAAAGCATCTGGGGACCCACAGGTTGAGAACCACTTCTCTATAGTTGCCTTCCTTTCAGTTTGGGAGCATGGATGACTAGACAGGGATTTGAACTTTGGTTTGTCCTAGCCCAGCAATCAAAACACAAAACCATGCTGGCTCTCTACATTTCTTACCAAACTGAAAATGACAAGATTTCATAGGATGATGGAGGCATGATAGTTAAAGTGGTGTCAAAATGCTACTGTTGTGTAGTTTGAAAGATATGGAGGTTTAGACAATTTACTGTTCACAAGCATGACTGGATTATTTCAGTTGCCAGGGAAAAGGATAGTGTAGCTATCACAAGAGATGGATATAAAATGTCTTATTATTCATTTGTATGTTGAAAAACAAGTTTCCCAACTGTTGGAAAATGCTGCTAAGAATAATAATACATTATTGCAAATCTTGTACAATTTTCTCCAAATCCATTCTGCAGTTTTCTGTGCAGAAAAAATGATTTTGAAGCAGGTTGGGTTTTTCACACAAAAATACAGGTTTTTCTATGCAGACTAATTCCTCAGAACATTTCAGGACATTCAATTACAGGAGAAACGCCACAGATGATGTTTTTCCCCTTTCTGCAGCATTGGGAAAACCAATGTAATTATTTGTCCCCCATATACAATGGTTGTGGATTTACATCCTTTGTTGCCCTCTTATTGTACTGCTAGTCAGAGTAGATATTACCACACAAGATAGTCCAATGTTCTGGATACCTCATTTTAATAATTTAACTAAGTCTAAATTGATTCAGAAAAGAGCAACAAGAATGTTAAAGGGTGTGGAGAACAAAACACATGAGAAGATGCAGGGCATTTTCAACTTTCTGGAGACTGGGGGATAATATGATTTCACTCTTTTAATATCTAAAAAGAATTAAGAGAGAGGTGGGTGCAAATTTGCTCTCTTTTGCCCTGGAGGATAGAACCAGGTCTGATAGTTTTGAGTGTATAGGAGGGACGATTCTGAGTGAATCCTAAAAGGAACTTTGTGAAAAGAGCAATTCAACAATGGAAGCTATTACACTGGCCAACACACATTTTGGTGCCTCAAATATTAGCCTTGTTTCTGGATATATTTGACCTGCTGATTCCAAAGATGGCACCAGTTTCCCCACAAAAGTTCTAGTTTTTGAGGTACAGAACATATGCCACATACCAGTCTTCATCTGCTCACTCATAGAAAATCAGGATAACCATATCTAAGAAACTAGAGCTGATGTGATCAATCCAATTTTCTGAAGTGGGACCCCAAACAATCCCAGGAAGAGGCCTAAAAATGAAGACACTAATTAAAAATGTTTTGTTGGTCTGGGTTATCTGACAAAGTGGTGGGATCTCTTTTTCTGGACATCTTTTTTTAAAAAAAAAAAAAAAGACTGGACAGTTCTCTGCTGGGAATGCTTTAGCTAGAGAGCCTGCATTAAACAGCGGGTTGGACAACACGAACCACGAGGACCCTTCCAACTCTAGCAGTCTATGATTTCAATTCCATATAAGTTCATTTTTGTTTGTTCTCACATCAGAAGATGATTTCTAGTGCACAGGAGGCTATAAACATCCACCCACTCTAAGAAGGCAAAACTGTTTGTCTACCCTCTGAAGAAAAAAAGGAAAGAGAAAGGAAAAGACAACCATCGTTCATAAATCATGCAGGTTGCCTCCTACCACGCCAGCCAAATTATCTCCCTTACACTAATCATCAATATCTCTGACCTTTGTCATAAAACCTGGGTCATTTATATCTATATCCCATTAAAAAGTATCATCCCACAATCACCTCATTGGTCCTATTAAAGTCATGTCAAAAAGAATCATTGACTTATTGTCAAAACACATCCTGGCTTTCGCACTAATTCATCAGCCGACACCTTCCTGATCAGTCAGGAAATAATTCCTGGTAGTTACTGGGCACTGGGAAATTGGAGACAGGAGGTGAAGCATCCTTTACTTCTCCCTGCAGGGGTTAGATGATGGAGATGATAAATTAAAGGGGATGAACATTACGCTTTCCTTCATTTTTCTCCCTCAGTCAGGTGAAGACTCAGAAAGTTGCTGTTTATAATTTATTTTCTTTAGGTACAGTTTCCTCCATCAACACCACCTCTGCTTTGCTGCTCAGCATTCTGACCTAAAGCATGATGAAACTAATGGAATCTGCCAGAAATGGCCAACTTCTTCATTTTCAGAGGACAACGGGGACCAACAATGGACAAGCAGGGAAAGCTCTATAGTAAAGCAAATGTTTTTTCATGCAGGTTCATTTTCTTGCAGGGGCAATTAAATCAGAGGCTATGAATTAGCCACAGGCTAGAAGGCTGTACATAGCACTCACTGGGCCATGCTAACTGTCCTTTGTAATTATAGAAAGACCCCAAGTGAACACACCTACAATCAACAGGAATTGCCAAGAGAATCATAGAATCCAGGCAGTCCAAGGTCCAAACATTCCAGAACAATGTACATCACTGAGATGGTTGTTGCCACAGATATTCACGAAATACACAAGTCATAAGGAAAAAGAAGGCTTATTTTCTGCAGCCCTGGAGACTAGGGCTCGAAGCAATAGTTTCAAATGACAGGAAAGGAGATTCCATCTGAACACTGGGAAGACCTTCCTGAGCATAGGAGCTGTTCCACAGTGGAACTCTCTGCCTTGGAGTGTGGTGGAAGCTCTTTTTTGGAGACTTCCAAATAGAATCTGAATGGGTGCTTTGCCATTTTGAGTCCCCTCCGAGGTGAGAAGGGTGGGGTAAAAGTATAGTAAATAAAATTTGCTGGGGTGCTTTGATTGTGCTTTTACTGCATGGCAGGGGGTTGGACTAGATGGTCCTTGTGGTCCCATCCAACTCTGTGATTCTATGATTATAAGTCAAAGGAATGGCTGGAATGAATCTACACTTACCCAATGAATCAGTTGCTAAGTGTTCTGGAGCTACCCTGATACAGCACAGAAGTGCCTTTAGTTTGGTTTCCAGATGGCTAGAAAGGCTGAGGACACATTGTGACTCTTATCTCCAATGTGACTTTGGCCACAAGCAGCTCCTGGTCAGATGGCTGGGTGCAATGTGGTGACTTCACTTCAAGTGATGTTGCCAGCATGCCTCTATGCGGGAGCTGCTTCTGTCAAGCAACACAGTGGTGGGCCTTTGGAACATAAGAACACTGGGTTGAGCCCAATCAAGTCCAATCCAGCTATCTATGCCTCCAAACACTGGGATCACTTTGGAGCTTCATGGAAGCTGTGGAGTAAATTCTACTTCCCCTTGCACCAGATTAATGACTGGATGCATTGCACCAGAAAAAGGTGGATGGACTTTTGGAATCAGCAATGCCCTGGAGTAAGCTAATTTAGAACCTAATTTAGAAACTTAACTCAGCATTCGGTATTCAAAATTAAGCATGGTATTGTCTAAACAATTGCTTCTTGCACTTTACATTCCATCGGAGGATGTCTTTGCTTCTTTCTTTCAATCTACAGCTGCTGTCTGGGATTACCCAGGATTTGCTTCTGTTGTGCCACGACTGTTAGTGCCTCTCAGCCCCCACTGATACCCCATCATTTCCAAACTTTCAAGATAAAACTTTAAAATTTGAATAGATTGCAGGATCTCCCACGCTGCTTTTTATTTCTAAAGGAAGACAGATTCCAGTGATTTCCTTAGTTCTAGCAATGAGTAAACCCACTGAAATGATTTGATTTATCTATGTATTGATTCACCATTCATCAATCATTTCAGTGGGTCTACCCTTATTGGAACTAACCAATAGTATTTCAGCTAGTTATTAATCAGGGGTTTGAATGTATTACTTAATTCTTAAGGATTGAGGAAAGCACCGTGGGCATTTGCCACTGGACAGTGGGGCAATAAGACTCATTGACATTAATGCTCTTGGTTGGAGAACATTGTCTTTCATCAGGAGGGTAGTACAGCAGAACAAACATGTAAGAACATGAGTGTAGATGAGCCCCAAACAAGTACAGGGTGAGTCAAAACTGGCTGCTAGATCTGGGGGAAGTCCAGAACATTTATGTTCCCCAAAGTATCCAAATGCAGTGAGTTATGCATTGGCCTCCACACAGTCTACTTGGGCTGGGATCACATCAACCCACAGACTGCTGTCTTATTCTCCATGTCATCACTCTTGTCCATCCCTATATTCTGGCTTCATCATAGGAGCCTATGAAACCAGCAAGAAGTAGGGGAGATTACCCCTTCCCTCTATCTTGATGTGGTGATATAGACATAATCCATCCCTTTTCCCTGTGCTGATGAGTGCAGGGAAAGGGTGATGGTGTCAGTGTCAAATCAGGACAGTAGATCAGTCTAAATTCGACTGTCTTGCTATCTAAATAGCCCCAAAGCCCTGAGATACTCTAGAGTAGGGGTTCTCAAACCGTTTCAGCCATGGAGCCCTTCTTGAAGCAAAATTTTCTCATGGAGTTCCAAGAAAGGTTAATATATTGTATTATATATTTATATATAACTAGCTGTGCCCGGCCACGCATTGCTGTGGCTTATGGGAATCATTTGTTAGTCAGGTGGAATAGCAGTGAACAATCAAGGTTAATCCTTTGTTAGTCTAGTTGAAATAATAATAATAATAATAATAATAATAATAATAATAATAATAATAATAATAATAATAACTTTATTCTTATACCCTGGCCCATCTCCCCAAAAGGACTTGGGGCGGCTTACATGGGGCTATGCCCAGACATAACAATATAAAAAGCAAACAATGCAATAAAACAAATCAATCAACAATAAAAACAACAATATTGATAAAAACAGTCATAAAAGGTCAGCATACAAAATAGGTATTAAAACATGAGTTGAATTGCACTGAATAGTCTTGCAGCTTCAATGCCTGGCTGTGTTATACCTAGTGTTGTACCTTGGGGAATCCTTGTTTGGCGAGCTGGAGTAGCACCTTCAATCAAAGAGCCTAGCTACTTGCTTTGTAGGGGAATCATTGTTTGGCCAGCTTGAATTGCACTGAATAGTTTTGCAGCTTAAAAGCCTGGCTGCTTTCTACATAGAGTCATCCTTTGTTGGCCAGGTTGCATGGAACGGAGTAGCCTCGTGGCTTCAAAGCCTGGGGTTTTTCTATCTAGGGAAAATCCTGGTTGGCCAGGATGAGCAGCACTGAAGAGCCTTGCTGCTTGCAAGCCTGGCCGCTTTCAGAATCCTTGGTTGGCCAGGTTGAATAGCAATTAATAGTCTTGATGCGGCAGGTATGAATGCTGCAATTAGCGACCTTGATTAGCATTTAATGGCTTTGCAGCTTCAAAGCCTGTCTGCTTCCTGCCAGGGGAAAACTTTGTTGGGAGGTGTTAGCTGGCCCTGGTTGTTTCCTGTCTTGAATTCCCCTGTTTTCAAAGTGTTGCTCTTTATTTACTATCCTGATATTAGAGACTATATTGTTCTGTATTATTATACAACAGTAATTATTATATATTATATTTATAATCTTATATCATCTGCTTAGAACTGGATTATATGCAGCCCCTTCTACACAGCTGTGTAAAATCCACACTGAACTGGATTATATAGCAGTGTGGACTCAAGATATTCCAGTTCAAAGCAGATACTGTGGATTATCTGCCTTAGCATTCTGGGTTATATAGCTGTGTGGAAGGGCCTTGAGTCTACACTGCCATCCAGTTGTGCTGGGCCTAAAGTGTGCAGGGCCTAAAGTGTGCAGGGCCTACCCTTCTGACTGACAGCCAGGGTTGAAAACGACTCTTCCTCATCCTCTAATTTGGAATTTATTTTTTCTAGATTTTTTCTTGTTTGAAACACATAGATAGGATGATGATGTCTTTTGTGGCCAAATTGGGTGTGATTTGGTTCAGTGGTTTTGTTGTTTACTCGGTCCTACAAACGTAGAATATATATATATATATATATATATATATATATATATATATATATATATCAGGCATGGGCAAACTTGAAGGCCCCAAGGGCCTTCAAGTCCAACCCCTTTCTGCCATATGGGAAAAGCACAATCAAAGCACCCCCCTGAATGGTGGGAAGGAAAAAGGCTTTTGCAAGCAAGGAAGGCGAGGGGAAAAGGATCTGGGAGGTAAGAGAGGCAGGAGGAAAAGGTTTTGGGGGGCAAAAGAAGCCTGGGAGGGAGAGGAGCAGGAAAGAGGAGAGAAAGCTTGGAGTAGGGGAAAAGGGGAGGAGGAGAAAACTGTGGAGCCCCTCAATATGCTTCATGGAGCCTCAAGGGCTCTGCAGACCACACTTTGAGAACCATTGCTCTAGAGTACCCAGCATGCTCTAGAATATTCCCTTATTTTGCCCCAAGTGGTCAAAGTAAATTTCACCCTGAGAAAGGTCATGATACTCACTAGAAGTCAGCAAATTCCATAGGGACAGACAGTAGCACATTCAGTGTGAGTCCAAGTTTTCTTGCCTTTGTAGAGTTGCCCACGCTATAGGATCTTGGCTTTGTCAGGCTTCTCTATCAAGAGATTTTGTCTGGGGTTTTTGAGTTCACACTCATAACTGCTGAACTGATTCAGTTAAGAAATCACCTTCTTCAGTCTTCCATGAATTCTAGACCTTTTGCTGGACCTATTCTCTATATTCTTTTTTTAAAAAATGTGTTTCACATCCTCAATGCCAGATGAGTCTGGCAACTTGGGTTTATAGTTTCTGCCTTCATTGAGCTGGAACAAGGTTCTATTAGAGGGTGAATGCTTGTTATCAGTGCCAGCTGTGCCAGAATTAAATATGCAAGGTGGCACCTAAGTTACCTCTGAACACAGAGCCAAACGTAACCCTTTTGAAGGGCAGCATGCTTCTTTAGACAATTTTGGCAAATCCACTGGAGGTTTTGCCAAATCCTACTCTTTGATTTCCACAAATCTGCCTGCCCACAGCTGGCTGGCTGCATGTGTGCGGATGTGTAGGTTTATCAGAAACACGTCAACTGCCAAGCGTAGGAAATGCTTAACCCACCCACCCCTTTAATTAAGTATTTCTCTGGTTGATGTGTGCCTTTTTCTGTCTGCCTAATTCAGAAGATGGGTTATATAGAGAAGGAGAAGGAGAGAGAACGACAAGTCTAATTTTTACTGTTGATTTTGTTGATCTCTTTAATACACGGGTGGGAAAAATTGCAGCACATTTGAATTGGCATCAGATGTTTAGGTGACTGCCTTCTGTTCTCAAACTCCGAACACAGATTGCACCGAAGAACAAAAAAAGCTGAAGTGCAACATATGAGCAAGAAACAGAGCTAAGACCAGCATCATTAAAAACAGATTAGCACAGGGGGGAACATCTATCTATCTGTATAAAATAAAATAAATCTGTGCAGGTTGTGAGAAAAGGAGAAGAGACAAAAATGGAGAAGCAGAATTGAGAATTACTGAGAAGGGGAAAAGAAACAGGTAGAAAAGTTTATTTAAAAAATTCAGCCTGGCTAATCTGCAATATTATAATTTGTAATAACAAATCTCCCAATTAAATAGAAATAGAATGTTACTGATATTACCCTTGCAATGGTGAGTGATGTGTGTAGAGTCATTTCATACTTCATCTGAAGTAATATAATGTTCTAGGTTAGCCATGGTCCACACGGGGCCCTTCCAGACATAACTAAATCCTGGAAGGAACTGGAATATTATCTCAGTTCTTCCTAGGATATAGTCCCCATGCCCACCCCAAATTCCATGCTTTCCCTGGGTGTGTGCGGCTACATGCCCTCCCAGATCAACCAGAGGTTGATGCAGGACTGCATGGAGCCAGATCCCTGTCCTTCATTTACCCACTTTTTAAAAATCGTGTCAGAAGCGACTTAAGGCATGTCGCTTCTGGTGTGAGAAAGTTGACAGTCTACAGAGATGTTGCCCAGGGAATTCCTGGATGTGTTACCACATCTAGAAGGTTTTACTCATGTCCCCGCAAGCTAGAGCTGATAGACGGGAGCTCACCCTGTCTCACAGTGTCAAATGGGCAACCTTCAGGTCAGCTACCTAACCATCAGGTCAGCTACTCAGCCAGCACAACCCATTGCACCACCGTGGCTCCATTTACCCATTAAACTTACCTGAGGGGCCTGAATTGAAAGTTCTTGGCATGTCAAAGTGACACTTTGGGAGGTGGGTAAATTGGGGGGCTGGGAGGGGAGGGTGGAGGTGCCATCCCACTCCTTCAGGCTCCAGGAATACAAAGAATTGGAATCATTGTGGAGACTGACCCCTGGGATCATGGACGCAGTACTGAGAATCCATCTCCATGGCGCCCACCTTATGTTAAGGTTCAGATCTTTCCAGGTGTTCAAAACTGGGAAAACCAAGTTTGCTCCAGATTCATTCGGGTTATTTTATTTATTTCATGTCAAAAGCATTGCATAACAAATACATTTTAAAATGATGAAAAAAATAGAGAAAATCACAAAACAACTAAATAGTTTTAGACCAAGAGCGGGCAACAGCAACTGCATTGTCCGTAGCTTTAAGCAACTCCTCCTCTGTACATGAGGTAGGACATTGTGGGCAAGCATACATATGTGGAGTTGTTTGTTCTGCTCCACAGTCACACAAGGTGGAGGATTCCTCCAGGTAATGCCACCTCGCCAAGTTGTCTTTAGATCTGCCCACTCCGCTTCTGAGTCTGTTCAGGGACTTTCAAGTTGCCCATTCTTGGTTTGCCCCTGGAGGAAGACCCTCTTGGGGGGCCATCCAGTTAGAATTGCCAGGTTTAGCTGCCCAGAGAGACACCCTTGCTGCTGCTGGAGGAACATCAAGAGGAGTGGTGGTTCTCATGAAGCCCTTCCTTGATTTGAGTCTGGTGGGAGAAGGCTGATAGTCATGCAGTGGGTGGCACTTCGGGTTTAAGTGAGGTGTCATTTGGACTCTTCAGGTAAAGTTGTGACAGTCGCGGGCTAAAGGCCTATCTGGAAAAGCCCACAGTCAAACCCTGGTTTGTCAAGC
This sequence comes from Anolis carolinensis, assembly GCF_035594765.1. Taxonomy (NCBI): domain Eukaryota; kingdom Metazoa; phylum Chordata; class Lepidosauria; order Squamata; family Anolidae; genus Anolis; species Anolis carolinensis. The sequence continues at coordinate 317,353,426 of NC_085842.1, forward strand.
ATGAGCTTTCCAGGAAACTAGAAGGTTTTTCATGCTAAATAGTTTACCAATGACCTACAGATTTTCTTGTGTTTACTGTGATCTTAGGATATGGTGTTTTATTGTATTGCCGAGCTGTAAAGCTAATTCTCTTATTGTTGTAAAGCTAATTCTCCTATTGATAACAGTGATAAATCAAGAAGTTTGGGATTACTTGATAAGGAGGTTCATATCTCTGGCTAGTGACATACTCATTTCATAGTGGTTTATGATACCATTGACTTTTGCTGATATCTCTTGGATAGTCAGTGAGCAAAATATACTCTCTTATATATCTACACACACAGAGAGACCTTCTCTGCCACTTATTTCTTGCAGAAGGAATGCCTGCTTGCACCATCTCTCTGTCCACTATTGATAATCTAGTTGTGAGTTCTTCAACCTCACATAAGAGGTTGGGCCAAAATATTCAAAGGTTTGCAATATACACCCCAATGTTTTTATGTCTGTAAGCACACATAGAGTGGTTTGTAGTTAGTGAGAAAATAACCTTTCAGCTTCACTTTCTCCTGCACTGACCCCCCAACTCAAGTTCTTTACTTCTTAAATATGTTACTTGAAAATGTTGGCATGCTCTTCATAAATGAAATGTATTTCTCCCACGTTTGCACCAATTAAATTAATAGGTTCTAACACTGAAATGGTAGGTCTGATGTGTGGAGGAGCTGGAAAAATGTTAATGGTTGACAGAGAGAAGGAAGAACTGTTCAACATCTACTTTGCCTCTGTCTTCTCCCAAAATGAAATTAACATTCAGCTGGGTGAAAAAAGAATAAATTATGTTATGCGAGGGTTGCAGACCAAAGCAAGGTGAAGAAATGATCCAGGAACATCTTGCTACTTCAAATGACTTCAAGTCTCCATTGTCAGATGAATGGCCTCCAAATGTGCTAAAGAATCTTGCAGATCTGATCTCAGAATAGTTTCTGTTCCTGCAGACGAGAGGAAAGATAATGCCATCTGAAAAAGGGGGAGGAAGTGGAGCAGGTTTGAATTCAGTACTAAAAACTTAGTTTGTAATGGATATCAAGATAAATCTCAACTTGTTAAATGTTTGGAGATCTGCTGGGAAGGCCCTTCTTGCTCTTTCTCACCACCTTCACATGTACATTTGATGGAAAGATAAGTGAGAAACTTTTCAGCGGCTGCCAACTGGCTCTGGATCCCTCTCCAAAGAGTTAGGCTAGAACTCTCCTTACTATCTTTTTACAAGCAGATCAATGCATTTGATTTCCTACAGACTTTTAAGATTTTATTTTCCAGGGCACACAGATCTTATATAATATGCTGGATCTTTATTTTTGGAACTTGTTTAGCATAACTGTTTCACTTATCAAAAAACCTTGTTTTCTGCTCATTCAGAGAGGAAGGGTGTGTCTACAGTTAATGCTGGTGTAAACCTCCCCTTACAGTTGTCTCAGAGCAACACTTACGTGCTGAATCCAGAGGTATTGTTCAGACAGGCTGCAACCATTGTCACCTCTTTCATGTTGCTGCCATACTCACTCCTAGCTGTCCACAGAAGCTATGTCATAGTTTCTGCCCGTTACTGGAGCTTCTGCTGGTTTTAGAATGGGATTCTCACTCAACCAGCAAGAAGGAGAAGGACATTTTTTCCTTCTTCTTGCTGGTTGTGTGGACATACTATTTTGATGTCACCAAAGAACTCAGCCACAGATCCGTGGGTGGCTAGGAGTGGCAGTGATAATACAAAAACTACCTTTGTGTTGATGCAAACAGGGATATTGTAATGATGGTGATGTCTTTCTGGTAGATTAAGCCAAATCATATCTGATCCGGTTGTCCAGATTATCTCAAAGCTTCAGGATACTCCAGAGTTTCCAGTATAGCTGAAAAACCAGGATACTCCACAGAAAATGCTGGGCATCATGAAGACTGTCAATGCCCCATTCATGTTGAGCCTTTAGGGCCAATGTTGATAAGCTCTAGGTTCCAAAATTACAAACTAATTTATTCAAATTATATGAAAAGAGATGCAAACTAAAAAGTAAGAAGGATTTCTGATAAGACTTGTTTGACAGTGGCATAGCCTGTCTTGGAGGAAAGAAGAATCTCTTTTATTTGAGGTTTTTAAACAGAGTTTTGTCTGGCTTTATGTTAGACATGCTTTTGTTATAAATTCCTGCATTGGCAGTAGATTGGTGTAGGAGGTCCTTGGGTTCCCTACCAATTCTATACATCAATCATCCCCTGTGGAGATGCCTGGGTTGTATCCAGCTGCCACATAACTGTTAAAGATGAGAAGCCACTAAAGAAAAAATAACCCAAGCAAAACAGTTCAGAACTCTTGACATGGCTGCATTCACTTGAATGTTAGGTGAATATGTGTTGTGTTTCTTTCTGGTAGAACAGAGAAAGCATGAGTATGAATGCATTTGGAGTGGTCCAGCATAGAGGCAAACATCTACAGAGCACATCAAAAGGTTCCTTCAGAGGAAGAGGGATAAAAATGAAGTAAATAAATAAGTAAAAGCAAGTTGACATATGGGTTGATTGCTGGAAAAAATATGGAATTCATCTTATAAAAAATATCCCTCTCTAATACTCAGCCTGGATCCTAGTGACATCTGGCAATGGCTTCTACTGACAATCTCTCTGTGCATCCTTCCGCTTGATTTGTTCTATTTGGTTCTGAACAGACTCACCCAGCTTCTTGACCCATGGACTGGATTCTGCAAAGAGTTATTTATGGCAGCAGAAATTTCAGTTTTTTAAATCGTTCTTCCCTCCCTGAATATGAAGAAACCTGCAAATGTCAGTAAAACCCTAACTGCAAAGAAAAGATCAGAACCAAAATTAACATCCATCCCTATTTGCAATTTCCCATTTTAATTTGGATGGGAGTGGAGTATAAACAAGGGAAGGGGAAGGAAGGAGGAGGAAAGAACAATAAACAAAGAGACTGTCACTGGCTGCTCACGATGACAAAATCAATCTAGTCTGTCACTTTTCCCTGCCTCCAAAATTTGTCATTGTCTTCCTCTTGTCACTTGAAAACATCTGAGATTTTACACACATACACAAACACACTGTATCTATTCTCTCTTTCTCTCTTACTTATGCATGCATGCACCAATCAGTTCTTTCTCTCCTGTTTCTACATTATTTTTAAAAAGGAAATCTACATAGCATTTCATATTGAAATACGTATTTCTAAACACATTAACCAAGATCCTGCATCATGCTTGCATAGTCGAAATTAATTGCTCCAGACCTGAATAGCAGTTGCTGCTGCTCTAGAGACCATGACATGGAGCAATGGATTCAAACTGCAGGAAAAGAGATTTCACCTAAACATTAGGAAGAACTTCCTGATAGTAAGAGCTATTTGACAGCAGAACCCGCTGCCTGGGAGTGTTCTGGATAGGCTTGTGCATTTGAGGTGAATCGCCATCCATTTCTGTTTGTTTCTTCCGTAAGCCCCCCATATCCGTTTTGCAGTGCCTCCTGAAAACAGGGGTGCTGGCGAATTGAGTTTTTGTTTAGCATCTGAAAAAAATGTTCTTTTCGGCCCATTGGCAGCAACAGGGTTAAGAAAGCACCCATTATGGGGGCACTTCCCAGAGGCTCCCCTTCCATATCTTTCATTAACACCTGGATTTTGAAAAGAATCAGAGTTACTACTCTTTCAGGATCCTTTCCTTTTGTAGCTGAGGAGACTGGGTTTAATGCTGCTTCAAGCTGTTTTGCTCTAGAGGAAAGGCAGGACGCAGCTTGTTTTTGAGGCACCTGCAGCACCAGATCTGTCTCCCCAAGAGAGAGGCAGAGGGAGGGAGGGGGAATTTAATTGGCTCATGGCTGCATGCGCTTAGCCTTGGTCCCCCTCCTTCTGCCAATGCAGCTGCTGCTGCTACTAAAGTTTTCCATGTTGGTAGTGGTGGTGGAGGAGGAGGAAGCCAGACCTGGGAAGATTAAAGATATCCCTCTTTCTGGGATTGTTTGTTTGTCCTTATTCAGGCTCCTGCAGCATGGGGAGAGGCAGAGGGAGGGAGGGAGGGAGGGAGGGAGGGAGGGAGGGAGGGAGGGAGAAGGAAATTCCTTGGCCCTTGACTGAGTGCACTTAGCCTTGGTCCCTCCTCCTTCTGCCGACATGGGCTGGAAGCCTGGGTCTTGCTCCTGCTAAAGTTTTCCATGTTGGTGGTGGTGGTGGTGAAGGAGGAGAAGACTGGACCTGGGAAAGTTAAAGATATCCCTCTTTCTGGGATTGTTTGTCCTTATCCAGGATCCTGCAGCACAGAAAGAGAGGCTGAGGGAGGGAGGGGTGAGCTCCTTGGCTGCACATTTCAAGGAAGCACAGGAAAGGAAGAGCCTATGACCTGGAGCTCAGTCGAGCTAAGAGCAGCATGTGGTCATGAAATGTTAGTGGTCCCACCTGCTTTCATGTTGAGCTGATTTTCATACTGGGAGAAGGCTTCCCATTCCATGCTCCTGAGGGAAACAAAAGGAACGAAAGAATGAAACAGGAGAAACGAATTCCGCACTCAACTCTTGTTCTGGAGTCTCATGCTCTGTAGGTTTTTAAGCAGAAGATTGATGGCTATCTGTCAAGAGTGCTTTGAATGTATTTTCCTGCATGGCAGGTGGTCTTTTGGTTCTCTTCCAGCTCTAGGATTCTATTATTCTGTATAAACATTATGCTGGGACAGTCTAGTCTTTGTAGAAAGGGACTTCCAGAGCCCTGGATCAGCCATCAAAGTGGTCCTGAATGTATGTTTTCAAGTGTTCAGAAACTCTGATGAGAAAACTGCTCTATGATGAGAGTCTTCACAGTTCAGGGTTTATTTTGTGCATAATTCATATGTAATTATTTTTGTGCAGAAAGCAGCATTTTCTATGCTGAAGAAACTTTTTCTATGCTAAAAAAATCACATGTTTTTTTTTTCATGAACTATAGCCTGAATTCTGAATTAACTTTAAAATCTGCATGGTTTTCAAAGTCTTTCTAAGAGCAGGAAGACAAGTGTGAAAATTACACTTCTTTCTTTGTAAGGAAGCTTGACATACATTTACACTGTAGAATTAATGTGGTTTGACACCACCTGAACTGCCTTGGCTCCAATGCTATGGATGCAAGGGGATTATAGTTTGATGATACACCAGCACACTTTCACAGGAAAAACTTGTAAAACTACAACTCCCATGATTTGATAACATTGAGACATAACAATTAAAGTGCATTAATTCTACAATGTAGATGTATTTTAATGAAGATTTCTATCCTATTACTTTTGTCTGTAATCTTTAATTATAACACTGAATATTGTGTACCAATAATAATAATAATAATAATAATAATAATAATAATAATAATAATAATAATAATAATAACAACTTTATTTTTATACCCCGCCCCATCTCCCCGAAGGGACTCGGGGCGGCTTACATGGGGCCTTGCCCGATAAAACAATCAAATATCAAAACACAGCAATAAAACAGTTATCCAATAAAAACATCAATTACAGTAAAAACAATCGTTAAAATCAACATAAAACATACAATATTAACACTGGAGACTAATTCATAGAACCCAGGCAACGTGCAACATGTGCCAAAATGGGCCAATGCTTGAATCCTAAATAAAACTAACAATCTGGGGGGAAATCCTGCTTTTCATTCAGTCAGCCATTTTATTGAGTTGGAACTAAACTAGAAAATCACAAAAACAGATGTAACAACAACTTATCCTAATTATTAGTCTTGTTATATTTACAATTGTTCTGTCTATTGTAGAAAAAATAGGCTTCCTGTGCAGAGAGATACACTACCTGCAGAAAGAGTTCAATACTCTGTTACCTGACAGAATTAATTGGCTAACATTTATAAAATGCATTGTATCTTTCAGTGCTTCAGATCTGAATCTGGTAGGCATTTTCTGATGGACTCTAAACAGAACAGGGTCAAAACCTATTATAATTGAGGGCACTCGCTAATACCCAGCACTCATAGTCTTTCCTGCCATTCTCAGCTAGATGATAATGCCACTCGCAGATATGACAGGGCACCCAATGAAAAACAAAGGTTGGGAACACATTTAGCTGTGCAGATATGTGAGCTCATTTAGGACCCTTTTCCACAGCAGAGGACACATCAATCTGTCTATATGTTTCTGGGGCCGCAAGGAGAAAATCTGAACATGAGCTTGGTTCCATGGCACATGCTGAAATGGAAGAAAATAGAAGGGAGGTGATACACATGCGAAACCATCTCTGAGGGAATGAAAATACAATGGAATTTATTTTTAATTGGTACAGGAATGTGTTGATAGACTCATCTTGGATGAGGAAATATTGATGAATGGTTGGTTGTTGAGTTTTCCTCTCAAAGCTCTTAATATTGTCATTAAGGAGTTGGAATTGATGGCATTACATAGAACAATAAGCGGAGAACAAGAGTAACCATCCGTATTCGATGCCACCTGGTTCAGTCATGAAAGACTGCTAGTGTTAGACAAGAAAAGGGAGTATTAGGAATATATTCATAACCTGTTAGGATTATGATACCAATATGGTTAGATATTGGTGCAGAGTAGCAAAAACGCAGAAGACTAGGGGTTTATGTGAGCAGAGGTGAGAAAAGCAAAATAGCCAGCCTCCCTTTCCCTTTAAAGAGTCATGCGCATAAAATAAGCATCAGAGACATCAAAAGTAAAATAGTAAAAATATGTTTTCTCACAATCTTGTATGATGATGGTTATACAGGTAAAAACATTTTAGTTGCAAAAGAATACAGTTCAGGATACTACATATCTCTTAACAAAGAGTAACATCAGCATGGCATGGCAGGATCAAGAAGAACAGGAAGAGCAGAGAGAAAACAAAGAGCAGAAAGAGGCATATGTACATCACTTCCTGTGTGTCCCCAGAAAGGATACTCCCATTTCCCACATCACGTGCAAAACCCCTAAATGGTGTCATCAACTTTGGAATGCAGTTTGGCTCAGGTTACTAAGCAACAAACAAAACTAACTACATAAACCATACCACATTTAAAATGCATGCATGATTGCTTAGATAACCCAACAGGGAGGCAGTACAGTTGGACCTCCATATTCTGCATCCATGGATTCAACCAGATATGACTTTAAAATATATATATTAAAACAATAATCCCAAAATAAATCCTCAATTTCACCACTTTTTACAAAGAACCCAATTTTAATGTGTCACTGTATATAACTGGGATTGAGCTCTCACAGACTTTAGTATCCATGGAGGGCCTTGGAACCAAATCCCAACAAATACTAACAAGTCAAAGTTTGTGAAGGAGTCCAAGTTATATAGATAGATAGACAGACAGACAGACAGACATTATTTTTTCTTGTCAATTAGGGGAAAAACTGAAATGTTGGTAAATTGCCACCATTCAGTTCAGGAAAACAATGAAAGCAAAATTCTCATGCATCCCCCTTTCCACTAACCTGCCACTGAGTTACAACTATCTGAAGTCAGATCTTTGGTTTGGAGGCAACAGCATGTAATATAGAATGGGAATGAAGGACATATCATTTCATTTCTTACAAAGGTTCTCTATTTTTTCATTATATCTATTAAATTTGGTTTCATGTTTCACTTCCATCTAAGATAATATATGCAAATGAACATCCTAACAGCATGTATGAATTTTCCCCCTCTCTCCGCCATTCTCTCTTTCTGTCTCATACTTCATTTTCAAAGCATGTTTCCCCCAGAGGGAGACTATGACCAGATTTCATTCTGTTATTTTCATAAATTAAAATTAAATGGAATGGTCATACAGTCTCCTCTCCTGAGATTGGCAGAAACTTCACATCTTGGTAGCTTATTCTTAAAAAGCAGGTGACTTTTTGACTAAATTAGCACTACTTAAGATGAGAGGCTGAGGTTATGATGGAGTAAATTAATGTACATCTTTGTTGAGTCAAACGTTACAAGAACTAAGCCCAAGTATAGCATTTTTCAATGAATTGCAGTGGTGATGTGGCATGATAGCATTTATTAAGCAAATGTAATATTCCTGATTGCCTTCTCCTCGTTTTCAGGATTATGTGCATGAGAAATGAGCTAATTCACTGCATACAGCAACTTAAGAATTAACTTTTGTGAATTCTTTCTACCGCATTTCATATATATATATATATATATATATATATATATATATATATATGGAAGTAGTGAAAATCCTATATCAGATGAGTTTGTGCATTATGCTTCCATAGTGTAAATCTACACTCTAGTACAGTAGAATCTCACTTATCCAACACTCGCTTATCCAACGTTCTGGATTATCCAACACATTTTTGTAGTCAATGTTTTAATATATCGTGATATTTTGGTGCTATATTCATAAATACAGTAATTACTACATAGCATTACTGTGTATTGAACTACTTTTTCTGTCAAATTTGTTGTATAACATGATGTTTTGGTGCTTAATTTGTAAAAACATAAACTAATTTGATGTTTAATAGGCTTTTCTTTAATGCCTCCTTATTATGCAACATATTCACTTATTCAACGTTCTGCTGGCCCGTTTATGTTGGATAAGTGAGACTCTACTGTAGTTACAAACAATGTGTAACCAATTGTGCATCAGTCAGGCAGATTGTTTTTTCCATTAGGTAATGACGAATGTGCAGTGGCTGCTTCTGAAAAAAATAAGTGTTACATTGAAGTCTTACATATGTTTACACCATCTAAGATTATACAATTCTAGTGTGGTAAAGCTGGTGCTTAGTCCTAATTAGAGTAGGCCCATTGAATCAATTGTTGAACGGTAGGTCAACATGCAGGTAAACCTAACGGAGGCAATAACTTTACTGTAGTTGGGAGTAAAATAGGATTTGGTTACACATAAAGTGGATAAATTTGTGAGTCTACAAATCTGGATAAATCTGTGGTCAGTCCAAAGCACAAAAGCTTTGGATGGGTCCTGGAATTGGCCACACACACTCCCAAAACCCACAATTCCATGGTCTAGTCAGGCCATCACCTCTCAGTGTCACCATTGCTACTCCCAACAGATTTATCCCTCTTTCTTTCTGTTTGAGTGGGTGCCCAAAATGGCTAGGAGCTCACACAGACCTCTTTGCTCAGCTGGGAGCAACGAGGACAGTCACATTGACATGATCCATCCCCTTTCCACGTACTGATGAGCACAGAGAAAATGTGATGGTGATAGTGTCCCAAGTGGATGATGGACAGGCTCAAATCAGATTCAATCTATCTGTCCATACTGTCCCAATTTGAAACTATGGAGCATTCCCCACTTTGCCTGAACTGGATAAAGCCAGATTAATCTAGGAAAATTTTGATAGTCACTGCAAGTAGTAGGACACCATGAAAGCAATCAAAGACAATTCAGGATGCGTTTGGGTTTTCATGCTCATGAAGACTTACCTTGAGTTATAATTATAGATATTTATCTCTCCCTCTTCTCCCCCTTCTCCTTGGGATTTTTTTTGCTGAAAAAGAGAAAGAAATTCAAGCACTGTGTAAAATAAACTACACATTTGTACATGTTAATATACAAATATTGTCTCTCTCTTTTCTTCACACACACATATTTGCAAATGCACACCTAGAAATCATTATACAAAATGGCCAAGGCAAATCGAGGAAAATAATTATTGCAGTTGATGGAGCAGAAACCCCATTACAGCTAAATTCTACTTCACAATACACAGTCTTGCCAGTTCAGAGGCAAATGCATTTTTCAGCATCTGTAACATACTTTATTAAATTAAGTTTTAAAATAATTCGCTCCCTCCTCCCCTTTCCTATCTCATCCTGAGCTTTGTGGTCATTATTTCTGGACTTTTTTCCCCTCAATGTTTTATCGTGACTTTTGTGTTGCAATTAATTTTGAATTGGGACAAAAAACAAAACAAAATAAGTTAACCATGTTCAGAATCAGCTTTATAATTGGTTAATCTGTATTATTGTGGGATGGTTGCCCACAAGGCTTCTTGCAGAAATTCTTCCATGCTCAGAATATGGATAAATCTCTCTCTCTTCTCTCACATTATCTGCTTTTCCATCCTACAGCAGTGAACATCCATAGAAACTCTGAACAATTTCCAATATTGCCCCACATTAGGGCATTGTTGCAAAAAGTGGTAGGTTTGCAAAGATATGAAACAGAGACTATTTCACCTTTTACAATTGTTTTGCCTACCTTACACTGTCAAAGGGGGTTTAGCAATTGACTCAGATGTGTCTACATAGTTTTCATATAGCTGGGATTGAAGAGGTACAGTGACCACCTATAGCACCCATTCAGTGAAGGACAAAAATCTGGAATTGCTTCTGCATGTCATATAGCCAGAGGGGTGAAAAAAGAGATCATCCTTGGGGGTCTTGCTCTCTCCAGAGTTTATGTTGAGTTAGTCTTGCTGAACATTTCCAGCTTAATAATAATAATATAATAATAAAACTTTATGTATATACCGCCCTATCTCCTGGATGGGACTCAGGGCGGTTTCCAATCATAAAAACAACACAAACATTACATAACAAACATAATAACACATTATTAAGCAAAGTAAAAATACAATTATAGAAATAAATAACACTTACATGACCTGATCAAGGGGACGGGAACCATAAACCCAATATATTAAAATGTATCATTTTAAGTTAGAGAAAACTTGTGCAATATATTCAGGCCCAGAAATCGGCAGTATTCCAATGTAATTACTGAAAAACCTGACGACAGCACCAGGTCTTCAGTTCCTTGCGGAAATTGGATAATGTAGTCCCCTACATTATCCAATTTCCGCAAGGAACTGAATACCTGGTGGTGTCGGCAGGTTTTTCAGTAATTACATTGGAATCTCTTGCCTGATCTCTTTTGGCAATGCATTCCAGAGCCGGGGGGCCACTGCCGAGAAAGCTCGTTCCCTCGTCCCCACCAGCCGCACTTGAGACGGTGGTGGGAGCATGAGAAGAGCCTCCCCGGATGATCTCAAGGTCTGCACTGGCTCATAGGGGGAGATGCGATCACGGAGATAGGTAGGGCCTGAGCCGCAAAGGGCTGTATAGGTCAAAACCTGCACCTTGAATTGGGCCCGGCAGTTTATCGGCAGCCAGTGGAGCTGCTTTAATAGGGGCATTGTGTGCTCCCTATAGCCGGCTCCAGTTAGAAATCTGGCTGCCGATCTTTGAATCAGTTGGAGTTTCCGGGCCGTCTTCGGGGCAGCTCCACATAGAGAGCATTGCAGAAATCCAGTCTGGATGTAACTAAGGCATGGACCACCGTGGCCAAGTCAGACTTCTCGAGGTATGGTCGCAGCTGGCGCACAAGTTTTAATTGTGCAAAGGCCCTCCCGGCCACCGCCGACACCTGGGCATCAAGTGCCAGAGATGAATCCAGGAGGACCCCCAGACTGCGGACCTGCGCCTTCAGGGGGAGTGTGACCCCGTCGAGCACAGGTTGCCACCCAATACCCCGATTGGTCCCACGACTGACCAGGAGGGCCTCTGTCTTGTCTGGATTAAGCTTCAACTTGTTAGCCCTCATCCAGTTCGACACAACTGCCAGGCACCGGTTTAGGGTCTGAGCGGCTTCCTTGGAGTTTGGTGGAAAAGAGTAGTAGAGTTGGGTGTCATCTGCGTAAAGATGGCACCGAACTCCAAAACCCCGGATGACCTCACCCAGCGGTTTCATGTAGATGTTGAAAAGCATGGGGGAGAGGATGGAACTTTGTGGGACCCCACAGGCCAAAGGCCAGGGGTCCGAGCAGGTGTCCCCCAGCTTCACCATCTGGGTACGATCCCCCAGGAAGGAGCGGAGCCACTGGAAAGCAATGCCCCCAAGACCCATTCCCAAGAGCCGCCCCAGAAGGATAATAATAATAATAATAATAATAATAATAATAATAATAATAATAATAAAAATAAAACTTTATTTATACCCCGCCACCATCTCCCCAGCGGGGACTCGGGGCGGCTAACATGGGGCCATGCCCAAAGCAATACAATATAATAAAATATAAAACAGCATATCATAACATAATTAAAAATAATACAATACATAATAATAAACATCACATCAAGAAATCAAGAAACAGTCAAACAAGAGCAGGCCGCATGAACACAAAGATAAAACCCGGAGTGTGAGGGACAGAGGTGTACTCCAATGTGTACAGGGACATATGAGAGTGGGGCAGTTTAGAGGATAGATGTTTGGGGGGAGTAACACCGAAATATATGGTCGATGGTATCGAAAGCCACTGCGATGTCCAGGAGCTTCCAGAGAAACTCATATCTAAAAGGGTTCCTCTTGGGAATTATGTTTTTTCACCCAGAAGACGCTGGGGGAGAAAGTCTGGGAGGGACCTCCTCTGCCACGTTGCTTCCTATTCTTCGTATATCTCATATAGGGGGGGGAAACCTGAAATAGGTAAGAGTTAAATAAGTTGTCCATATATTCAACCCATATCTTGTGTATGGTCTCATTATTACATTGCTTGTGCAAGCAATCTTGGATATCTCTGCTTTTAATATGTCCGAGTTCAGCTAGGAAGGAACCAGAAAGCAATTTTGGTAAGATATGGTTGCTCACCATATTTTGAAAAGCAAAACAGGAATTATTCACTGACTGAGTACTTTAAACCCTGGTTCATTAGGTCTACCATCTCTTTAAGTACTTCATAAGATTTTGGTAGTCATTAAAAAAAACCCATTTCACAGTTGAGTCACTACAAAAGAGAAAAGCTTCCTTGCAGCTGGGCACCATCACTGCGATGGTTGTGGGACATCTTCTACCTCTTCATCTTCTTCTTCTCTGATCTTCCCTTCAGGATGGAAGAGGATGACAGTCCCAATAGTGATGGTGGCTGTCAAGAACAAGCTGGAAGATGGGAAAGTACTTACTAATTTTATTTATTTATTTACATTATTTATATTCCACCCTTCCCACCCCGAAGGGCACTCAGGGTGGATCACATTGCACATATACATGACAAACATTGAATGCCATTAGTCAAGCAACATATATAGACAACCACATATAGACAGACACAGAGGCAATTTAACATTCCAGCTTCTGGCTTCATGAGGGTATGGTAAATTCCGGCCACAGGGGGAGCTGCTGCTGAGTCCTTGATAGAATACTTTCTCATCTTACACACGCTGCTGGAGATTTTATGTCATCGTAAATTAAATTAGTTTCCCCACATAAGCAGTACCTAAAATCCTACTTGACAGATGCAACTGTCTTTTGGCTGCTTAGGTCAACAGCAAGCTAGACTATTAATGGTTGGGAGCTTACTTCAAACCCGGCTGGCTTTGAACTCATGACCCCTTGATCAGTAGTGATTTATTGCAGCTGGCTACTAACCAGCTGAACCACAACCCGGCCCTTCATGAGACTTTGGACTGGTTGCTATGGGGGCTTTCTTTACTTTTCCTACCCCTCGGAACTTTTCTATTCAATCACCTTCCTTCTTCAGTAAGACAATCTAGAAAGTAAAACATACTCAAAGAGAGAAAGAGAAATATTAACTCTGAAAAATATGTTTCTGGGAAATTGGAGAGTGGGAATTTTAGCTGAAAAGGGAAACAGTATTGCAAACCCTAATACTATGTTTTCCAAACTTTGTCCTTCCAGTTGTTTTTGAGTTTAGCTTTCAGAATTCTTGACTGTTGATCAAGCTGTCTGGAGCTTCTGGGAGCTGAAGTCCAAAACAGTTGGAGGACCAAAGTTTGGGAACTATTGCCGTAAGATAAAGTGATACCAATTTCCTTTTTTATTCCCAATTCTGAATACTTAAAGATATTATCACATGTTTTTCATCGTTAAGGCTAGTATAACAGCTGACATAAGAAATAAATTAGAGAACTTGAGCACATTCACATATATGCTATTAAGAGAAAATCTACTTCCTTTTTTTGCAAAAGTCTCCATCCCTATCTTAAACAATTCTTCAGAAGGGAAATAAAGGGAATGTGGCAGGATTATCTTTTGCCTTGATTAGAAGGGATCTATTTATACAGATGCCTTTCTAAATTATGAATTCAATCATCAACCCAAAGATAAAGGTTGAGTTATAAAGGCCCGTGTTGATTTAATATCTGAGGATGAGACTTTGAGTCAAAAGCCTGAATTACATTAGAAGTGCTGGGTTTGAAACCACAAGGCTTTGAAACTAAATAGTACAGCAAATAAATCTGATAATGCATTTTAAAACTGAGATGGAGAAGAAGGGAAAGGGGGAGGAGAAGGAGGAGAGAAGGGAAGATAGATAAACGCTATCTATCCATAAAAGCAGCATCTGAGTATTTTTGATCAAAACCACTGCATTTTTCAAAGGAATTGCATCAACACACTTTATCTTTTAGGGTTAAATGAATATTTTTGGTCTCTGTGTGATAAATGTGCCCCTTCTTTCTTTTATTTTTTAAACTTTAGCACTTGATCCTACAGTTGATGATCAGCAAACACCTCCAAGCAGGGGTGAAGCTCCTATCGTAGGGCCAAAATAAGAATGTGTTTCCTCCATTAAAATTCTGCTCCCCAAACTAATTATTTCATCCATTCCTTGGTTTCTAGCATAGCAGTGCCTTAAAATTCTGATGAGTGTTTTAGACATAAGAGCACAGACATCTTAAGAAAACGAGAAAGCAAAGTGGCCAAAGGAATGAGAAAATGTAGGAGTGTTGTAAGAATTTCCTTCAATGCTAGACATTTGTGAAATGAAAGAAAATTAGAGGAAAGAATTCTTATTTGGAGTGGCAGTGCCTTCATTTTGTTCAGAGCCCATCCTAGTAGCTGAACCCTGCCTAAGCAGTAGTCAAAGTGGGGCTCAAACAAGTTGAATATCTTCCCTTCCCATAGGTAATGGTTCATATCTTCAAACGGACGATCAAAACTGTTGCATTTTCTCATAACCTTTGATAGTAACCAATGGATGTGTCTCATATGGACATTTTCAAGAATTCCTGTTCTCACCTTACCTCTGCTGAAGAATCTCAGTGTTGAGTAGAAATGAACCTTATTACCCTGTATCCTGTTAACACTAAAAGAGTAGATCAGTAGGAATCAATGGGATTTGCCTATACCATGACTTTTCAGTAGTTCAGCTTCATTGAAACTTAACTAGGGGATGATAGAGAGCCTAACTGGGCTTAGGCCCTCCCAGACATGGAAAGTGGGTGGGAGAGTGGGGTAGCTGTGGTATATAAAGACCATTCAGCTCCTACTAGGGAGCTGAATCACATTGAGTGGGTGTACCTGAATCTGAAAACTAGGGATAGACCAGGGATTCTGTTAGTGAACTATTCACCCCACTGCCTAACAGACTCCCTGGTTGAGCTCACTTCTGTTTCTGGGTAACTTCAACAAACCATTGGAGGCCAGATTGTCAGGTACAGCTTGGGGGTTCATGGTATCCATGACAGGCATGGGCCTATCCCAATTGGTTTCTGGAACTACACATTTGGTAGGTCATACACTTGATGTGGGTTTCAGCTTGGAACATACGGATCTATTGGAGGAGGTAACCAATGCCTCTGAATTGTCATGGTCAGATCACTTTCTGGTCAGGGGCAGAGGACCTACTAAAAAGTTCTGCTCTCGAAGGCTAATGGATCCTTTGAGATTCCAGAAGGCCTTAGAGGGTTCTGGACTTCAAGGTTGGACTTCTGCAATGCAATTTACATTGGGATACCTTTGTACCAAGTTTGGAAACTCGAGTTGGTTCAAACTATGGCAATCAAACTGGTTACAGGAATATCCAGGAGTGAGCATATCACATATTAAAGTCACTCCACTAGCTGCCCATTAGTTTCTGGGAAAAGTACCAAGTGTTGGTTTTGACCTTTAAAGCCCTTCATGGTTTGGCTACCTAGAGGATCACCTTCTCCCATACAATCCGCACCAAACACTGAGGTCCTATGGGGGGGGGGGCAGCTACTCCAGACAGATCCAAACCAGCAACTGTGTCACCCAGAGTACCTTTTCATCAGCCACCTCACAACTGTTGAACAGCCTGCAGAAGAATTTCGACAGCAAGATCAGCTGTCAGAATTTATGACACAATTGAATACCCATCTTTTCTGCCAGGCCTACCCAGCCAGTTTTAATGATGAATTTAAAATGTGTATCATATATATATATATATATATATGTGTGTGTGTGTGTGTGTGTGTGTGTGTGTGTGTGTGTGTGTGTGTGTATATATATATATATATATATATATATATATATATATATATATATCATTGTTCTTTGTAATTAATATATGTATTTTGTAGAAATGCATTTCAATATGTGTATTTATATAATGGTTATGTGTTTTTAGCTGTGTTGTAACCTGCTTCGAGCCACAAGGAGATGGGGTAAGAAATGAGAAGATGATGATGATGATTCAGTAAAGGTGCATCTACACCAGATATGGGCACAATTCCTAACAGCTGGTTAACTGGCTGGGATTTCTTGGAGTTGAAGTCCAAAACACCTGGAGGGCCAACATTTGTCCATGCCTTATCTACATTGTAGAATTAATACAGATTAACCATACTTTAACTGTCATGGCTCCATGCTAGGGAACCATGGGTGTTGTAGTTTGGCAAGATCTTTAGTTTTCTCTGTTAAATTGGGCTGGTGCCTCACCAAACTCCAGCTTCCAGGATTTCATAGCATTGGACTTGTGCCTCACCAAACTGTATATCACAGGATTCCATTGGGCCATGACAGTTTAGAATTAATACTGTTTGACAACACCTTAAGTGTAAGTACATGCCAAGTCCATGTTTGCTTTGCTTAGCTTAGGCGATCCCTCATAACCTGAGAATTATGGCCCTCCAAGTGTAATATCTTGGTGGTGAATACATAGGTGGCTGTGGAGACCTATTCTTGACCCGCATGTTATTTCCGCAGTGAGGTGGAAAGTGGTCCCAGTCAGGGTTGGCTTGATGTGCCTTCCTCTTGGCACGTTTCTCCTTTAAATCCTCCATTTGTGCCTCTTTGAATTCTGCAGCACTGCTGGTCACAGTTGATCTCCAATTAGAGCGCTCAAGGGCCAGGGCATCCCAGTTCTCGGTGTCTATGTGACAGTTTTTAAGGTTAGCTTTAAGCCCATCTTTAAATCAAGTTTCCTGTCCACCAACCCATGTCTAGGCCAGTCATAACAAACCTTTTTGGATTTAGGGCATTTTGCTCTCACAAGTAGAACAACTGAAGATTTCTTCTGCTTGGCTAGGTCTATGCAGGTTTTTGGACACTGTTCTTCTGTACAACTTGTCAGGCAACTGTTAGCTTGATGCATGCAAGAAAAATGGGTCAAATTTATCATAGGTTGACTTTATTGCTCCCAGATTTTCATAGCAGTGAACCATGGCAATTAAAGTAGTTGGAAAGGCAATGTCTGTATTTCTACTTACTTTCATATAAGAACAGAATAAACATTTGTATTCATACTCATTATTGGGAAGAGGTGATGGAAGAGAGCAAGACTAATAATTTGCATGCAAGAACATTATTATAGATTTGTATTTGTGCAGCATACTTAGATGTTCCCAGCAGTGTAGATGCCTCCCTGGGGGTTTTTTATTTGCATTTGCTGCAGTGATGGCAACCACAGTAGATGAAGTAGAGTGACCATACACAAAAGAGGAGTGGGATTCTATACCTTTAATAGTTGTGTAGAATGAGGGATTTGAGCAAGCAACATGCAAGGGACATTGTCAGCTAAAATCCTTTTAAATAAATACAAAAAAGACCGTATATGTTGTCCTTGTTGAGCCAACCCAAAGAAAAAGAAGGTTCCCCCCTCCCAAAAAACCCCCCCCACACTTTATTGTCTCATATATAGTATGCCGTAGAGATACATGCCAAATGCAAACAATGTGAGGCTAGAAATTGAAAGAATCAGAAATATAAGATCAGAGGGGTCTATAATGGCCATCTAATTCGTCTCATCATTTAGTTTTCAAAGGTGCTTGCCTACCTCCAAAGAAGGAGAGACCAGTCCTGTTCAAGGTAGCTTGTTCTACCATTAAACACAGATTGTACCACAAAAAAGTTTCTTAAACTTTGGGTGGAATCTCTTTTCTTGCCATTTGAATCCATTAGTTCTTGTTCAAATTTCCGGAGCAGCTGAAAACAAGTTCAATCCATCTTCTACATGACATCCCTTTAGATATTTAAATTTGTCTCTATTCATTCCAATATTTGGCACTATTCATTCACTGGAAGAATAATAGGTTTCCTGATGCTCAAGCAACTCCCGCCAAGAAGAATAGAGTGGTAAGATTCTTATCACTTTGCAAAGTCTCTCTGGGAATAATTCTACTCTAAGTATACATTTTTCTTTCGACTCTGAAGCCATTTTGCTCATAAAACACTTTCATGCACAGAAAATGTGTTTGCTTCCTTTGCACATCAAATATGGTTTGTTAAAAATGATTAGCACAGCCCACTATATCATACTTCTGCTGATATTCTGGTTTCGCAGAAATAGCTCAGATGAATCCTTTGCTGTCCCACTTGTTAAGCTGCCTTTAAAATGTCCCAGTTTATATCTCTAAAGCTGATTATTCTCTTCATTTTCCCCCGTTCTCCTTGCTTACTTTAACCTCTGCAAATGTAAGAATCCAGAAGTAGTTTGCACTCATTCAACTCAACAGCAAAGAGAGTAGAGGAGTGAGGAAATTTTAACCTTTCCATTAGGCTCTGGCAAAAGCAAACCATTGCAGTCTTTCCAAGACTGTGTGTTCTTCCTCATTAATAGCTTACGCCATCTTGATCACACATTGATGTTGATCTGTGAAGTGTTGGCAAGTATGCTATCTCCAAAGAGTTTTCAAAGTGAAAATAGCACTCAAGAACTGTGCAGAAATCAACCTTTTTTTCTCCCATAGGGCAGGAACAATTATATCTAGACATGTGAGGATGAAGGCTGAGAAGATAGAAAAGCCTTTGGGTCAGTTGTGTAGAAAAAGCTTTGTGTCTCAGCTTTCCACCTGTCTAGCAAGAAGCCATCATAGCAGGCCAGATGCTGGGGAAAGGAATGAGAGAAAATCCAACTTTTATGTCTGCAGAACAGCAACAAACGAGACAATGAGAACATTTGGGGGAAAGCAGGTTGAGTGGCAAAGAGGGAGTCATAGCAGAAAGCAAAGGAAAAAGCTTTCAATGTTGCAATGTTTTCTTAATTTTAAAGGGAGCCTTTCAAACCCTGATAAATTATTGTCTGCTAAGTTAAAGGCTCTCAACCTGTAGACTGAAAATATTGTGACTCACTAGGTCAATGTCTACCTATCAGAAGTAAGTCTCATTTCTAGACCACAAGGCCTGGCCCCAAATCTCATTTGTTATGGGTGGGAACAGATTTAGGTAAATGGAAAAGACTGCATGCATATTCCCAACTCAGCTACTAGAGTAGTAATGCTACAATTATTATTAATAATAACTTCATTTTTATACCCTGCTTCCATCTCCCTGAAGGGACTCAGAACAGCAAACATGGGACCAAGCCCAGGTAATGACAATAAAACAAAATAAAATACACACACAACACACATCATCAACAAGTGAAAATTAAAACAGAATAAAAACACATTTATACACAATGGCATAGTAAAAAAATAGTAAAATAGTAACAATTGCATAGTAAAACATAATTTAAAAACAGAACAAGAACATTCACACTGGCCTCCAACTGACAAAGAGTTCTTCTTTCACCCTGGACTTTCCACAGATATATATAAACCTTCCTTGCTGAGTTTCTCCATACCTCACAACCTCTGAGGATGCCTGCCATAGATGTGGGCGAAACGTCAGGAGAGAATACTTCTAGAACATGGCCATACAGCCCGGAAAACATACAACAACCCAGAACAAGAATTAAACAAGAGCAAACTGGACCAAAGTGTGAGGAGTGTATATTGTAAACCTAATGGGTGAGGTAGGTGGATAAAGTGCTGCATTTAATGAGAGACTTGGGGGTGGGTTAAACGGTGAAATGATTTCCAACTGATGGAGCAGAATAAAAATGCATTAGACATAGTGATTGTCACTGGGGTGGGACCTGTCATGGGAATTAATCATTCATTCTTCAAAGGCACACTGGAAAAGCCACATTTTTAATTTTTTCCTAAAGGCTGACAGGGTGAGTTTTGCCTAATCTCCCTGGAGAGTGAATTTCAGAGCCGAGGGGCCACCACGGAGAAGGCCCTCTCCCTCGTCTCCACAAGCCGTGCTTGTGATGGAGGCGGGAGCGAGAGAAGGGCCTCCCCCAAAGATTGAAGAGATCACGTAGGTTCATAGGGTGAAATGCAATCACGATTGGTAAGACTTAATTGATTTGTTGCTTAATCTCTTTGTGGTTGATATATTTGCTTTGTCAAGTCTACCTGGGCATGACATCCTTGACTCCCCTTGAGTTGACTTCTGGTTGTCTTCAAAGTATTCTTGCACTTCTGGTGAGTATTACAGATTATACCAGGTTAAACCAGTTTTTCCTTACTTTAGGCTAAGTCTTGGGGGGTGCTCCAGAGTTTGCTTGAAACTTGGGTATCCCATCGCTTTATAGCAGCTGGATCTGGTCTGAGTCAGACCAGGCCATTGTCGACATGGGACAATGTCATCATCACCTTTTCCCTGCATTTATCATTGCATGGAAAAAAAAGGCTGGATTATGCCTGTGTTGCTCCTATTGCCACTCCAAGACGGTTATATGGTCACCTTGACTGGTGTCAGTAAAGGGTGTCCACGATGGCCAGAAGCTCATATGGAGCTCTATGGCCAACTGGGAGTAACAATCCATTGGAGCCCATTCAATCTCAGCCCAGGTCCATGTGGATGCCAACTTGCCATGATGGGTTTGTGAGGGTGCATGTGAGGGTGCTCACATGGCTCAGGACAGTACTGAACCGAGAAGCCTTGCAAGGACACAGCAGCAAGACAGCACCAGGGCATGGAAAGTTACTCTTTAAAAAGTAACTTATTTGCTCTGATGCTGAAAAAGGTATCTATCTCTGTTACTTGCTGCTTTTTTGTTAGTTTGAGTTATTTTAGGAAGAGGGTAGGATGAATATGAGGATGACATAAACCTGAAAAATCTATTTCCAAATCCCTTGACAAATGCTAAAATTGCCCTTGAAACATAATTTTGAAAGTAACAAGGATAGAAGAGGCACGATGCTCCAGAAGAGTAAATTGCCTTGTGCTTGTTACCTTACTTCTGAAATAAAGTGGTGCATTGAAGGAATTGACAAATAGTTATGTGCTGTCGAAAAATGTACAACTTTATGTGAAATAGTTTGACTTGCAGAAATCAGCTCATACAGCCATAAACTGAATATGTTCATCCCACAATAATATTTTTAAGCAAAAAGGAACCTACAACCACATTTGCAAAGAAACTAGTCCATGATGCTAATAGAATATGGGACAATGCTGGCTTTGCAAAATAGCATTTTGCATACACATATACAAAGTCTTCATTACAAAGTTTTCACTTGAGAAAATATGTTTAGAACATTTAAAAATAATGCAAAGCTTGTCAAGTATATCAAGACATTTGTCAAGACATCCGTTTTCATTGATGATGAGAAACTGTTTTTGTAAGTACAGATTGAATATCTCATACAAAGTACTTTGAATCAGAAGTGTTTCGTATTTTGCATTTTGGAGATTTTTTAGATTCCTGTAAATTTCCTTGACAGGAATTGTGTTACTTCTATATTTAATGCTGTGTCAAATAGTGATAAATTAAAGAGGGAAAGAAATAGCAAACAAAACAACAAAAAGGAACAAAAATGACATCTGCTCCTGAAAGTATATATATTTGTTGTCTTTAAAGTCTCCAGAAATATCCTGCTAATGATGTTTCAATTCTTGCTCCAGGTATCGCCATACAAAATGCCTACTAAGTAAAACCATTGTATTTGCTTTTCAAGGGACATTAGATATTGTGCAGGAAAGGGTCTATTAGTTCTGCTTTTCCAATTTTCTACATGGTGACACTATGAACAATGATAGGTTTTACAGACTTACTAAACTGTCTCATTGTCATCCTTGACAATGGCTATTGCATGTGTCCCCCTTTATGGTTATATGGTCACCTTGACTGGTGTCAGAAAAGGATGACCATGACCTCGACTTAGACGAAGGGTTAGAAGGCACGATCATCAAGTTTGCAGACGACACCAAACTGGGAGGGATAGCTAACACTCCAGAAGACAGGAGCAGAATTCAAAACGTCCTTGACAGACTAGAGAGATGGGCCGAAACTAACAAAATGAAGTTCAACAGGAACAAATGCAAGATACTTCACTTTGGCAAAAAAAATGGAAATCAAAGATACAGAATGGGGGACGCCTGGCTAGACAGCAGTGTGTGCGAAAAAGACCTTGGAGTCCTTGTGGACATCAAGTTAAACATGAGCCAACAATGTGATGCGGCAGCTAAAAAAGCCAACAGGATTCTGTCCTGCATCAATAGGGGAATAGCGTCTAGATCCAGGGAAGTCCTGCTCCCCCTCTATTCTGCCTTGGTCAGACCACACCTAGAATACTGTGTCCAATTTTGGGCACCGCAGTTGAAGGGAGATGTTGACAAGCTGGAAAGCGTCCAGAGGAGGGCGACTAAAATGATTAAGGGTCTGGAGAACAAGCCCTATGAGGAGCGGCTTAAAGAGCTGGGCATGTTTAGCCTGCAGAAGAAAAGACTAAGAGGAGACATGATAGCCATGTACAAATACGTGAAGGGAAGTCATACGGAGGAAGGAGCAAGCTTGTTTTCTGCTGCCCTGCAGACTAGGACACGGAACAATGGCTTCAAACTACAGGAAAGGAGATTCCACCTGAACATCAGGAAGAACTTCCTCACTGTGAGATCTGTTCGACAGTGGAACTCTCTCCCCCGGATTGTGGTGGAGGCTCCTTCTTTGGAGGCTTTTAAGCAGAGGCTGGATGGCCATCTGTGAGGGGTGCTTTGAATGCGATTTCCTGCTTCTTAGCAGGGGGTTGGACTGTATGGCCCATGAGGTCTCTTCCAACTCTACTATTCTATGATTCTATGATTCTATGATTGACAAAGTCTACTAAGACAGTTGCTGCAGGATCACAGAATCATTGTGATTCAAGGGCCATACAATCCAACCCCATTCTGCCATACAGGAATACAACATCCAAGTCCACCTATCTGAAGGGCCATCCATACTCTGCTTAAAAACCTCCAAAGGATGAGTTTCCACCACACTCTTAAGGCATACTACACTGTTGAACAGCTGTTACCATCATGAAGTTCTTCCTAACATTTAGATGGAATTTCTTTTCCTGAAGTTTAAATCCTTTGCTCCATATCCTACTGCTTGAGCATCAGAAAATAAGTTTGCCTCCTTCTCAGTGCAACATCCTTTCAAATATTTAAACATGACTATCATGCCCAGGAGCCCCTGGTGGTGCAGTGGGTTAAACCACTGAGCTGGTGAACTTGCTGATCGAAAAGTTGGTGGTTCAAATCTGGGTAGCAGCATGAGTTCCCGCAGTTAGCCCCAGCTTCTGCCAACCTAGCAATTTAAAAACAGGCAAATGTGAGTAGATCAATAGGTACTACTCTGTCAGGAAGGTAACGGTGCTCCATGCAGTCATGCCGGTCACATGACCTAGGAAGTGTCTACGGACAATGCTGGCCCTTTGGCTTAGAAATGGAGATGAACACCAATCCCCAGAGTTGGACACGACTAGCTTAATGTCAGGGAAAACTTTTACCTTTACTATCATGCCCTATCTCAGCTTTCTTTTCTCCAAGCTGAACAGACCCAGCACCCTAAGCCGCTCCTCACAGGGCTTGGCTTCCATACCTTTAGCCATTTTGGTCACCCTTCTCTAGACACATTCCAGCTTGTGTCATAACAGGAGCTTAGGTTTCAACAAACAATAGGAAGTAAAACCAAAGTCAAGAGTTTGCTAACAGAGAAACACACATTCTTGAGTCCTTGAATGTCTACCTGGAATAACAGAAGTACAAACCATACACAGAAAAGGGTAAACCATTGCTGACTTCCAAAATCCAATTAGTCAGAGTCAAGCTGGAGAATCAACAGAGTCAAGAGAACAAACAAAAGCCAAGGTCATCATCCATGGTCAGAAATGACAGTAATCCGAAAAACAGCAGAGTGAGGATGGAAGACAAAATTAACAACAAAACCAAGGTCAAAGTCCAGAAACTGGAAATGCCATTTGTCAGAGTCCAGAAGTCAGAAGCCAGGGGTTCTTGAAAATAAACTAAGGGATAACAGATCCAGAGCCCAAAGCTCGCTCTTGGGGTTCTATCATGAAGTTTCGCCTGGTGCTGTCTCGTCATCCTTTCACAATTGATATCTGAGACCTGAGATAACTTCCTCATTCCAAAGAAGGGGGTATAGTAACCATTCACTAGCTTCTCAAAATGCTGGAGAGTGTCTGCTTCTGCTGAAGACTTGCTTTCAATAGTAGCTGAGATAGAACAGACAAGACTGCTGGGAGCAGCTGACCATGACAGCTTGTCCATATCCTTTTTGAACTGGACACAGAATTATGCCAGAGGAGGTCTGACCAAAAGCATAATAGTACTACTGCTTTCCTCAATTTAGACATTATACTCCTATTGAGTACTGATGTCACCTACAATCACATTGACTTTTTTTAACTGCCACATCACATTGTTGACTGTAACTGGTCTCCTTGCAAACAGGGCTGTTGTTGACTAGATGAAGATTTCCTAAAAGATGAGGCACGAGGAATAGGAGATTAGCATATCCCTGTCATGGAGCATTCAAGATTTGCAACTCTGTGTATCAGCTTGCAAGGATGTCCAAGTTAGATTTAGCTCATCCATCAATCAAAAGAGCCTCCATTCTTGTTAGCAGCAAACTTGGTTTGCCACCTGCTCCAGCCAATACTGCAAACCATTTGCCAGGATATAAATGTATCTTGCTTCCTGGGAACAGAGTTGGCGAGAATGAAATGACCTTGGACAAGATAATATTTTGATGTCAAAAAGCAAAGCCCCTGTTCTTTATGGAACGGAATCCATGCTCTCAACTTGACTGACAAAAGTCAAACCCTTTCAGAAGAAGACGAGGCAGACTGGCTTTATTTCTCGATTTCTTTTCAAATCCAAGGAAGCTTTCATATCTCCCCCTCCCTCCCCCCCCCCTTCTTTGCATCCCAGGTAAATTGCATGACACAAATATTTATGAATGTCAGATGGTACAATCCTATAGCATTTGCTTAGTGGATGTGCTTCTTAATGAATTCTGCTATGCACAAGGGATTGGGGCTTTAATGAATAGGTCACTGTGAATTCTCGAGATGGCTGTCACTTTGAGATATGAGAATCATTTCTCTTTAGCAAAGAAGAACTTGGATATGTGCATATTTTGAGAGCTCTGTTTGCCAGTACTTTGGAGCTGGCAGGAATGATTTGGCAGCGGAGGCAAAAGTCAAGTGATTCTAGGTCACATTTGAAAAATCTTGAAAGAACAAGCAAGCTTTTGAGGAACCCTTTTTGGGAGGTTCTATTTAATTCTATGCATTTTTTTCCCAAAGAAAAATGACCTGGGACAAGAGCCAAAACTATTTTTAGGGGGAGAGGTGTTTTAGGGTTTTAGTAGTGGTGGAATAGCAGTAGTGATATTTAAAGCAAAATCTCATTGCCAGCAGATGGACATTTTGTTTCCTATCATTGGGCATCCAGCCTGATTGAAAAGTCTCAATTTTTCTTCTTGTTCTTTCAGATTTTCTGCTGGTTTAAATAAGCCAACATAAAGGATGGGTATATGTGATCAAATCAGAAATGTATAGGAAAAACTTTGGGATAGGCAAAAATCATGCATAAAAAGAAGAACTTGAATAAAATGTGGAAACTTCTGGTCTTTTTATCCATCTGGATAATCACAGTCTGGATAAGCCCTCTGGTTTTTTTAAAAAAAATTTCTTTTGTTTGCTTTTTTCTAATTTTAATATGGTTCATCCCAAGCTTTTATCAGTTTCAATTAAGTGCCAATCATATTTTGGGTTTGTGTTTTTCTCCTATTACATGCATTTTATATCCAGTTTTCCTAATGTAAAACAATTTTGAAAATTATCTTATAATTCTGTGTATTTTATTTCAAAAATCAAACTGCAATTTTAAGAAATGTGTTGATTTGCTGGAAAACAGTTTTTTCCCTGTTTGGTTTGAAAGTGTGAATTTTGATATACATTAAACAAATTTATGGCTATTAGGCTTAGAAATTTTAAAAGTAAATTCAGATGTGACTTCTGAAATTCACTTTACATTGGGCTACCTCTGTACCAAGTTTGGAAACTCCAATTAGTTCAAAATGCAGCAGCCAGATTGGTCACAGGAACATCCAGGAGTGAGCATATCACAAAAAAGACTTGTGTATGGATTCATTTTAGCTGTTTTACTTCAGCCAAATTGGCTGCTTTGGCTCTATTGGATGTCCATAATGGTAAGAGCCTAGCCATCACATTTTTCCATCCATAATAGGACCATGTGGCAGCTGATCACAGCTCCTCCTCCTCTCCTCCTCATTACAGTTGCATCCCGGCTTCAGTGTATTTAATTACCTCTCTTCAGAGCTGGCCCTAGGTATCTTTCAAGTGTAGGCGAACAGAATTTTGGCACGAAAATGTTTGATAATAAGGAGGGATTAAGGAAAAGCCTATTAAACATCAAATTACATTAAGATTTTACAAATTAAGCACTAAAACATCATGTTTTACAACAAATCAACAGAAAAAGCAGTTCAATACCTTGTGGAGGCAGGCCGCAGGAGACAGGAATTGCCTCGATGGCGCCCCCAACAAGATGGCGCCACAGGCAATTGCCTAGTTGGCCTGGTGGTTGAACCGCCTCTGCCTCTCTTTTAAAGTAGAAAGTAGAAACAGCTTTAAAGAAGCATTAATCCCAAATCAGAAAGGCATTGGGGGGGGGAGGGGAAGGCAGGTCCTGCAGTGCAAAAGTTAATCAAGAGGAAAGAGAGGGCTTTTTAAAGGAGGCCCAGAGGATAGCTCCAGGTGGTCATTGCTTTTCCTTCCCAATAGGAAATGGGGAGCCTCCTTAAAATGCCACCTGCCTCCTCTAAAGTAGAAAGAGCTTTAAGGAAGCATTACACTGTAAAATATTACTGTTGCCTAGAAAACTTTGGATGCATTTGGCATATGGTGAATCCTGAACATGCCCTGTAGAATAATATCAGCATTAATCTGAAAGAAAGTAACGAATTCTTATTTTTTAGAAACCAGGATGTGTGCAACAATTTGTTTATATCTTTGGTAAATTATGGAAAAATTGAAGCAAAAGCACCACAACAAGAATTTTTGGTCTTGAGGGTCACAGTTTTCTCTGAATGTTCCCAGTGCATATATTTTGATTTTTAAAAAGAAGGGTTTTTTTTGTGATTTAGAAGGGGGAAAAAAGATAAACCTGAGTTTACATCCTAGAATCCTTAACCCAGAAAGTCTCTATGCTGAATAGTGGATTCTGGAAGCTGGAGTTCCAAAAATAACCTTTGCAAACTCTCACCCCGTGGCCTATTCCCCAGAATTGTGGTGGTGGAGTTTCCTCATAACCTTCCATTTGTTCTACAAGTTTCAAGTTGTAACTTTGATTTTATTTTGATTTTTTTAAAGAAGGATCTTAGTGGTTCAGAAAAAAATATGCTTTCTTAAATTAACAGTGGCATCCTATACTTTAATCCACTCCCACGACTGTGGCTATAAAATGAGAAATGAAATCAGGGATGGTTGCAAAATAACAAGTGCATATCTCATCTTGAGACCTGCACAGACTTCTGTGGGAGAAATCTATTCCTCGGGAGTGCAAGTCTTTAAAGTAGCACTACTACAAAGCAATTTTCTTATTTTGAGAATAGCAACGTAGGCTAGAAACTGTTCCATAAACATGACAAGAGGCAATAGTACTAGATTTTTAGTGAATGCAGAAAATCCATAGGGAGTCAGATTCCTGGTGGGAGAAATTAAATAGTGATGCTCAGAGAATAGAGAAGATGGGCAATTCTGATGAGATCCAGCCAGTCACAGCTCAGGAAATGCTATCCAGAGAAGCTATGGGAAAGGGTGAGACATACTCAAGAGCAGTAGTTCCCAACCTTTGATCCTCCAGATTTTGAGACTTCAACTCCCAGAAGCCCCAGTTAGTTTGGCCAACTCTCTCAAATTCTGGGAGCTGAAGTCAAAAACACCTGGAGGACCAAAGATTGGAAATCTCTGGTCTAGAGTTTGTCTGTGGCTTTTTAGGACAATAAGACACAGAGTTAAAGTGTGAAGAAAAAATTCAAGTTTGGAAGGTGTTCAAGGATTTAATATTCAACATTTTTTATACCATGAACCATTACTTGTTTTATTTTCTGCAGTTGTGCTTGATTGAAAGCAAAGACTGACCACAATTTAACACACTGAACCCACAGTTCAGCTCTGCCAATATAATAGTCACCTTGAGATATGAGTGCCAGATTCAAGGAAGAATCTTGTTGTTAAAAAATAAGGACAGTGAGAGGAGCATAGAGACTGAAACTGTGAGGCAAGTCTGAGAAAACCCTGTCCTAGGGTCCTTCCACACAGCACCAAAAATGCAGAGGTTACTGGGTTAAAGGGGGGGGAGGGTAATGACACTAGCAGTAAATCCATGCTGATTTGCTGCAATAGACAAAAACGTGTTAAAAAGGTGCATTTATATCCCGATTCCAGATTGAAAATGTACCTATTCGCTGTATCACTTTATATCCCTGCACTCACAAAAATTTACTCCCCAGCTGATTGGGCTGTTAAATGGATGCACATTAAGACATCAATTAGAACTCTCTGAAACTCTTTATTTTAAGCTTTATAATATTAAACAGAGATTGAATAAATAATTGGCAGAAGAGAGAGATCAGTCAGAGGTTTTTTTTAAAAATTATCTCCATTATGTGCTGGACTATGTGCACATGCATATCTGCTTATAAGGTATTCACATGTGCACCTATATAATCCAGCACATAACGGAATGATTTTTTAAAAAATAAAAAACGCCTTCTGCCTGATGTCCCCCATCTGCCATCCATCTTGTTTCAAAATCGAGGAAGCCTGTGAGGATGGTGGGGAACCCAATCCCGGGACTAACTGGTCTGTGTGGGGACCTGTAGCCAGGTCCTGGGATGTTTTACTCCCCATTTAAAACATGGATTTAGGTGCTGCCTGGAAGCCCCTTAAGTCTTTAGAATGAACCTTGCTGTTCCTAGGGTAGGATTGAAATCAATGGTTTTAAATTATCATAAAGGAGATTCTAAGTAACAGTAGTAAGATGATGATGGTGATGATGATGATGATGATGTTTTTCTTATTCTTTTTCAATGAAAGAAACAAGATAGCAGAACACACTACCATGGAAGGTTGTGGATTCTCCTCTTTCCTTCCTCCCCTGCTCTCTCATGATCAGCTCAGACAGTAATGATGGATAGTTGTTTGATGTGCCAGTGAAGGAGATGGAGATCAGCAGCTCCCAGTGTCTGTCATGTCTCCCTTAGACATTGCTGAAGATGAGCCCTCAGTTGAAGTAAGTACTTCATAGCAGTCTGTGCAAGCCACAATGGGTGAAGTTGAAGCAAGCACATCTCAGAAAAATACAAAAAGTTAAACATTATTTACACTCTTCTCATGTCTCTTAGGTTATCTGAAAGACTTTTATTACTCAGACAACAGCTGAGACCCTGACCCAGACCTATAAATGTAATCAGCACCAGCATTCTCATGTTGCTGACAGCATTGTTATTTGACTGGAGTCCCATGTCTTTTGTTGTTGACTGCAGACCTGTCTCCATCTCTTTTCTGGTTTGACTTCACGGGAATTTTGACTTTGGCTTCTTGGACTTTGGATTTTGGCATTGGCTCATACTTCCCTTGTTTTGTCTAGTTTACTTGTTTCTGATTTTTGTTTTGGTCTGAGCTATGGAAGCTATGATTGATGATGATGATGATGAAGATTCATGTTTAAACTTTCTCTCTGTCCAAAGCACATGGTACCTTATTAAAAGTTAAAGATACATAGCTAAAATGCATCAAAGAAGCTATGTTTGCTCTCTAGTCACAATACCTGGAGTGTTTTGAGAAATAATTCTGTGCAGAAATACATTTGGGATTTTTATAAAACCCTATGATTTTTGCATAAAATGTGTTTCTGGATAGTGTTTTCTGTACAAACATTACATTTATATTCAGAATTATTATTATTTTTTAAATGGGACATGCAAATGATGGATGAAAATAGCATGGGGTATTGGCACTGGCCCTTAGCAGGGTAAAATATACAGACATTATTCAGCCTGACAAGAGATGATGATGTAGTTGAAGACATTCCTTTCCTCACAATGCTTGTCTGGTACATATTTATTTGTTTGAAAACAGCAATCAAAAGCAGAATCCAAGTAAATGGCCAATTACTTTCTATTCAGTTCACTCTCTAGCTTTGGACTTGATGTGTAGGAAGCCTTAAGAAGCTATACCTTGCATGGCAATACACCTTAGTCATAAAAGTTAGAACAAATGCTGGAGCTCAGCGTGGAGCTTGCATCTTCAAAAGTAGACAAGTGCTTAGAAAATCGAAATGAGTAGTTTGGCAACATTTATATTCACTTAGTAACTGCTGTTCTGTTACAGGGGTATGGTATGCATTTGTAGGCAATGGATAGACTATGTCACAGCCCCAATGTGCAACAGGCACCCACATATGTCAGGGTACTCCCTGTGCATACCTTGAAAGGCCTGAAGCACAATTACACACCAGAAGGTCACAATGTACATCACGAGTGTTCAGTGTCTTGAGAAGTGCCCAATGTGAATTACAAGTACCTGATGGTGGCCATCAGTGAGGACCAGAACATGCCTGTTGGTGCCTGGACGTACATCTTCACAATTTATTGTTTCTTTGTTGCATTTCTGCAATATAGCTATAGATTTGTGAAAAAAATGTAGATTCTGACATAGAATATCAGCCGTTGTTAACCAAGAATTCAAAGCATTATTTTATTAACATTTTAAGACACTCACCTGCATTTTTCTGTATTTCCTTTGGACTTGCATCTCTATACTTTATTGTTTTTCTTCCACATATTATTTTCCTTGCCACTCTGACATTTATTCAGACCACTTGCATTTAGAGGATGCTGAAGTTTGCAGGTCTGTTACTAAAGCATTGTTCATTCCATTCACTTTGAACTTTAAAGCTGCTGCTGCTGCCTTTTTCTTCTTAAAGAGCTGAGATAACAAGATCTACAGTGTGAGATCAAGCTTAGGAATCACAGCTTGAAATGCCCATCCAGGTGAAGTCATGCGGAAAATGAAACATATCTGGCAGAACAAGACTGTGGCCAGAGTGACAAGGCAATGTCAAGGAAAAGGGCAACAAGGAATGTCCAGAAGACAGGAAATGGCTCCCTGGAGTGTCCGGGAGGGGAAAGGGCAAAAAGAAGTGAGGAGATGGAAGAGTTAAAAGTTCATCCCTTGAGTTGGAAACTAGCAGGCACATAATCCTCGGCCTAACTTTGAAGCCTGTTCGAAAGATCACTCTTCTTCCTCTGTATCATTTCCTTGTTTACATCTGGGATACATTTTTCTGGATGGAAAATGTTTTCTTCTTCACTCACACAGTGGCCATTCACATGGTGACCTCAAATCAGTGAGTCCATTTACTGTGACTACAAATCTGGATATGAACTGACATTTAGGGAAGTCATTCCTGCATTAACAGATCCATCCATGGAGGAAAATATTGTGTATGGTTCACGCATGATTTCAGGATTCTGGAATCCCAGGGCATCTACACCAGTCATTTAGTTCAGCATAGAGCTGGATCAGCTTCATGGTGACCAAATACTGCACAGAGCTGATCCCAGGTGATATGGGCTAGGCCAACTTAATGCAGCCTTGCTCTGTGTTGGCCAAAGCCAGAGGAAATTCTGAATTCTGGCCTAGAATTTGGACCATCCCCTGCCTTTTGGCCGGTGGGAACAGTTTTGACAGTTTCAGAATGAAACCGGCCTCAGCTGTCCCACTGGCATCCTGTGTTTCCCAGGCTCGGGTGCCAGGGGCCACAGGATGTGTTAGGGAGTCCTCTTCTCCAGAAGAGGAAGGGGAGCAGGAAAGTGTTCATGAATCAGAGTGGCAGCTGGAATCTGAGGAGATTTTGCAAGTACGCACTTTTCAGGATAGGCGAAAGGAAACAGAGCAGAGACATCGTTCAGCTAGAATAGCTGCCAGAAATGCAGCTGAGTAATTGGGAACTGCCCTAGCAGCTGTGAGGGGACTCAGGGCTATAAAGCAGAAGCAGGTGCAGCCAGCTCTTGCTGGTAACAAACTGACTCTTTGCTCCCCTTGTGCCTGCTTCAAGTCTGCATCTGGGAAACTGCTCCTGAGGATTTATTGCTGTTTCTTTGTCTGAAGTAAGACTGCTATTTGATTTGGGAATTTATCAGAGACTAAGAACTGTGCTTGCCCTAATACTTCCTTGCTTTATTTTGAATTATTCCACTGAGTGTGATGTACTTTATGTTTTGCTGAAGTAAAGCAGTTTTCATTTACTTACCACAGTGTCTTAAGGCTGTTCTTGAAAGACAAAACAGGACAGGATGGCAGTCACATTCCCCCTTGCTCTCCATGTTGCAGAAATTTCCTGTTGGCCATCAGCTGCAGTGATATCAGCCAGGGTGACAATGTAATCCGGGAAAGGAGGGGAGAAGAGAAAAATGACTCTTCCTCCCCTTTTCCCTCTTCCTTAGCACCTCATTGTCTGTGACACCTCTGGCTGCGAGAGCACTGGAAACCAATACACTGAGGCCAATAAACAATCTAATATCTTTATTAAAGAATTGAAGAAATAAAACAAAAACAAGCAGAAGATAAAGTTCATCAATAGACCTTTTAGGGAAGGTCAAATATAGTCCAGTAATATATTGTCCAATGTCTAATATTAGAGTTTAAAGTTTGTAATCCAAAAAACCGAAACGCACTCAAACTTCCAAGCAGTTTGAGTGGGGAAATGTCCAAGTCTTTTTCTAGAGTTCAAAAGCAAGTCCAAGGCAAGGAATTGAAGACAAGGCTGGATACACGGCACGACAAGGCAAGGAACACGGCTAGGCAAGGCTTGGAAACACGGCTAGGCTGGAAGGTAGTGGATCCAAACGTGGTCCACACTTGGCTGGAAGTGAAGTTAATCCTACAACTGACACGTTGACTCCGCGCTGGCTAGCCAGTGCACAGAACTTTTAAGGAACTTCAAATCTTTTCACAGAGCAGGTGTCCAACTTCTCTTTTCCCAAGGGAAAAGAGCTAAAACAACATCTTCAACCAGATGCGATCCTCCCTGAGAATTCTCAGGGGAAAATTTATTATTACATCACTTCTACCCCGCCCTTCTCACCCATCAGGGGACTCAGGGCGGCTTACAATATAAACATACACATTAAGAACAGGTTAATCAGCAGATTCTCTAGCTGCTAATCGCACACTCCTTCTGCTGCCAGCTTTCTCAAACCTACTAGTTTCCCAAAACATCCGTCTATCAAAGGGAGGGGAACTGGTGGGAGAAGGTTCCGTTTCAAGGGCCTTTTTAATGAGCTGTGGACTAGAATTGTCAATAGGGAGCATCTGGAAAGAGGCAGAGTCTTGCTGAATCGGCACAAACCCCATTTCCTCGTCAATGTGGTCCATAATGGAGGCAGGATCATGGCCCAAGGGTTCAGGGGACATCACATTGTCTTAGCTGATACCACTGCAGGTGCTGGCCAACAAGAGGAAGAAGAGGGTGGCCATTCAGCAGCATCAAACCATGTATGGCACTGCTTGAGGAAGGGAGATCAGGACTCCCTCCTGTGTCCACAGTGGCTGAGGGACTTCCTGTGTGACTCATACCCACACCAGATCAGTCTTTGATATAGATTCACCCTCAGGATCTAGTATGTTAAATCTGGGGCTCAAACTAGACAATATCTTAGAGAGTTATGGCTGATCCCCAAAAAAATAATTGTACAACAATATTTAGTAAAGGTAAAGGTTTCCCCTGATATTAAGTCTAGTTGTGTCTGACTCTGGGGGTTGGTGCACATCTCCATTTCATTCCTTGTAGATCCAACCTTATAAAAGGACCTTGTATGTCAACGCTAGGGTTCAGACTAGACAATGCCTTAGAGAGTTATTGCTGATGCAGACATAGCTCTCCTGGGATAATGGGAACTTCCCTCTGCAGTTTTGTCTGCGGCACAACATCCATTACCAAATATTCTGAAATTAACATTAAACAAGGAAACCACAAAGAGGATTTTGAAAATGAAGACATGAACAAAATTATAAATTACTGATTAAGATGTCAGGCCAACAATAACAAAGGTAGCTACAACAGTTTTGCAAGTGAAGACCTTATCTCCACTTTTTAAAACTAGTAATATAGCTGTCCATCCTAGTGCAGTCCATTATGTATTCTGAGCGGATGCAGCTCTCCAGATTCTAGGACAGGCATGGGCAAACTTCAGCCCTCCGGGCATTTTGGACTTCAACTCCAACCATTTTAGTTGACATGGTTCAATTCTATGTAATCCTGGGAGTTATAGTTTGTTGAATCATCATCACTCTTTGACAGAGAAGGCTAAAGATTGTGTAAAACAATAACTCCCAAGATTCCATAGCATTGAGCCATGGCAGTTAAAGTGGTGCCAAACTACATTAATTCTACAGTGTAGCTGTGCCCCTCGTTTGTGCTGTGCAACGCAGTGTAGGGTCTCAGCTGTCTTCTAACAAAATAAGGCGTCGAGAGAAGCAAAACAAAAAGTGGAGAGCACCACTGCTGTCCAATCTTTGTTAAAGAAAACTTCACAAATAGCATTTTTGCAACCTTGATTAACATATGTTCTCATTCTTCCCTTTCATTGCCACTTATAAAAATAAAGAGAGAAAGAGGGAGACAGATTCTACTGAAGAGACTTCTGAAGAATTCAATGGGAGGGGGAGAACCAATCAAGGACACGTTGTTTATTGGGCTTAATTTTTCATTTTAAAAAATCATTAAAAATGACACTGTCCTCTGATTTTTTTTTCCTGTACAGCATCTGCCATTGTCAAGCTGTTATATTCTTTTTCTATGAGAAGCTATTTTTTTAAGAAGTGGCAGATTGCTTTTATTTGGAGACAGATCGTAATGAGGAAAACTACACTTTAAAGCCTTTCTTTCCTAACTCCACCTCAAAACACTCTGGAGCCTTTCTACATGTTTGCACACAATAGCCAGAGTCCTGCTCATATATTAAAACAGGCATAATTTCATAGGCAGAAGTGATTGGACATCTTTGCTTGATGGAGAATTTTCCTGTTTATTTCAACCTTGTAGATGTAGTATTGTATCAGCATATGTTCACATAAAGGTGCACATAGAACTCTGGATAATGTTACCTTAAAACTGACTTCTCTACTGCCTTTCAGCCCCAAAGTATCCCCAAGGTAGCCTATAATTCACATGCTACTTTTAGCCTTAAGGGTCACAAAAGTGTGAATCATAATGTTGGAAAGGCCATTTAGTCCTACCCCTTTCTGCCATGCTGGAACACACAGGCAAGGCCTCCTTACAGATGACCATGCATTCTTTGTTTAGAAACCTCCAGGGAAAGAGACTCCACCAGAAACATAAAAGCATTAATCAGGAAAATCAAGGGAACACTCCCAGGCAAGCATATTCCTTTGTCAAGGCAACTCTGATCAACACAATTTTCCTAATATTTAGATGGAATCCCTTTTCCTCGAATGTGAATCCATTTCTCTTTGACTCATTCTCTAGAGGAGCAGAACACAAGCTGGCTTTCTCCTCAATATGACATTTCTTTCCAAATATTTAAACATGGCAATATCCTTCTTAAATTGTTGTACCTAGAACTGGACACAGAGTTAGTGCTTAGGGAAGGGATCACTTTTTGAGAATTCATTTGTATTCTGCATTATTTTTTTTTAGTTAAATATCTTTTAGTCCTTTTATTTTACTAGTAATTTTGCTAGGGAGGAGTGGGTTGGCTACTCCACCCTATTGAAGTTACTAATAAAATAAAAGGTCTGAAAGATATTTAATTAACTGCCCCCCTTTCACCTCTTTGGCTCTCCACTCCTACCTTCTGGCATGTGTGTGCCTGCACTAGTCCAGCAGTCTTCCCACTCACCCACCAAGCCATCTTGTTAGTTCACTTCTTTGCATCTAGTAGGCTTTTTTAAAAAAGACATTAAACATTTAATTTTTTTAAAAAAAAAATCAGTGGATGACCCAAACATTCCAAAACATAGGCTTGCAGTGGTAAACGCGTCCTCCACATGTGGCCATTTTTGTCCCGATAACGATAAATGACAGAAAGAGGAGCCTTGTCATTTCCCCCATTGAAACCAATGGCTGGATCTTCCTGAAGCAAAAAATAGAGCTTCTGGCTGCTGGATCCGAGAAATGGCATTTTTCCCCTCCGCAATTTCGGGAACTTCCCAATAAACAGAACAATTTGGGTTTTCCCAAATTGCACACCCCTAGTAAGCAACCTTGGATTTGGTCAATCAACTAATTCCCATTCTGCCTAACCATTACATTGTCTATCCCACATTTTACTAGTTTCTTTGTGAGAACATCAGAAAAAATCATGTCAAATGCCTTACTGAAAAATCAAGATATGCTACATCCACAGCATTCCCTTTATCTACCAAGGTAGCCTGTAAGAGTATTTAAATATTGATTCAAATTTTATATGGGACTTTCCTCTAAGCAAGTGGACTGCAGGAAACAGGGTTAAGCAATTTCACAATGTTAGTATTGAAAAAAAGGAGAACTAGTGACATGAACACTGAATATTGGGACTAACAGACACGAATTTGCACTGTGTACTCTCAGTGTCCATTCAGAAAATTGCTATGGACAAATCATTGGTAGATCTCAATTCACCTGGATATACTCTTGCCGGTCCCCCAATATGCATCTTTGAAATTCAATAACTGGGTTTTGCATTGCCTCTGCTACATAGCTAAGAGTAAATAGAGATAAACAATGTAGGTCTCAATGTAGAATCACAGTTATGACCTTTAAACAATTGCCAAAATCCTATTATTGGTC
Organism: Anolis carolinensis; assembly: GCF_035594765.1. Lineage (NCBI taxonomy): Eukaryota > Metazoa > Chordata > Lepidosauria > Squamata > Anolidae > Anolis > Anolis carolinensis. The sequence continues at coordinate 317,390,581 of NC_085842.1, forward strand.
CCCATTACAGTAGAGCCATTATTCGGATTTATCTGTAAGTTGACTCATCATTCAATAATTGATTCAATAATTCTGTTCCAGTTGGGATTAACTGACTGGATTCCAGCCAATAACGGTAATATACAAACTCAGTGAAGGATTTTGGCCATTGAGTCCCCAAAAGAATTTAGGCATCCCACTGGGGACATAATGGCTTTGAGAAACTATTCTTTAGATGAAGGTTCTTGTTTTGGGGAAGGAACAAATGCTTATTTTGACTGGCACTGGCTTGTTTCACTTTTATTTGCTTTGTTTGTAGCAGCAATGCTGAATTGTGACCATAGATATGTGATTCGGCATGGTGTGGTGGTTTGAACGATGACTATGAAGACCAGGGTTCAAACCCTCATTTAACGATGGAAACCCACTAGGTCATTTTGAGCAAGTCACATTCTGTCAGGGTGCAACCACACAGTAGAATTAGTGCAGTTTGACACCAATTTAATTGGCATGGACCAATAGTATGGAATCAGGGGAGCTTTAACTTGACAGAGAAGGCTAAGATCTTAGAGGTCCTAAGGTGAACAAGTGAGAGGTTTTTCTTGGCATGTTTGTTCAGAGGAAACTTCTTTTTGCTTTCCTTTGTGACTGAGAAAGTGTTGCTTACCCAAGGTCATCAAGCAGGTTTTCATGGCCAAGTGGGAACTCAAACCCTGGTCTCCAGGATTATAGTCAAACACCATGGTGGCTCAAAAAGTTCATTTGTGAACTTGTATATGGATTGGGTTACTATCCACCCAATGATTCACTAGGAGCATGAAATGCTGTGCATTGGACTGTTATTTCCCTGTTCCTTCCCGCACTTGGAAAGGAAATAGTATAATGAAAAATGTAACCAAATTAAATTGAAATGCTGAAGCAGATAATGGCTCAACATATTGAGCAAAATGCACTTATTTTTTGCAGTCAAAGTCTGCCCTGATGGAAGTGAAAGGTGTTGAAAGCCACTCAGACTATAAGTAGAGTGTTTACATATTATTCATAGTGGCAAATAACCACAAAATGTCACCATTTCAATTTCCTCTGAAGGAGATCCTTCAGTTGGAAATCCCATTGCCTATTGCCATGTGTCCTTGCATAAGATTAGGAAAACAGAGTGTTTAGTAGGAGAGCTAAGCTGAGAGGTTGCAAACCACTGAAATTTCATGATGCATGGTCTTGGTCTACAATAGGCAAAGAATGCAAACCTTTTTTTAGTCAGAATAAATTAGACAAATATATAATCATGTCAGGCCAAATGAGATACAGGGTCATTCCATGTTTTTTGCAAAGTTTCGACCCAGTATTTGTACACTTGGAAGTATTTCAGCAAGGTTTTTCCTTTAAAAGTAATTCAAATGTTTATTGTTTGTTTTTGTTTTTTATACAAAAGTGTGGTGGTTTGCATAGAAACAATGTTTCTCATGCAAAAAGAAGAATAAGGAAAAAAATACTTTGCAGTAGCACACACTTTTTCAAAACTGGTGTTCCTTCAAAGGAAAAAAACAGATTTCAGTTGTCACCTTCTACACTATTTCCAAATTCTCTGCACACAAATCCTGTTGGTTAGTCTCACTCAGATTTGATCCTATGTTCAATAGTGAGTCAACAGATTACTAGATACCACTGATTTAATGGGAATATACTAGTAGGGATTAGTAGTACGATTAAGTTTATTGCAGGTGAGAACAAAATTAGTAGACCTGATCACAAATATGTAGTTTGTTATGACAATGGCAGTCCTATATCCTCTTCCTCATTTATATTTTAAGAAAGAACTGTTCCATTGTTAAATCTATTGTTTAATTGTGAGTCATCAGATCACTAGATCCCATTGATTCAATAGATCTATACAAATAAAGTTTAGCAGCAGGATTGAGGTTTTGCTTTCCTGCATTTGAGGGCGGGGGGAGCAGAAGATGTAGACCTGGCATTTTAGTTGCGCTTTTGAATAAATCAGTTCCCAATACCAAAAGTTAGATTAATACTCCTTTCTCTGCACAGGTCCCTCTTTCCATAATAATTTGGACATCCGTCTACCACTCCATTGGTCTAGAAACATTTGCACTTTATCCTTGACCCCAAAGCACTTTAGAACTATATTTTTGCACTTTAGTTCAAGTGGCCTCTCCATGTTATCCCCTCCACCAACCTGGTTGATCCGTTATTCTATTTTATTTTTGTTTGATTTTAATTGTTAATTGAGTTTTGATGGTCTATTGCATTGTTTGCTTAAGGTAACTGTTTGTATAATTGTCAATTTTACTGTATTTTATCATAACATGTTTTAACTGTTTTACCTGTTTGTATTTTTGGGCTTTTGTCCCGTGTTAGCCGCCTCGAGTCCCAGACGGGAGATAGTGGCAGGATAGAAAAATAAAGTTATTTACCTACTTACTAATCACAAATATATGGTTGGACATAAAAATGTCAGACTTGTATCAGTGCTTCCCCTTCTCTCCCACAAAAATAACCTTTACATCTTAAACAAGAATTGTTCCATTATGTATTTTTGTAGTATGTATAAGAGTTATCATTAATGAAAGATTCCACTACAAAATATATATCTCTGTTTATAAGGTATATTATATTTGTTACCAATATGGGAGGACACATTAGCTCTCCATCTCAGACTGGCTCAAAATAGTTGTGGATGCTCCACAAAAACAGTGAGTTACAGTTCAGTTGAGATCATAATATAAAATTTGTCTACCTTTATTACTGGGGGAGCTGAAAGTAAATATTTTCAGATAATTAGTTATTTATTCAAAACACTGATTATGAACTTTTAGCACCACATTATTGGGTGCTACCAAAGTTGGAGTCTTAGTACTTCATCAGAAACAGCAAATAGTGTTTGGAAACCTAACATTGCATGATGACCTTAATAGAATAAAGTATTTTTGCAGAACAAATGGGAATTCATCTTCTCAGGTTTGTTTAGCATCATCTGTTCTACGCAATTGTGTCTAATGAGTTAACTTCAATATATGTTAAGGAGTTGTGCCTTGGGTCATTTGTGTTAACAATGCTAATGCATTCCCTTCATCAAAATTACCTTAATTAATGTACAAGCCATTACTAAATGCCCAATTCGTATACAGGAATCTCTTCAAGCTCACTTGGCTCTTAAATAAACATTAAAGATTAAGGGCCCAATCTGTGAGAATGTTCTCATGCTCAAACTTCTTGAAATGAATGGAAGATGCCCAAACACATTTACTTTCACACCTTTTCCAACGATTCAATAGACCTGAAGGTAAAGGCTTCTCTCTGAGGAGGTATGAGGTCCCATGTTCAGATATGTTCCAGGGGTCCTCAAACCTTTTAAGCAGAGGGCCAGTCCACAATCCTTCTGACTATTGAGGGGCCAAATTATCATTTGAAAAAAAAAAAGAACAAATTCCTATGCATAGTCTTATTTGTAGTGCCAAAAACAACAACAAAACAATGAAAGAACAATACAATATTTAAAAATAAAAACAATTTTAACCAACATAAACTTATCAGGGTTGTTGTCTGTTTTCCGGGCTGTATGGCCATGATCTAGAAGTATTCTCTCCTGATGTTTCGCCCACATCTATGGCAGGCATCCTCAGAGGTTGTGAGGTATGGAAAAACTCAGCAAGGAAGGTCTATATAAATCTGTGGGAAGTCCAGGGTGAGGAAAGAACTCTTTGTCAGTTGGAGGCCAGCATGAATGTTGCAGTTAATCACCCTAATTTGCATTGAATGGCTTCATCTACTACTGGCTACTTTCTGCCTGGGGGCATCCTTTGTTAGCTGCCCCTAGTACCCATGTCTCAGAGTGTTGCTTCTTATTTACTGTTCTGATTTTTGAATTTTTTTAATACTGGTAGCCAGATTTTGTTCATTTTCATGGTTTCCTCCTTTCTGTTGAAGTTGTCCACATGCTTGTGAATTTCAATGGCTTCTCTGTGTAGTCTGACATGATAGGAGAAAACAAAATCTGGCTACCAGTATTAAATAAATCAAAAATCAGAACAGTAAATTAACTGCAACATTCACGCTGGCCTCCAACTGTGACAAGAGTTCTTCCCTCACCCTGGACTTCCCACAGATATATATAAACCTTCCTTGCTGAGTTTCTCCATACCTCACAACCTCTGAGGATGCCTGCCATAGATGTGGGCCATACTGCCCGGAAAACATACAACAACCCTGTGATCCCGGCCATGAAAGCCTTTGACAACACAATAAACCTATCAGGATTTCAATGGGAAGTGTGGGCCTGCTTCTGGCCAATGAGATAGTCAGGTTAATTAGGATTGTTGTTGTTGTTGTGTGCCTTCAAGTCATTTCAGACTTAGGGCGAGCGTAAGTCTAAAACTAAGGGCGGGGGGGGGGGGGCAGGTAAATGAGCTTGGAGGGCTGCATCCAGCCCACAGGCCTTAGTTTGGGGACCCCTGAGATATTCTCATAGAGTAACTAAAATATCCTATGGCTAGAAAACTGGAGGAAATCCTTTGGAATCCTTATCCTTTCTTGGTGCAGATAACATGTAATGGAATCCTGGGACTTTTTGTTTCCAAATTATGTACAATTTTCCCAGGGGTGCTGGAGTGTTCCACCAAACTGTAAATTTCAAGATTCCATAGCAAGTCACCATGGCAAGTTTAAATGGTATGAACAGGTTACAGTTTTGTGGTGTGAATGAGACACTGAGTCTAAAAAGAACCCCCGATGGCGTAGTGGACTAAAGCCTCGTGACTTGAAGGTTGGGTTGCTGACCTGAAAGCTGCCAGGTTCGAATCCCACCCGGGGAGAGTGCGGATGAGCTCCCTCTATCAGCTCCAGCTCCATGCAGAGATATTAGAGAAGCCTCCCACAAGGATGGTAAAAATATCAAAAGCATCTGGGCATCCCCTAGGCAATGTCCTTGCAGACGGCCAATTCTCTCACTCCAGAAGTGACTCAAGTTGCTCCTGACATGAAAAACAAAAACAAAAACCTGAGTCTAAAGCATCCTGAGTGGATATGGTGTATGTCCTTCATACTCTTAGGGGCACAGAGGCAATCTGAGTATTCTTAAAGTGATGAGGATGGGGGAGAAGGAGGAGACTGAGATCAAAATATCCCATGTCTAGTAATGCTTTGAGTCTTCTTTAGGAGAGGAAAACAGGATGATGATGATGATGATGATGATGATGATGATGATGATGATGATGATGTGTGAATCACACACCATCACCTCATATATGTAGTCTAGCCAAGAAATCATTGGGCTGACTGCATTGCTGTAACAATAGTGGAATCCAGAAGGAGAATGAAAGTTCTCCTGACTTTTCATTGCAACCTTGAGCAACTCACCACAAGGGGCAGCAGGACACTGATATGGAACCTCTAGGTTCTGGCCCTGGTTGTCCTGAACAGAGAGGAGCTTCTCCAGCTTTGAAGTACAGATGGCACTGGCGGCCCACAGAGCTGGACGGCAGCCAGTGAAGTCTTGCAGCTTCAAGGGGAGCACCTCAAAGTCAAGGCAAGAAAAGACAGGAGCCTCCTGAAGTGCAATTAGAACTCAACAAAGACATGAATGTCATATTTATTAAAATGTAAAGACTATTCTTAAATGTGGGGCAAGGGAGGAGTTCTGTTGAAGAGCATTCGATCTTAACCAAATTTTAGCATTTCTAGGCAAACATAACAAAGGAAACTTTCATCCTCCTGGGGTCAGATTGCTAGGAAAAAGGGTCAACATGGATGAAGAAAGAAGACATTTAATGATAGCAATAGCAATTCTTCTTTGTGCATCACCTTACCTCAGTCACAGGTGAATTATTCAAAGGAAAAGAGAAATTTGTGGTTTTCCCTCATCTGCCTGGGAAAGTTCATCTTACTGTTGTATGTCTGTACACTTTCATTAATCTAACATCAGGATTTCCTGACCTTAAATTCTCTACATTAACAAAACTATAGATAAGTAAGTGTGCATTCATACTGTAGATTTTTTTTCATGTCAGGAGCAACCTGAGTTGTTTCTGGTGTGAGAGAATTGGCTGTCTGCAAGGACGTTGACCAGGGGACGCCTGGATGTTTTGATGTTTTGTCATCCTTGTGGGAGGTTTCTCTCATGTCCCCGCATGGAGCTGGAGCTGATAGAGGGAGCTCATCCGCGCTCTCCCCGGGTGGGATTCAAACCTGTCAGCCTTCAGGTCAGCAACCCAACCTTCAAGTCACAAGCCTTTAACCCACTACTCCTGGTTAGAATTAATGTAGTTTGACACCACTTTAACTACCATGTCTCAATGTTATGGGATCCTGGGAGTTGTAGCTTGGTGCAGCACTGGAACTCTTTGCCAGAGCAGGTGAAAGACCTTGTAAAACGTCAACTCTCAAGATACCATGACACTGAGTCATGGCAGTTACAGTGATGTTAAGCCTAATTTATTCTACAGTGTAAATGCAACCTTGGTCTGATATATATTGGATTAATATTGGATTTATTCAGTGTATCCACTGTTGATCTCCTTTGTTTAAGTAGCTGGAACAGTGAAGGGAGCTAAGATTCATGTAGGTTTCAACTCCACATTTTGTTTCATTAGCAAGCTTTGGGGATCTTTATATTTTTAAATGCATTCAAAATTAGATTGCTGTGCTTTACAAAATTGGATAGTTTCTCAGACTGCGCAGACAGGGCTGGTAGGATAACACCATGAATCCCTCTGCTTTTAAGTTCTATAGTTAGATGCCCAGAATGCATTTTTTCTTCATAGAGCCACATGATGTTTAGCTTGTAATTTATCGCTGGGTATATTAGGTACACGAAATCCTTCTGATTCACAGCCTTCTAATCGGCTATTTAGAGTTTACACCAAGCAGAAAATCAATGTATTCAAAATGTAGCAGCTCTCTTGTTAACTCCAGTCATTTGCTTAAACAGTAATGTTGAGATGATAATTGAAATATGGTCTAAACCATGCATTTTAATTTGCAATAAAAATGCTTGAAATATGAGTAATTTGATTTTTTTTCCAAAGGGCATGTTTATTGCAGTCCCTTCTCTGGGATCTTAATTCTATGGTTGAATGAGATTTTAGAATAATAGCCTCTTGTATCATCCTGAAGGAATATCAATGTGACTCACAACTGCTGCAATCCAGTATATTTTCAGGGATCCACATGTCTGTTAGTAGTTTAATACTGACTTCAATATGTGTACAGCTGTGGGATGGGCAAAATGTTATGAAAATGGTTGTTCACTTGCCTACACTTACAAAACACCCAGGACCATGGAGTTGTTCAGACATTCTTTCTCTAAACCACAGCAGCAGTGAAAATGAAATCCAGGTGGTCTATTGAGGCCAAAATAGGTTCATCCCCATTGGGCTGTCACCTTTACTTGTCCCATCATCCCCATCACCATGACAGTCAACTGGAGAGCTCCTGAATACATGGACTCCTTTGAAGATGTCAGCAAAGGTGCCCACTGATGGCTAGGAATCCTCTGAAGCTCTCTCGCTGGCTTCTGCAGCAATGGAGATGGCATGGCCCTGATCCATCCTCATTTCCATACACTGCTGAATACAGTGAAAAGGGAGAGGATAATAATGGCTTATATGGACAGTGGGCCAGTTAATATTAAAACCAGTCATGCTGTCCACACTCACCCCAAAGTGTGGAGCTTTTCCAGCTGTTTGGTGAAATTCCAGGGCATTCCCTGACTTAGTTTAACATGAGGTTAACCCAGCCCAGCACAGCCTGGTTTATCCCAAATTAAGGAGAAGAATTCCCTCAACATCATCACAACATCCAGGTTTGATGTCTGGTCCACTTTGGAGTAGACAGTTCTGTTGTTGTGTACTGTTGTTTTTCAGGCCCTGAAAAACTGAAATACAGGGTCTACCAGTATTAAATGAAAGATCAGAAGATTTCCAAAGACCATATAATGACTCAAATACATGAAGACTCTCATAGACCAAGCAGACAGAAGCATATTGAGCATTTTTTAAAGAATCTGTCCTGAACCTGCTTATAAAATTTATTTATTTATTGTATCAGAAGTGAAACCAAGAGTACAGTTGTAATGTATTTAGAAACACAAACGTTAAAAACTTGGCATTATACTAAATGTCCTTTGACCAGAATCTGGACACTTGGAGTGCCTCTTGTGTTGTTGCAAGGTCTTCCACTGTACATGTGGCAGGGTTCAGACCACATTGTAATAAGTGGGCTGTGATTTGCTCTTCTCCACACTTGCATGTTGTGGACTACACTTTGTAGCCCCATTTCATAAGGTTGACTCTGCACCTCGTGGTTGCCTTTCATGTCGCTCAGTCTTCTGTGTGCCCAGAGGGGAGTCTCTCATTCGGTCTCAGCCATGGATTGAGGTTCTGGGTTTTAACCTGCCACTTTTAGACTTTCGTTTGCTGAGGTTTTTTTTTTGTGTGTGTCAGGAGCAACCTGAGTCGCTTCTGGTGTGAGAGAATTGGCCATCTGCAAGGACATTGCCCAGGGGATGCCCAGATGTTTTGATGTTTTTACCATCCTTGTGGGAGGCTTCTCTCATGTCCCCACATGGAGAGCTGGAGCTGATAGAGGGAGCTCATCCGCACTCTCCCTGGGTAGGATTCGAACCTGGCAGCCTTCAGGTCAGCAACCCAACCTTCAAGTTAGAAGACTTTAACTCACTACTCCACTGGGGGCTTGCTGAGGTGTCCCTGTGAGTATCTCTGTAGATCTTAGAAAGCTATTTCTTGATTTAAGGCATTGGCATGCTGGCTTATAACTGAACAGGGGATAGGCCAGAAATATCACTGCCTTGTTCCTTTCATTGTTGGCTGCTACTTCCCAGCAGATGTCAAGTGGTGCAATGCTGGTAAAACAGTATAATTTCTCCAGTGGTGTGGGGCGTAGACATCCTGTGATAATGCGTCATGTCTCATTAAGAGCCACATCCACTGTTTTAACGTGGTGAGATGTGATCCACATTGGGCATGTGTACTCGGCAGCAGAATAGCAAAGCGCAAGGGCAGATGTCTTCACTGTATCTGGTTGTGATCCCCAGGTTGTGCCAGTCAGCTTTCATATGATATTGTTTCTAGCACTTTTTGCTTGATATTCAGGCAATTCTTCTTGTAGGTCAGGGCATGGTCCAGGGTAACTCCCAAGTATTTTGGTGTGCTTCAGTCCTCCAGTGAGATCCCTTCCCAGGTAATCCTCAAGGCTTGAGATGCTTGTCTGTTCTTAAGGTGAAAAGCACACATCTGCGCTTTAGATGGATTAGGTTTTCCCTGTAATAGGCAGTAAGAGCTGGGTTTAAATACATGTATTTAAATGGCATTGTGCTTCATCTGGGGCTTTTAACTGTTTAGCTGTGAAGAGAGGTGGATAAAATAATAATAGTTATAATAAGGATAATGATAACAATGATATCAATAATTATTACTATTATCAATTGTGCTAAAATTTATAAAAAGAGAAAGGTTGGGGCCTCACTACATTGGTTTCATTACCGTCCTGCTGTTGCTCCCACATTTCTTAGACTGGGAATCACTTAGTGAACTTATCTACAGATTGCAATTTTTCTATACTTATGCAATGGTAGTAAAGAAGGACAACAGTGACCGAGATCCTACATAAAGACTGCATACTTTAAATGTCTGTATATTGAGTTATGTATGGAATTATCAAGTTCATTGGCAATTTTTTTCAGAGTGTGATGGAAGCTTCTTCCTTGGAAAGATTTAAACAGAGGTTGGATGGCAATCTGTCAGGGTACTTTGTGCTTTTCTTGCATGACAGGGGATTGGACTGGATGGCCCATGTGGTCTCCTCCAACTCTATTCTTCTATGCTTCTATGATCCTATGAACCAGGACACTATATTTATTATGTATTTGCCATAAACCTCTGCAAAGCAGACTCATTGCATCAATTGTTTAAAATTTCTTCCCACATTTATACAAATCACATTGATTCAGTGGGTCTAATTTAGTTGGTTCAAGCTAACCCTGGCCACTTGATGAATTCACACTGCTTTAGATTACACTTCTAGACTACTATTGCCTTCCTAATAAGGCATGACTGATTTGATAGACTGCCTGGGGCTCAAATCCCTGACCACCCTAGCTGGATCTCTTGAACTTCCCTTGTGAGAAGCAGGTGGCTTGAACCTAGACTTTCTTATACATGTCTGGTTTATTACTAGACTCCCAATATCTCATTCCTGGGCCTGGACACTATGTAAGACATCTGGAATGTTCAGATCAAAATATGAACCCTATGAATTTCTTCTGTAAACTTCCTACAGCACTAGATTTTGGAATAATTTTATATGGGTAAATTAGCCCCCTTACTCAACCATGCTATTACAGCCTGAGGATATTATTAGGGCTGGAGATGGTTGACTCCCTCCCCAATGGGAAAAAAGTTCTGGTCTTATAAAACTCTTCAAGTGTCCCTCAGAATTCTTCTAAAGTTTCTCTTGAGCTGAGGAAGTCTAGGTTTGCCTTGAATTTTTGCTGGAGGCAAAATTTGGCAGTGACTGTAATTGGGCCTTGGGCTTAGTGGAGCTAGAAGGGACCACTTGTCCTGATTCTCAATGTGTATCAATTTCATTGCTTTTTTTTGTTTTCTAATTTGTATGCCTTTGATTTTAATGTCAGTGGTATTGGTTTGATTTCAGTGTTTACTGATTATATTTATTTATCTATTTTTGGAAGGTCAGCCATTTTTAGAAAGCTGAAGGTGCCCAACAAATTCATGAATAAATCATGAATGTTGGTATAATCAAACAATTTTAAAACTCAGAGAGAGGTGGTGAAACAGAATTCCATCCATAGAAATTAGCAGGAAAAACAGCATACTGTCAAAACTTTGCCAAAAAGACAAGCACGCATCCTCAAGAAAATGTCCAGAGAAAAATGATAAAGTAGATGAAAAGTTTTAAGGTACCTGCAGGAATTTCATTACAAATCCTCTCTACAAACAAGTATTTAGTATACAGTGCAATAGAAAGGGAACTATATATATATATACACACACACACACACACAGAGAGAGAGAGAGAGAGAGAGAGAGAGAGAGAGAGAGAGAGAGAGATGGATATGGAGATACACACACACACACACACACACACAGAGATATGGATATGGAGATACACACACACATACGCACTATATATATATATATATATATATATATATATATATATATAGAGAGAGAGAGAGAGAGAGAGAGAGAGAGAGAGAGAGAGAGAGAGAGAGAGAGTGTTCTCATAGATGTGTTGCCATTAAAAAAGATTATCAGCCTATAAGGCATTTATAAGTCATTACCTTGGCACAAAGTCTTTATGGAATCAAGATTCAAACATACACCATCTGCCTTTGTGGATGGAAGGTGCTGACAAGAACCTTGACCCCAAATACTAGCAGAGCTTAAATCCACAAGATGATAGTCCAACAAAGGTGCAAACAGTTACAGGATAACAACAGAGAAGCTGAATGTCCATTTCATGGCCATAAGCCAAATACCAGAGAATCCAGATCACAAGGTTGTAATTACAATCCATAAGACAAGGTCCAAGGGTTAGTCCAGAGATCAGAAACACAAAGTAGCAAGACTCCAAGGTCAGCGACATTGCAGACAGCCACAAGGTGACACCCCATAACTCTTTAAATCTTTAATTCATAGGTGTTACCTGCTGTTGGCTCTCAGCTAATCTCAATGACCTGTGTTGCTGAGACCTCTCTTTCTTAGGTCCACAAAAGCTGGCTCAGCTAACCCTTTCTCAGCCTGCAGGCTGAGAAGTATAGCTCCTTCCATGGGTACTTCTTCAAAGTTTGGTTGAAGGAGCTGCTGGGCTCCAACTCAACCACTGAGCCTTCCACAAGCATCTCCTCATCTTCACTTTCCAAGCTGTTCATGAGAGTTGCAATGACATGTCTATAAGTGTCAGGCTTTGAATTTGTGGAAATGGTTGCATGGAAGGTCTTGTGCATTTCATACTTTATTGTCCACTGTTTACTTTTTGCAGAGAGCATATCCTGTCTTGTTTCGTGTGAGTGTATTTGTGGGACAATACACAATACAGCAATCCATCTATTTTCTAACTAATATACAAACAAATCCAATCAAATTGTATTGTAGCCAACTGCCGCTAAGAAAACCAGAGCAAGAACTTTGGATGAGATGGCAATAGACTGTAAGGAAGCCAAAAAGATCTGAAAGGACTAATTTCTTGAGCAATTTCAGCAGGTCTTAAACCTGAATGTTTTTAAATGGGATACATAATATGCCTTTAATGTGTGTTTTATGGCTTTGGTTATGTCAATGGATATGCCATTTCTAGAAACTGTTCAGGCTGTGAGTAATTTTATTAAGTCTTAAGGTGTGTTTTAAAAGCTGTTTATTTTCATGAGAATGTATATTTTTTCATTGTTTTTTTTTTGTCTGTGCTTTCCCTACCAGTGTACTCTGACCTGTTTGCAATGGCCTGTGGTTTTGCACCTTAAAATACATTGTACAGAAAGTAATAATAAGAGAAGTTTTAATTAACCAGAACAATGTTGTATATAGGTATCCTGTTTATTTGCAATCTATTTAGACCTGGGATTTTTGTGTGTGTGTCAGGAACAACTTGAAAAACTGCAAGTCACTCCTGGTGTGAGAAAATTAGCCATCTGCAAGGACGTTGCCCAGGTGACACTTGGATGTTTTATCATCCTGTGGGAGGCTTCTCTCATGTCCCCACCTAGCAAGCTAGAGCTGACAGACGGGAGCTCACCCCACCCCCTGAATTTGAAATGCTGATCTTTCAGTCAGCTGTCCTGCTGACACAAAGATTCAATCCATTGCACCATTGTGATGATGAGAAAGCAATGGCAATTCAAGCAGTATTTCAGTTAGCATTCGTTCTGGGTTGCTGCAAAAGGAACTTTTACCTTGGCAAGTGTCTATTTTTGCTTTTGTGATGCACTCTTAAGTATCATACTTCTTCTTAAAGTGGAAATTTAAGAAAAAAATATACCTGCAAACAATTGCAGCTAATAACTATGTGAAAGAAAGAAAAAATGTAAAGACAAAGGGGAGCAGTTTCAAAACACCAGGGATGGCAAAGTGTTAACCACAAAGACTGTTTTTGAATCCTTCAGTACCTCTGGAATCTTTTTTTAAGGGGGTGGCACAGCAATCCAAGAATGATTTTAAAAAGACATTATGTGGAAACAAATTATGACTAACAACAAAGGAAGCATCCAAAGCTCTATCAGCAATCATCTGAAAGTGCTTTATAGAATCATAGAGTTGAAAGAGACTTCAAGGGGCATCCACTACAACCCTAATTTGCCATGTAGAAATACACAAACAAAACACTCCCATCCAGCTTCTGTTTTACAACTTCTAAAGAAGGGGACTCCACCACACTCTGGGACAGTATATTCCACTGTCAAATAGTTCTGACCCTCAGGAAGGTCTTCCTAGTGCTTAGGTGAAGTCTCTTTTCCTGCAGTATGAATCTGTTGCTCCATATTCTAATATTTGAAGCAGCACAAAACAAGCTTGTTTCATCCTCAGTACGACATTTCAGGTATTGGAAAATGCCTATTGCTGACCCCTTAATCTTCTCTTCACTAAGCTTGCAATAGCAAGTTACGCTTAGGACATGGTTAACAGGCCATTTACCATTTGAGATCAGACATAGGCCTCAATGCAACATCCTTTTTGTGTTGAAGAATTTAAAACCTTTGGAGGTTTTTCAACAGAGGACATGCTTAGATCGTGTATGTCAGTCCCTGGAAGATCTTGGAATAAAAGCACGCTCAAAAAGGTAGATTCTTGGAAACAGTTTTATTTTTCCTTCTTGCCAAGGGGCATTGAAAGCTAGTTCTGACTAGTTCCCGCCAAATTGGTAGTAAATCATCTAGCTGACCCATGACCCCTCCTACTATCTACTTCTGACACTACATTCTATTCCCACAGAACATGCTACATTTCCCAGGTTTCTCTCCAGTCCAGATAGCTCTTATCAGAAGCCAGAGCTTTACTCCCATCCCAACCAAACTGGCATGGAGTGGACGAAGCTTGTTGTTGTAGCTGGTATGGACACATCCTGACAGTATATTCCTGCATAGTGGTGAGAATAAGAGTATTAAGTAGAGTTTAGCAGCTGTCTCATGTCATCTCTTAATGGAATGGGCATGTTGGGAAACCATGATCGGCAGACACACATCTCTCCTCATGGTGTACATGTAAGACTAAGCTATAAAAAGAGCCTGATTTCCACACCACAAGTCCCATTTCTTTCTGCAAGCACCCACGTATTGAATAAACAGACTTCGATTAAATCAGAGAACACTTGCCTGTCTGTCTTCAATCAAAGCTAGGCCTTCTTGCAGGATTGGGAGGTCAATGTGGAATGGGCTTGGCTTGGATGGCCCGTGTTTTTTCCCCAACTCAATGATTTGAGTGTAAATAGCCACAGAGGTAAATAATAATAATAATAATAATAATAATAATAATAATAATAATAAGAATAAGAATAGCCCGCACTACAAACTAGAGCTGACAGCTGGCACAACAAAACATTGCATGGAAAGTTCCTTGACAAAATTGAAGGAAAAGCTGATAAGAAGAAGACCTGGCTCTGGCTCATGAATGGGACACTGAAGAAGGAGACAGAAGGCTTGATCCTTGCAGCCCAGGAGCAAGCCATCAGAACAAAGGCAATTAAGGCCAAGATCGAAAAAATCAGCTGATGACCCAAAATACAGACTGTGCAAGGAAACTGATGAAACCATTGATCACATCCTTAGCTTCTGTAAGAAAATCGCACAGACAGACTACAAACAGAGGCATAACTATGTGGCCTAAATGATTCACTGGAATTTATGTAACAAGTACCATCTCCCAGCAGTAAAGAACTGGTGGGATCACAAAACTGCAAAAGTATTGGAAAATGAGCACGCAAAGATACTGTGGGACTTCCGAATCCAGACTGACAAAGTTTTGGAACACAACACACCAGACATCACAGTTGTGGAAAAGAAAAAGGTTTGGATCATTGATGTTGCCATCCCAGGTGACAGTCGCATTGATGAAAAACAACAGGAAAAACTCAGCCGCTATCAGGACCTCAAGATCGAACTTCAAAGACTCTGGCAGAAACCAGTGCAGGTGGTCCTGGTGGTGATGGGCACACTGGGTGCTGTGCCAAAAGATTTCAGCCGGCATTTGTAAACAATAGACATTAACAAAATTATGATCTGTCAACTGCAAAATGCCACCCTACTGGGATCTGCACGCATCATCAGAAAATACATCACACAGTCCTAGACACTTGGGAAGTGTTCAACTTGTGATTTTGTGATACGAAATCCAGCATATCTATCTTGTTTGCTGTGTCATAATAAAATAATAATAATAATAATAATAATAATAATAATAATAATAATAATAATAATAATACCAACAACTTTATTTTTGTATCCCACCTCCATCTCCCCTAAGGGACTCAAGGCAGCTCACATGGGGACCAGCCCAATCAACATGGATTAAAACACAAATCAGCAAAATTAAAACATTATAGCCACATAAAACAACATCTACTATATTGTAGGTATAATCTACAATATTACTGTGCCACTCTGCAATACACAATACACAACAATTATACAAAGTATAGAACACACAATCACAACACGCAATGCATAATATACAACTTGCAACTACAAGGCAATGCGGCGTTTGTCACTCCATTTTCACTAAGATAAGCAGAATATATATGTTGCCCAATTATGAGTTTTTGCCCTTGCGTAGGTAACTTGTATATATTCCTAACAGAAGCCTGACCTGCATTTAGTTTGCTAGAATAGTGTGTTAAATCCTCTCTTTGGCAACAATTTGCATATTCCATGTCCTTAACCAAATCGGCATCTTGTTTCACCTTCCATTCTCACCGCCTTGCAAAGGATTGGCTTCCTCTCTCTTGAGATCCCTTTGAATAGCTGGAAGTCCTGCAAGTGCATTGCTCTTTTTTTGTTACTGGGGTCTTGGCACTCAATCTGCATAAGTCTTATCAGCCGTACACAGGAGTAGGGGGCATGCAGAGGAAACAGAGAGACTATTTGTTATGGTTCAAAGTCAGGATTCTTTTGTGTTTCCCTCCCTTTCCCCTGTTCTGCCCCTTCCTCCCCATGAAAAGATAAATAGTCTTCAAAAGGACAAGAGCTTTTGATTAGCATTTAAAATGTTGTCAATTTTTAATGAAAATGTAACCTCCAACCATCAACTTCACATAAACTGGAAGCAAGGTTGCAGAGTGCATGCTAATGGGCTTGGGATGTCATTGTTGTTGTTTTTCAGACTGCCCTTCTGTGAACTTTCTTGTTGTTAATTTGTGATGTCGGTCCACATTAGGAGGGCTCAGAAGCCTAAGTAGACAAAGACCTAAATGATCTAGAGGTACCCCAACAAGAGCTTTAGGGAGCTTATTTTCTCCTCTTTAGTTCTCTGCATTTAAGTTTGAGAGTCCTCTTACAGTGCATCTATATTGGGCAGTTTAGCCTGATGCAAACCCATGAAAAGTCTAGGTCGATTGAAAATCCTACCCCATGACAAATCCAGGACCATTATTCAGATGGCCTGATCATAAATGCTCCACCGCAGCAGCATTGGATCTTATCTCCTCCAAAAAGCAATCATCTTCCTGGTCATGTGGGTGCCGTATTCTGACATTGGTAGAAGAACTAATATTATGAATGCTGGACAACCGACCAGAAGGAAAATATAGAGATTAAAACAATATATGATAACTTCAGCTAGAATCATCTATGTGCAGATATGGAAGGAACCAGTGGTCCCAGTGCAAGAAGAATGACTAACAAGGATTACAAGCTAGCTGAGATGGATAAATTCATAATGCTGATCAAGTAAGACTGGGACTTATTTACCATCTTTTCATGGAAATGATGGGGGCAGATTTCAACAGTTGGATATATGAATTAATGAATGTTATTAAAAAGAGAAGTGTGATATAGTGTTATCTGAAGCAGGGATTCTCAAACTTTTTCAGGTGCGGAGCCCTTTTTGAAGCAAACATTTATCATGGAGCCCCAATAAATGTTGATATAAATATAGATATATAGATATGGCATGGAATGGGCCAGCAGCAGATGAATGAAGTGTGTTTGTATAAACTAATTCACACAATGAAAGAAAAATAGAAAGAAACAGAGAACAGAAACAATCCCTAGATGTTTCAGGTCCAGGCTATTTGGCCAGCCGCATCTCCTTGTGTGAATCTGCCCGAGCCCTGAGATCTCTAGAAGGGGTCCTTCTTTGGTCCCACCTCCATCTCAAGCTCAGTTGGTGAGAACAAGACAGTGGGCCTTCCTTCTCAGTGGCTGCCCCTTGACTATGGAACTCCCATCTTCCCAGGTAAGCCAGAATGGCCCCCTCCCCTCCCTGCTGTCCTTCTGGAAAAGTACATTATGGAGGCTTCACTTACCTGGTTACACTTTTGTAACTACGTAGATGATGCAGATTATGGGTTGATATTTCCAATTGTCCAAACTATCTGTCAGATCTATCATACATGAGAAAGAAAAGTTGGACATAAGCTGTGCTTTGCTCCTTACATGCACCCTGTTATCAACAGCAATTTTATCTTTGGAGTCAGTAGTTTCTATCCACTCTACAGAGTCAATTTATTTCTGAATCTGCCTTAATTCAATAACAAAGTTATCTATCTATTCTTCGTTTCTTATCAGACTTGAACTCCAAAACTGGAACTTCTCAAATACTCTTTTCTTCACTCTTGGGTGTACTATATGCTTGGGTTTCTCTTTACATGTTTGGATTCAGTTTCCCTTTTCTTCAGTGCAAAACTTGTATTTAATTCCTCTCCACTTTTTTTTCCAGAGGCACATTTGACAGTTTTTCAACTGAACATTTTTCCATACTACACATTTTGGTTGGCTATCTGTTAATGACAAATGCAGACATATGTTGCTATGTTTTGTATATTTTAATTGTAATGTTTTTATGGTTGGGAGCTGCTTTGGGTCTTGATCCACAAAGAAAAGCAAGGCACAAATAGCAATAGCAGCAGCAGCAACACACCCAGTGGATGGCAGCATAAGCCGAATTTCATCTGTAGTATTGTTTTCATGAGGGACTGTTGCACATGCAACAATGCATTAAAATACCCAGTATAGTATGTGAATACACAGCACTTCTAAGTATTGCATTTGTACATTACACATTGCTACATTACAATGGATTGTCAGTGTTGTGCATTGATTTGTGTACATTGTGCTACAGGGTATTCATAATGGAGTTTGTGTAAACTCTGCCCATTCTGGAGTGATGTAGAATCACATCTTTTTTGTCCAAATGCATCACACGTACCTTGTGATTTCACCTCATCCTTTGAACTGTGTGTGATGCTATTAAAATTGTATTGTTGGTCTTGCTGGCAATTTAGTAAGATGAGTTCTTGTCCAGATCTAAAGGACAGAACTCTAGGACACATTTGTTGTGAAAGGGAGCTTGCTGATCCTGTGGGAAGTGACAAATGTTGGTGATATTAGGGCTTTGGATGATTTTTGTTCTAGATGTTGGTTGGTGTTGGCAATGAATGAGTAATATGACACCATGGTTAATGGAAACTGCCCAAGGAATTGTTGATATGGCATTCTTATGGAGAGCCCATTCCAAGGGATAAGGAATGTTTTCATAAAAAGTTATTTTAGTAATAAAAAAATGGGAAATGCTAACAAGTGGAAAGAAACATTAGTGGTGGAAAATCCTAATAAATTGATTACAGAAGGAATGTGAATCTTTTCAAGACTTACTCATCACAAACCCCTGGGGAATAGTGTAGAAAATGGCATTTTCTGCACAGAAAATTAGATTACTGTTAAAAAATACCCCATATTATTTTATTTGCAAGACAACAAGCATGTGGAAGTCTTAAAGATGTGGGTAGAATGATATTACTTATATGCTCATAGCATCATGGCATTTGTAGTCTTTGAAGATGTAGATGAAAGTGTTAAAGTATTGCAAGGATAGCAGCACTACAATGAAAATCTTTTGGCCTAGATGTCATTTAAAAAATATTACGAAGTAAGACTGCTACTTCTTGTGGGTTTTTAAAATTTCAAAACTTCACTAATCTGCTTTAACAGAACTCCAAGTTTTGAGTGGGCAGCAGCTATAATTCAGATCATGAGACATTCTGCATCATCTCTCTGTGTATGTGTATATATATAAAAGAAATAGATGTCTAACCTCTAATAAAAAATGTGTTCTCACTCATCTCTCCTCCAGAGTTGATTTCCTCATCTAAATTTTGCAGAAATGCAGCATTCATACCTTTCTAAATCCTGGATCAACATCTTGAGAGTCACCCGGGCTGGGTTTAATTTAAGCCTTTTTTTAACCATGGGAAATCTGCCATTGCAGACGTCAAAGCACCATGGGCTTTATATAGTAGGTCATAACCAACAACTTCAATTCCACTTGGCTCGGCAGTTTATCACTGGGCTATAACTGTAGTACGTACAGGCATATAGGTAGATGTATATACATTCATTGAATAAATTGCCACTCTGCATAATTTTCCAGGCAGGGTTGAAATGCAAGCACAATTCAGCAACTGCTTAGCGGAGCGCATCAGCATGTTGAGAAAGAAAAAAAGTATAATTCAGCATCTAACTGAAATGTAAGTGCCTGGCTCTGTACCAGAACATATATAAGTATATATATCTAATATTAGACATAACTCAGTTTGCATAGCTTTCATTATGTCTATGGGGAGGAAAAGGCCAGAGAACGTGTGATGTATTTCTATGTCTTGGAAGCCTGGCATTCTATGGAAGTAACTCCTAAGTGTACTTGTGTCAGTCCCACTGTGTAAATGGATTTTACCGGTTCAGTAAAAATTGCTGTTTCAAATATATTGGACACTATTGTCCTTATTAAGGAAGAAATTGCCTTTGCTGGTGCTATTTGCTATCAAGTTTGTTTTGACTTATGGTGACCTTATGAATGAGAAACCACTAAGTCACCCCATAATCAACAGTTCTGCTCAGGTTTTTCAAACTCAGGGTTGCTATGGCTTCATTGATTTAGTGACTTTGTGTTGTTGAAGGTTTTGTCTGTAATATGATCTTTCTCTTTTCCTTTTTCCCAGTGAGGCATGTCATCTTATAATGCGTCCAAAGTATGATAGCCCCATTTTAGTCATTTCGGCATTTAAGGAAAGTTCAGCCTTGAACTTTTCTTCAAGGATCCATTTGTGGGTCTATTTGGCAGCCCATGATATTTGTAGATCTTTTATGCAGAATCAAATTTCAAACAATTTTACTCTTTTCCTGAAATGGAAGAAACTATCAACTTCAGCAGAATTATGGCAATGTAATAGTGCCAATGCTTCGATGTGTCGTATGATATTTGTGTGCCCAGCACTTATCTCTTTTCACTTGGATGTAATTAATTGGGTTGCCATAACTTAACAGGTGAGCTGAATAGACACACACTAACACATATAAAGTTTGTATTAGAAAATTCTTTGATATTTTATCTTTTGAATTATATCTCCAAGATATTGAATTGAACTTTCTTTATTTAGAAATACTGCAACAGTAAAAAAAATCCTACTCCCGTTAGATAACGTTATATCTATACTTCTACCTTTAAAACATTCTTTGTCTAATGAATGAATGCAGTAGTTGAAATTTACCCCCATGATTGCAGTGAAAAGTAGGCTCCAGTTCTTCAAATTGGTCAAAGATTTCTCTTTTATGAGCATAGTCAGTTTGTCCATCTCAGATAGTTCACAAATCTTCATCAGCCCCCCCTTTTTACATTGTGATGCCTGATTCTTTCCATCTCTGCACATAGACATATCTCGTTGCAGCTATCATATATTGTTGTAATCTTCCATGTTTTCTTTTTAGTTGACTGCCCAATTGATTGTTACCCATTGCTTCAATTCAATATCTTGTTTGTATCAAGATGCTGAATTGAATGAGTAACATGGTTGAATCTTTTGTGCATTTACTGTTGACACTAAATGGAATACTGGGTCCAATTCTGGGCACCGCAATTGAAGGGAGATGTTGACAGGCTGGAATGTGTCCAGAGGAGGGCAATTAAATTGATCAAGGGTCTGGAGAACAAGCCTTATGAGGAGCGGCTTAAAGAACTGAGCATGTTTAGCCTGCAGAAGAGAAGGCTGAGAGGAGACATGATAGCCATGTACAAATACGTGAAGGGAAGTCACAGGGAGGAGGGAGCAAGCTTGTTTTCTACTGCCCTGCAGACTAGGACACAATGGAGCAATAGCTTCAAACTACAGGAAAGGAGATTCCACCTGAACATTAGGAAGAACTTTTTAACTGTGAGAGCTGTTCAGCAGTGGAAATCTCTGCCCCAGTTTGTGATGGAGGGTCCTTCTTTGGAGGATTTTAAACAGAGGCTGGATGGCCACCTAGAATCATAGAATCATAGAATCATAGAATAGTAGAGTTGGAAGAGGCCTCATGGGCCATCCAGTCAACCCCCTGCCAAGAAGCAAGACATCACATTCAAAGCACCCCTGAAAGATGGCCATCCAGCCATATCGGCCCTGTCGGGGATGCTTTAAATGTGATTTTCCTGCTTCTTGGCAGTGGGTTGGACTGGATGGCCCACAAGGTCTTTTCCAACTCTATGATTCGATGAATTTCCATGAGGGAAAGAAAACCACAAAATCTTTCAAAACAATGCAAAATGGAACAAGAAGAAAATGCAGGTTGGATATGAGTTACCTAAGAAAAAAGAGAGAGATTTTCATATCCTTGTCTGCAGTGTAAGTGCAGTTACTGATGTATGAATATACACTGTTGATCAAAGTAAATGATTAATTCACTAAGCATGGTTTAATTTGTCATCAACCTTAATCTACATACAAAGGAAAACCTGTGGTTGTTTGCTCATAGGACTCAGAGAACTGCAGGTATATACACACGCATTTAATAAAGAAAATGAAAGGAAAGGAAGAATGTAACATAAAGGTCATGAAATTTGATCATCTCCATACTTAAGGTTCCTCTAAGCACTCGGCAAATAACAAGACTGCTTTTAATCCTCCACTTGCACTTTAGTCTCATTTAATATAAAACCTATGAAACCTATGAAAGATTATTCCTGAAGTCATTATCTTTAACTGTTGAGAGCATAGATCATGCCTAAGTGACTGCGGTTCTGTGTGAACTCTCAGTAGGATAACTGCTGAAGGTCTGATGTATGTCTTTCCATCTCCATCGCAGTCAAATGACATACAGAAGAAAAAGTGAAAGGAGCAGCTCATTTTTAAAAATGAATCTCAGAATTATCAGCCCTTGGGCTGGCATGGAAACAATGAATAATGGGGATCCTGTGGAACCCTAGATGTTTTTGAAATTAGGAAAAGGAGGAATCCCAGAGGAGGGCAGCTGTGGAGCAATTAGACACTTTGGACCTCCCTCTCTACCATCACATCTTCTTCTCCACAGGTGGACATGGATCTCTGTGGCTTCTAATTAATTTGTAAATTATCTCAGTTTCAAAAGAAAGCATCCCTTTTCTAAACATTCCCCCCTGCCCCCTAAAGAAACTGTAATGCCCATTAGGCTGTTGTGTTGTTGCAAACATGCAAGTGATCATAATTACAATTATGTTTAAATGCAACTTACAAGTTCATACATCAGCACCAAGAGATACCAAGGGCTTTTCTAACAGTCTTTCTCATCTCTTCAATCTCTTTCCATGTGGAGATGGAACAAATGTTTGCAACTATTTATTTCCCAACAGAATCACGTATTTTAAATGCTTAGGAGCACTTTGCTGAGAACTATGGAATAGTTATTTTTTTCCTTCAAAATTTGCAAAGTCCTTTTGAGAATTATTCTGAGTTTGCTCTGTTTATCCTATACACACTCCATCCACATATTTGTGCTTTTGTAGCTGTACTTTGTTTTAAAATTAGTAGTGAGGAAGTGATTTATGCATGCGATGTAAAAACAAACACACATACATCAAAAACAGCCTCACACTTTTTTTTTCCTGCATGGAGATAACATGTCAAGAAAAATGTCAATCATGGTTATATGTTATCTCATTTGGGGGGGTTTGATTTTAAAAAAGAGAAGTGGCATAAACAATTGTGACCAAACTTCTGCATCAGCTACTTAAGAACTCCTGTCTCAATCTCCATCAATAATAATAATAATAATAATAATAATAATAATAATAATAATAATAATAATAATAATAATCTGTCAACTGCAAAAGGACACCTTACTGGGATCTGGGTGCATTGTCCAAAAATACATCACACAGCCCTAAACGCTTGGGAAGTGTTCAATTTGTGATTTTCTGATACGAAATCCAGCATATAGAATCATAGAATCATAGAATCATAGAATAGTAGAGTTGGAAGAGACCTCATGGGCCATCCAGTCCAACCCCCTGCTAAGAAGCAGGAAATCGCATTCAAAGCACCCCCGACAGATGGCCATCCAGCCTCTATTTAAAAGCCTCCAAGGAAGGAGCCTCCACCACAGTCTGGAGGAGAGAGTTCCACTGTCGAACAGCCCTCACAGTGAGGAAGTTCTTCCTGATGTTCAGGTGGAATCTCCTTTCCTGTAGTTTGAAGCCATTGTTCCGTGTCCTAGTCTGCAGGGCAGCAGAAAACAAGCTTGCTCCCTCCTCCCTATGACTTCCCTTCACGTATTTGTACATGGCTATCATGTCTCCTCTCAGCCTTCTCTTCTGCAGGCTAAACATGCCCAGCTCTTTAAGCCGCTCCTCATAGGGCTTGTTCTCCAGACCCTTAATCATTTTAGTCGCCCTCCCCTGGACGCTTTCCAGCTTGTCAACATCTCCCTTCAACTGTGGTGCCCAGAATTGGACACACTATTCCAGGTGTGGTCTGACCAAGGCAGAATAGAGGGGGAGCATAACTTCCCTGGATCTAGACGCTATTCCCCTATTGATGCAGGCCAGAATCCCGTTGGCTTTTTTAGCTGCTGCATCACATTGTTGGCTCATGTTTAACTTGTTGTCCACGAGGACTCCAAGGTCTTTTTCACATGTACTGCTGTCAAGCCAGGCATCCCCCATTCTGTATCTTTGATTTCCATTTTTTCTGCCGAAATGAAGTATCTTGCATTTGTCCCTGTTGAACTTCATTTTGTTAGTTTTGGCCCATCTCTCTAGTCTGTCAAGATCGTTTTGAATTCTGCTCCTGTCTTCTGGAGTGTTAGCTATCCCTCCCAGTTTTGTGTCGTCTGCAAACTTGATGATCGTGCCTTCTAACCCTTCGTCTAAGTCGTTAATAAAGATGTTGAACAGAACCGGGCCCAGGACGGAGCCCTGCGGCACTCCACTTGTCACTTCTTTCCATGATGAAGACGACGCATTGGTGAGCACCCTTTGGGTTCGTTCGCTTAGCCAATTACAGATCCACCTAACCGTAGTTTTGTCTAGCCCAGATTTTACTAGTTTATTTGCCAGAAGGTTGTGGGGGACTTTGTCGAAAGCCTTACTGAAATCCAGGCCTTACTGAAATATATATCTCATACTATGTCTTTGTGTCAATAATAATAATAATAAAAATAATAATAATAAAAATAATAATAATAACCAGCAACCAGCTGCAGCCAGCTGCAATGAATCACTCTGACCAGGAGGTCATGAGTTCGAGGCCAGCTCAGAGCCCCGTGTTTATCTTGTCTTTGTTCTATGTTAAGGCATTGAATGTTTGCCTTAACATTACATTGTGTAATGTGATCCACCCTGAGTACCCTTCGGGGTGAGAAGGGCGGAATATAAATACTGTAAATAAATAAATAAATAAATAAATTATACACCACCAGCATCCCCCAGAAAGACTCAAAAAGGCTTACAAAGCACTCAAAGGTGCAACATCCAAAATACAAAAATTGCAGAAACAATAACATAAAACAATAACAGCCAACATAAATATCTCACTTCATAAAACCCCTTGGTTAAAATAAATAAAGTACAGCAATAACTGCAGATATAAAACAACAATAGTGAATCAGGTAATGTAAAGTGCTTGGTGACATCTATGGGTCTTCATATATTTATTAAAGGCATCTAAATATCCTAACAAATGTCATTCATCTCTGGGTAGAATGGAATCTTCTTTGCATTCTGCCAAGAGGAGTTACAATTGTGATAAAACTTATGAATGAGTAGATCCAGGTAACTGTTCCATTATCATTGCTACGTGGTCACAATTGGGACAGCATATTAAGAGTTTCAGTATACTGAAATGATTTGCTTGTTGGACCAGGAATCCAGGAGCCAAGGTTAGAGTCCTTGCTTAGTCCATGGAATACTTTTAGCCTGCTTTAGGTAAGTTTTGGAGTCTCAGAACAAGGGCAATGGGAAACCATTTCAGAAGAAATCTTGCTAGGGTTGACTTGAAGCCACACAACAATAGTTAGAACAATGTGGAGAGTATATGTTCTTTTAAGGCCCTCCGCAAAACAACTTCGAGGAATTTTATGCCATCTGTGTGCAGAGAGGCCACATGTGCAAAGTACAAGCGGGAGCCTCCTCCTTTCCACCCCACTGTAGATCAGGATTTAGCGGCTGCGTATTTTCCCGAACAAGCTGTCAGCCCTTTCCTATCAGCAGTGATTAAACATAAGCAGGAGTTGTGATTCATCAAGAGGCAGATAGAATCATCACAGATGTAAAGCATTCTGTGTTCCAAGGTCAGATCTCGTAGGAAGCGAGGACAACTTTATGCACCTATCTATGCAGCTGTCGGGACTTATTTATGGTAATTCATTTGCTGTTGCATTATTATGGAGGAAGAATAAAATATTCCAGTCATTGTGAAATTAGTTTTTTCTTTTTAAAAAATTACAAAGATAACTCTGTTCGTGTCCCTACAGTTGTATGTACACCCTTATGCCTACACACTCACATGCAATTTGACTTTCTGTGGACATTAGAACTGAAATTAAGTCATTAAGATCATATGAATTTAAATAAACTATAGTAATACTTAGTATTTCTTAGGTGAGATTTAGATCCATAGGGAGACCTGGGGAAAGTAATTTTTTGGATGATAACTCTCACAATCCCACACCACAAGTCATTATAGGAGTAATAGTCTCAAAACGTAAATTTTCCAAACCATGTCTATAACAAAGTGCGCATGCTGAAGGTCCAAATTCAAATTCAATACCCAGCATTTCTAGATTATGGGTGTAAATCTTGATCTTATAGGAAAGAATGAACCATGTTACATGTTTTCCTCTACTGTTAGAAAGTCATTGGAAACCATTTTTGAAAAAAATATCCTCACATTAAGACTTATTTTATGCAAAACAAGCAAACAAACAAACCTTGTGTTATTGAAGTAAGGGCACTTTATCAATAAGTATGAAAATAACCATCTCTTTTATTCTGTGCCTTCAAGTTGCTTCTTGACTTATGGAGACCCATGAATTTCATAGAGTTTTCTTAGACAAGAAATCCTTGCTTTGGCAGCTTCTTGATCCTGCTATCTGATGACACTATCGGCAATGGGACAAATGGGTGGGAAAACTTAACCAAACTTAACCAAATTCTTTATCCCAGGCAAACAGACTTCTTTCCAGCAACACTTTTGTACTGAAAGGATTGTATGCACATTCCTAAAAAAAAAAAAAAAAAAAAAAACCCACAACAACAACAAATAGATGTGCCATGGTTCTTATTAAATTCCATCTACAAATCTGGTATTCTTTGGACTTTAATGTTGTCAGGAGACTCTTGAAGAATTGTTGATATTCCATACAGATGTAAACAAACAACACAGCTAACTGTTGTGGTTGTTGGCACTGCTTTACTACTCAAAGGCATGGTATGTGTAAACCATACACTAAAACATGCCTGACATTGCAACTTTCTCAAAGCAACTGAAGAGTCAAAACTGCATTATTAAAATCCCTCTTACAAAGGGAAGTGAAAGAAGCTGCTGAAACAAAGCAATATTAGACCGTATGTCGGGCGATTCCGCTTTACTGCCTTTCTCTCTGTATTTCTTCTCATTTCACCCAAAAACGTTCCCCTGAAAGAATTATTCTTATTAATGTTCTCTTCATTTTCTGCAGGGGGCATAAAAATAACTGATGAGTGGGAGAACATAAACCGTATGGTTAGTGAGGCAGAGGTGGTAATTAGAACATGCTGTACCATGCAGTAAACAAAGCTATTATGAACGATAGAGTTCTTTATAGAGTATTTAAAAAGGGAGGGAAATAATAAACTTTACCCTGACTGGCTTAAAAGCACAATCTGCAATTCCCATGGGAAATAAGAATACAACGAATCTCAAGCAACAGGGCCGCATTGGGGAAAGTATTGCCTTGGGATGAGCTGGTTTGGATGAGTAACTCCCACACCAAAACCTCCCACTCTGTTCAGACATAGAACACAGCTCTTTCTATATCTACAGTATATCTATATCTACCCATCTAATATTGAACTCTTATTGGAACTAAGACCTTAACTTGTGGGTGGGATGCTAACCCTTTCATCCAACACAGATGTTTGCATCTATTCTCTCCCATATGACTTTACAATAGCATCTCACTTTCTGATTTGGATGCTAGTGCATGTGGAAAAAGCAATGGAGAATGCCTTTGATTGTCTTTATTTGCCATCAGAGTCAACCTTCAATTATGTTGACTCTCAGAATGAAAGACCCCCAAGACTCAGTTTTATTCAGGTCTTGCAACATCAGGCTAACTGTGGCTTTCTTGATTGATTAATTGATTCAATCATTTTGTAATGTGGTCTTCTTCTTTTTCTTGGATGGCTTTTTGTCTTATCGAACAATGTTGGGAAATTCTGCTCCCTGCATGGCTTTACCTTCTCTTTATATCAGCAACAGGGTGAAGCAGCAACTAAAAAAAACCCAATGTGATTCGAAGTTTCATCTACAGAAGTACGGTGTCTAGATCAAAGGAAGCCATAGTCCCCCTCTATTCTGCTTGGGTCAGACTCATCTGGAATAACACTGTGTCCAGTTCTGGGAACCACAATTCAAGAAAGATATTGATAAGCTGGAACATGTTTTGAGGAGGATGGCCAAAACAATCAAAGGTCTGGAAGTCAAGCTGGAGGGGAAAAGGCAACCAAAATAGTTAAATGGCTGGAAACCATGAATTCCTGTGAGGACTAATTTGGTGAGCTGGGTATGTTTAGTCTGGAGAAGAGAAGGTGATAAGAGGAAATTATAACCATGTTTAATAGAAATAATATCATATTGAGGAGATGACAAGCTTGTTTCCTGGTGCTTTAGAGTCTAGGAGCTCTTCTGTACTGACCATAAACCTGACCCAATCTAACATCTGAGATGACCTGCTAGGATCACTTTGTTTCCCAGGAGGGATTCCTGAACTGCCTTAGCTGCAGCAGGAAATCCCCACTGCCTAGATGTGCCAAAACCTTTTTATATATATACTGGGCAGGAGTCCTCATTGCCACCCCCTTCCCTTCATGTCACATCTGACTACAGACATGCCTTGGAGATCCCTGGGGATCCAGCAACTTTCTGGTTGGTTTTGTAACTCAAAAGGAGGTTGGAAGAGAAGACATTCACATTGCACAGTGGATTCCAGTGGCAATACTATGACATTGCTTCACTTAAGTTTGCTTGAAACTCAGAAGTATCCTAGGGTAGTATGAACAGTGGGATTTGGTCTGATTTGGCCTAGTCTCCTTTCCAGATAAACATCACCCTGCTTATGAGCACAGAGGAAGCGTATGGATATGCCCATGTTCCCATTGCCATTGCTTCTTGCTAGCTATGGAGCTCCATCTGAGCACCTGGCTGCCACAGTCGCTTCTGCACCTATCAGAACAAGTGCTGGCACAACCGGCAAGAGGGGCTCCTCATTCTTACTGGTCATATTGGCACCCAGTTCTGACCTCAGAAGTGACTATGACAGTGGGTGCTCAGATGGAACTTCATAGCAGCTAGGAATAATGAATATTGCTGTGCAATGGAGGAGATGACAGAACAGCAGAGCTGATGTGGTCCCCGGCGTTGTAGACCAAAGACCCAAAATTCAGCAAACATGTAATGTTTCTGCCTAATATGCCTGGTAGAACCCTGTTTACTTTCAACTAGACAATAACTATTCAATGGTGAGTCACCACATAGGTAAATCCCCTTTATTCAATGGGTCTCCTCGAATTAATCCTAACAATGGGATTAAGTCCAATGAATGCTTCTTCTCCCTCACAAATATTAACATCATAGAAGGTCAGGAGGGAGAACGATGGTGATGAACGAGAGAGCAAATTTGTTGCTAACAAAGCATCTGTGAGCAACTGTTTGATTGCAATGACAGACATCAATCAGAATAACAACTTCAAATATGAGAGTTTTCAATTAGTAAGAGAACATAAATAAATGTGTCTGGGAAAAAGGAAGCAGAAGGGATTCGGGAAGGAGACGGTACAAACATAACAAAAGAGTATGAGGCAGGATGAAGAAAAATGGCCGGAGAAACAAAGAAGCGAGTATTGAGGCAGAGTTGAAAACAGTTCCATTGGGAGATAGACAGATAAACAGAAGTAATATACATATTCCCCCCCCCTCTTTATTTACTCACTCACAGTTACTGTTACAAAAGGTTTGCTGGAATGTCTTGCAAAATTTTGTTCTGGGAAATTGAGTGAAATCCTTGTGTATAAACTCTTATTTAATGCAGGCTTTCTACATGCAAGTACAACCTTGAATTCATGAATCCTACTAAGGGCTACATAGGGAATGTCACCCTCTTGTAGAGCATGGTTGTGAACGTTTATCTGGTTTTTTTCCCTTTCAATCTTTGCTTTATATTGGGATGGTGAGATTATGTGTATTTTTTTCAAGCTTAGTTTGAGAATTTTCCTTAAAATTGATGCTTAATAATTTGTTTTTGTTTTTTTAAAATTTAAGAAGGCTTCCTAAAGATTACTTAATTTATTTTAACACTAGCTTGGGGACCCGGCGATGCCCGGGTCATTCGAGAATGGTATTATTTGTCTTTTAATGTTATGTATTCTGTTTGGAGTGGGTGAACTACAATTCCCCGAATTGTGTGGTGCAGTACTCTGTGGATGGGGGTGAACTACTGCAATTTGCAGATTCCTGGGGAAATTGTCCCAAAATATCTATCAGTATCCACAGCAGGCAATATTCAGTCTGTGTGCCAAGTTTGGTCTAGATTCGGCATTGGCTGGGTTCAGTGGTCTTTGGATGGAGGTGAACTACAACTCCCAAAATCAAGGCCCCTTCCCACGAATACATGCAGTATGTTCAGTAGGTCATGAGGCTTCTCTGTGTGAAGTGTGGTAGTAGTGCATTGTCGGTGGGGGTCAGTGTTTATCTGCCTGCAGGTGAACTAGAACTCCCTTTCCCCCAAACTTGTTCAATATGTTGTATTGGTTATGGGGGCTCTGTGTGCCAAGTGTGATGCTCATTCATTGCAGGTGAACTATAAATCCCAGTACCTACTACTCTTCAATTTCCAGTCCAGTTCCCCTCCAAACCCACCAGTAGTCAAATCTGTAGGTGAACTACAACTCCTCTATATTCCCCAGTAGGAGTGACAGGGCTCTGACGTGATGCAGGGTGAACTACAACTTCCAGCACGTGGAGTCAATCCCCAAACTCCTCCAGTAAGTTTAGTTGCAGCTCAGTTCTGCTGTGTTTGTTATGCAGAGAGATTTGAAAGGGAAGGGCAGTGGGTGGGGCCATGCAAATTCCACAGCAATGGAGAACCCTGGGATGCCTGCCTGTGGTGGAAGAAAAAGCAAAATCTAGGATGAAATGGCCCCCAAACGAAAGCATTCCTTGGGTGGTGGGCTGTAGTGTTTGGGAAGGACATTGGCAGGGGCTGGGCTGCATGTTCATGGCGCTCGCTGTAACCGAAATGTCAGTGGAAAAGAGTGACTTGCTAGATTTTTAACCGTTGGACCTATAGCCTGTTTGTGGAGGCCGGAGGCTGTCTGTGTGAGCAGACATCCGTGCCACATACACACATACGGGTTTTTGCTTTTATTATGGATTTAGATTTTCAAAAATATATAATAGTTTTATGTGTTGTGCATTGCCTATGGAAATCTTGTGGACTGCAACATGATATAAACACACACACACACACACATACAGACACAGACACCGATAGTACATCTACACGGTGGAATGAATGTTTGACCCCACTTTAGCTGCAGTATTTGGCAGACATGGTTTGACTCCACTTTAACTGGTGTCAAATTCCAACTCATGCAAGTTGTAGTTTTAGAAGCTTATTGGCCTTCTCTGCCAAGGAGTGCTGGTGTCTCACCAAACTACAAATCCCAGGATAATTAACAACAATCAGTATCTGTCTTATCATTTATCCTATGAAGCAGAATAATGATAACAATCAAATCAAATCCAGTTTGTCAATATCCTTCTTAAACTATAATGGCCAGGAATGGAAACATACCAACCAAAGCAAAATAACACTTCCCTTGATCTGGACACTGTTGATGCACTATAGAAATGAATTATTTCAAATATTTATTTATTTATTTATACTACTACTTTGCAATCATAATTAATATGAAACTGAGGTTATATTCCCTGCCAATGAATACTTCTTTCTGATATCTAAAAACTAACCTGAACAATTCATGAGTGCTACAACTGGCAGTTGTGATTTGTTCATTTGTAAATCTGAGTCCAGCCGGGATAAAACTCATCAACCTAGAAAGCTGGCTCTGTCTTGCTTGACATTCTCCCTTTCAGTGAAATTTAAAGCCATCCTTGCAAAATCATGTAAAACATTTACATTGCCACCATAAATATATATCATGCTTCTGTGGCTCTAGTCAACAAAGTCATTAAAGGCACCAAGGTTTCACCTCCTGTCGGGTGATCTTGTCTTAAATCAACTGGTCAACTATGTACAACTAGGAATCATTTTTTGTAAACATTTTCTATCAGAACAAAACTGGGAATGAATGGCTAATTCTGAACCTCAGTTAACTTGTTAGTCATCACCTATTAAAATCCATTGATTTCAGTGGGCCTACTCTTCTTGTCATGTAAAGTTCTCATCTTTTAGGCAGTAGAATTAATCCTTAAAGGACACTAACTGCTGTGTATTTGTGTCTCCACTCCTGCTTATATGACCCTAACACAGAATCGGAGAAGTGGAAAGGATCATCTAGGATCATCTATTTCAACCCCTTGGCATGCAAACACTCCTGTGTATTGTCCATTCAACCTCTGTTTAAAGACTTCGAAAGAAGGAGAGTTTACCATTTTGAGGTCATCTATTCAATTTATGAACAGCTCTTGAAGGCAAGAAGTTCTTCCTAATGTTCAGGAAGAAGCTTCTTCCTTGGGCCCTTCCACTCAACCATATAACCCAAAATATAAAGGCAGAAAATCCCACAATGTCTGCTTTGAACTGGATTAACTGAGTCCACACTGCCATATATTCCATTTCAAAGCAGATAATGTGGGATTTTATTCAGCTGGGTGGAAAGGTCCCTTGTGTTTTGAATTCACTGGTTCATGTCTAGATTTCCATCAAGCTTAAATTCTTCTAAACAGAGAAAGTCTATCACTCTCCAAGGCAATCTATTCCAACAAGATGCACTGCCTAATATTTAGGTGGAAACACTTTATTTTTTACAATTTGAATCCATTGGTTTTAATAGCAGAATATTTATTTATTTATTTATTTATTTATTTACAGTATTTATATTCCGCCCTTCTAACCCTGAAGGGGACTCAGGGTGGATCACATTGTATATACATATAAGGCAAACATTCAATGCCATATACACATAGAACAAAAACAGAGACAGACACAGAGACAATGTAACCTTCTCCTGAGGGTATGCTTGATTCCAGCCACAGGGGGAGCAGCTGCTTCATCATCCACTGTGATGGCACTTCCTCATTCCATTGGTGGCTGGATGATTTTTATGGAGTTGTAAATTAGTTATATTAGCCTCCTCACTTTATAAGTTATTATAAGTTATTAATTTCCTACTTGATAGATGCAACTATATTTCGGGTTGCTAGGTCAGCAATGAGCAGGGGCTATATATTTTTTTAATTGTCGGCCACCATGGGCTGGCCTCGAACTCATGACCTCTTGGTCAGAGTGATTTATTGCAGCTGGCTTCTCACAAGCCTGCGCCACAGCCTGGCCATCATCCACATGGTATCTTTTTAGATATTTAAAGATATATTCATGTCACATCTTAGTCATTTCTTCTCCAATTTAAATCCATCTCCCCAAGTGATTAATTATTAAGCATGATTTTTAGAACTTTAATAATCTTAGTTTCAACTTATTGATATCCCTCTTGAGCTATGCTGCCTTGATCTGAACATAGGATTCTCAGTGAGGTCCAACTAAACTAGAATAAAGTATTACAACTAACTACCATCAGTCTGGACACTATATTCCTGTTGACTCATTTTAGTATTGCATTGACTTTTTTGGCTGCTGCATCACACCATTGATTCTCAAATACATAAGTTTCAATGTTCATTAGATTGGCTGATGAAGATCCAATTCCTGAGGGAGAAAGGCTGGCTGAAGGATTTCTTAAAGTGGCATCAGTCTATCACTTAAGCTAAGGGTATATCTTTTTATAAAGGGAGTACCAAGACAGAACACATTCATGGCCAAGGGTTGGATGTGATGATCCGTGAATTCTTATCAATGCTGCTGTAATTCTGAAATTTCAGCTTCATCTACTAAAGAAACAGCTTCCTATTATCTTGGCAAAGAAGTTAAAAATCAGAGGCAAGCGGAGACAAGGGAGTAGCTGTATGCTTGGTATCATACAGCAGGGATCACCATATGTCCTCTATGTGAATCTAAGGGTAAAAAAAAATGGTCGATAGCTTTGACTAATGCTGGCCCAATGTTATTTGCACTTGCGAATTTTACCTTCCATCCAGTGGGGCAGTTGCCCTGTTTTATGCT
Organism: Anolis carolinensis; assembly: GCF_035594765.1. NCBI lineage: Eukaryota > Metazoa > Chordata > Lepidosauria > Squamata > Anolidae > Anolis > Anolis carolinensis. The sequence goes on from NC_085842.1 coordinate 317,424,602, forward strand.
AATTGTCTGTCAAAGTGTCTCACAGCTCCAGAATTTGGTTTCCCCTCGAGCAGCTCTCAAGTTTATTAGTCTGACCTTATCAAGCTTCTTTTAAGGCAGCTCTTAACGTCAGTCCAAAGTTACAACCGCCCTTCAGCCGGATTCCCACAATTACATCTCTTCTGAATTCCTCAGCATGAACCCCATAGCTTCGGCCTGTCTTTCTCTTTCTTCCCCCTTCTCTCTCTCTCTCTCTCTGTCTCTAAATCCTCTCTCTGTCTGTGGTGACAGGACAGGGAGGGAGGCGAGAGGCTGGTGGAATGTCAACACGTCACTTTGGCATGCTTTGCCGACGGCATCTCTTGGTTGTGTTCGTTTGACAGTGACCCAGACGGCAGGTGCGTGAGCAGCTTTTCTCTTCCAAAGTAAGAGAATGTACCGGTCTCTGGGGGGAAACCCATTTCCAGCATATAAACATTTATCCTCACCTCCCTTTGTTTAAAATCATCTCTTTTAAAAAAAAAGAAATCAACAAGTTGGCTTCTGTGGTCTAAAAGCATCAGTTAGAGTAAACTTTGGAGCAAGTGTTCAGGGTGACTCTTGAGATCTGAAGGCAAAGCTGTGAACAAAGAGATGGGCAGAAAACTAAGAGTACATTCGCTGTCCATAGTTATAGTTATTTTAACTGCAATGGCTCCATCCATAGAGATCCATCCTTATATTTCTAGTTACATTTGCTAGACTGTGGTATTATTGCAGTTCATGGGACAGCATTAGAATTATAGAATTGTAGAGTTGGGAGGGACTGCAAGGAACCTGCAATGCAATTACCTTCTATAGAGGAATCCATAACTAAAGTATTCCTACAATAAGTAACTGACTTAAAACATCTAAAGGACAGTATATATGTCCTTTTGTATATATGTATATACAGTAGAGTCTCACTTATCCAAGCCTCTCTTATCCAAGCCTCTGGATAATCCAAGCCATTTTTGTAGTCAATGTTTTCAATATACAGTAGAGTCTCACTTAACCAACACTCACTTATCCAACGTTCTGGATTATCCAACGCATTTTTGTAGTCAATGTTTTCAATACATCATGATATTTTGGTGCTAAATTCGTAAATACAGTAATTAATACATAGCATTACTGCGTATTGAACTACTTTTTCTGTCAAATTTGTTGTTAAGCATGATGTTTTGGTGCTTAATTTGTAAAATCATAACCTAATTTGATGTGTAATAGGCTTTTCCTTAATCTCTCCTTATTATCCAACATATTCGCTTATCCAACGTTCTGCCAGCCCGTTTATGTTGGATAAGTGAGACTCTACTGTATCATGATATTTTGGTGCTAAATTCATAAATACAGTAATTACAACATAACATTACTGCATATTGAACTACTTTTTCTGTCAAATTTGTTGTATAACATGAAGTTTTGGTGCTTAATTTGTAAAATCATAACCTAATTTGATGTTTAATAGGCTTTTCCTTAATCCTTCCTTATTATCCAAGATATTCGCTTATCCAAGCTTCTGCCGGCCCGTTTAACTTGGATAAGTGAGACTCTACTATATGTCCTTTTGTTTATATGTTCTTTTGAGGCAATCTATGGCATCATTCAACAACTACTATATTCAGGACATTCTTTCTAATAATTAGGTGGAATTTCTTTTCTTGTTATTTTTAATCCATTGATATAGGTATTTTTAAAAAGGAATTACTTGTTTCTAGTCCATCTCTCTCTAAATATATGGAATTCATTGTTTCAGAACAGAACAAAAATGACTTCATATTTCACATGGCATCCCAATATTTACAGTCACCCATCATATCACCTTTAAATGATATGCTAGGACTTTATAGCAGAAAATTCTTAGTAGTTTAAGTGATATAATCATAGTATAATGTGCACCTTCAGTGTCGCCACAGAATGGGCAAGACAAACCAACGAACAAAAATCTGTTTCTGTGGATTTAAACTTTAGACTTATCCAGCTCAAAATGATAAGGAGAACTGGGTTGTACACAGTTTCTTGGATCTCAAAAGGCTGAGTGTAGACTACGTATAAGGTGTCTTATATCATCTGGGGAGGTCCTGCTCTCGGTCCCACCTGTGTCGCAAGCACAGCTGGTGGGTGCGAGAGACAGGGCAAGGAATGATGTTGATGATACTGAAACTAGCCAGGTGCAAATTGACTTGGAAAAGGAGGACAGTTCTCAGTCTGATAATGAGGCTCAACAAACTAACGAGCAGGCTGACCTTGATGAAACAGGTTCCTTAGATCGAGCTCACCGTTTGGAATTCAGGCTTTGGAGAAGAGTGAGAATTGCAAACAAGAGGGAGTTTAGAGGCCAGAGAAATGCTTTCATGCTTTGCAAAGGGTATTAAAGCAATGTGTTTGGAGACAAACCTTTGTCAAAGCAACTTTCATTCAACCAAGAAACAACCTCTCATTTTCCTGGATTATCTTGCAGCCTTTGTGTTCATGTTCTGAGGAAATTGTCATGCTCTAATGGGACTTTGTTTATTCCTTGTGATTTCTTGAATTATTCTCTTAGCTTTTATTTTGTAACAATATTTTGGAACTTTACTTTTACTTTTAAGGAACTTTTTTATCTTCTATTTTTCTAATAAACTAAAATGACTTCAACCTATGTGCAGTTTGGTGTATATAGCAAGGTGAAGCTAACCTGAGGTGTGACAACTAAGGTGCTATCATAATATAGCGATCCAACCAGTGTTTCCAATGAAGCAGAACCCACAATGCTCTAGCATTCTAGTCCTCCAATATAACAGAAGAAGGTTGTATTGACTTTGCAGGGACAGTTATGAAATGATAGAAAATAACAAAAAGAGAGAATTGATATGTATGTATGTGTTATTATTTACCACTGAATTGATTTAAACATATGGTAAGACTATGAATGAGAGACCTCCAAAGCCCATCAACAGCCCTACTTATGTAATATAAGTTTAAGGTTGTGGTTTTCTTTCCTGGGTCAATCCTTTTTCATGCAACCTTTATCTGCAGCCAGCAATATGCATTGTCTCCTTAATAATTAAGCATGGATACACATTCTTGGGTTTGTTATATTTATACAGAAACAAGGAAATGGAACAATTCTGCACATCCTATCAGCCAGCTAAGAAATTGACCCCCTTCAGATTTTTAAAAAAATATAAAATCTCCTTTATTAGTTGCTAAGTTATATTTGGTATTCAAGCAACCCAGCTCCTTTGGATGCATGATCTGTCTTGGTTAGTTTTCAATAGTGCCGGGAAAACACTATTCATTATTCTTTTACAAAAACAAGCAGACGAATGGCCATCCTTTGAATGCATTTTATGAAAACATTTTATGCAGTGATGTCTCTTATTAGTCATCTTCACCCAGCCAATGCACCCCACCTCCTTTTCTTTGCTTCTTTTCATCTTTCCTCATGATTCACTCTTTCCAGCCTAATAAGCAGAGCGGTTGTGTTTTGCTCAATATATTCCCTCATCTGTTAGGGGCTAGTTGGCCATTACATGCAAACTCAAACCACGGAGCCTTAACACTGTCTTGGGAGGGCTATTTAACCTTTTTCCCATCAGTTATTTCTCTGCTCCATATCAGACCCCAATGGTCCACTGTGCTGCTCTTATTTATTCCCCAATTCTTCTTGCGTAAAAATAATAATGATAGGTTAAGCATTCTTTATCCAGAATTCTGAAATACAAAATACAAAAATATCCACATGGGTGGCTGAGATAGTGACATCCTTGTTTTCTAATGCTTCGGTGTACACAAACTTATTGCATGTACAAAATTAGTCATGATATTTTATAAAATTGCCTTCAGATTATATAAGGTATATATGACACATCAGTGCATTTTGTCTTTAGATATCAGTCCCATCTCCAAGATAACACATTATATGCATTCATGCAAATAGAGATACTCAAAAATCCATGCAAAATACAAAATCCAGTAAACTGGTTTCAAGCTTTCTGGATCATACTCAACCGGTATTACAGAATACAGAAAGAATACATGTTGTTTTGAAGTTTCCTCAGCAGTGGAGTGAAGAAACTGCAGCTTTAGCCTAAACCAGTGATTCCCAACCTTTGGTCCTTCAAGTGTTGTGGACTTCAACTCCTAGAAATCCCAACCATCTTTGTAGCTGTAAGAAAGTGTGGGAGCTGAAGTCCAAAACACCTGGAGGAGAAAAGGTTGGGAACCACTGGCCTAAATTTTGACAGTGCTATCTAGCTGCTGGGCTTTGTTTTCATAATGAGTTTTGACCCCTGAACAGTACCTTAACTTTTGGATAGAACTCTAGATTGGACTCAGTGCCTCACCATCATGGACTGTTTTCACGTTACACAGTCACTGAGTGATGTTTCCACTTTACCTGCCATGATTCCATCCTATGGAATCCTAAGATTAAGGGATGGGTATTTTTAATTCTCAGACAGAGAACACCTCATGAAATTACAAATCCCAGGCTTTCATACCATGCAACCATGGCAGCTAAAATGAAATCATAGTGATACAATTGTGTGATATGAATAGCCATCAGACACTACTGTTTTAAAGCATTGAAAAAAGAGGTTTCTCATCTGTCAAGAAGAAACACACTTGATCTTGAAAATTTATGACTTGTCAAGATAGTTGAGAAAAATAAAAGCGTCACAAAACAATGTGTACAGTTTCAACTATAAATGTCTAAAATGTGTATATATTTGGGAGGTGGGGAGAGATTATTCACAATAGCTTTAGTCAATAAAAGGATATGATAAAACATATCATAGAATCACTGAGTTGGAAGTGGGCCATGAAGTCCAACCTCTACTCAGTGAAGGATCTGCTGCCTGTAAACCAGTTATTCTCAATCTGGGATCCCTAGATGCTTTTCGCCTACAATTCCCAGAAATCCCAGACACTTTACCAGCTGTTAGGATTTCTGGGAGTTGAAGGCCAAAAACATCTGGGGACCCCAGGTTGAGAATCACTGCTCTAAACCAGGGGTCCCCAAACTTTTAAACCACAGTCCCTCAGAGTGTTGGGGGGCGGGGGGTGGACTATAGTTTGAAAAAATACGAACAAATTTCTACGCACACTGCACATGTCTTATTTGTAGTGCAAAAAAAAAACCCACAAAAGAACAATACAGTATTTAAAAATAAGAACAATTTTAACTGACATAAACTTACCAGGAGTTTAATGGGAAGTGTAGGCCTGCTTCTGGCCAATGAGATAGTAAAGTTAATTAGGATTGTTGTTGTGTGACTTCAAGTCATTTCAGACTTTGGGTGAGTCTAAGTCTAAAACTGAGGGTGGGGCCAGATAAATGACCTTGGAGGGCCACATCCAGACCACAGATCTTAGTTTGAAGACCCCTGCTCTAAACCATCCCCAGCAGGTAGCTGTCCAACCTTTTTTTTGAAGACATCTAGACAAAAAGACCCCATGACATTTGCAGACAATTGGCTCAAGCACCAAACTACTCTCATTGTCAAAAAGTTCCTTTATGTGCAATCCAAATCTACTTTCCTGTAACATAAAAACATTCAAACTGTCTAATGTTTTTATATTCTCTGCAGACTGAGCCAGGCTGATCTGCAGACAGCTGGCCTACCCCCTTCTCTCTCTGCAGACCATGAGGTATTTAAATAGTTTACCTTACCCCTCAATCTTCTCTTCACTATACCCAATTTTTTCAACCTTTCCTCATATGTTTTGTTCTCCATTCCTCTTACTATCTTTGTTGCCCTTCTCTGAGCCTACTCAAACTTGCCCATGTCCTTCCTAAAATGAGGCACTTAGATCTGAATGCCTGATCAATGCATTATTATTCTCCAGTCGACTGTAAGGCACATAAGAACAAAAGCTCTAATATACTGCATCTGAGAAATTTAGATTATGAAATGACATAGAATAAAGATTTAAATACTTCTTTTTAGCTATCAGCTACATTGGAGGTTGTTTACACTGGCTTTCCACACAGACAAAAGCAATAGAGCATTTGAAGATGCAATATGAAGCACTTTGTTTCTTAGCAAGCCACGGGCTTCTTATTTCTCCCATATATGATATAGGGATAACACTGACCTTCTGCTAGAAGTTTTTTTTTCACATCAATATCTTAGTTAAGACTAAAGCATTTGTCTTATTCTCTGGACTCCTGATGGTTAATTTGAACTAGTATTTAATCAGTTGTTGAATGGTAAGTCAACATGTAAATCCACATGGTTCTCATCTGGTCAGGTTAGCAATAAAAGGCAATTCTTCTACAGAATAAAGACCCTATTAGTAAGGCTTACACAAACCTTCTCACTAGTTTCTACCAGAAAAGCCTTTAATGAAGATTAATACAAGAGTAACATCTGGGGCTGAACTTTTCTGGGCAATATCTTATGGAGAAGTGGCAATGGGAAGGATAAGGGGGTCGGGCTTTAGCATAGCAGGTTCATCACCAAGCTGCAATAAATCTTGCCAACCGGAGGTTGAGAGTTTGAAGCCCGGATCAGGGTGAGCTCCTGACCTTTAGCCCAGCTTCTGCCTATCTAGTAATTTGAAAACAATTGTGAGTAGATAAATAGGAACTGCATTAAAGCAGGGAGATATTAGAGTTGACGTTTGATCAGAAAAAAGGAGGAAATTTATGAACAAAGAAAGTTCTTCGACAGAAAGATGGAGTGACAGCACCCCCGGTGGCCGGAACTGAGCACAGCCTCCAAAGATACTGAAAGATGGGAAAGCCTATACATACCTCTATCTGTTGTCTGTCTTGTCATTGTTATAATTGGCATTGAATGTTTGCCGTATATGTGTTCTGTGATCAGGCCTGAGTCTTCTTCAGTGTGAGAAGGGTGGACTATAAATACTGTAAATAAATAAATAAACAAATAAATAAATGTATGAATGATTTGGTTTATGTTTCTTTAGTTTTTAACTATACTTAAAGTGCTGATTTTAATCTGTAATGTGTTTTAATATGTTTTAATTATTTAATTATGTTTTAATTGTTATCATTGACTATGTCGATCTCCTTTTTGTCCCAATATACTTGTGTGTTTTATAACTTGTTATTAGCCGCTTTGAATCCCCAATGGGCGAGAAAAGTGGGATAGAAATTATTATTATTATTATTAATAATAATAATAATAATAATAATAATAATAATAATAATTCAGCTGGTGAAATAACTGTGTAGATTGGCTCTTAATTTCCCATTTTCTGGGTTCAAAATCTCTCCTTTTCAGTACTTGGTTCACTGATGACTGGACAGCTTCTCTATTGGTCAGTATTTTGGCTGCTAAAAATGTGATTTTGCACCAGTCTTTCTAGTTCCACTGGACTGCCCTTTCTTCCCTCCTCCACATTAAGCACCATGAATCAGTACCACACAATGCATTAAATGTTACAAGGAAATGGGAACAAAGCAATGCAAAATAGCAGCCATTCCATGTCTCCCATAATGTATATTTCCCCCTTCATTCTTCAAGGTTATAAAGCAATTCTTTCTCGTTTAATACTCATGCCTGTCCCATTCTTAGCCCTGTGTGCCGAGGATGCAATTTCCTTCTCGATTTAGCATCCTTATATCTTCTGCTGCTCATAGGAGACAATACAAAGGGAGTCTTTTCTATTGACATTCATGAGCAATAGGTTGACACATGAAGTACTTAGAATCTCATCTGACTTGGGTAATGTTTCGCTGATGCTTTAAAAAAAAAGCAGTATTGATGCTTGATCTTAAACTTCGCATCACCCACACCATGGGAAGGGCAAAACTATGGGGTAACTGTCCCACCCTGAAGAAAATTGTTCACAATTCATCAGAAAGTTTTACTTTATTAATTTCCAACTAAATGGTAAAGCAGAGGGTGGGAGAAATACAGGGAAATTTTAACCCAACCCATTGACATTCTTATTTAGTCAGTAAAGTCGTCTCCTTCTTCTTTTGATGGGGGAGTACAATTTGCACCATAATATGCCGAGACAATCCTATATCTTTGATTGTTTTTCATGACAGATCTAATAAGAGATCGTAAATTACTATCTGTTGAAAGATATGAATTTAATGGATTCCATTAATACACACACCTGCACAAAAGAGATTCGGCAAGTTAGAAGATATGATCAGTCAAACAACTTTAATAATTATTAATTACAGCACCTTGCTATTTGAGTCTCCCCGACACCAAATATTAAAGCATTTTTTTAAAAAAATAAAGTACTTGAAGCTTGTATGAATATAACAAGGAAATGGACTTCTATTCCATCTATGCTATCAATCAGCATGTTTCTGAATGCTTTAAAACCTTCAACTGTTTGCAAGTCCGTGATCCAAGATCTTCTCTTCACTTAAGATAATAATGTCAAGGAATATATGCACATGAAATAGAGGTGCTTGAGGAATTCACTGTTTGGTGATTTAGATATAAATTGACCTAATCTGAACCTCTTGGATTAATGTCTCCATCAGACACGGCACTGTTTCAGTCTGATCGGTTCTCTAAGTGTTGTAATGTTATTCTCAGTGCATAAGACATATCAAAATGTGTATTTGAGAGACTATATCTGCACACTTGTTAGTTAAATGGGAAAACATTGTGGAGTGAATATATTCATTTAAAGCATAAAATATGGATGAAACAAGTTGATGAGTGAACTCATTCAAAAGGGTTGTGACCTGGCAATGGCCTCTCTAGGTCCAAGGTGCAATTCTATGGTGGGCTCCCAGGTCAAGTATACTCAAAATAGAAGACTCATTATTATTCATGGTTTCATATAGGGGAGTGTGAGATGATAAAAAACCATGCAGTTTTCGGCTGCTCCCATTCCATTTACCAGGAAATTCCCAAAATTGAGAGGGAAAAAATACTGGTTCATGATCTGGCAGCTGGAAGTTATGTTTACATACATATGTTTACATAGCGGCAAAGGGAGAACTTGTGAAGGTCCTCTGTCATTTTTATGGCTATCAGAATGACCAAACTTGGAGGACACATTTAGGACTGCAAGCCCCCGGTCATGTCCTGCAGTTGATGTGGTTGGTATAGTGGAATACCTAGGAGTTTGATCAGCAGGATTTTCTTCTACACAGCGGTTTAGCTCACTGTGCTAAGCTCAGCCCCTACAGCAGCAGAGTTCAACCACAGAGCTGCCCCAAAAGTAATTATCTGGGGTGTGATGGGAGCCATTGGGCTCTGTGGCTAAACAAAAAAAACCTCCATCACTGCTGTCAAAAAAAAGGTAAGTGTGAAGAGGCCCTAAGAATCTATAGGTCCTCCAGTGTGGTTGTAGGTTCAGCTTCCAGTGTAAATTGGCCATACAGTCATGTTGGAAGATCTAGATATTCCTAGAAAGTTGTTATCCCAGGTTTAAAAAATAGCATTATTTTTCTATTACTGTATATACTTGAGTATAAGCCGGGTTTTTCAGCCCTTATTTTAAGACTGAAAAAGCCCCCCTCGGCTTATACTCGGGTGAGGGTCCTGGCTGGCTTATATTTGGGTCAGCTTATACTCAAGAATATATGGTACATTTATTATTTTTCTCTATTATTATTGGTATTATTACATTTATTATTTTTTCTATTATTGTTGCTACTATTTATTTTACTCTATTATTATTATTATTATTATTATTATTATTATTATTATTATTATTTTACTCTGATTTTATTATTACATTTACTATTTTACTCTATTATTACATGTATTATTTTCCTGTATTGTTATTAAAAGGATACATAAACATATTTACATTGAAGAAGATGAGAATAATGATTTGACCAGAGTCTTCTCTTAAATTAGAGTTTTATGTAAATATTCAAAAACATTTAACCTACTGATGCCTCAATTAATGTAATTTTGTTGGGATCTACAGTAGAGTCTCACTTATCCAAGCTAAACGGGCCGGCAGAAGCTTGGATAAGCGAATATCTTGGATAATAAGGAAGGATTAAGGAAAAGCCTATTAAACATCAAATTAGGTTATGATTTTACAAATTAAGCACCAAAACTTCATGTTATACAACAAATTTGACAGAAAAAGTAGTTCAGTACACAGTAATGTTATGTTGTAATTACTGTATTTATGAATTTTGCACCAAAATATCACGTTATATTGAAAACATTGACTACAAAAATGGCTTGGATAATCCAGAGGCTTGGATAAGCGAGGCTTGGATTAGTGAGACTCTACTGTATTTTTATTTCTGAAATTTACCACTCTTGGCTTATACTTGAGTCAATGTTTTCCCAGTTTTTTTGTGGTAAAATTAGTTGCCTTGGCTTATATTCGGGTCAGCTTATACTCAAGTATATATGGTATTTCTTTTTCGCTTTCATGGGAGTCTTATTCCTCTGACCACAGTGAATATTGTGGGCCAATACTTCTGTTTTGTCACAGCAACTCATATCAAAAACAAAGAGTGGGCAAACATGTTTTCTTATATATCATGGAAGAATAAATCAAAGTAGGATTTACCCCGACAAAAGATCTAAGTATTTATTTATTATACACTGGTGAATAAGGACTTGCAGCATGGAACATACAGCAAACTGTGCAAGCTTCATCACTCTGGCATGAAATGTTGGCAATCTTCTACATAATTCAAATCTCTATATGTACTAAATGCAAAGAAGTGTAAACCCATGGAACAACAAAAAAGAGGAAGATAATAAGAGAATTCACTCCTCTCCAGAAGAAGTATGAGACAATTTATTCAGAGGAGCTTTCAATGGCCAGGATTGAGAATGTGCCCTGTTCCTCATAAAGAAGGTTTTATGATTAGCAAATTTTTATCCGCCTCAAGCACTTGAGGGAATGGTGTAAACTGCACAGGTGGAATACAATAAATAATTTCAGATATAAAATAATATGTGAGGTATGTTCTTCCCTGCTATATTATTTCTGCACACAGTGCTAGATGGTGGTTACATATTGATTTGGGATGCTAACATTGCATTGCTATTGTGCAGTCATGGAGTGTTAAAGTTTCACTACTGCTGGCTGTAGGAAATTCTATATATTCTATAAAATCAATTCTGTTGAACAGCATGAAATGTACTGCAAAAAATATTGTAAATGAACACAGACAAATGCATGCTTTCGCACAGATGCTGAAATCGTACATTGAGGGTGGAGGAAACATTGGATGCTAAGGTTTTGTGAGCATGTTCAATTAAAAGTCCTAAGAACTGGACAGATACATCTCTCAGTTTGACTTTCTCCATGATCATTCTAAATGAGATCATCAGTCTCAAGCTGTCCTTGTCACCTTTTTGCATTGATTTTGTACCTTTTCCAAAATGTGTAAAGTTATCAAAATATTCACAAAACTGTCAACCACCATTATTGCATGCTCTCCCCTGTGCACAGCCCCATATACAGTATACTACTATTCCCTTGAGCACAACAAAAGGTTGCTCTGATATTCCATCACTTTCCCAGGAGAAAAAATTGCAAGCCAGGACACAGAGACATTCTTTGCTATTCATTTTCAGGAAATACAGTAGAGTCTCACTTATCCAACACTCGCTTATCCAACGTTCTGGATTATCCAATGCATTTTTGTAGTCAATGTTTTCAATGCATCATGATATTTTGGTGCTAAATTCGTAAATACAGTAATTACTATATAATTATATTACTGCGTATTGAACTACTTTTTCTGTCAAATTTGTTGTATAACATGATGTTTTGGTGCTTAATTTGTAAAATCATAACCTAATTTGATGTTGAATAGGCTTTTCCTTAATGCCTCCTTATTATCCAACATATTCGCTTATCCAACATTCTGCCGGCCCGTTTATGTTGGATAAGTGAAACTCTACTGTATTTTAATTGAGTCCAAAGAATAATTTAGAACATGGAGTTGTTTCTTGGAGAGTAGAAAGGAGAGCATCTACACTATAGAATTAATACATTTTGACATCACTTTAAATGCCATGTCTCAGTGCTGTGTAATGCTGGGATTTGTAATTTGGTGAAGCACTGTTTGACAGAGGAGCCTAAAGACCTTGTAAAACTACAACTCTGAGCAGTTCATAGCATTGAGTTAAAGTGGTGTCAAACTGCATTCATTCTACAATGTAGAGGCGCCATTAAACTCACAGAAACAATGTGGTAAATCCCATGTTACTGGGTAAGTGAATCCTCTTTAGCTTTTAGAACATTAAAGGAACTGCTCCAAGTTGTCAAAACTGTTCAGGAATTGGGTTCAATATTTTAGGGAGCTCATTTAAAATTATTATTATTATTATTATTATTATTATTATTATTATTGATACAAAGACATAGTATGACACAGCAAACAAGATAGATATGTTGGATTTCATATCACAAAATCACAAGTCAAACACTTCCCAAGTGTCTAGGACTGTGTGATGTATTTTTGGATGATGCGCACAGATCCCAGTAGGGTGGCCTTTTGCAGTTGGCAGATCGTAATTTTGTCAATGTCTATTGTTTCCAAATGCTGGCTGAGATCTTTTGGCACCGCACCCAGTGTGCCGATCACCACCGGGATCACCTTATTATTATTATTAGTAATAGTAGTAGTAGTAGTAGTAGTAGAAGAAGAAGAAGAAGTAATTTAGGAACTGGAGTCAATACTTTGTGCAGCTCATTAGAAAAAACAAGAGCAACAAGAATGGTCATATTTTATATTTAGGAATTGAATTCAATACATTGGGTAGCACATTTAAAATCATCATCATCATATGTCTTTGTTTTAGACTTAAGGAGGCTTACGACATTTTAAACAAATCAACATTAAAAATAACAACGAAGAAACCATCACACAATTTGAATCAAACTGAAACAGTATTAACAAATACAAGTTCATCACATTACACAAGGTATGCCCTTCCAAAACAGAAATACGTTTTACTCATTTACAGGGTATTGGCCTAACAACTTTGCGAAGACAATTGCAGAGCCTGGGGCCAGCCATTGAGAAGATAATCTCCATAATCTGACCAAATGTATCGTAGATGGTGCTGAGACATGGAGATTAGGTTAGCACCTACCCTCACTGTCTTCCGTAAGCAATTAAAAACATGGATGTTCTGCCGTGCATTCAATTAGACAGGTCCATATAACCTGGTTAACCTATTCATATTGAAATCTGCCCTGCCACCTTACAGCTGTTTTCCACCTCAGGACTATTTTTCCCTACCTGTATTGCCTACCTCATGTATTTTTACTTTGATATATACATCAGCTCTAAATTTAATGAGTTGTTAGTCGCCCATTATGTCCTAAGATTGGACCTCCTAAAGGTTAACGGATGACTGTTAATATTTTTTAATGTTTTGTATAGTTATGTTATTTTAACCATGGTTTGTTTAATCTGTTTTTAGTTCGATACTTGTGTTTTAATTGCATATTTTATGATGTAAATGTGGCTGATTGGGTTTGTTCCCATGTAAGCCGCTCTGCGTCCCTTCGGGGAGATGGTGGGGCATACAAAAATAAAGTTATCATCATCATTATCATCATCATCACAGGTTGGTTGTTTTCACAAAGATATTTTCAGGTTCCGGTATTGTATTCATAAAATCAGACGGGGTGGCCCTGTGTACGTGGTATTGCAGTCATAGCATTTCTATCTGTACAAATGGCAGAGTTCAGCAAAACAAAACTACCTGTGGGTCAGCTATTGTCAAGATGGAGTTAATCGGGGAAATTACAACAGCTGAATATTTAAGTCTTACTTTATGTCAACAGTATTACCCAAATATTCATGTGTAAGCCCAATGTCAGCAGCTTGGTAAATTCATGTTGTAAAAAACTCTACTCTTTCTGTGAGCCATTCAAGCAGGGTGGGCAAAAAGACTCTGAAAAGAAAAGTTAGTTTATGTCAGAGAATCTCTTCTTGGGTTTTTGAGGAAGGAAGAGATGCTTGCATATTTTATAGCTGCGCTTGCCTCCCGCGAAACCATTTGCATCGACTCCATGTGTCTCCTCCTAACCCAAAAGACTCTGCTCAGCTGCAAACTCCTTTTACAATGAGATTAACTTTTACTATGCTGTTTGTACACTGCCTGGCTTAATGAGGCCTTGCTCACAGTAGGAGTTTGTAAGCATCACTCCAGGATAATATAAATAATAGTAAAAATCAGTTCTCCTCTTCCAAATTTGTAGCCATAATCTACAAGCTCAAGAGAGTCAATTAAACTTTTTTTTTATCAAAAAGGGAAAGGGGAATATAAACTTTTGGGTACATAGAATCTCAGTTTTTTTTTACTGAATTTTGAGTTGTGCAAATGTTTGCTTCTTAATGTGTCTATCAATGAGACAGGAATGAATAAAAGTCCATGTATACCATGGATTTTCTGAATTCTTGACAGAATGTCATCACCCTAGAAAACCCAAGGGAATTCAAACTGGGATTAATAGGGTCCAGTTTGGAGGGTTGTCAATCTTCTCTTATTTCATTCTTACACAATAAATAATAATAAAAAACATTCCACCTTCCCCTTGACAATATAGTAGTATATTGGTAGTATTTGTACATTTGTAATGCTCTTCCAACCATATTTCAGGATGTCTTCTACACACACATGGGCAAAAACCATTGCTATGTGTATAAAACACAATACAGTATGTATTGCACAAAGCATAGTCTGTAAAAATAAACCCTTAATCTTTATTGGAACTAATAATGTCCTCTGTAAAAACAATATGGTTTCCGCCATGATTTTTGTGGCAATGCTGGTGTTGTTATCGTTTAGCCAAAAAGGGTCTTGAAAGCAGTTCAGCATTTTTAGTGCTCTTGAGATCTTAAATGGGGTTTTATGTAGAAGATGAAACAAGCTTGTTTTCTGCTATTCTAGAACAAGAACCAATACATTACAGAAAGAGAGAGGAGGGGGGCTTATTTCTAAACCAGTGATTCCCAACCTGTGGGTCTCCAGATGTTTTGCCCTTCAACTCCCAGAAATCCTAACAGCTGGTAAACTGGCTGAGATTTCTGGGAGTTGGAGGCCAAATCACCTGGGGACCCACAGCTTGAGAACCACTGAACTAAACATTAGGAAGATCTTTTTACTGCTTAATAGAACAATGAATTGCCTTGGAGGTTGGCGGGCTCTCCATTATCAGGGGTCTCTAAATAGTGGTTGGACAGCATGTTTCCAAGCAAAGTTTTGTTCTTCTTGTGTGGCAAAGGATAGGTCTAAAAGCCCCTTGTGGTTTTCTCCATCTCTAAGTTATAAGCTGATCACCCCTGGTCTGGAATTTTGAAATCCCAATACTCCCAAATACAAAATTTGTCCACATCTTTGCTTTCTGATGGATCAGTGTACACACACTTTATTTCATGAAGAAAATTGTTAGCATGTTGTGCATAAAATATCCTTCAGGATATGTGCATAAGATGTATATGAAGTATAAATCAATTTAGTGCTCAGACTAGGGTCCCAACTTCAAGATATCCCTTGGCGTAAATCAATGTAAATACAGGTATTCCATTTAAATATATATATATATATGTATTAAAAATGCTTCTAGTCCCAAGGATTTCAGATAAGAGATCCTCAACCTGCACTTTAAATCTATGTACTTAAATGCCTTTCCACATCAAGAAAAAAATGACTGTTATTTATATCTTCCTCCAGTTTCCACCTCTTGCCTCTTCCCCCATTTAGAACAGCAGTTCTCAACCTGTGGGTCCCCATGTGTTTTGGACTACATTCCTAGAAATTCCAGTCAGTTTATAAGCTGTAGGAATTTCTGGGAGTTGAAGGTCAAAGCATCTGGGGACCCACAGGTTGAGAACCACTGATTTAGAACAGTCATGACTTATCATTAATGTTTTCAACTACACGTGGTTCTTCCCTCATAATTTCTGGTTGACCTTGATTCAGGTGACCTTTCTAAACTTATAGAGAATGACATGAGCAAAAAAAAAAAAAAAAGAAGCCATTGCTTCTTCTTGTCATAACTTTAATTTAAAAAGTAGCCCCATTCTGAAAGTCACAGATGAGTCGTGGATATATATATATATATATATATATATATATATATATATATATATATATTCAAACACAAAAGAAAACACAGTGGTATACATTTACGAACAGAGCTTGCAACATACACAGATAATAACAAACACAGTAGACAATACATTCTCTCCATCCACAAACCCATGAACCCACCACTGTGGACTTCCACCCCTGCTCACTATCATTTTTGTACCTTATAATACCTAGCCCTGTAAGTTCCTTAAATAGCTCCCCTTGCGGCATCCTTAAAGTCAGCTTTTGCCTTCTTTACAAGACATGTGAAGGCCAGCTGCCATTTGTTTACAAACTCATCATTATTTTTACTCCAAAGTCCATTAGTCAGCTTTGTCATTCATATGTAATCTATTTATTTTTCTCTCCCGTCTCTCTTGTGTAGTTCTCTTTCTCCCTTCCATGATTTCACTATAACCATTCTTGCTGCTACAAGGCTATATCGGTGTATTTCTTTATCTTCCTGGTTAATACCCTCTCTGAATAGACTTAGACGGCACATTGCTGGGATTTCATGACCATATTAGTGAGCATGTTATTTGTTTCCATAACTACCAAAATTGTGATACTACTGGACATGACCACCAAACATGGAAAAAGTACCCTTCTGTTTTTTGCACCTTCAGCAGTCCCATCCATGGATTTTGTCAATTTTAGCTAATAACTCTAGAGTGATATAGCTTCTGTAAAACATTTTGTATAAATTCTCTCTAATAGACCCTGCTATCAAGAATTTGAATTCTATTTTCCAGAGATGCTCCATTTCTCTAATTCTATGTTTTCCCCCAAATATCTGTCCCAAGAAATCATGACAGGTTTTATTCTATTGTCTTCTATATTATATTCTTGAAGGTATTTATATAACCTGGAGATTAGGTCCTGATGGGTCATTCTTGAGTGAATTCCCCACTCCAGAATAAATATCTACTTCTGGAGTTGAAACTGCTTGCCAACTGGCTGAATGGCTGGAAGAAACTGTGGACTCATGGGTCATATCTGTAAACTCCCAAGTTCATTCCATAGCTCTCAGGTCTAATTCACAATGCAAGCTATCCATTTCCTCATGAGAAACAATCCCCATCCAACACCACGTCACCTAAAGAATCTACCAACTTTTCTGCTGGGACTCTGCTGCTTGCCAAGGGAACACATGCATACCAACAGGTAGGTGTGGACTCAATGTTCTCAAGTCCTACATCCCCTCAGGTAGCATAAATATGTGCATGTGGACATATACTATGCTGACACACATCATTGACCTATTCTAAAGTCCTGTAACTGCTCTGCATTGCCTTCCCAAGGTCTGCATAAGTAAGCAGGTTCAGTGCTACATCTATATCACCAGACATAAAATAGTCACAGCAATGCTGAGACCTTGGAGGACATCAAGAGGTTTCATTGCTGATGTCATTAGTTTGCATCTGGCTATGGGGATATAGTCAGATACTTCACCAAGTTTACCTTATCTCTACAAATAATTGGCTATGTGGGGTGATTTCAAGGGCTTTACAGAAAGTTATAGGGGGAGAGAATACCAACTCCAAGACAACTGTCTCAGTATTTTTGAGTTCTGATGATGCACATTTTGCAAAATAGAATCGTAGAAGCATAGAGTTGGAAACACCACATGGGCTATCCAGTCCAACCCCCTGCCATACAGGAAAAGCACAATAAAAGCACCCCATCCAGCCTCTGTTTAAAAGCTTCCAAAGAAGGAGCTTCCACCACACTCCAAGGCATAGAGTTCCACTGTTGGACAGCTCTTACAGTCAAGAAGTCTCCCTAATGTTCTGGGTGGAATCTCCTTTCCTGTCATTTGAACCCTTTGCTCTGAGTTCTAATCAACAGGGCTGCAGAAAATAAGCCTGCTCCCTATTCTTTATAACATCCTTTCAAATATGAAAGATGGCTATCATGTCTCCTCTCAACCTTCTCTTCTGCAGGCTAAACAGACCCAACTCTTTAAGCCACTCCTCATAGAGCATGATTTCCAGACCTTTGATCATTTTAGTCACCCTCCTCTGGACACGTTTCAGCTTGTCAATATATTTCTTGAATTGTGGAGTCCAGAGATGAACTCAGTGTGCCAGGTGAAGTCTAATCAAAACAAAATAGAGAGCAAAAAGTTCATTTCATTTCGAAGAGTTCTTTCCAAACTCCTAATGATGCCACTTCACATTCTTATTGGTGATTCTGCATGCATGCACATTATTTATCTTGGCAAACTTATTTCCTCAAAGTTGCAGATGGCTTTGGGAATCAGAACTCACTGTTTGCTTCTTACCTGAAGGAAAAGTTAGATCCTTCTTAAGCCTGGAAGCCTTGATGCATCTATCTATCACCTGGGATGCCAGTCTTGAGCAAACCATAAGAGTCCTTCTTAAAAACAATATCAGCCCTTGAGACCTGGCATTCACAATGTAGTCAAAGTGGTGGCAATAGGGAAAACAAGTGCTTGTATGCCTGAGGCCACATAAAACGAGAGCCTCGGGCCATGTTTTGTTGACCAGGTTCAAAGCAACAGAACTCTTAGGACTACGCTGCCTTTCAGAGGAGAAAAGAATGGAAGCAAAAGATTACAAAGGGTGAAAGGAATCTCTCATGGGTGAAAATAGAGACACAGATACAGTGAATCATCTCCTGGAAACAAAGGTGATGGGGTTAGCAGATTATTAATTCAGAACATTCTTAGCATTCTTTTCTGTCTTTGTTTTAACTTCAGCACTTATATCATAAGCAATGCAGAATGAAGTTCCACCATTGACATCGCCTACGTTATTTTGCAAGCTTTTTCTCTTAAACTTTCCAATAAAAATGAAATTGCTAGCAATCACAATAAAAGCTATAATGATAGAAGAAAATTAATAGATGCCAAATCATTGGGAGAAATTCTGCATCAGGAGACACATCTCTGTCATGTACTAGCTATAATACACTTACCTGTGCAACTCTCCCAATACTACTTTTTCAGTGTGACAACCTCTGTCATTTTTATGTCATTGGACAACAAACAGAGCACCTGAGACACATTTGACTAGTTTCCCCTAGCTGGACACATTTGAACAATCATCCTAAGGAACTTCCCAAAGATCTTTTTGAAGTCCCTAAGGATGATTCTATTACTAGAAATAGCTTCAGAAATAATGAGTTTCTTCTCTCCCTCTTCACCTGGACATGTTTATCTTGAGAGATCTGAGAAACATAACTGAGAAAATGACTGGGGGCTGATCTACATCAGACAGGTTAATCCGGTTTTAATCTGGCTCAGAACAGATCTGGATCCAGCATGCACATGCTGAATCTGAGGCTGTTGTACAAATGGATCAATATCATATCTACCCTGATGAGCTGTCACCTCCTCCAGGTCACTGTCACCCCATTTGACCACCAAGCACCTGGCCACAGTGGTAGTTCCAGAATGGGTAAATTTATCCTCCTTCCTGCTGATGACTTGGGCACCCTGTTCTGACATCATCAGAAATCACTGTGGCAACTAGGTGCTCAGATGAAGCTCTTCGTAAGCTACGAATAGTGGCTGTGACATGGAGATGAACCATCCCCTTTTCCTAAGCTGATTGGTACAGGGAGAGGGATCACCCCTGTACTTATCTGGGATGAAATTGAGATTGGAAAGTAATTGAGAAAGTCGTTGTGTCTGTCTGGACTGTGGATCGGGTTGAATTGGACCTGATCCAGATGTACAAACTGCCCCGAAGCGACAGAATATACCAGAGTTTTAAGTAAACCTTGGGGTATCCATCAACTTTGCCTAAGCATGGCAAAGCTGGAGTGCAGCCACCCCCCACCCCCAAAAAACCCTTGAGATACTGTTGCACCCTAGGGCTATGACAGCACTCTGAAAACCACACTTGAGCTAGTATCAAAAGCAAAGCAGTTTATTGAAGATTATATATATATATATATATATATATATATATATATATATATATATATATATATATGCAAGCAGATATTAAAAAGTCTCTGAAGTATATAGTCTATAATAAAAGGTACTTAACTGTGCAATTATGGTCCAACAAAGTCTTTGAAAGTTATAATCCACAGACAGAACTCGATAGTTCCACACAAAGAGTCAAAGACAGCAAGTAATCCAAGTTTGCAGGGATCCAAACAAGATGTAGCAATTTCAACAACACTAGGAGTAACGAGAAACCGGAACAACAAGGCAAGGTCTACTCGAGAGTCAGCAGGCTCGAACTCTCTCCAGGTATCTTGAGAAACAGCACGGGAAACAAGGCAAGAAACAGGGACTGGAACTGAGATGTTTCTCCCAAGGAAAGCAATGTTGACACCGCAAGGAAATCCAGGAGTGAGGTCCCTTTAAGGGATTCTCAAGGCTACCTGCCCTGAGAATCCAGGCATCTCCCATTTCACAAGGGAAAGTTGACTCAACAGCATTTGAGAGCTAACCGTCTGCTGTGCCTTAGACATTCTCTTTCACTCCTTTCTTGTGAGATAGATTGCGGTCAAAGAATGTATCCTCCCCAGCCGCCTCTCCATCTGATGAATCCATACTTGGGTGATCATTGGAATGTTCCCCAATTAAGTGTTTTTCTGAAGGTTCAACAACAGGCAGCTGGATCCCAGTCCTGCAGAGGCCCATCATCCGATTCAGCCTCTGAGTCAACCTCCATCTCCTGTGGAGGGCCTGACAGGTGGGCTACAACATATACTCATTGTGATGTGAAGATTGCTAACAATTCCTTCATGGAGAGTACTGCTTTTTTGGCCCATGCAGGCAACCCCTGAGAAACATAGGACTATGTGTCTATTTATGGTACTCCCCATTGCACAGAGTTCCTTTATGAACACAAACATGAAGCATTATTTCAGGAGTGGGTACAGCTTGGCAACTGGGGATCACCTTTTGTCCACAGAACCATTCAGGGAACTCTAACATTCCTCTGATGGGGAAAAATAGAAATGGCCAAAGTTCTCATTCTTTAAAATTGTCAAAAGAGAAAATGTATAGCTTTAACAGACCAGAATGTTTAATTAATTTTACTAGGACCATCGGGAGAGAAGCCATTGGAAATTATTTAATTTTAATGGATATTCAGGGAATCATTCAGTTCTCCGAAAAATAAAAGAGTATCTTGGTTACTTTTTTTACCTTGTAATCAAATCATTTTTCAACAATGAACTTATGCCTATATTAGAGTGTGATATCAACTTAAGGAAGAATAATGTCCTCCTTTTGTGGTATAACTGGGATATTTTAAAACTCCTCCTATAGTTATGAAGATGCACCTTCACTAAACATTGTGAAATGAGTAAGTGAACTTTAACTATAATTGTGACTTTAAACCTGTAGGGTTTTCTACATGTAACTAGTTTCTCAATTACATACTTTCCAATTTCTATTTCTTCTCAAAGAAGTACAGGTATCTCACCTGCCTGCCACGTCCAACATGTGGCAATTTTCAGTATGACTTCAAGTCAAACAACCTATTCCCAATTATGTTCAGAACACACTGTGCCATGTTTAGGGATAGAACTACAGGGAGCAAAATAAGGGCATTGCCCCTCCAAAGGAGAGTTCTGACCACAAATCACATTTTGCTTTGGTTCCTAAATTTCTAACATTGCATAAGAGTCAGAATATCTGAAAATCATTCACACCTGGATTTTTTCTCTTTGTTGTGTTCACATTTAGTAATTTGGCCTGTCCCTTTTCTTCGGAAGACTAACTTCTCAACATTCTGCTGAATGTATGGAATGTCAGAAATTTATGGATTGATTTTTTTTTTTTACAGAGGGCTCAGAATTCTTATTGGAGACAATAACCTGATGCCTCCTCAATGCATTTCCTCCAAAAAAGAGGCAATAGTCACTTGGTTATTTTCCTCTTAGTGTTTTTCAAAGAATAGAATAGGAAAAGCAGGAGCCTTTACAGTTGATTATAAAATATATATATTTACAAGTAAGGGTTAGACCCAGAGAATTATGAATGGCCCTTTCTCCATTCCAACTGCCTGGACTCAGAGGAAAAGAAGAGCAGACAGGAACTCCTAGACTTCATCACCTTCCACACTGCCACCATCTTTTCCTTTTGTATCAAATCTGAATTAGAGGACAGGGGAATGTTTAGTAGTTCTTTTACTTGTAAAGTGTTATGCATAGTGATGGTGTCACATGAATAAATATGATTATGATTATAATTTAAACAAAGAAGAAACATATAAAGCTTGTGGCTTCCATGTCAGTGGAGCCATGACTACGTTCAGTGTTTTAGTCTGAATTTTCAAGCAGATATCCATAGTGCTAAATTCTATCTCCAATATAAGTTTAACACCTGGATTAGATCTCTCAAAGTTGGGACTCAACCACAAAGTGATTTACCACCCATTCATAAGGAAGCCACATCCTCCTACTGCTGGAAATGCTTAGGAGTGCATCTGGATCTTTTGAGTTCAAAACAGGCATTGCCCTACCTCCAAGATATGGTAGATCCCAAGAACTGTTTCATCAAAAGTTTCAAGTAAAGGCCAGTGGAAGAAATGAATAAAACGTTTACCAAGAGATTTAATAGAGATGGGGGAGGGGGCTTAGCATGAGATCAAAGCAAATTGCCACAAAGCTTATTTTCCTATCTAATGTCATTTTGAAAGAGGAAATTAAACACATGTTGTCTGTCTTTTTAAATTCAAGTCTTTTTTTGGAATGGAATTTGGATGAAGACAGGAGGAAATCCTTGAATTAGTCAAATAATCTCTCTAATGATTTAGCAAATCAGCGCTCAAAAAAGGGTGAACTTTCAATGACTCCTCAGCTCCCACCAGCCCCCCCTGTAAAATGGGGGAAGAGCTTCATTAATTCCTCATCACATAAACAACGGTGCATTCTGTCCCAGTGTTGAAATTAAAGCTGGAAATAGGGGTTTCCTTCTTCTTCGCTTTCATTTTGGTTTAAATAGGCTCATTTACAGGGCATCATGCCATAAACCCTATTATATACAGATGATTATCTGCAGCAGCAGTTGCTTAAGGCTCCCATCCATTCAATAATAGCTTTAATCAAATGGCACATACCTTCCATAAGGAAAAAGTAAATCAAGGAGCAATCTTGTTCCTGAGAAGAGCTGCACTTTCCAGATATGAGAAATTCCATGTGGTTGTTGTTAACTGCCTTCAAGTTGATTTTGACTAATGGTGATGCTATGAATGGGAGACTCCAAATCCTCAAAAGCACTGCTCAAGTGTTGCAGATTCAGGACTGTGACTTCCTTGAGAGAGTCTATCCATTCTCATGATATGGCCAAAGTATGATCCATTTATTTGTCTTTTTAGCAGTCCACAGTATCCACAAAGCTCTTCTTCAGAATCATATCTCAAAGGAGATGATTTTCGTACTGCCAGTTTTTTTTTCTTTTCAGTTTTTACACTTATGCATAGAAATTGGGATTATGATATCTAAGACAGCTTAACTTTGGAATTCAGAAATACATCTCTATAATTCAGGATATTGTCTAGGTCCTGCATAGTTCCTGTCATACCCCATGAAGATCCTCACTATCTACCCCTAGTTAAGTCCTTTTTAGTTAGAGGGATTAATATTTTATGTACAGTTTCTGGGGGTTAGTCTAGACAGCCTCTTTGCATTTGAAGTCTCCTTCGCCCTGCCTTTTAAAGAATCCCCTCATGGGTGGAGTCTCAGGCAAAGCATTTCTGGTTCTTGGAAAGGTCAGCCTTTTCATGACTAGAAGATGAAGAGAGAGGAGGGCCAGAGAGTCTGCAAAATAGCACATCCAGTTGGAGCTGTATTCAAGTACAGATGGAGTTAAATACTGAGACCACCATAGAGACAGCTGAACACTATGCAAGAAAGAGATAACAAGAAGAAATGCAGGCCCTTTCTGCTTTGTACTGGAATATATGGCAGTGTGGACTCAGATAACCTAGTTCAAAGGAGATATTGTGGGATTTTCTGACTTGATATTCTGGTTTATATGACTATGTGGAAGGGCCCACCAATTTAAGAGCCTCAGTTCAGCCAGAACTGTGTCTAATCTATCTCTCAAAAACTTTACCTCTCCTCATAAAGAATTTGTAATGAGTCTAAGGGGGATAGAAAGTCTAAAATTCTTGTCAGTTAATAAATTCTTCTTTGATTCAACAATATAGTCTCCAATTTGTTCCCTGTGCAGCCAGTTCACCTTCCAAGTGGTTAAGATATCATGGGGCACAACAGTTCCCCTTTCAAATTCTAGTCTTCTTTTGATTATTTGGACTGCAATTTTAATTCTGATTAATGGTTGAGCTAAGGTATGGAAAACCTTGAAATATTCCAATGTCTTAGCTTTGATGCTATAATGATCAGTTGTATGTAAACTTGCCTTTGCACTTTCTATCTTGACTTCCTTCAATAATCATTCCAAGTATTTGCTATTTTCTGCTAAATTGTTTGTTGTATCTTAATACTCAAAAGAATCATGAGTATTAACTCTGTTGACTTCTCCAACGCCCACTAAGAAAATTCCGTCTCTCTGTGGGCACCACAGTTCAAGAAAGATCTTGACAAACTGAAACATGCCAGAGAATTGTGAGCAGGATGATCAAAGCTTTGGAACCCAAGCCTTATGAGGAACTACTAAGGGAGTTGGTATTTATTTTGGTGATTTTGGAGATAAGATTAAAAGGTGACATGACAGTCATAAATACAGAAGAGATGTTGAAAGTGGACTATAAAACCTGTTTGACAATGAAATAGACTGCCCACAAGATTGGGACTCTCCTTTTTTCCTGCAAATGCTTAAACAGAGATTGAATTGACATAGTTCAGGATTGTTGTAAGTGTGTATACCTTCATGGAAGGGGGTTGAACTTCCAATCCACAGTCCAAACGTAATGTTCAATGGTTCTATGACTTAATGGACCATAACAACAGCAGCAGCAGCAGCTCAAAGATGGAAATTAATAGGGCATGGAAAGAATGCTTTAAGCAAAGACTTGTTGGATTTTAGCTATGTGGCATTGAGTGAAGTAAGCAAAATCTAATCTTCTTCCCATCAACGCTGCTTCTTTATAGACAGTCAAGAGGAACTCTTTAAATGCCACAGGTTGTCTATATCCCAAGCTGCACATCAGTATTCATCTAGAAACACATAGATAAAAATGACACTGTGTCTTGTGTTTGTTCATTACCTCCTTTCCTTCTTTGCAAATAAGACTTAAGGAATATATATATATATATATATATATATATATATATATATATATATTACTGCAGGAGGACTTCCGTCCCTGTTGTGATTGATTGCCAGCAAACTGCCAGTGACAATTCCTGTTGGCGGGTGAGAGACATCAACTCGTTTATCTTTATATCATATCTGCTGCAAATTAAACGGAAAACATAGAGTTTGCGCACACTAAAATGGTTACACTGCCGAGCGATGTGCCTATAAAACAGCATGCTAACAAGCGTGGCATGATGAATGGTGTGTAATAAGCCACCATAATTTCAAGTTCTCCCACAAGGAAAATGCTGAGGTTGTCACCTGTTGAGCTATATTTGGGTATAATGGAATGGCATCTCTGAGAGTCAGTTAAACACCTAGGCAATACATGCCAACAAACTTACTTCTTATTGGAATCAACTCCTGAGAGGCGATTGGTTCATACAGCTCATCTTTGTTGACATTGATTGACAGCCATTATGTATAGTTTCAGTCCAAGCCCTTTGCCATGCTGGCTTGACACTTTTAAACACTGGAGATTACATCTATCTAGAAATGGTAAAGATTGAACCTGGAGCTTTTTCCATGTGCTTAGACTTTCCTGAAATGTGGAGATTGCACTGTAATGTAACATACCCATATCAGCATTGTACATCTGTAGGATCAGCACTGATGAACAGTGATACAAAATTGTTCTGTGTTTTGGAGAGACTCCACTGACTTAATAATAATGAAAGTTCAGCTGAGTGAGTCTTACTTTAACCTTTTGCCAGCAATAAATTATTTATCTGTTTTGGATAGAGATAGATAGATAGATAGATAGATAGATAGATAGATAGATAGATAGATAGATGATTGATACACTGGTAGAAGAGCACTTGACTATCACCTAGTTCTCCAGATTTATTCTACCTGTTTTTAACTGTCATGAAGCACAGCAAGTACGTAGATGGATGGTTGGATCCAGTTGACATTGTCAGTTTCTCCAAAGGAGAAAGTTATAGATATAAAAATGAACATTTTAAAGTTAAAACCATTAAAATTCATAAAAAGATTATATATCAACCACAACCACCAGCACAATATACCGCTAAAAGTCCAACCTGGCCAGCTTCAAAAAAATCAGATGGAATAAGAATGTTTTGACGGTGGAAGGAAAGCAAAGAGGTCCCCCGGGGGAGAAGAGTGGTATATAAAATAAATAAATAAATAAATAAATAAATAAATAAATAAATAAGAGGGGAACTCCCTGGGGAGGGAGGTCCAAAGTCTTGAACAGCCACCAAGGAAGCTTTCTCACTTCTTCTTAAATGCATTAGGCTGTGTCCAAAAATCCTGTTGGTTTTACACACATGTGCAAGCCCCTTTAAACATATGGTTGTAATTTGTAGCCAGTCATGAAATGGACATACGCCATTCATATTGGTTGGTTGGTTTGCCTATGTAATTTATACCCTGCTTTTCTCCTGCTGGGTGACCTTAAACTGTTTTACATAAGCAGCGTTCCACAAATGAAACCATTCCATTTAGTAATAAATTCTGTTGTGTCCCAACTAAAAAATATATTTAATCCATTGCATTTACCCACATGTTCACTCGGTTGATTCAATTGGTGTACAATTCCTAATACTGTGATGACTCATGGGTCATGTAGTCCCATTCCTAGTGCTGTTGTGACTGACGAAGAGGAGAACTTGGGTTTTCCTCCATTTCAGCCAGAAAGGGAACCATTTCAGCCAGAAATTGAGCCTTTGCACCTGCAGGAGGCTTGTCTTCCAGAAATCTCCCAAACAAGCCCGGAGTCGAGTTCTCCCCCTTTTTCGCGCCGTAATTACATTCTCCAGCAGAAAGGAGTGCAACAGGCTAATCGCAGGAGTTTGAGAATAGCAGCAAAGCATTCAGATGATTAAAGCCTGTTCCCATGAGAAATTTTAGGGAGTCATACATCTGGACACAGAGATTGACTTTCGTTTCTGGTTCCCCAGAGAAGTGTTCCCTGGTGGGGAAAACAAGGCCTATTTAGGTTCCTTGCTCCTGGAGGGATCTTGCGGAGTCAATTTCGTCAGCAACTCGAGTAGTGTGTGTGGACAGCTACTCCGCTTCCAAGCCTTTGTTCCTGATTCAAGCCTTTGTTTTCCAGCCTTGTTCCTCCACGGATTTTGCCTTGCTTTCCAAGACCCAGCCTTGCCTTGTTTCCCGGATTTTGCCAAGTAAATACCACGGATCTTGTCCTTGCTCCTCGTTCCTTGCTGCCTTGTATCCAAGCCTTGTTTTTCCAAGAATCAAGTTACTTCCTAGCCTCGTTCAAGTTCATGGACTAAAAGACCTTGTCATCTCCCCTCACTTTGCCTGGCAAAGTGAGTGTTTCGGTTATTGGATTACAACTTTGGACCTTAATATTTCATATTGGACATTGCTTCTTTGGACTAATTTTGACCTTTCCTGAAAGGTCTACTCCTGGACTAATTCATACGCTTGCTTTTATTAACTTTACATATTTCCTTAATAAAGATATTAGATAGATTCTGGCCTCTGTGCATGGTTATTGGTGCTCTGCTGCCTGGGTCCTGACAGTTTGACTCCGCCACCCTAAGCACCAATTAACCTAGGCCAGAATGTCTACCGGAGCCGGGCCGGGAGGCCAACCGATCAGCTACACCATCGACAAGGATGAGGTGGACCGGATCTGTGATAAGCTCAATGCGCAGGATGGGGAAATAAAGGGTTTGAAGGAACGCGGAATCCGTCTCCCGGCCATGGCGTTGCCAACCAAGTTTTCTGGAGAAGCTTCTAAGGTTCATGTTTTCCGTCGTCAATGCCAGGCTTATCTAGAGGCCCGTGCTGCCGAGTTTCCCCAAGAAGACATCAAGGTGGCGTGGGTTTACAGTCTCCTAGACGGGCCAGCGGCCAACTGGGCGACGGCACTGTTCGACCAAGCCTCCCCACATCTAAGGTCAGCGCAACACTTCTTGGACCACCTTAAGGAGACCTGGGGAATCGAGGACAATTTGGAGGCAGCCGGCCACAAACTCCGGCGCCTCTCCCAAGGGGACAGACCCTTGTCCCAGTACATAGCCGAGTTCCGAGTGCTGGCCCACAACACTGGATGGAACGATGTAGCCCTTAGAGGACAATTTCGGGAGGGCCTCAACATTGAGATGCTGGAAGAAATCTCCAAGGTGGATCCTCCCCACTCTCTTGAAGCACTCATTGATCAATGTTTACGAGCTGAAGTCATGCTTGCCAACAGAAAACAATGGGTCCGAGGCCAGAGCGGTAGAGCTGGGGTGAAACCTCCCGCTCCCACCGGCGTCCAGCCGCGCCCAGTATGGAGACCCCCGCCACCAGCCCCATACCCCAGAGGGAGCGAGGAGGTGCCGATGCAGTTGGGCAATGTGCGTCCCAGATTAGATGCCGCCGAGAAGGCACGCCGCCAACGCCTAAATCTCTGTTGGTACTGCGGAAACGGGGGCCACTTCGCCAGAGAATGCCCAGCCAAAGGGAAGCCCGCCGCCCGTCTGGCGGCGGCGTCCTCCACGGAGACGAAGACGTCTGAGGCGGCTGGCGCACAGCCGGCGGGGGAAGCCAGCGACCGGGCGTAGAGAGGCTCGCCAACCCGGTCAAAAAACCCACTCAAGAGCCGCCAACCGGGGTCCTGTTCCTTCTAGTGGTCACCTTGTGGTCAGCAAAAAAGGGACCCGTCATGATCCATGCCATGATAGACTCCGGAGCCACCAACAATTTCATTGATAGAGAGTATGCCGACTCTCTGGGATTACAATATCATGATTTCAAGAATGCCCGTGTGGTGCAAGCCATCGATGGCCGCCCCCTCAAGACGGGTCCTGTAAGTCAGTGGTCGGAACCCACCAGAATGTGGATAAGGGAACATATGGAAGAGATTTCCTTCTTTGTTACCGAGGTTCCTCATTTCCCTGTGATTTTGGGTATTCCATGGCTGACACTTCACGACCCAAGCATCTCCTGGTCCAACAGAGAACTGCAGTTTGCTTCAAAATATTGCCAAAACCATTGCCTTGTAGCTAAGATCTGCCATACCACAGACACTGAACCCATTATCACCTTGCCCAAGAAGTACTCAGAATATTGGGATGTATTCAATGAAAAAGAGGCCGAGAGATTACCCCCACATAGACCTTATGACTGTGCCATTGACTTGGTGGAGGGGGCCCCGATCCCGCGAGGACATCTCTACTCCCTGACTGAACCGGAGCAAGAAGCTCTCAGGGAGTTCATAGAGTCAAACCTTCGCAAGGGATTCATCAGACCCTCTCAATCCCCAGCCGCTTCCCCAGTGATGTTTGTGAAAAAGAAGTCAGGGGAATTACGCCTGGTGGTGGACTATAGAGCATTGAACAATATCACTAAGCGGAACAGCTATCCCCTGCCCTTAATCTCGGACCTACTAGACCGACTTCGAGGAGCCAAGGTCTACACCAAGCTGGATCTTCGGGGAGCGTATAATCTAGTTCGCATCAGAGAAGGGGACGAGTGGAAGACCGCCTTCCAGACTAAATTCGGATTATTCGAGTCCCGAGTTATGAATTATGGATTATGCGGAGCTCCCGCAACGTTCCAGCATTTTGTCAATGACATCTTTCAGGATTATCTAGATCGGTTCTTGATCATCTACCTGGACGATTTTTTGGTGTTTTCTAGATCACAATCAGAACATGAGAACCACGTCAGAATGGTGTTACAACGATTGCGGGATCATGGACTTTATGCCAAGCTGGAAAAATGTGCTTTTGATCTACAGGAGGTAGATTTCCTGGGGTACCGCGTCTCGCCACTAGGGCTCTCCATGGACCCGGCAAAAGTTTCAGCAGTATTGGAATGGCGGGCGCCAACCAACAAAAAAGAGGTGCAACGATTCTTGGGGTTCGCGAACTATTACCGCAAGTTCATTCCAGATTTTGCCCGCTGGTCTGACCCAATCACCAGCTGCATCCGTGGGAAACAGCCCTTCCGCTGGACAGATCAAGCAGAGAAAGGGTTCCAGCAACTAAAGAAATTATTCACGTCTCAGCCAATCCTTCAGCACCCAGATCCTGAAACCCCTTTTGTTGTGCAGGCGGACGCCTCCGATGTAGCAATTGGGGCTGTACTCCTACAACCGGTGGGAGATCATCTTCATCCTTGTGCCTTTTATTCCCGTCAATTGACCGCACCAGAGAGAAACTACACCATTTGGGAAAAGGAACTATTGGCCATAAAGGCAGCCTTTGAAACTTGGAGACATTGGTTAGAAGGGGCCAAATTTCCCATTGAAGTCCACACTGATCATCGGAATCTAGAACATCTAAGAACTGCCCGCAAGCTAAATCAGAGACAACAACGCTGGGCCTTATTCTTTGAACGTTTTAACTTCCAAATTCATTATGTAACCCCAGCCCAGACCAAGCAAGCAGATGCTCTGTCACGGAAACCGGAATACGCTGCAGGACGCAAGGAGACCTTTGAGTCCCAGCTGCTACAACCCGGGAACTTTGCCACACTCACAGTGGGGAACACCAAATCCACTCCCATTGAATCAACTCCCTCTACTCCAGGGCCCCTTTGTGCTCAAGAAATCAGGGCTAGTCAGCAAGCAGATGCCTGGGCGCAGGACCAACTTCGCCAAGGACTACATTTTCCCTTTTCGCTTAAGGATGGGCTGCTTTGCTATAGAAATCATGTTTACATCCCCCCAGGACCGGGTAGGGAAAAGGCACTTCATTTGTGTCATGACTGCAAGCCAGCAGGGCATTTCGGGCTATTCAAAACTATGCATTTGATCCTAAGAGATTTCTGGTGGCCCAAGATCCGCAAGGATGTAGAAAAATATATCAACACCTGCCCAGTATGCCAGCGCTCCAAGACAAGAAGGGAAAAGCCCTCAGGGCTTCTGCATCCCCTTCCTACCCCATCTCGCCCATGGGAAATAATCTCTGCAGATTTTATAACTGATCTACCACCTTCCTGTGGATTCACCACGATCCTAGTGGTGGTGGACCTTTTCACCAAGTTAGCCCATTTTATTCCCTGCGAAGGCCTTCCCACGGCCAAAGAGACTGCAGATCTATTTCTCCAACATGTTTTCAGATTGCATGGATTGCCCAAGAGTTTGGTCACTGACCGTGGGTCCCAATTCACCTCTCGCTTCTGGAAGGCACTACAAAAACTATTGGGCATAGACTCTCGTTTATCTTCGGCTCATCATCCTCAAACAGATGGGCAAACTGAGCGCACCAATGCCACTTTGGAACAGTACCTTCGCTGTTATGTAAACTACCAACAGGACAATTGGGCTTCCCTGTTACCACTGTCGGAGTTTGCCTACAATAATGGGGTCCAGGCTTCAATTAAGGAAACCCCGTTCTTTGCAAACTATGGCTTCCATCCACGTTTCTTTCCTCCTGTCATTGAAACCTCAGAAGTTCCCGCAGCAGAGGACTGGCTGCAGGAACTCACAGCAGTGCAGCAACTTTTGGTCCAGCAACTGGACCAAGCCAAGGAGGACTATAAACGCCACGCTGACAAGCATCGCCAGCCGGGCCCCGAAATCAAGGTAGGAGACCGGGTTCTTCTGTCCACTCGCTTTTTGCCCTCCCACCGTCCCTGCCGGAAGCTAGATGCCCGTTTCATTGGTCCCTATCCAGTGGTGGCGCAACTTAACCCCGTGACTTTCAAACTCCAACTTCCGTGCTCTATGCGCATTCATCCAGTGTTCCATCGCTCCCTGCTCCTTCCGGCGGATGGTGTGCGCCCTGATGCAGACCGGCCAGCCCCCGCCCCTGTTCTGGTGGACGGAGAAGAAGAGTTCGAGGTTCAGGACATTTTGGATTCTCGCTTTCACCGCCGCCGCCTACAATATCTCATTGACTGGGTGGGTTTTGGCCCCGAAGAGCGCTCTTGGGAAGACGCTTCCACGGTTCATGCTCCTGATCTAACCCGCCGCTTCCATCAGACCTATCCCGCCAAACCGCGGCCTCGCGCCTCGGGGAGAGAGTCCCAGTTTGAGAGGGGGCTTGAGGAGGGGGATAGTGTGATGACTCATGGGTCATGTAGTCCCATTCCTAGTGCTGTTGTGACTGACGAAGAGGAGAACTTGGGTTTTCCTCCATTTCAGCCAGAAAGGGAACCATTTCAGCCAGAAATTGAGCCTTTGCACCTGCAGGAGGCTTGTCTTCCAGAAATCTCCCAAACAAGCCCGGAGTCGAGTTCTCCCCCTTTTTCGCGCCGTAATTACATTCTCCAGCAGAAAGGAGTGCAACAGGCTAATCGCAGGAGTTTGAGAATAGCAGCAAAGCATTCAGATGATTAAAGCCTGTTCCCATGAGAAATTTTAGGGAGTCATACATCTGGACACAGAGATTGACTTTCGTTTCTGGTTCCCCAGAGAAGTGTTCCCTGGTGGGGAAAACAAGGCCTATTTAGGTTCCTTGCTCCTGGAGGGATCTTGCGGAGTCAATTTCGTCAGCAACTGGAGTAGTGTGTGTGGACAGCTACTCCGCTTCCAAGCCTTTGTTCCTGATTCAAGCCTTCGTTTTCCAGCCTTGTTCCTCCACGGATTTTGCCTTGCTTTCCAAGACCCAGCCTTGCCTTGTTTCCCGGATTTTGCCAAGTAAATACCACGGATCTTGTCCTTGCTCCTCGTTCCTTGCTGCCTTGTATCCAAGCCTTGTTTTTCCAAGAATCAAGTTACTTCCTAGCCTCGTTCAAGTTCATGGACTAAAAGACCTTGTCATCTCCCCTCACTTTGCCTGGCAAAGTGAGTGTTTCGGTTATTGGATTACAACTTTGGACCTTAATATTTCATATTGGACATTGCTTCTTTGGACTAATTTTGACCTTTCCTGAAAGGTCTACTCCTGGACTAATTCATACGCTTGCTTTTATTAACTTTACATATTTCCTTAATAAAGATATTAGATAGATTCTGGCCTCTGTGCATGGTTATTGGTGCTCTGCTGCCTGGGTCCTGACAAATACTAACCAATAGGCTTGTGCAATCTGGGTAAGCCGCATTCTGTTTCGGTGCCCCAGATTTCATTGGGAGGGTCCCAATCCATTTTTCAGGAGCCTCTCCAATTGGGGAAGACAAAAATCCATTTTCAATCTGGGGAGCCAAAAGATTCAATTTCTATATGGCCCATTGGTGGCAATGGAGGGGGGGGGACTTCCCACAGGCTCTTCTTCCCCCACCATTTTAGGCATTGTTTGTTGTTATATTCTTCATTAAGACCTGGATTAAAAGCTTCAAAGTTAAGATACCACTCTTTCTGCGACTTTCCCTTCTGACTGTAGAGGAGACTGGGTTTAATGCTTTGTTTCTACTCTAGAGGAGACAGGCACATGCACTTTTTCCCTGCAGAAGGCAGTTTTCCAAGGTATTTTAAGGAGGCTTCCACTTCCTAGGGAAGGAAGGATGGACCTGGAGGTATCCTGATGGGCTTCCTTAAAAATCTCTCTCTTCTCTTGAGGGGAAGTCATAGGGAGGAGGGAACAAGCATTGGAGACTAGGACACAGAACAATGGCTTCAAACTACAGGAAAGGATATTCCACCTGAATATAAGGAAGAACTTCCTAGCTGTGAGAGCTGTTCAGCAGTGGAACTCTCTGCCCCAGAGTGTAGTGGAGGCTCCTTCTGTGAAGGCTTTTAAGCAGAGGTTGGATGGCCATCTGTCGGGGGTGCTTTCATTGCAATTTTCCTGCTTCTTGGAGGGGGGGGGGGGTGATTGACTGGATGGCCTGTGAGGTCTCTTCCAACTCTATGAGTCTATGATTTGGAGGTAGTGAACTGGAAAAGAGAACTCGCATGCCTTTTCCCCTCTCACACTTCAATCTCCTTTTTGCTTCCAAATCAAGAGAGGGCTTAAGAAACCTTCCTGGGATCCTTTTTCTTCTAGCGGATGCTTCTTTCCCTGTACTCCATGTGTAAGCGAAAGCAAATGGTTTTTGACAACCACAGTTTTGTGGTGGCCAATTAAAAAATGGTGGTAGAGCCCATGCCATTACAGGCTTCTGAACCAACTGAAAAACCTGAAGGCAAATGTCCATAATGAATCCGTGCACAAGCCTACTAGATCCAGGGAAGTCATGCTTCCCCTCTATTCTACCTTGGTCAGGTCATACCTGGAATACTGTGTCCAATTCTGGGCACCACAATTGAAGGGAGATGTTGACAAGCTGGAAAGTGTCCAGAGGAGGACTAAAATGATCAAGGGTCTGGAGAACAAGCCCTATGAGGAGCGGCTTAAAGAACTTGGCATGTTTAGCCTGTAGAAGAGAAGGCTGAGAGGAGACATGATAGCCATGTATAAATACGTGAAGGGAAGTCATAGGGAGGAGGGAGCAAGCTTGTTTTCTGCTGCCCTGCAGACTAGGACACGGAACAATGGCTTCAAACTACAGGAAAGGAGATTCCACCTGAACATCAGGAAGAACTTCCTCACTGTGAGGGCTGTTCGGCAGTGGAACTCTCTCTATGCCCCGGACTGTGGTGGAGGCTCCTTCTTTGGAGGCTTTTAAGCAGAGGCTGGATGGCCATCTGTCGAGGGTGCTTTGAATGCGATTTCCTGCTTCTTGGCAGGGGGTTGGACTGGATGGCCCATGAGGTCTCTTCCAACTCTACTATTCTATGATTCTATGATTCTATTAGAGTCACTGAGATTGCAGAAATCATCATTGAACATTCTCCACTGCATATGGGAACAATAAATCAGCATAGTGCGATTGAATGTGATTTTCCTGCTTCTTGGCCGGGGGCTGGACTGGATGACCCATGAGGTCTCTTCCAACTCTATGATTCTATTATTCCTTGATA
This sequence comes from Anolis carolinensis, assembly GCF_035594765.1. NCBI lineage: Eukaryota > Metazoa > Chordata > Lepidosauria > Squamata > Anolidae > Anolis > Anolis carolinensis. Next base: position 317,459,635 of record NC_085842.1, read on the forward strand.
CACAGTGGCTGATACACAGTTGGTTTAACAATGTCAGGATTCTGCCAAAGGGAATGGCATATTTTTTATTATATAAGTACTTTATAATGCAGAAACTTATCCTCTCTCTTTCCACCATATGAAGCCGGTTATTGACTGTACATTTTGCAGTCTATAATCCCAAAATAATACAGAAGAAATGGGCTTGGGCTGAGAAGAAAAGCTCAGAGAGAGAGAGAGAGAGAGAGAGAGAAAGGCAGAATGGCTTTTATGTTCAGCCGTGTGCTGTTAAAAAGTTCTTACTCCTCCTTTCCCCTCTCTGCTTTCTCAATTAGTCCATTGCAACTTTTTAGCTGGTTCAGAGTGTCTCCCGATAAAGTCAATGACAAAGCATGCCTCTGAAACAACTGACAGGCCAACAATTATGGCCCTGCCGCCTTTGTTTAAGCTGCCGTTTACTTATGAGCAATTGAGTCTCATTATTTCTGCCAAATTATATTCTACTGCAGCCATCAAGGAAAAGAAATAAACAAACCTTATTGTTGCCTGTCTCGTACACATTTGAGTCACCTACCCAGGCACACAGAGAGAACCTTGAAAGCTTGAGAGCCAGCCAAAAATCTGTGTGCTTTCTTCCCCAGTTTGACTGTAGGGGGCACTATTTTCCAGGAAATTGCTAGCATTTTTTCATGGAGAGAGAGTTCTGGCTGAAGAGCAAGATTGTAAAGGGGACAAACAAAAGACCGAGGCAGTGCCATGTTTCTGCATCTGTGTAAATGTGAAGGATCATAGAGGTATGAATCTCAAGCTGCTTTATAATGTGCAAAACCATTGGTGTGTCTACTTTGATCAGCAGCAGCTATCCAACCTCTACAGCAGTTTTGTATAGTGTTCATGAAAGAATATTCAAGAAGTCCTCACCCCCAGTGGAATAAAAACAAACTGACTCAACTTGATGAAAATAATTAGTAGATGGAAAGATGAGAAGGGCACAGTGAGCTTCTCTACTTTCCTGCAACACTTTGTAATATAACTAAAATCATAGAGTTGGAAGAGACCACAAGGGCCATCCAGTCCAACCCCATTCTGTCATAAAATACAATCCAAGCACTTGCATCCAGCTTCTGCTTTAAAATCTCCAAAGAAGGAGACCACCACACTCCCAGGCATCACACCCCACTGCCAAACAACTCCTATGCAGTCAGGTCACCACATTATTGGGTGACGATGATGTGTTGTAGAAAACATGGCACATTTTGGTCTCAATACACAGGTGAGATTTAGCACCTCTTCCAGGTTGGCCCTTTGTACCACAAACTCCAAATTGCTGGGCTGCTGTAACATTGTATGCTGCATCAGGAGGGCACTGAAGCATCTTGGTTTGCTTCAGGATTCAATCTTTGGTCCTGAATCACTTTCTGTTCTTCAAAAATGTCATACTTAACATCTGGTTAGACAGCCAGAAGAGATTTCTGTGCAATGCCTTGTCTGCCAGCCTACGTAATGGCACCACGGTACATTGGTCTATCTACATTTTAATGGGGAAACAGAGAATCATGTTTGATGTTTCCATTAGCTTAAGAAACCGGCAGTGACTTCTCGTAAACAAAGCAAAAAACCGGCATGCGTTTTCCCTTTCTCTTCTTCTATCTTCCAGCCAGGTAATTCATTGATAACAACTGGGACCAGGTGAAAGCAGTGTGGATAAAATAAGGACTGAGCGGGACCTGTACAATAAATACAAACCAAACTGGGACTGTCTGGGTATTTGGTTGCTGTTAAGACTGGACTTAAAATTAATACTTCTTGCACCAGGTGGAAAGAAAAGAAGGATGGAGGCAAAGCATCGCAATTATCCCATGCTGCAGGAGGGAGTGGAAATGGGGACCAGATTAAAAGAACAATATCTCACCTCAAAGCAGATGTTAAGGGAAATGTGCATCCCCTGCTATTAGCCTATCTTTTACTCTAATCATTGCTTTTTTAAAGAGCTGTATATCTAAACAATCGTCTTTGTGTGAACTAAGCCCGTGTTCCCATCAACAAGTAGAAAACAGTGCTTTCTTCAGCAAGACACAAAGCTGAGGAAAAGCACATATTAGGACAAATCTATGCCTTTCTCTATTTAACCAACCACTTATTATTAATATAGGGTAAGCATATCATCTCATTTGACCCTGAGTCCACACGAAAGCTAGTTCCATGAATGCATTAACCCAGTCAGATTGCATTTAGCTATGCAATTATTATTCAGTTGGGCAATTGTTTATACATATTGCAGGCTGGGATAGGCAGCCTCCACGATGACACGATGGTAACAGTCTTGGACAGCAACGGCTCCCAAAGTGACCCATTTAAGGTGGAATCAGGTGTCAAACAGGGATGTGTTATTGCCCCAACCTTATTTTCCATCTTCATCGCTATGATACTTCACTTTGTTGATGGGAAGCTTCCCACTGGATTGGAAGCTATTTAACCTCAACAGACTGAAAGCCAAAGCCAAGGTCACCACAACATCTGTTATAGAACTCCAATATACTGATGACAATGTAGTCCGTGCACACTTAGAAGAAGACCTACAAGCCACTCTAAATACCTTTGCAGAAGCATACGAGAAGTGTGGCCTCTCACTGAACATCGTGAAAACCAAAGTGTTCTTCAACAGGCATTGAAGCGATGTTCCTACACCATCAACTCTGCTGGACTGGCCACATTGTCCGAATGCCTGTCTCCCAAAGCAGTTACTGGACTCCCAACTCAAGAACAGAGAACGGAAAGTTGGTGGACAGGAAAAGAGATTTGAAGATGGGCTTAAAGCCAACCTTAAAGATGGGCTTAAAGGCAACTGTGGCATAGACACCGAGAACTGGGAAGCCCTGGCCCTTGAATGCACTAACTGGAGGTCAGCTGTGACCAGCAGTGCTGCGGAGTTTGAAGAGGCATGAAAGGAGAGTTTAAGGAAGAAACATGCCAAGAGGAAGGCACATCAGGCCAACCTTGATCGGGACCGCCTTCCACCCGGAAACTGATGTTATCACTGCAGGAGAACATGTAGATCAATAATAGGACTCTTCAGCCACCTATGGACACACCCCCAAGACACCAGAATGGGAGGACCATCATCCTTGGCCTACAAATGATCGCCTAAGTAAATAAGTAAATAAGTAAGTAAGTATTATTCAGTTGGGCAGTTGTTTATGCAGATTGCAGGTTGGAACAGACAGATCCTACAAGACCATTTCCATAGACACAGATGTGTTGGATTTCACCCACCTCACTTCCATGGCAGTTCTAGGTTGGCTTTAAGCCCATCTTTAAATCTCTTTTAAATAGAGAGTTTGGAGGTGACAGAATGGATGGTATCACTTTATGCTGAATACATATGCATCCAGTGCCTTTCCAAAAGTGAGGGGTGGTATAATAAGGAATTGTGATAAAATCCTATAGTGATTCTTGTTTCTTTTCTCAATGGTGGCCTCACTGATGGGAAGGGGGATAAACATGTCATCCTTCAGTTCCCCAGTTACCAGCACAACATAACTCAATCCCTCAGTGCTGGCTAGATTTTAAGGTGGTTTTTAGGGGTGACACTCTTATCTACACTGCCATATATCCGAGGATGTAATCCAGATTATCTGCTTTGATCTGGATTATATGAGTCTACACTGCCAGATAACTTGGGATAAACAGATAATCTGTGATCAGATCCTGGGATATAGGATAGTGTAGATCCAGCCTTTGCCATTACATTGTACTTATGTTTCTGATGGAACATCTTGGCTCATTTACTGGAAGGCCAACCCAAAACATTCCCTCCCAAGTCCTAGGACTTCATAAGAGAGATGAAGCCTCAAGTTCTTCCCAAGGGCAGCCTTCTCCAGAATCCCCTGAGTCCAAGGACTTAAAGAAGGCATTCCAGACCCCCACCCTTCACAAGGAGATATCAAGATGTACACCAAACTCTTATATTGTCTTCCTCCCAATATCTGCCAGTGAGCATCTATTAATCGACATCACCCTTAGTCTATTGTGAAAGTTCCTCAGACAAAGAATGGGGTAAGCATAAAACCCATGTAAAGAGGACATAGTTTTACCTTTTTATAGCAATCTGCAAAGCTCATATTTCACCTTTGTACTTATCTCATTCCCTTGCCCATTGTTTACAACCTGGCCATGTTCACAGTTGTTTACAGTAGCTTACCATCAGATGAGCACCATTTTAAATGAGTTTTAAATTGTTGTTTTATATGCTTTTTGTATCATTTGATTGTGTTTTATATTGTGTTTTATTTTATACTCTGTTTTAAGGCACTTTTGTGCCATGTGTAAGCCATCCTGAGTCCCTTTGGGAAGATGGTGGCGGGATACAAAAATAAAGTTATTATAAAGTTATAAAGTTTTTACTAAGATTGGGAGGGCAGACCTCCCATTAAACGAGCAAGAGAGGCCATGAGGGGGTTGGCTGACCTTAAATAACCAATGACTCTGCCCATTACACATGCCAAGACTTGGGATGTCACACCAAGCTACTTTACCTCTGGTCTCTATTCATAAAGACTATCAAATTGCCCCTTCACCTGCAATGTTCTTTCCTCTGCAGCCATAGGAATGCAAAGACTTTGTGCACCCTTAAGGTCTTCTTCAGGGGGCCTATTTAGAATCAAAATCCATAAACCTCTGAACCAGAAAGTCTCAGAGTATTTTAACATGCCCACTAAATAATTTAGGAATCCCTGGTGAGAGTCTTGAGATGTGGTTGTTTTTTTTTTCTAACATGGATTTTTAAAGCCTTCAAATGAGTGTACACAAGATCAAAAACAGAGCACAAAACAGTAGAAAGTTTAAATCTCCCCTTACTAGCTATCTTTCTTTTTTCAAAATTCCCATGTGATAGACTAGATACTAGATAGATAGACTGCTGAGATACTACATTGGGATTGTGAAGATGCAGAGTTGTGCATTGATAGTTGTGCGCAACCCTTGTATTGAATGGCAATGTTCCAGACCTGAACCAACTCAAAAAATGCAACTCAATGCACAATCAAATGTGCAATTATGTCTATGCATTGGAGAATGTATATCCATGCACAGTGCACATCCATAGATAATGCATTCATAAGCACAAGTCTGAGCTGAATGGAGACATTCACGTGATGTCCAACTACTTCCATAGGAGAATTTACACATGTGTAAGGATCTACAGGATTCTGTTTGACAGTCTCGTCTTTTTTAGATTTTCTCGTCTTTTTTATCAAACACATCTCAGAAGGATGTAGTTTGAACTAAAAACCAACTATAGGGAGGTTTGCTACATGGGTGACGTCTTTAGATTTAAACCACCCAAAGATTTTTCAAGGGGAATCCAAAGAGTGGAAAGAAACCCTATTAATCACATCTGTAGATCAGGAAAAATAAGGTGTAAACCAAAGCTTTAAAAATACTGTTCAATCAAATTTCTGAAATCTATATATGTACATAAAAATATGTACATAAAAGACAAGTACAGGTTGAGTAAAAACAACAGCATCAGCAACATTTATTATTATTATTATTATTATTATTATTATTATTATTATTATTATTATTGTATGACACAGCAAATAATAATAATAATAATAATAATAATAATAATAATAATAATAATAATAATAAATGTTGTTGTTGCTTTTGTTTTTACTCAACCTGTACATTTATTATTATTATTTTATTGTATGACACAGCAAACAAGATAGACATGCTGGATTTCATATCACAAAATCACAAGTCGAATACTTCCTAATAATAATAATAATAATAATAATAATAATAATAATAATAATAATAATTATCATCATCATCATCATCATCATCATTACCGCATCTTCTTTTGGCTCCAAAATACTAGGAGGGATTTTGGATCATCATCATCATCATCATCATCATCATTCATTCATTCATTTTTAATACTTGTATTGGCATATATCTACATAATAAGATGTCTTGAAGAAGTCTAAACATGAAATTCATTTTATTTCATATATTCCTTATTCACATAGCTCGAAGATACTTTTATACTATACTAGCCTATATATCTAGTGTTTACCTGCGTTTGCTAGGTTTTTTTGGGGGAGGGGGGCTCTTGCTCTCGGCCCCACCTCCTTCACAGGTGTGGCTGGTGGGGACGAGGGACAAGGCCTTCTTGGTGGTGGCCCCACAACTGTGCAACTACCTTCAGAGTGAGATCAGGTTGGCCCCATCTCTCCTGAACTTAAGGAGACAGCTAAAGACCTGACTGTGGAACCAGGCATTCGTCCCATCATCAGATTATTTAAAGTTAAAGTTGAAAGTGAAATGACCCAGGAGTGTTTACAGACAATGGCTATGTCTTGTGCGATATATGATGTTATTTTATGTGATGTGTTTAATAACGTTTAATGTTTTATTAGGGGAGGGTCAACTTTGATGTTGTATGCTGTTTTTTATCGAGGTCATTGAATTGTTGTCAACACAGTGAACTGCCCTGAGTCCCCTTCGGGGTTAAGAAGGGTGGTTTATAAATACCTCTAATAAATAAATAATTTATTTCCCTTTATTTCATACAACTTGTTTCTCTCTCTTTTCTTTTCCCCTTAGTTTCTTCATAAACCTTCCACACTCCCCTTTTCCCCATCCTTTCTCTTCCCTTCTTTTTCTCTCTTGCCTCCATTTTTTCATCTTTTCCCCTTTCATTAGTCTTCCCTTTTTCCTGTTTCTTTCCTTTCTTCCCTTTTCTTTTCTTTGTTTTTCTCTTTCTTTTTCTTTCCTCTTCTTTTCCCTCATACACCTTGCCTGCTTTTCTTTCTTTGTTCACCTTGTTTCCCCTTCCCTACTTTTCTTACTTACTTTATGGCCTCCTTTTGTTTTGTTTTTCTTTATTTCCTTTTCTTACTTTCTTTTCCCTTTATTTCTTTCTTTTCCCACTTCCCTTTCATTTCTGTTTCTCCTTCCTTCCTCTTTCTTTTTCTTTCTTCCCTCTCATCTCCCATTTATTCTTTCCAATTTTTTTTCTCTTTCAGGGCTCACATTGTCAGAAGTGGCCACACACACACACCTCCAATACAGCTCAACAACCACGACCATCCCTTTGCCAGTGTGTGTGGATCTGTCAAACATTCTCAAAAGGTCTCTATGCCTACAATCGGCTCCCTCCATTTTTCATCAGCTGCATATGGGGTAGCCTTTGTCTAGGTATACTGCCCTCTGGCAGTTGCATCTGGGTGCTACATACACATTTTTAACATTTGATTGACCTTTCCCCAAAACAGGATGGTTTCCTTTAGTTGAAACCCCCCAATTATTTTAAATGGGGTAATAAAGGGTATGTGTGCCAAGTTTGGTACAAATCCATCAAACAATGTAGGAGCCTTTATGATATAAACAAACAAATATGCATACATACTTTGACGTGTGTGTATGTGGATTTTTAATAATGTGCATGAAACTAATTTGTGTCATCTGAAACTGCAGTAAGCAAAAGTGTCACTGTCATAGCCACTCATGTGGATGATTTTGGATTCTGGAGTACTTTGGAATTCTAGAAAAGAGATGCTCAATTCATACTAAATAGCAGGGAAAGTACAGGATTGGAGACCAAGGACTAAAACTGCAGGGCCAACCTAGAGAGGAGTTCCATCTCACATACCAAATACCAGCAATCTAGCCATAGTTCCCCTTTTAAGACAGAATTATTAAATCAGAGATGCTATGTTGATGTTAGTGATTCCTCTTCTTCAGAAGAGGAAGAGGAGCAGGAAAGTGTTCATGAATCTGAGTGTGAGTTGGAATCTGAGGAGGAGACTTTGCAAGTACCCACTGTTCAAGAGAGGCGAAAAGAAACAGAGCAGAGATGTTGTTCAGCTAGAATAGCTGCCAGAAATGCAGCTGAGTAATTAAGAACTGCCCTAGCAGCTGTGAGGGGACTCAGAGCTATAAAGCAGAAGCAGGTGCAGCCAGCTCTTGCTGGAAACAAACTGACTCTAATGCCTTCACTCCCCATTTGCCTGCTTCAAGTCTGCATCTTGATCTATTGCTGTTTCTTTATCTGAAGTAAGACTTCCTTGCTACCTTTTGCATTACTCCACTGAGTGTGCTGTACTTTACGTTTCTCTGAAGTAAAGCAGTTTTTATTTACTTACCAAGGCTGTTCTTGAAAGACAAAACAAGAGTCCTCTGCATAAGGATCCAAGCCTTCTAGGGCAGAGAGAGAAAGAATTCATGATGTTTTGTAACCTTTATGAGTTGTGATTGGCACACTGTGTTCCTCCTTCTCTGTTCATTATATATTTTCAAGAACCACCCCCATGCTTTTATCTAGAGTTCTTTGATCAAATGTTAGCTATAGGGAAATCCCTAAGCTCTTTTTCCAACTCCCCATTCTCCTTTGTGAATCAAAGCAAGGGGTTTATCTTGTTGTCAAGTGCTAATGTCTGACAAATTCAAGAACAATATTGACAAGAATTTTGTTGACCTTGGGTCCCTTTAAAGTTGCATGCAGCATTCCTTCCTGCTATTTGAGGATCTTTTCAACTCTGCCCTGTTTTGAAATTTACTCAATCATTTCTTGAAAAACTTTCCAATATATTAGCCACTATGAACTCCAGTTTTGGACCAAAAGAAGCAGAATATAAATGAAAATAATAATGGAAGCAATAATGAGAATGATAAATTCAAGAACAAACATAATATTAAAAACAATATCAAGGAGGTGCATGGCAAACATACATATATGCATACATACCTACATATTTTTTCACCACAGACATTTATTATATTTTACATTATTTTGAAAAGGTTAAAAATATAAGAATGTATTCTATGTGAATGTATTTGCTCCTTTGCAAAGAGCCATTCAATCTAGCAAACAACAAACACCATGTTGCATTTATGAAATTCAAGATTCACATTGGCTGAAATCTTGTTGATGTCATCTGCTCGTATCAGTTCCCTTTCATATCTACTTGAGTTTGACCGTTGTGCAATTGATGCATCCATTATCTACCTAAGAAAATTTCCATAAATGTAAGCATTTCACATCCTGTTTTTAGACCCAACTAGTCTAGAGAAATTGGATTGCTTCAGTTTACTCAGATGTTGATTCACCATTGAATGGTTCATTGGCACAGTTATAATTGGGATTAACCAACAGGAATCCACTATGCAGTTGTACTTTTTTGGGGGATGTAAAACTACTTCTTAGTAGCAGTGTATCCCAAAGCCACGGAGACTGCAAAAACAACCACTGTGCACCACTTTATTGCACAATAGGTCCATAAGTGTGATCGAGGTGACCACCCTCCCCCCCCCCCCCAGGACTTTGTAAAAGATAGTTCAAAAACCAAGACTTTATGTTCTATATTCCATATATTTATAGTAGAAGGTGATTGAGACTTTTTTACTGGAGTTTACTGTGGATTATCCCTGCACTCTGAGGCAAGAGATAACAACTTCATGAATTGTAAGATCATGCTGCTAAAACTCCACTTTTATGAATTTCCATATTGGGTTCCCCAGATGTTGTGAACTTCGTTCTTATCAAATGTTTTCAATTGTTTATATCATTCATGATTCCCCTTTATGCAATGTAACCCACCTTTATGGATTCTCCCTTATTTCCTCGAAATCTATCTATCTGCCTATATGTGTTTGTACTCTTTAGGATCCCCGGAAAATATGTATTTTTCCCAGCTGGGTTTATGTTCCAACTTTATTTTATTTTTCATTTTATTTCACATAATTGGCAAATCATGAAATCAAATGGGAAATATTTTGACCCCAACATGAACCCTAGCCCCTATGACCCAGGCCTCCCTTCCCAAAAACAAAAGGATAATCTGCTACAGCTTAACCCAATCTAATTCAGATTGCATGGGCAATATAAGGCTGAGTCACCAAATTCGGAGTATAGTCCTAAAGGTGATTCAGCCCCCAGGGCAAACATTGTCATATCTCAGGAAATTCCAGGACGCCCCACGTTGAGCGCCCTGTGGAGCCTGTCAATTTTGGCTCATCAACACCCATCACCACTTCCCGTCTGACACCCCAAGGCATATCTAAAATCTGTGAATGTGACAGGACCCTGGACATCCTTGATGGGTGCCATTAATTCCTTTAGAAATCGGCCGGGCAAGGATTAATCTGATATTTCCTGTCCTGTCACTTCATTGTTTCAATAGCTCCCGCCTCCTCCTCTCTGATTGGCCTGAGTGGGGACAAAAAGCGGCTCCCCATTGGGCCAGCAGAGCGAGGCAGGAAACGAAAGCCCGCCTCGTTCAACCTCCCAGCCTATCCGCGATCAGATGGGCGGGGGAGCGGGGCGGGAAATTCAAAGGGCTGTCAGACCGAAACATTGTATAAATATGGCTTTATTTGAAACATATGATACGCTAGTAGACTGAATGATCACTACTAGTGTCCTTTTCAGCTGAATTGCTCAATAAAGACTCCTTGGCGGATTTTCCTTCATCTTTGGCGGACCTTCTTCATTTCGGCTCCAGGTTGTATTGCGGCTCATATTCTCCTTTTGGCTTCACCAAGGTCCGTTCCCTCAGGACCGGGTCGGGTCTCTCCTTAAGGGCCCGATCCCCTAAAACGCGGTCGACAACATAAGGAGACATATTGTGGAGGTGATTGTGAATCTCCCAATGTCAGTAGAAGCCGAGTACCCCTTATCCCTTATATACATAGCCTACAAATAATTTTATTCACAGTATTTTATATATTTTTGTGGATGACACAAAGTTTGTATACTGTACATGCTCATATATATTGTCAAGAAATAAACCCCAAATTCCTGCGTTGACATATTCACAGGGCAAAGTCAATATTGTACCTTAACTCTTATATATAAAAACAAGGAGCCACATCTGAGTAGAGACATGAAAGATAAGAGTTTAGTGTATTCCAGGAGAACCTACAAGAAGACTGACTCCTTATACTGTGTTGCCACTTCTATGCTTTTTGGTGCCTGAGTAAATGGTGGTTGTGAGCCGAGATAGCTGGTCCCCTGTGGCACTGATGGACATTTTGTGGAATTGTCCTTAAAGTATCCATGGATCATATCCAAATCCATATTTTTCATCCTACAACCTACCTTCAACTTATACTTGAAGCTGACTTACACAGGAGTACATACAGTACACTGAATCTCCAAAAGCAAAGGTGTCAGTATCTCAGCCATACTTGTGGACAATTTTGGATATTAGAGTATTTTGGATTTCCAGATAATGAATAGTCAGCCTGTATTCAGAGGACAAGAAGCATCATGCAATTACTATATAGGGTTGTTGTGTGTTTTCCGGACTGTATGGCCATGTTCCAGCAACCTCTGATGATGCCTGTCATAGATGTGGGTGAAATGTCAGGAGAGAATGCTCCTGGAACATGGCCATGCAGTCTGGTAAACACATAACAACTCTGTGATTCCATCCATGAAAGCCTTTGACAATCACTATCTAATTGTCTATTTGTAGATTTACACTAGAAACCAGTGCAAAATAAATGGAAATAAAACTGGAAGAGGATTCATGTCAAATTTGGGGACAACAACTCTATGATGCTTCTGGAACACGGCCATACATCCCGGAAAACACAAAACAACCCTGTGATTCCGGAACAGAACATGGGAGCAAATATTGGCCCTTGATTCCACCACCATAGTTGAGTTACAGATTTTCATGTAGTAATCTGTGAAAGGCTACAGAAAAAATATATTAGACAGCCATGTTCATCACAGTAGGGGATGATAGGATAGCTTTCTAGAGATGCTATTTCACAGAGCATTCCAGTCAAATCAGTTAACTGACTGAATCAATCAATCAGTACTACAAAATCTTCTCTCTGTATGATTTTTATCTTGTTCCTTGATCACAGAAAGGCCGGTGGTTGGATGAACCTGCTCTTTGGGCATCTCAGCCTTGGCTTCTCTGTCAACCTTATGCTCCATCTATAGGACTCTTGTGATCTTTCCACAAGCCATGGCAGTAAAGGAAGCAGACAGCACAGCAGTTACACCAGTGTGAAAGGAAGACAAGGGGAGAGAGATAAGAGGAACATGGATTCAGCTTCCAAACACATTCTTCTTAAAAAATTTATATGCCTTACTTTAGAAGTTATCAGCTTAACGGAGACAGAGGAAACAGCGGGCTGAGCACATTTGAGAAGAGAAGGAGATATATTCAGGACTGCTTTTGCCAATTGAAGTTTCTTTTTGTTTTTTGTCTTTAGGTGATTGAAGTCCCTCCTCTCCCCCCAAAAAAAATTCTTGAAGAGCTTTAAAAATGGAAAGTAAGCTCTACCATATGTATATTTTTTCACTATCTCTCAAGTTAGTTCAGAGTAGAAGACAGGGAATTTCATGCTTATGCTTTCATTAGTTGCTTTGAGATCCCAGTCTTTTGTTCTTCAACCCCTTGTATTTGAAATTATCCTCTTTAAGTCAGCAGGGAGCAAGGTCTGATGAGCCCTTTCTTGGCTACAGCCTTAAGGCAGAGATCCTTTGGTTTTGAATAATATCTTAAGTTCTTCGTATTTCTTTCCCTGGCATGGATCTCAAATATATGGATTGGCACAAGCTTTTGCTCCTTTGCTGAAAATTGTTTCTTTGTTTCACTCCACCCGGTTGGACTTCCACCTTTGCCATTTGTAATTTTGTTCTGAAGGATTCATCTGTGCATCTCCGATAAGAAAGCCTTTCATGAGTTATATTTGTTTCTGTAGCTTCAGTGTAATCCTGCATTCCAGTAGTAGAGACGGACTAGTTGATCCAACATAAGTCCACAATTTCAGCCTTTCGCCCACCCTGACTTCCTGTACCTATATCCAATTGCTCAGCAATAATAGACACATTGAATCATTCGCTAAATGTACATCAACAGATATTGAAGCCCATTGAATCAATGGGTTGACTCTGGTTTGCATTAGCAAATGATACCACTGAATTCATTGGTCTGCTCTGATTTTGATTACCAAATAGATGTAGGCTCTAATTTTAGTGATGGAGCACAACTTCTATCATCTCCAACTGAGCTGAAATGATGGACATTGTAATCAAGTGAAATCTGGATTTTTGAGATTTGAAAATGCTGGTGTGAATCATCAACTTGGGCATTCATTTCAGACTGAGACCAGTGTCCATGGCATGGTAAAGTTGTTATCTATGTTAAAGAGGTACCTATTTGGAGTATAAGGTTCAGCACTTAGTATAACTTCTTTAATATTCAGGCTAAAACCCAGAACAAATTCATCACTCTACTGAGAGTAGCACTACACACCATTTGTCCAGGGTATGTCAGGGGCTCATTCATTTCTTTTACATTTATTTGTGTTATTTACTCATTCATCATGTCCGACGCGAATTGATATAGATACAGTTATAATGTATTTTAAAAACACACAAAGTTAAAAACTTGACATTATACTATATTTCCTTTGACCAGAAGCTGGCCACTTGAATTGCCTCTGATGTTGCTGTAGGAAGGTTCTCCATTGTGCATGTGGCAGGGCTCAGGCTGCATTGTAGTAAGTGGTCTGTGATTTGCTCTTCTCCAGAATTTCATGTCGTGCACTCCACTTTGTAGACCCATTTCTTAAGATTGGCTCTGCATCTCATGGTGCCCAAGCACAGTCTGTTCAGTGCCTTCCAAGTCACCCAGTCTTCTGTGTGCCCAGGAAGGAGTTCAGTCATCTGGTATCAGCCATGGATTGAGTTTCTGGGTTTTAACCTGCCACTTTAGGACTCTCGCTTGCTGAGGTGTTCCCGCGAGTCTCTCTGTAGATCTTAGGAAGCCATTTCTTGATTTAAGGCATTGGCATGGTGGCTGATAGCTGAACAGAGGATGGGCTGGAGATGTCAATGCCTTGGTCCATTCATTACAGGTTGCTACTTCCTGATAGATGTCAGATGGTGCAATACCGACTAAGCAGTATAGTTTCTGCAGTGCTGTAGGGTGTAGACATCCTGTGATGATGCGGCATGTCTCATTAAGAGCCACATCTGCAGTTTTAACGTGGTGAGATGTATTCCACACTGGGCATGCAGCAGAGTAGCCAAGTGCAAGGGCAGATGTCGTCACTGTATCTGGTTGTGATCCCCAGGTTATGCCAGTAAACTTTCGTATGATATTATTTCTAGCAATCACTTTTTGCTTGATAATAAAGCAGTGCCTCTTGTAAATCAGAGCATGGTCCAAAGTGACTCCCAGGTATTTTGGTGTGCTACAATCCTCCAGTGGAATTCCTTCCCAGGTACTCCTCATGGCTTGAGATACTTGTCTGTTCTTAAGATGAAAAGCACGTTTGCCCTGTAATAGGCAGTAAGAGCACCTAAAGCTTCAGAGAGCTTCCATTCAACTGTTTCAAAGTTCCCTGCTTGCGTGGTGATGGATCACTTCTTTCTGTGATCTATGGGGACATCTACAATAGAACATTGCAAGCATAGTAATTTTGGGGTGTGTATGTTTGTGGCCATCACATTTTATCTCTTGCTTCCTGTTTCCATTGTTGCAATGGATTGCCTCAGAGGATAATGGACTCACCATATTTAGATATCTTTTAACAGTGGTAAGAGGAACATCTTTCTGTGATGCAAATTCATACAGTTATGGGGTTGAAATGAATCCCAAGGACTGTGTGGTCCAATTAAAGCACTCCATGAAAACTAACCAACCAAATTCCATTTAAAACTTTCCATTGAAGGTCTTGGGTCCAGTGGCATGTTAAGCAACTTCTTTCATTCCAAAGAATGCTGAATACTGTTACCTTACTTCCTAAAATTCAAGAAAATATAAAAGTGCAAGTAGACTTTTGGTATGAAAGGGACAATGGATCTGAAATACCTCTAAGGATGGAGTTCATTAGAAACCCAGATTAATTCAGTTAAATGGCCCAGCTGAGGGAAGATCCAACCTTTAAATAAATACACAATAAAAATAGCACACTGTTACTATAAGGTTACTGGACTGTGGCAGTAAATGAACTGAATAAAATTTTACGGCTTCTTAACATGCTGAGGTTTTCCAGTGTCGTCCATCTTGTAACCTAACAACATTTCCCAGCCTGCTATCAGTGAAACTAATAGCGTGGATGAAAATTTTATGAAAAATAGGAAAACTGCGTTAGTTTTATATTATGTCAGTGGAATGAATAAAGATCATATTTTGACATTAACCGCTAATGGTGAGAAGGAGAAGGCGGGGTAGGCTGCATATGTGTATGTGTGTGGAAATGCAATCTATTTTCAACCATGGAGTGCATATATATATATATATATATATATATATATATATATATATATATAGAGAGAGAGAGAGAGAGAGAGAGAGAGAGAGAGAGAGAGAGGGAGGAGGCTGTAATTATGATATTTGAATGTCATTATCATTATGCTGATGAATTATTTTGCAAGAAGGTGAACCTGGATTGGAGATGCTCGGAGTATTCTTGCATGCTTTGTGAGCCTCCATAAGTCTAAGAGGACTCACTGGCTGTACTATTAATCACACAGATACTATAGATTTGCTCTGTTATTATCTTTCAATGCAAGGTCAGAGTTTTCCTGGTAACACGGCATGTGGGTGGCGGGAGGAAAAGGAGTGTGATTGTGGGCGAGTGCAAAATCACCAAAGAATGAATCATATTGAAAACTGATGATAACCCAAAGTTACTTGCTCAAATAAAATGGATTACTTAATATCTCCCAAGTAGAGATGTGATTATGGCTTCTATATCAAAGGCATCCTAACCGATGTTGCATCTTAAAGAATGTATGTGCAAAAACAGTTAAAATTGCAAAAGGAGGGGGGAAGAAGCCAAGCACTGAATATCAAATTAGATCTCCAGGAAAGGTGAATATGTCATGCAACCTCAGCTAGTAAAATCTTCTTTTATTCCTGCCTCCCTCTCACCTTGCTATTGCTATGTGCCTTCAAGTCAATTCTGACGTATGGCAAACCAGTCATGGGCTCTTTTTGACAAGACTTATTCAAGGGAGATCTGCCATAGCCTTCTTCTGAGGCTGGCAGAATATGCTGCCCAGAGTCACTCCGTGGGGTTCCTTAGTTGAATGGAAATTTGAACCTGGGGTCCTCCTTATCCAATTATACCATTACAATCACACATTAACTGCTATGGTTCCATTCTTTGGGATCATGAGATGTTCATTTTTGAGAGGAGTATTTATAGTTCTTCTGCTTCATTGAACTACAAACAACCACAGGATGTTTCCATAGCAGTTAAAATAATATCATACATTTTAATTGTGCAGTGTAGAAGAGACTCTGGACTCCTGGCTTTCTCACCCATTATTCAAAACACTATATCACCTCTTTTAATGGCCATGCTTTTTACTCTATTGAAACTGTATTGTTGATTTACTGTGATTGTGATTATTTTATATTGTTGTATTTTATATTGTGTATTTTATGCTGCTGCTGCTCAGTCGTTCAGTCATCTCCAACCTCATGGACCAGTCCACGCCAGGGCTCCCTGTCGGCCATCACCGCCCCCAGTTCCTTCAAGGTAAAGCCAGTCACTTCAAGGATACCATCCAGCCATCTTGCCCTTGGTCGGCCTCTCTTCCCTTTTCCTTCCTTTTTCCCCAGCATTGTGATCTTTTCCAAGCTTTCCTGGCTCCTCATGATGTGGTCAAAATATTTCAGCTTTGCCTCTAATATCCTTCCCTCCAGTGAGCAGCCACTGGGCATTATTTCCTGGAGGATGGACTGGTTGGATCTTCTTGTGGTCCAAGGCACTCTCAGGATTTTCCTCCAGCACCAAAGTTCAAAAGCATCTCTCTTCCTTCGCTCAGCCTTCCTTATGGTCCAGCTCTTGCAACCATAGGTTACTATGGGGAATACCATTGCTTTGACTATGCGGACCTTAATTGCCAGTGTGATGTCTCTGCTCTTCACTATTTTGTCAAGGTTGGCCATTGCTCTTCTCCCAAGAAGTAAACGTCTTCTGATTTCCTGGCTGCAGTCTGCATCTGCAGTGATCTTCGCGCCTAGAAATATAAAGTCTGTCACTGCCTCCACGTTTTCTCCTTCTATTTGCCAGTTATCGATAGGTGTTGTTGCCATGATCTTGGTTTTCTTGACGTTTAACTGCAACCCAGCTTTTGCACATTCTTCTTCCACCTTGGTGATAAGGCTCCTCAGCTCCTCCTCACTTTCAGCCATCAGAGTGGTATCATCTGCATACCTAAGGTTGTTAATGTTTCTTCCAGAAATTTTAACTCCGGCCTTGGAGTTAAACAAACAGTATTTTATACAGTTGTATTTTATTGTATGTTGTTGGACTTGGACTAATGTGAGCCACCCCAAGTCCCTTCGGGGAGATGGGGCGGGATATAAAAATAAACTTCTTCTTCTTCTTCTTCTTCTTCTTCTTCTTCTTATTATTATTATTATTATTATTATTATTATTATTATTATTATATAATGGTTCCATTACTTTCCTCCATCAAATTCCATGATTCCATAGCACTGAGCCATGGCAGTTAAAAGTGGTGTCAAAATGCATTAATTCTACACTGTAGATGCACCCTAAAAGGTGCTTGATATATCTTCCAGTTCTCGGAAATGAACTTACCAGTGAATCAAACTATAGTCATGCACTAAAAATTAAAATAGTTCTATCATAATGTGAAGTAAGAGGAGAAATGAGAAGGCAGCTAGAAAGGAAAAAAGGAGACAGAGAGAGAAGAGGGCTGGATCTTTAAGGAAAGTAAACCATTATGCCATGACACCAGCTGTGACTCGAATTAATTTGCCTTACAAATGTGCACCCCTTCCCCAGGAAACCTCTAATATGAAGTAGGAAAGAGATACTTGTAAATGTCCCAAGAACCTGATGTAATATGCAATCTTGCTCAATATAATTTACACCAAATAAAGCCAATAAGCCACCAATTTCCAGGCAGAAAAGTACATAGAGGGTCTGAAGACTTTGGTGATATTGTCTTCTAGAACAAATCCAGAGAAAACAGTGATATCTACATGGAAAGAGAAGCCAATTCTGTTCAGTTTGAACAAGTCCACTGATATGAATTAGAGGATCTCTATTTATATTATGGGTCTGAAATGTGGCTGCCATGGTAAGTACCTCCAAATTTATAAGCAAAATGCTTGTAACCTTCTTGAAAGCATCTGATTAGTCACTGTATATAGAGGATAGTGAATGAACCTTTAGTCTTATGCAATATGTAGAACAATGACTTCTTTAAGGCCTCAGTCAGTAACATTCATATGTTGGTCTCCAAATGTTCAGAGATTTGCACTCAAATGTCCTGGTCATGCAACACAATGATTTCCACAAACCATGCCGAGTTGACTAGCTTTGCAAGATTGGTATGTGCCTGCTTACTTATGTGAATCAAATCAAAGTATGTATACAGATTTAGTATCCAAAATATTCCAAAACCTGAAATTGTGCACATGAGTGGTGACACTTTTGCTTTCTGATGTTTCAATATACATAACCTTGTTCCATGCACAAATATTTTAAATATTATGTATAACGTTACTTTTGGTTAATATGTGTAAAGTGTATATGAAATATAAATGAAATTTATGTTTAGACTTAGGTCCCCTCCCCATGATATCTCATTATGTATGAGCAAGTATTTCAGAATCCAACCTTCAAATAAACAAAACGTGAAATATGGAACAGTTCTGGTCCCGAGCCTTTCAGATAAGGGATACCCAAGCTGTACTTGCTAGCTGTGGTTTGTATTATTAATTTCTCTTGTTAAAATTGTAGGTTGAGATAATTAATTTAATACATGATGCAGTCAGAAAGCAAGACCACTATCAGGTAGGTATCCAGTTCCTAGGGTCTTGATTATTTTTCCTTTTCAAAAATCTTAGCATGACAATTCTCCATAGTTTATAAAGAAAACATGAAGCATGTGGGTGCATAAAATATCGGGGCCAATATTACAGAATGTGCAATTCTATGCAAAATTCAAGAGGACAGAAATCAATTCATTTTTTATTCTCTGTTTCAATGCATACATTGTATATTTGTTTCCATCTTAACAAGAGGCCAAAACAAAAACAGCAGCAACATTCAAAGCAAGCAGATGCTACAAAACCAGTGGGACATGGAGCTTCCTATAATATTCCAAACATGTATTATTGCAGTATGTAGAAATTGATACAGAAAGTAAGCAAACTATAGTGGTTTCTTCAATAGGCATTGTTTATTCTGTTCGCTTATGGTTTGTTTGGTGAAACCAGGAAAAATAGTTTGTCATAGGATACAAGAACCTTTGTGCCATTTGAAGTACCAGATATGTACTGTCCCTAATAGTGGAATTCAGTTCTTGGTGTGCTTCAGTAAGAGATCACAAAATTTATTTTAGTTTCTGTATTCTGCATTAGCTGCTGATAATGCTGGTTTAACTGTCATGGCTCAATGCTATGGAAGTTGTAGTTTTATGAGACTTTTAACCTTCTCTGCCAAAGAGTCTGTTTTCCCATGATTCCATAGCATTGAGCTATGGCATTTAAATGGGTACCAAACTGTATTAATTCTGATGTGTAGGTGTAAACTTGATTAAGAATAGCTATCTAAACAACCTTCTTGGACCAGCCTCCCCAAACCTAATGGAAATGTCACTAATCCATTCTCCAATTACAAGCAGAATTTAAATTGCCAAGAATATTCTGTAAAAGTTATGGGGATGTTATGCACTGACAAGCAACCTCAAGGTATACACGCACCTATTCTTTAGAGATAGTGAACACAGGAAAAGTCCATCCACTTTTGACGAGCACATTTTGTGGGCCTGGAAGGTGGGGACAGGATATGAGGAGCAATGGATTAGAGACAGATCAAGCCTGTGGAAAAGAGTCGGCTTTAGGAAGAGATGCCTCAGTACTTTCTTGGATTGCACTGCAGAGGTCATATTGGCTGCCAATATAGATAAGGTGTTTGAGATAACTATGCCTGGATGGTTTCCATGAGGTCCTTTTAAATCCTGATGACAACACTTTTCCGGGTCACTGATTTTTATAAACATCCAAGGAGACATCGCTCTCAGGAGAAAATGGACTCTCATTGACACTTTTTCCTGCTCTTCTCTCTTTTTGTATTTGTATTTGTCGCTCTATTTCTTTAATATAAAATGTTTAAAAACCTTGATAGCACATGTGCCTTTCTCTGGATGAGAAGAAACGCTTGATTGTCCTTCAGATATTCCTTTATCATTTCAGTTTTCTTATATCTTTTTACTACTATTCAAGCTTGAAATCTCTAGAGAATCTATTGTCAATCCCCCTCCCAGAGTGGCAGAGAAAAGTCCACAAATGTTATATACTTTCCTACTCTGGAGCAATATCTTCTGACTCATTTACAAAATCCTTTGTCTGAGTTGCTCACTATCTTAAGCATTTGGAACAGTTGAGCACAACCTCTATTGTTTCTAAAAGAAGAGCGAGACCCATAATTCTTATCATCACCCCCTTGATGGATTGTCTCCTTGTCATTGTGTGTTCCAATGAAGCTGTGGGCATAACCACCAGAGTCATGTACTTTTTTTTGGGGGGGGGGGGGTGGAGGTGCAGGTGCAGGGGAGGTTCCAGACAGAGCACAATCCAAAAACCTCAAGGCAGATCAGTGGAAGATAACATGGAAGATAACTGCTTGGTAAATTTGTGGCCATTTTCAAGGTTTGTCTATGCTGGCCCCAAACCTGAGTCTGACCAGAAATCACTCCTGAGTGTCTAGACCGTGTCCTCATATTTTTCAGTCTGTGTTACAAGATGTTGAGGAAACTACAGAGCAGTCCCTTATTTTGTCAGCCGACCAGTCCAATGTCTCCAATCTTGTGTCACCCTCCAATAAACATGGCAGATCACTACAAAGCTTTGGAGAGTTCCTGGCCATCAGTGGGCCAGTGGCGTAATAGGTTACAGCCTTGCAACTTGAAGGTTGGGTTGCTGACCTGTAGGCTGCCAGGTTCAAATCCAACCTGGGGTGAGCGTGGATGCGCTCCCTCTATCAGCTCCAGCTCCAGCTCCATGCGGGGACATGAGAGAAGCCTCCCACAAGGATGGTAAAAACATAAAAACATCCAGGCATCCCCTGAGCAACGTCCTTGCAGATGGCCAATTCTCTCACCCCAGAAGTGACTTGCAGTCTCTCAAGTCGTTCCTGATACACACACAAAAAATTGTTGACATTAGCCTAGGTGCCTGGCAAAAATGAGAACCTCCAAATTGAAGTGACAGCCAACTTGTTTAGGACTCATTGGACAGTCTGGAGTATTTCTACTCTGGACGTGCCTCAGATTAAGTTGGACATTCACATGAGCTTCAAGTCAGTTGAGCACTCGGTCTATTCTGAGACTAATCTAAGCTTTAAAACCAAGATTTTGAGTGTTCAGTACAACCCTTAAATCCATAGGTATTCATGCTTTCATTTTTTACTGCCTGACAAAATATGTCCCATTGGGCGTTTTCTAGGCCCTACAAAAATTCTCTATAGTATCTTGGGTCAGAAGTCCTTAATTTCAATAGTGTTTGCTGTTATCTGTGGTTTTGCATATCCAAAGACCACATCTTCTAAATATGGAGGATTTGAATTAAAAACTTGAGTCCAAGAGGAATTGTAAATCTAGAATGTTGAAAACCTTTTGATGAAACAGAAGACTTTCAAACTGCCTATGAGGTCCTATGACCTGGGAGATGGGGAACCTTTGGCTGGCCTGGAGGTTTGGTCCTCATTTTAAATACTATGATTAGGGTGAGGAAGTCCCCAGGGATGCTTTCCACTATTCAAATGGGAAGCAACCCAACTCTTGAATTGTCCTGAGGATTCAGGTGTTTTGTCAGCCAGTGATGCTTTCCACACAGTTTCCTCCCCACCTACTGCTCCTCTCCAGGTTCAAATTAGCTCACCTGGAAAATGGCTGGATGTGCTACATCTACTATAATTGAAATATAGAGGGGAAGAGAGGACCTCTTCTCTTCAGTTTCATTTCCATGCTATCAGCTATGCCACAAAACAGTCAATCTAAATTTACCAGTCACATGGAAACCATGCCAATGTGTAAATAGATCACCATGGTTCACCAGCCTCTTGAGTTATGGTTTAATCTAGTTAGTATATCTTATCATTTACATAGAGGAAATGTATCTGGAAAGGAGAGGAGCAAGGGTGAACATCTGGCTCTTGCTGCTGAGTGACACAGCACCGCAGGAAAGCTCACTTTGAAGAAGGCAAGCGTATTTTGAATCTGGCAAGCCAAAGAACACATCATCTGCTACACATGCGATTCCTAAGGGCACGTTGATTTCCCTCGCTTGGTTCTACCATTATTTCATCAGTTCTGCTCTGCCCGTCCTCTAATTTAAATTGGAGAAGGGCTAAAATTAATTCCAAAATTGGCACATGCAATTTGCCACAGACTTTATTTTGTGTCTTTTCTTTTTCTTCAGGCTGCTAGTAGCTTCACTCAAAGATAAATATGAAATAAATCAGTATAAAAAGGATGTTAATATGTCCACACACCAAACTGTCTTATGTGTTTTGTGCTTCAATCTATACCAAGTGCATGAATTTATTTGTTTACTTATTTATTTGTTTATGTATTTATTTAAACCTACAGTATTCATCTATCCCAAGGGGAGGAATAATAATAATAATAATAATAATAATAATAATAATAATAATAATAATAACAACAACAACAACAACATACTTTATTTATATTCCACTCTATCTCCCTGAGAGGACCCAGGACAGATTATTTGTTTACTTATTTATTTGTTTATTTATCTATTTAAACCTATAGTATTCATCTATCCCAAGGGGAGTTTTAATAATAACAACAACCACAACCACAACAACAACAACAACAACAACAACAACATACATTATTTATATTAATACCACTCTATCTCTGTGAGAGGACCCAGGGCAGATTACCGAACACATATACGGCAAACATTCAATGCTGTTATACAGTTAACAAGAATAGAAAATACATAGACAATATACATTAAAACACATTAAAACTAGGCAGTTCTTTTTCAAACACCCTGTATAGACAGAGGTAAAGGTTTTTCCCATCTTTTTCATGGTGGTATTTAGGCATTCAGTAAATACAGTTAGAGAACTAAAAACTTCAGCACAGGGAAATTCGAGTTTATTTTAATCAGTTAATTAACTGATTAATTAATTAAATGATCGCATTTATATCCCACTTTTCTCCTTCTACAGACCTAAGGCAGCATAGATTGCTTAAAACCATTTAACACACATCTTCTTAAAAGTATTTTAATTATCGACCAAAGCTGATTGTTTGGTTTTAACTAGAATAGACCCATTGAATCACTACATGATGACTCACCATTCTCAGGACAGCTAGACTCACTGAAAATTGTGTCATTGCAGCATCTTGCTTTCATTAGGTCACTTTGGACTGATCACAGCTTAAGCAGACCGTATAGACATGGCCCAAGCAGTGGTTGGATGGATATCTCTTGGCAGTGCTTTAGCTGTATATGCCTTAATGGTGAATGGGACTGAATGACCACTTCTTTGTGTTTATGATTCTTTTACAAAACCAAAACCAGCACGTATATCACACCACAGCAAACAAGATATATCTTCCTCTCCTTCCCCTCGTTCACCCCTTTTCATCTAAAAATGCTTTTCTTTTGCCACTTTGTTGGCAAAAGGTGACTATTAAACATTCATTTATTTAACCCTTATCCAGAAAAGGGGGCATTTTAGTCCTCCTGGGTCTTGTAGTGTTTCAGAACTCAAATAGAACTACACCTGCAAAGTAAACATTTTATGACATTGTCACATGAAGAAGTGTGAACACTTTTTCCCAGTTTCTGCCACCTGCCATTCCCTGTTCTTGTTTTCTTTTTAACAGACATAAAATGGTCAGGGTCAAAGATTCTCTCAACAGATCTTTTTGAAAATAAGAAAAAAAATACACTCTAAACAACACGCCGTGTCATGTGAACATGTCTTTCCTAGCAGTGGCTTTTGAGGTATTGTGGAATACTCTTCCTTGGTACATTTTTTGCTTCCAACAATATACTTCAATTAAATAAGTAGGAAATTGGGTCAGAAAATATCCTAGATGAAGACATTGAATGAGGTTTGTATGATAAACACTCATTTGGATATCTGCCTGAATGAAGATCAAGCTAACAATGGAATATCTTCTCTAAAGAGACTCGATAAACCAAGCAGGAAAAGAGATAATAACATTTAAAAATGTCATGGCCTGAAATTCTGTTCTTGTCTTACATGGATGTGAAATCTCCTATGGAGGCAGTTGGACATTTTTGCCCTGTGAATAACTTTTGTATTAAATGGTGATATATGAAGTACTATTTTGCATGCAAATATACATGTGCATGGAGATGGAGATACACACTCAAGTTGTACATTCAGTTGTAAAATGTTGCTATTGAATACAAGACCTGTAAAGCACTATCAATGTGTAATTCTACTTGCAGTGAAAATGCTAGTGCAAGATCTTATCTATTCCATAATGTTGTCCTTCCTATGTGTCACTGCACTGCAATAACCCTTGGGCATTTAGCTGCTTTGTATAGTTCCAACTTTATTGCTCAGCAGATCATGTTTCCTTATGCTTACGCATGCAGCTTAATATGCAAATATGAAATAAAAACTGATAAATGTTCTAATACAGTGGTAGGAATTCACCTAATCTTAGGGATGGAATAAATATTTGAAAAAAAACCCACATTTTTTTTTATCCAAATATTTCTTTCAACATGTTTGCCAAGGGTTGAGAGTGAGACTGACGTGGAGACTACACTGATGAGAAGCTTCACAAATCCAAATATTTCTTTCAACATGTTTGCGAAGGGTTGAGAGAGACTGATGAGAAGACTAGACTGATGAGAAGCTTCACAGCTTGTAGCTAATGATAAGCTGTGCAAAATTTGCATGTGGTTTTTGGAGAACGTATAATTTTCTGTGCAGAAAACAACATTTTATGCAAAATAAAGATTTTTCCTCACAGATTTCTTCTCTGGCATTCTTATTTTAGGCATACATGAGTACCTTTTTGGACATAGCCTAACCACCTCATCAGACAGACTACTTGGACTCTCATATGCTACCAGTTTTCCCCTTTCAGGACAGAGCCAATTACATGATGCATGCATAATTTTTCCAGGCAGAAAGGGGAGAGCAAGCAGGATATGCCACCATCATAGCAACATGAAAGTCTTTTCATGTTACCTTACCAGCAATGGGGGAAGCCAGTCAGTGACACTTGCCCATGGCAAAGGCAAGTTGTGTGATGCAGGGCATAGTTCTCCACCCCCGCCAGGAGCTCATGGATTTTCTACAATGCATTGTGAATCCATAGGCCTTTGTGATGAGGTCCATGAGATGAGTAAAACTGTATCACACACAGCTGTACATTTTTGAGTGTCATTTAACTACTTTTCATTGTGTCTCTTGATTCCCTGGGATTTGCAGAGACAGACACTTTGCATTCCCCTTTTAACAATGGCATGACAAAATGGGGACACTGGTATATATCCTGTTGTGAGTGACAACTACAGAAAAACCATTGAACCAGTTGGAGTCAACTATGTGAGTATATGGAAACAGATCTTCACTCTGCCCTATCATATTTAGATCATTATTTAATATTATACTTTTATTCTTTAACTGTTACAGGATAGGGAATGTTTCCCAAATCATGGTCACTGTGGAAAAATCCATCAACAGCAGAAAATAAATGGACATGAATTTGATGTACTCTCAAACTAGTAGCAGGACATTTCATTCTCCTGGCACATCCCATCATGGACCTCAAAGCAACTTGTTGCAGAAGAAAATAATCTTGAGAGAAGTTTGGAAAGGAGGATAGTTGAATTTAAATATATTCACCAATTCCAATCTGTTAGCATAGGTTTGAACAGAACTAAAATGGTTTCTTGGCACACTGCTTATCTCAACAGCCTGGTTTTCATTACAAATGCATGCATAACAAAACATCTTTTTTAAAGAAAAGACTTTGACTTCTACTCAACAAACTTTCCTGATAGCAGATTGTATTGCTTTATCACCCCAGACACAATTAACAGGCAAAAGCATTGTGTTTTCACAGTGTAAATCTGTACTATAATCTTGATGGTAAAAGCTGTTCAGCAATGGAACCAATTACCAAAAGAGGTGGTGAGGGTCTATTTGTTTTCAAAAAGAGGGTGTGCAGTGACCTGTTTGAAAGGTCTAGTATGGTCTTTTATTTAGATTTTAGTTTTTTTGTTTATATAGGCATTGAATATTTGCCTGTTACCATGTTGCAAGCCGCCCTGAGCCCCCATGGGGAGATAGGGCGGGACACAAATAAATTGTGATTGTGATGATGATGATGATGATGATGATGATGATGATGATGATTAGCTGGAGCCTCAACAATAAACAGAATATTGGACTCAAAAGCCAATGGAGCCCCTTCCAGTTCTAAGGTTCTATCTATGATTAACCCAGCATCTTCAATCTGAATATTAGTAACTCAGATGTTTCCAAAAATTCCATAAGAAGATAATTTATTTTATTTCATGTCAAAAGCATTGCATAATAAATAAATTTAAAAGTGATGAAATAAAAGAAATCACAAGCAGCTAAATAGTTTTAGACCAAAAGCGGGCAACAGCTTTTGGAATCTTCTAAACAATCTAATTTTGGCTGAAAATTCTCACAATCTCTCCCCACTGGTCATCTGGTTTATCTACCAGCACATGCAATGTATTATCAGCTGCTATCCTGTTGGTGGATTACACATGTATTAGTTGTTAAATATGTTTTCCACATTCAGTGCTGTTCAACATCTGTATCCATGGCTTGGATTGAGGAATAGAGGACAAGCTTATCAAATTTGTAGATGGCACCAAATTTGGAGGGAGAGCTAATACTCCAGAGGACAGGATCAGGATCCAAAATTGCATCAACAGATTACAGAAATGGGCCAAAACTCCAAAAAAAAATCTCAAAAGGAGAAATATTCTTAGGCAATAAAAATGAAATGCACAGCTATAGGATGGGGGACACCTAACTTGAAAGGGATCTAGAAGTCTTGGTAGACCACAAGATGAACATGAGTCAACAGTTTGTTGCATCTGCTGCAAAAGCCAATGCAATTCTAGCCGGCATCAATAGCCATCTAGTGTTCGGATACAGGGGACACATAGTCCCACTCTATTCTACTTTGGTCACCTGGAATAACCCTGTGTCCAGTTTTAGGCCCCAAAATTCAAGAAGTAGATGGACAAACTCAAACTTATCAGGAGAAAGGTATCCAAAATGGTCAAAGGTTTGGAAACCAAGCCCTGTGAAGAATGGCTAAGGAAGTAAGGTATATTTAGCTTGGATAAAAGAAGGCTTAGAGGGGATATATGAGCCATGTTTAAATATTTGAAGTATGTCACATTGAGTAGGACATAGGGTTGTTTTCTGCTTGTTTAGGAGACCAAGATTATTATGATTATTATTCAATGTTATTGTGTATATATTAGATTTCCCAGTGCATTAAATTATTAAGAACAATGGATTCAAATTCCAGTAAAAGACATTACACCTAATCATTATGAAAAACTTCTTATCTGATGGTAAGAGCTGTTCTGCAATGGAATGTGCTGCCTCAGAGGGTGACAGAGTCTCCTTCTATGGAGGCTTTTAAACAGGGGCTGGATGGCCATATGTCAGGTATGTTTTGATTGTGCTTTCCCTGCGTGGCAGAAGGTTGGACTGGATGGCCCTTATGGTTTCTTCCAAAACTATGATTCAATGATTCAGTGTTGTAGAAACAGAGCTGTATGCAATACCATTGCATATTATTGTGGAATGCATATGACTGCAGCTCCAAATTTGATTATACATTCATTTACATTCGGTGTATTGGTTTAGTTGTGAAAATGTTGACATCCAGCACAAGGAATGTGCATCACAATTTGTAGAGGTTTATGTAGAGATTTATGTGACAAAACCCCAATGCAGAACTTAGCCACCTGATTCTCCTTAGCTAGTAGCTACCATTCATTGTTGAAGTTAGTGCTTTTTAAAGTCTAAGGCCAGGTCCATATATTGGAGGAGGGAAATAAAATGGAACAACTTGCCTGCAGATGAACTGCAGTGTGAATTTTGCCCATCTTCGAAAGTTTTCCTAAGATATAAAGTGCAACTTTCCAAATTCATTCCCCCTGCACTTTTTTTGTGCGCAGCAGTTCCTCGTGTGTTCAGATTGTTTCTCCCCTACAGCTATAACCTAATTGGCATGCAGAGTTCTGATTATGAATACAAGTGATTTGGAGAAAATTCTAATGTAATTTACATTAGTAACTCTGGTTACTGGTTAAAAGATTCTAAGAGGGTTATTATCGGTTTCTTTCTCACTGTTTGTGCAGCTGTACAATTGTGATAGATTTAAATCCTGCCTAAGGAACATAAACCAGAAATTACAGGCAATTTTGTGTACAAATGTAATGTTGTGAAAGCCCAAAGGAAGGAGAAAGGAGTATTTGGAGGGGAGTGGGGTGAATGACTGGAGATATTAAATTTCCAAAAGCTGCAAATTTTGGTTGGGAGGTTTACAAATATTGAATGCTTCCCAATGCCGTCCAGAAATTTATTTTCATTCTCACAATGCTGCACGATCCTGAATATATGAGCTTTGGGAAAAGATGGATCTCTATCAATTTTATTTTCTCTCACATTTTTTAAATAAGCTGTTTGCATTGAATTTATGAAGAAATTGTCGAGTTTGGGTAATCTCTTACCAGCAATGAACTAGATAAAAATCTCAGTCATCTGTACTGGATCAATTTAATAGCTACAGACTTATCCCATATGGATAGGCTCATGTTTTACTTGCCTATCATGCAGTGATAGTAAAAAAGGAGGAGGAGGGAAGTGGCAACCTTAATTCATGAATAATGGACTCTAAAAAAATAAAGCAGTATTTACTTCCATTCCATACTGCATTCCATGTGTCTGGAAAGGTGGGGAAAGGCAAGTTTGCAATCCCCAAGAAGAAAGATGGACAGTGAATGCAAGGGTTCTCAGTGTTGCCATACAGGTGTCATGGGAGCAAGAGGAGATGACATATAAACTCCTGCTTATACACTTAAAAACAATAGTTTCTTTTTGTCCAGCTGTCTTTCTTTAAGATGACACTTGACTAATTCTGGAGCAGTTGGTATTAGGCTTGTGCACAGATTCGGATTGGCTAGTTCCCTTCAGCCAATCTAGCTTGTTCGGTTTGTTTGGATGGCCGTAACAAGAGCTCAGCCTTCATGTTTTTTCGGCCACAACAGAACAGTAGCTGTTGAAAACCGGCTCCATTCGGTTACATGTGGACTGTAAGAGTGAGACAGCCACTAGAAGGAAAAGTGTGAGTGGGGGAAAAGGCACCACTCCAGGGCCTGCAAATCAAGATAAAGAAGAGGGCTTTTTAAAGGAAGCCCAAGGTAGTATAGCTCCAAGTCCTCACTCTTCCTTCCTTGGGATGTCGGGAAGTCTCCTTAAAATAATGAAAAGCTGTGTGCTGCAGGGAGAGAGCGCCACATGTGTTTGTATTGCTTGTCTCCTCTAGAGTAGAAACAGTTTTAACTAAGCCTTAAACCTGGTCTCCTCTACAGACAGAAGGGAAAGAACTGCAGAAAGAGTGGCATCTTAATTCTGATGCTTTTAGTCCAGGTCTTAATGAAGGATATAAGGACATACGATGCCTAAAATGATGGGAAGGGGATCCTGGGAAGTCTCCCCCCCCCCCCATAATGGACCAGATAGAAAATTAGTTTTTTTGTTTATTTATTTATTTATTATTTACAGTATTTATATTCCACCCTTCTCACCCCGAAGGGGACTCAGGGCGGATCACATTATAGGGCAAACATTCAATGCCCACAAACACATCAAACAGAGACCGAGACAGACAGACACAGAGGCAATTTAACCTTCTCCTGAGGGGATGTTCGATTCTGGCCACAGGGGGGAGCAGCTGCTTCATCATCCACTCTGACGGCACTTCCTCATTCCATGTCATAAATTAGTTAACCTTGCCTCCCCACCTTTTTTTTTATAAGTGGTACCTTATTTCCTACTTGATAGATGCAACTATCTTTCGGGTTGCTAGGTCAGCAACGAGCAGGGGCTATTTTTTATTTATTTTTAATTGACGGGTGCTCACCCCGCCATGGGCTGGCCTCGAACTCATGACCTCATGATCAGAGTAATTTATTGCAGCTGCTCAACAGCCTGCACCACAGCCCGGCCCCAGATTTCCCAGATCGAAAACTGATTTCTGTTCTCCCAAATTCATGAGGCTCCCAAAAAATGGATTGGGACCCCCACCAAAATCCGTGATACTAAAACGGATCAGTTTACCCAGTTTGTACAAGCTTAGTTGGTGTTTTTTGACCTTTCTAACCTAATTACAAGTTTCAGAAAAGGCAGCTGGGATTTTTTGGATCTACCTTGAATTGAGGGTTTTATGGTCCAGGGATGATTGTCTAGGGTAAATAATACTAAATTTGGTAACAGTGGTTGTTAGTGTAGAAATCAGGAAAAGAAATAGTGAATGGTAGGCAACCATTGTTTATCTTTGGTTGAAAGGGCTTGGAGAGGTTCCCACTGGGAATCCCACTGACGCTGGTCAGCAATCTCTGGTACTTTGTGTCAACTTGTAGAAATGCAAATTGGCATTTGGGTTCACCCTTAGCAGTGGCAAAAGAGATCCATAAATCAACCCTGCTCCACTGAATTCCACACTTGGCAGAACTTGATGAAGGTTAGGGGAGTGTTTTAAGTGGATGCCACTTTTAAACTCAAGGTCCACTATGTATTGTTAAGAAAAGCTAAAAGACAAAACAGTCTAAGACCACATTTCATGGCTGAATTAATTAATAGAATTTGCATTTCACCTGCCAACTATCAAGTCACACAGAGGTACCTTAACAAACATCCATTATCCTAACCCCACAAATCTCTCACATTCCAAAGGAAGAGGAAGAATTGGCAATGGGACATTTTAAATGATACATTCAATGATAAAATAGATTAATATTTGTTTTAAAAATGCTTTATCTATTGACTAAAAGATTGACCAATGGTCACATTACTAACACATTCATCCTATAAATTATATTAGTAAATGTTGATTTCTCCCTGAGAAAATCATATGATTTACTGGTGGCACAGTGTGTTAAAGTGCTGAGCTGCTGAACTTGCAGACCAAAAGGTCTCAGGTTCAAATCCCGGGAGCAGAATGAGTGCCCGCTGTTAGCCCCAGCTCCTGCCAACCTAGCAGTTTGAAAACATGCAAATGTGAGTAGATCAATAGGTACTGCTCCGACGGGTAGGTAACAGCACTCCATGCTGTCATGCCAGCCACATGACCTGGAGATGTCTATGGACAACACCGGCTCTTTGGCTTAGAAATGGAGATGAGCACCAACCCCCAGAGTCGGTCACGACTGGACTTAACGTCAGGGGAAAACCTTTACCTTTTACCTTTAAAGCATATGATATATACTGAATTCATATGATAATCTCCCCACAAGATGCAGCCATATGGGAATAGATATCCCTTAGGTTTACAAGGGCAAAAAGCTTCTGGATTTTAAAGGTCATGATGCTCAATGGAGTTGGAAGCAAGTGGCATGACAATAAGTTCAAATCAATCAAGATAGCATTAGCCCAGAATTTTCACTCAATCTTATTACTAGGCTGAAGGCATTATAAACAGCATTCAAGGCCAGCTCCAGGAAAATAACATTTCAGTAGTCAAGATGAAAGATGACTAATGAATCAATGATACATTATAAGCATTGCACATGTAATGGAATTTGTGGACCAAGAGACAGCAAAAAGACAGTAGCTTTTGGGCGATTAAAACACAATACATTGAACATGAATTGGACAATGATAAGATAGAATCACCCATTCCAAAGTACAATTGGACCATCTCTGAAATCATCAGTCTTACACAGTTTTCCTTCCCCATCCAATAACATCCTGATGTTTCTGGAGCTCTTTGTCCATGGCATTGGCAGCAATGGATGTAAGCTGAAAAGCAACAATAGCATTGTAATAATAGAATTAGGAGATCTCCTGACCAAGAGTGATAATGAATTAGATCTTTGGATGGTGAGATGGGAACTCAACTTTGAGTTGCCATTTTCAACAGCAGCCTCGTGTTCTTTGTAACCTATAGCTCTAGCTTTACCTTCCTAGTTTACCTTAATTCTCTAACAGAATTTTCTTGGATGATCATAATTCCAACTATTTTTAATGGTGTCTCCTGACGTTTCTCTGTTTTCTTGGTTCAATGTGTTCTGTTCAAAAGATTTCTTTCTGAACTTCCTTCGCAATGGCATCTATTCTTCCTTTCCAATAAGACTGATTAAAATGAAATTACTCAGTCTCCTGACCCATGGCAAATTTCATGAGCTGCAATTTGTCTGGCAGTTCAGCTGTGAGTACAATCTGATTGGCTATCGTTTAGGTTTATAGTTCCTATTTTCCTCCAACATGGTCTCCAGTGATCCTGAAATAAAGGATGTAGGGAGGGAGGGGAGAGGGTGCTGAATTTGTGGGCTCTTTTTAAGTTTAGACAATCCAAAGAAAAGTTGGCTTTATTTATGATCTTCAATGTTCTTCATGTGAAAGAAAGTTTAACTGCTTATGAACTCTATAGGTTCTTTGGGAAAACCACTGTTCCAAGTATACATCCTACAGAATGATTATCTATTTTATTTTTTTATTTTTTAAAAAAAGGGAGTCCAATCAAGTGAGAATTAAGAATGAAGGTATTATCAGAGATGTTTACAACTGATGTACAGTTAAGCAAAGGTTTCATGTTCAAAAGTCACAAGGATGGTTAGGATCCTGTTGGGAATCTTCCACATGTATATGTTGTCACATGTTATGTTCCACATGTTATGTATAAGCAGTTGAATGTCATTGTATAAGGCGGACTAGGTATGTTTAGTTCAGTGTTGTGGAAGTGGGGTTGTACATGCGGTGCTATTGTACATGCTTGCTGTTCTGCAGGTATGTATACATATTTTTTCCATGAATGTAAATGGAATCAGGTTTTGAATTGTTCACAGATATGCATTGTTCATTGCACAGTGATTTGTCTGTACAAGTGCATGTATATGTGGTTGTGCAATGTCATAATTCACAAATGGGGCTGCATTTTGCAACTGCCAGGACACTCTGTAAGTTTAAATCTGTGTTCCACCTTCTTCTTAGCCATTGTTCCAGCAGCTTTATGTAGAAATCAAAAGTTCATAAGAGCAGTAAGAGAAAAGAGCTTTTGCCAAGTTTCTTTCCACAATGGAGTTGTACAACCATAGCTAGGGGATTGCAGGTGCAGCTGTGTCTTCCTAGTCACAAGTCTTTTGGACACACCCAAGCTTGTTCCAGCTACTCCTGAGCAGTGAAAGAAAAAAACCCCAGCAAATTATGTCATATTATGACCTTTTTGTCATATCGTGTTAAAGACAAGCCAAAAGGAACATAGATGCACCTCCACAACTGGTCAGTGGCCAAGATGATGAAGCTTCACTAAACAAGCTATTGTTGTGCACAAGACTGGGGGAACCAATGAAAAAGGGTGCTGAATATATTCATGTAAATACTCCAAGAAACTATGTATGGATTCATAACCCACAACTATATCACTGTTAGAATGCTGGTGATCTTCTCTGTTTCCAGCAAACATGACTTGTAGAAGCACACCTTCACAATCACTGGGCTTAAGGGTACAAGTGAAAAACCACATTTATTTAATGCAAGAGAATGCCACTCTAGGACCTCAATCATTACTCTAAGGCAGTGGTTCCCAACTTGGGATCCTCAGATGTTTTTGGCCTACAACTCCCAGAAATCTCAGCCATTTCACTAGCTGTTAGGATTTCTGGGAGTTGAAGGCCAAAAACATCTGGGCACCCTAGGTGGAGAATTACTGCTCCACAGCTTCTTCCAGATGTTGACCATAAAATTGCACTGGAGGTCATAAAGATTCCTATAAAGGTTTTATATGGTCAATTTCCAGCACTGGATGACATAGAAATTCCTAGAGAGAAGATTGTATTCAAACCTCTGTATAATCAAATTCCCAAAAGCCAGACATGCAAATGAGGAGGGTGAACTGTACTTTGGAAGGACAACAAGGAAGGGAAAGGATCAATAGAGTCAGATTTCTGTGCAATGTGACTTGTTTGTCTCCAGGGGATATGTTCCAAGGCACACTGTGGATACCTGAAACCAAAGATAACTGTAAAGCCTATATTTTGACTATACTTGGGACTGAAGCATATATAGAATCATACTGGAGGACCTGGGCGGGGGGCACAAACACTTCCTGGAAAGATATTGTTCTGGGGCATGAGTAGCTGGGGTCATCAAAGCTGCAGAAGAAGTGGTTGTATTGTATTTGTTTACTGCCTATTTTGTCAGGCAAAAATGCATTACATCACAAAAGTTCATTTCATAGGCAAGTCAGTTTTGGAGAGTAGTAGAGGAAAATCTGGTACCAAATCTCCCATCTGTGTCTGCAAAAAGCTACCAATAATTTGGACTCGCCAAGACACAACAGCTTTTATATATAAAAAAATGTTACCTTGAAATCTATTGCCAAGAGAATAATTTTTTAACTTTAAAGAGGAAGGGCTAATTCTTGTGTATTTGTTTTGTTCTGTTTTGATTTTATCCTTGCTTTCTTTGGAGGGTCCTTGAATATTTGCATTGAAATCAGCCGAACAGTCACATTTTGTTTTTAATTAAGCTCATGTTGGGTTATTTCCAAAGCACAATCAAAGGCAATCCATAATGATATCTCTAGCTCGTCTTCCTTTCATAAGGAGTGGATGGAAAGTTATTGTACCAAAATACCGTTGTTGTAATCATTGCATCATTCAGCTTGTTAGTAAGATAATGACATGGAAGAAACAAAACTGATTGCTGGCATGAGATTGGCATGTTGAGGTCTGGATGATAAATCCAAGAAGCTACATTGAGCAGAATAGCAACAGAAGAGCTCGGTATATTGTTTTCCTCTTCATCAAAGGATCTAGGAGCAAGTTTTCTCCATTCAGTTTATATCTGCTTCTTTTTGTAAAAAAATTAATAATAATATATTTGTATTAAAAAAGAAACAAAAGAAAACACACAGACTACAAATCTAAAGCGTCCATGGGATGGAACCATGATAATTAAAGTGGCATTGAAGCACTATGATTGTGCACTATGAATAGGCCTTTGGTTATCTACATGGACAAAAAAGTGGATTCATGTCAAACCCACTACATATCTCAATGGTGCATGGTGAATTCCAATGAGAAGCATATTCTAACATCATCAGACACTTGCAGCAAGTTCTGTGGCTAGTGGGGAGTGGTGTTGGTGACATGGAGAATGAGGTGATGTCCCAGTGGAGCCGACACAATCCTGGCCCAGCTGAACTGGATGGATGCCAACGATTTGCTGCAGTAGGTTTAGCCTAATGCATCTAGCAGCCGCTGCAGTCATTCTGGTGCCAGTCTTAAGTAGCCAATGTTGACATAGCCTATATCTGATAAAATGGAAGATTCAGTTGGTCCATATAGTTTTAATCAGCTTCAGACATAACCAACTGGAAAGGTTATTATCAGGGTTTTTTTTTCGTGTCAGGAGCAATCGGAGTTGCTTCTGGAGTGAGAGAATTGGCCTTCTGCAAGGACGTTGCCCAGGGGACGTCCGGATGTTTTTGATGTTTTTACCATCCTTGTGGGAGGCTTCTCTCATGTCCCCGCATGGAGCTGGAGCTGAAAGAGGGAGCTCATCCACGCTCTCCCCAGGTGGGATTCGAACCCGGCAGCCTTCAGGTCAGCAACCCAACCTTCAAGTCACGAGGCTTTTATCTCCTAGGCCACCGGAGGCTCCATTAACAGGTCATTTGTATGAGTTCAAGTCATTCTGGTGGGTTCATACCAGGCACCATCATTTCACTGGTGCAGAGAAGCACCAAATTAGCCTTCAGTTTATCTGAAGAAGTGGATTAAGATCCATGAAAACATCTGAGTTTTCTCCATTTTTCATCTTGAAGTTAGCCTGGAGCTCTGACAACATCATTCCAATTTAACTACCATGCTGGTACCTTACAGAATCCTGGGAGCTGCACTTTGGGGAGGCACTGGAGTTATCAGGATGAGTTATCAGGATGAGAATGGGGGACGCCTGGCTAGACAGCAGTACATGTGAAAAAGATCTTGGAGTCCTTGTGGACAACAAGTTAAACATGAGCCAGCAATGTGATGCGGCTGCTAAGAAAGCCAATGGGATTCTGGCCTGCATCAATAGGGGAATAGCGTCTAGATCCAGGGAAGTCATGCTCCCCCTCTATTCTGCCTTGGTCAGACCACACCTGGAATACTGTGTCCAATTCTGGGCACTGCAGTTGAAGGGAGATGTTGACAAGCTGGAAAGCGTCCAGAGGAGGGCGACTAAAATGATCAAAGGTCTGGAGAACAAGCCCTATGAGGAGTGGCTTAAAGAACTGGGCATATTTAGCCTGCAGAAGAGAAGGCTGAGAGGAGACATGATAGCCATGTACAAATATGTGAGGGGAAGTCATAGGGAGGAGGGAGCGAGCTTGTTTTCTGCTGCCCTGCAGTCTAGGATGCAGAACAATGGCTTCAATCTACAGAAAAGGAGATTCCACCTGAACATCAGGAAGAACTTCCTCATTGCGAGAAGGGCTGTTTGGCAGTGGAACTCTCTCCCCCGGACTGTGGTGGAGGCTCCTTCTTTGGAAGCTTTTAAACAGAGGCTGGATAGCTATCTGTCGGGGGTGCTTTGAATGCGATTTCCTGCTTCTTGGCAGGGGGTTGGACTGGATGGCCCATGAGGTCTCTTCCAACTCTACTATTCTATGATTCTATGATTCTATAAGTAGTCTGAATACCTCTCCCTAAATTGCAAATCACTATGGGAGTTAAAATAGAATCATAGTGCTAGTGAAAAGGCCCCTAATAACCGAAATATACTGACTTCTCTTAGGGGTTCACCCTTTAGAACAGGGGTTACCAAACTAAAGCCCATGGGCCAGATGCAGCCCTCCAAAGTTATTTACCTGGACCCTGCCTTCAATTTTAGACTTAGGCTCACCCAAAGTCTGAAATGATTTGAAGGCACACAACAACAACAACCCTAATTAACTTGACTATCTCATTGGCCAGAAGCAGGCCCACACTTCCCATTGAAATTCTGAGAGGTTTAGGTTGGTTAAAATTGTTATTTTTAAATATTGTATTGTTCTTTCATTGTTGGTTTGTTTTTGTTTTTTTTTTGCACTACAAATAAGACATGTGCAGTGTGCAGAGGATTTGTTCATATTTTTTTTTAAATGATAATTCGGCCCCTCAACAGTCTGAAGGATTGTGGACCGGCCCTCTGCTTAAAAAGTTTGGGGACTCATGCTCTAGAATGATGAGCATATTGAGAAATAATCAGGTAAAAAGTAACAAGCTTCACTGAAATGAATCAAGCTTGAGGAGGTGCTTTGTTGTCCTTCAGGAAAAGTCTGGTAAGGTATTAAAGAAGCTTTAATTAACAAGCTTCTTTGTTTTACAGAGCAAAGCAATGAGTTTCAAACTGTGTTTTGAGGGACCATGTGGATCCTTGAATATCTATTGTAATTCCCTTGATGAGAAGATCAATAAATAGCTCCTAAGCTTAGTCTATTTACCGGTAATCTCTTTTTTCAGTTTGCAAAAGCTGGAAATATGTTCTGTGATATACTCTTTTGAGGTTGATATGTCTTATGTTATGGCCAACTCCTGTCATACACAAAGTGTGCATCAAAGAGAATATTTCACCATGCTCAGATGTTCCATGATAGACATTCTTCAGCTGACACCTTGATGTGGGAAGCATTTCCAGACAGTGGAAAGTTTGAAAACCACTGGAGCGGGAGATTGGACAAGGCCTTCGGGGTCTTTTCCAATTCCTCTGATTTTTGGATGCTTCTCCCCACTATTTCCTTCAATCTCCAGAAGACAATTTAAAGCAAGGCTGACTGCTATCTCAAGCGAACTTCCCCATTGTCCTTATGAGATTGACGTGATGACCCAGACAAGTTCCTGCAACAGACAGAAGACGATTTCAAAGAGCCAAGACAAAAGAACGGCGGAATTATTGATGTCTCTGATCCACACAAACATCAACTTCCCGATGCAGTCAGAGGTCAGCAAGAAGTCTCAGAGACCTCATAAAAGAAGTTCTACAGGCTAATTTACCCCCTTCCTGACTATGTGAGTCTCTCCTATCTCCAGGCCCGTGTAGCAGCAGGGAAGAGACACAGTTTTGAAGTTGAAAGCATTTGTGCTCCGAGTGAAGAGAAATGATGAGGGAAAGCCTTGTGAAAAGCAATACCTATCAGGGGCACACATCAGTAAAGAAAGGGAACTCAACGGACACCTGTTTTTATGTCAAAATATATGCAAAGGTGGCACTTGAAAACCACAGAGGACCATTTACATTTCCGCACTTCCCATTTTTCATATCAAAATTGCAAGGAGAAGAAGGATATTTTTAATCGATTTGTGCATGTTGGTAACAAATAGTAATTTCTTTTTATTAGTCCATTTTTCAAGTTCCAACCAAGCATCATGCTTTAGTGGAAGATAAAAGATAAACAACCACCGTTTTTTCAGGAATTAATTTTGTCAATACCGTCTGTTCTTTTATTATGCAATATAAGAACAATTACAACACTGTGTGTGTGCCCGAGAGTGTGTGTGTGTGTGTGTTTAAAAAAAGAAACTTTGGAGATTATAATTTTTCAGTTATTGCTTTTTTGCCTAAAAAAAAAGCTCAATAAGGAAATACATTTTTATTGCATTTGTTATTGAGGCTATAAAACTATATATTTTAATGGCCAGGAAGTACAATGTAATTGATCATATGTTGAAAATGCATTAATTTGAGTTACAGAATTTTTCATATGTAATTTGAAATTATGTAAGAATATAAAAACTTCACACTGGGTGATGTAAATCTATGACTTATTCTTTCATTATATTACATTACAGCATGGGGATAGTCACAGGGAATGAATGAAATAACTCTGACCCCCAATGTGCAGCGAAAACTATGGCTGTGGTTTTCCTCTGTGTTGAGTATTGTTGGAGATGTGCCATTCTATGGCAAAGTTGTCTTAGTCACTCCGACTGGGTCTTTACAGCGGCACAAAAATTGACCCCATTGACCCTTGAAACATTTGTGACACTTAAACACACTGCAGAGAACAGAATATCTTGACTATAAAATGGTTATTTTGTAGTAAAAATGAAGGACTTTCCTGAGGGCAAAATGATGACACCACCAAGGGACGTCTCTTTAAAGTCCATTTAAAATGTGACATAGACCAGAGAACAAAAGAGTGTGTGAGACCGAGAGAACACTTTTCTGTGTTTCTCAAGCTCAACCAGACAAGCCTTGGGCCCCATCTACACTGCCATTTAATGCAGTTTAATGAGCTGCATTATATGAGTCCACATTGACCATATAATGCAATTTCAGACTGTCATTATATGGCAGAATAGATAAGGCCAATGACTTTATGGTTTCTAGACATTTAAGACCAGAAAGTACTGATGAAGTACAAAGTGTGTGTATATGTGTTTGTAATTGTCTGTTTTGCGTGAGTGTTTGTGTTTCAATGTAGGTTTGTGGTTTGTTGTGGTATAGCTAAAATGTAGCTGTGTAGTTTCAGAATCTATATTATAAAATTTTACTTCTTTGTATCATTACTGGCTTTTCTATTACACTTTCTTTTTCTTTTGAATAAAAATTACTTGGGTATGGGACACTGTCTTTCAGCTTAAATGTATGTTAGGGAGGGTCAAAGTATATGAAACATGGGAGATTCACGCTAAAATTTAAAAGTCTGCTTTAAAACTCCTTCGGGAGAAGAAAGGAGAGGGGGAGGACGAGGACAGGGGAAGACACACTCCAATTATGCTTTAACTGCTGTGGCAACACCCTATGAAATGTCAGGGTTTGTAGTTGGTGATACAAAGGACTTTATCACCCCCGTCTTTTGTCTCATCAGATTTAGTTTGCTAACAAAAACACACCATTACTGGAATGATCTCTTTCACCCCTTGGTGACATTGTCCCATGATGGCACTTTGCTGAGTTTTTTCTTCCTGAAATCTCTTTCCTACCAAGGCTTCTTTCCTACCCATATTTGTCCTGTTCCAGTTCATATGCATTGTAGGGGGTTTATTTTTTCCCCATTTTGCGTCAACTCTGCAGTTGCACAGTTTTGGTCTTATTTTCCCCACGTCAGAATAGTGGACTTCAGCAGAAGGAGATTATTGCCCTGATAGGAATAATGGAACAACAGTGATATTGGATTCATTGACTGGTTTTCTCTGTCAATGAAAAGAGAAGATCTGGTTATGAATCAAGTACAATGTGATATGGGAAAGCCATGATCTTTGGTAAGCCCTATCAAAAAGAGTTTTTATCCTGCTTTAATTGTACTTTAGCAGCATCGTATGATAATGTTCTAACTATTGCTCCCTAAACTGCAACTTCCAGAATCCGATAGGATGTTGCCGTGGTCAGTGAAGTACAATTGTAATAATATAATTGTAAAATGCAAAAGATCCATTAGTTCAGAAATGATTAGACTATTGTAATCCAATAATATATTTCCTTAATAATTTTTTATCACTTGAGGAGTCTGAACAGTAGGCTTGTGCACGGAATCGAAGTGGTCAGTTCCCTCTGACTAATCCAGCTTATTCGGCTTGGCCAGATGGCTGTAATAGTAGTGCCCATATGTCATGTTTTTTCAACTGTTATAGAACCACGTGGCAGCTGTTCATGGCCCCTCCGCCCCTATTCAGCATCACACGTACAAAGAGGCTGTTGCGTGCTGCTTGCACAGGGTTTTCCTGTGAGCCCTGCCTGTTGGGCCAATCTGAATATATGAATGCAGCAAAGATGTCTTACACACTGCTTCCTTAACCCCATTGCTGAAACCCAGGCTCCCTTAAAGGCAAGATAGGAAAGAGTCCCAGGAATGGTGTTTCCTTAACCCCATTGCTGAAACCCAGATTCCCTTGAAAGATAGAAAGGAAAAGCCCGGGCTGTGGCGCAAGCTGGAGAGCAGCCAGCTGAGACCAATCACTCTGACCAAGAGGTCATGAGTTCGAGGCCAGCTCGGAGCCTGCATTTGTCCTGTCTTTGTTCTGTGTCAAAGCATTGAATGTTTGCCTATATGTGTAATGTGATCCGCCCTGAGTCCCCTTCGGGGTGAGAAGGGCGGAAAATAAATGCTGTAAATAAATAAATAAATAAAAATCCCAAGAACATAAAGGGGAGCTTTGTAAGTGTCAGGGATTTCTCTTCTTCAGAAGAGGAAGGGGAGCAGGAAAGTGTTCATGAATCTAAGGGCAAGTTGGAGTTCGAGGAGGAGACTTTGCTAGTACCCTCATTCCAGGAGAGGCAAAAGGAAACAGAACAGAGATGTCGTTCAGCTAGATTAGCTGCCAGAAATGCAGCTGAGAAATTAGGAACTGCCCTAGCAGCTGTGTGGGGACCCAGGGCTATAAAAGCCGAAGCAGGTGCAGCCAACTCTTGCTGGTAACAAACTGACTCTAATGCCTTCACTTTCTGTGTGCCTGCTCCAAGTCTGCATCTGGATTTATGCCTGTTTCTTTGTCTGAAGTAAGACTTCCTGGCTTTCTTTTGCATTATTTCACTGAGTGTACTGTACTTTATGTTTTGCTGAAGAAAAGCAGTTTTCATTTACTTGCCACAGTGACTCAAGGCTGTTCTTGAAAGACAAAACAGGACAGTAAGTTCCCCATTGCCACCAATTGGCCAAATCTTCCCAAATCTTTTGGTTGCCTAGCCGAAAAGAGATATCTCCATTAGCCAATTTTCAGGAGGCTCCCGAGAAACAGATCTGGATGCCCAATGAAATTCGGATGCCAAAACCGGACCACTCTCCAGCCGAATTGCACAAGCCTACTGAACAGATTTTTCTGCCTTCAATGTGGCTGGGAATGAAGTAAAAGGTCTACAAGGCCTTTCCTTCTAATAAAAGTATCTCATCATCCTTTTCTGCTAACAAAAAACACACACCAAAATGTCCACAAAATGCATTTTATCCTCTTTTGGTCTGCACTTCCACCAAACTCCCTATTACAAAAATCATTCTTATTATACCTGCTTCTTTGTAGTGGAACCGATGCAATATTGCTTCTGGTTATACCAGGAACAGTTATGTTAACATAGACCTACAGTACTAAAATTAATTTATAGCTAATGTCATTGCTTTATAATAATAGATCTCTCCCAATTTAAAAATAAATCCCATAATCTAGAAGCCTGTTGATTATATCTTTTATTATTCCCATAAATTGT
Organism: Anolis carolinensis; assembly: GCF_035594765.1. Lineage (NCBI taxonomy): Eukaryota > Metazoa > Chordata > Lepidosauria > Squamata > Anolidae > Anolis > Anolis carolinensis. The sequence goes on from NC_085842.1 coordinate 317,502,064, forward strand.
CTCCCCCTCTTCTTCTTAGGATATTGATGCTTTACAAATATTTCACCATTTTCCCACAATACTGGACAATTTATCTAGCAAAGCCATCATGTCTTTTTCTAATTTTTAACCAGACACTCTGATTGCATTCCTGACTTGGTTCAATCTTTTCCATAAAAGTGACTCTGCCGGTCCTGTTTCCATAGTCCACAAGGCAGAAAGCTGATGTAGGTGGATTTAAAGGAGAAGTTCCCCTTTGCATGAACTAGTTAACTACCACTGCAGTGTTTGTGTTAGAATCCCGAAGTCGAAGGATCAATACTTTCGTCCCTTCCAGTTCCTCTTTTAATGGAAGCAATGTAGCTTCCCATGAAGGTTCATAACCTTGGAGGTTATCTTTCATCCTGAACTCTCTTTGATTGTAATTTTACATCCCACAAATCTCATTCTATCATCTCCAAAACACACCAAGGCTGTGACCAAAGCTGTCTCAGGATGATGCTGAGTCAATAATTCATACCTTTATTACATCTCAGCTGGATGGCTGTAATTCATCCCGCTCCGTTGTGGCTGTGCGAACACCCGTAGGTGTGTGCATCCACAGCATAGCGCTGGATACTGACTGTTCTTGCTCTCCCATGTAGCTGGAGAATCTGTGCAATGCTGTAATTCACAAAGTGTGTATGTGTGTGTGTGGGGGGGGGGGTGGATGTATAAGAAGAATGAGAGTTTGAAGCAGTTACTTACTTATGGAAAGTACAAAATAGGCAGATTATTAAATGTAGCAAAGGAGAGAAAGGAATTAAGATATATAATCAAAGGGGCAAATGTTACCTACATGGAAACAATCGATAATTCTTTGTATTGGATGTCACACAATGGTAGTGTTATAATATCTGTAAAGACCTGTGTTGTTCTAAAATTGGAAATGTAGGGCAAGTAGACTATACACACTTCAGATACATTTGAAACCACTCTAACTGTTGTGGCTCCTTCCTATGGAATCCTGGGATATACAGTCTGTTGTGGCACTACAGCACTGTGTCAGTAAAGAGTACATATTTCATGAAACAATAAGTCCCATGATTCCATAACATCGAGTCATAGCAGTTAAAGTGATGCTGAACTGCATTACAGTGTAAATGCATAGCCATTGACAAGAAAAACAAATGGAAATTGGGGTTCCTTCTTTATTGCCATCACTAATCATTTGTAAAGAGTTGGTATAGGAAGAGCAATGGAGGAAGAAAACCAAAACAACAGGACCTCAACATCTGAGAAAGAGCACTCTTTGGTGATGGGAGGTTATGAGCAGTTCTACATTAACCCTTTATATTGGGCCAGATTTGGAGTGTCAGATTCTGGATCAGCAATGGGATGGTTTTGACCACCAGCCCTTCCTCCCTCTGACACACAAGCAGGAAGGAGTCCAGACCATCCTGTGGCAAGAAACCCAGTTTGGTGCTGCCAGATGGCAACCCTTACCACCTCATCTTCTTCTTTTCACCACGGTTGTCAGAAGATGTTTCATGGCTACTGTTCACTGCTTGACACCTGGAGTGACTTCAGCTAGAGTGCCAGAGTAATGGGGTAAGGGAGACAGGTGGAATCACCCTTCTCCAATTTTCCTGGTGCCTCAGCCAATATCACTCCAGGCAACAAGCAATGGATGTGAGCTATGTTGAGTCAGCTAGACACGACTACAACAAAAATGGGAGAAGCAATGAGTACCATTCCATCTTCCTGGGTCATCTGAACCTGGGGAATTCAGGATGGCCACATAAGCAGTTGTGGCCAGCTTCATCTCAGAACTAGTCCAACTGATTATTTGGTACCACAGCTGTTGCTTATTGATTCTTGGGGAGAATTCAGAGCAACCCGCTACATTTATTAACATAGTTTAAGGCCACCATAACCCAAATTAGCTCCATGTGTCATTAAGGATACTGGGTCAGTACAGATGTGCCTCAAGACAATGTCCAACAGCTAAATGAATTCAATGGGGTTTCATTGCGTTATTACAATGTGATCTCCTTTGGAGTCTGTCCTTCATTCTTTATCAACCCCTAAAGAAAATTTTCAGGATGTTGCTTTCAGCCATTTCATCTTATTTTCTTCCAAAAGAAACACCTTTCTCCATTCCCTTTCACTGTCTGTTAAATTCCAGAAATCTACATCTTGCTGGCATTTGTCCCCATCATAAAAACCACTTGTGGTTTGATTCAGCATAATTGTGTCCGCTTGCTTTGGGAAAGGCAGGCACAATATTCAGTCACTCATTAGGTAAGCTTGGGTGTGAGGTTTTCTGAATCTATAGAAGACATGTCTTTCCAATTTTCCAACATAGCAGGGTTTTATTTTCAAAGAAATCCCCACATATTCTGCCTTTCTCCCCTCCCCACCTGCCTGCAACTCCAGATACAAAAGCTTTTATATTATTCAGGTCTGGATGACATGGCACTCTTCCACACACAACCACACACACACACACATTTGTGTGGGGCTTTGAAGATCTGTGGTCCTTTTCAATGTTCAAGGTCTCTGTACCTCTTACCTGCATGTGGTGTCAATTCATTTGAATCAGTATTAAACTTCAAAGTCCAGTCATTCTCAGGCATAGCAGTCACAGTTTAGTCAGCATTGTTAAAACATTTTGACCTTTTTTGTTTTTGTTTCTGATGCTTTATGTCTTTGGCACCAAAAGGTAACAGGGTTTGAATAAAAAATAATAAGTTGTGACTATGTCTAAGGAGCTAGACAATAGAAAGGTAATTCTTCCCTAAGTTTCTTCTCAAAGGAAGCAATGAGCAATTTCAGCCATTTTCATCCCTCTGCAAGAAAGTTTCTTAAAAGCACTTTTTAAAAAGGCTATTCACAATTTGGGGCATATTCTGCACAAAATTTGCACATGGCTCTTTTGCACAGGGAAAAACATTCTTTGCACAGAAAACACATGTTCAGCGCAGAAATAACATTTACCACACAGAAAATGTTCTCTTCTATGCAAGTCAATGATAGGATAATTTGGGGAAGAACAAATTCCCAATTGCAGTCTTTTCTGTGAAAGAAATAATATTTTGACATTGAAAAATTATTTTCTGTGCAAAAACATTGTTGTCGGCACAAAACAACCAAGTGTGAGTTGTATGTGGAATAAGTCAAAACCTGTGAAGACTCTGATCAATCCAAATTTCATCTCCTCAATGTTTGCCAACCCAATAAAAATATTTTTCAACTATGCCTTTTTTTTGTGTATTCTTTTCCCTGGGGCAGGACACATGTCCAACCAAACTTGTAATGTCTGATCTATGTGTGTGTTCAGCTTTGGAAAGAAGTTCCCAGATAGTATGTATTGTTGAGAGAGTTTTAGGAGAGGTGGTTTTTTGATCGTTTGTTTTGTTTTAAAGAGAACAACTTTTCTAGCTTTCTGTAGCTAAGAGATTAGTAAAGAATTAGCCTAACTTCCAGAAAGTTCTTACAACAGACTTCACCGCTCTTTTCCAGATTGTATCACTTCATGCTTCCTTTGCATCCACTTGAAGTTTCCCAGTAAAAAGGGAAGGAGGGTGTAAGTATGGAGAAGAAAGCTTTATGACATGATTGCCAATTTGGCCTGATTCAGATCTCACCTCACTGTAGGCTATTGGAGTCAATCATCGTTTCAGTTGCTTCATGTGTCTTTGCCTGCTATTGGATCTGGCAATTATGAAACCTGTGTGGATTTGTCTCTCTTTCAATGGCTGCAAGGAGTCCACTTTATATATAGCTGGTTTCACAGCAGAAGCACCACTTCCAGATGTTAATCCAAGCCCAAGGTGAGGGTGGAGACTAAAACCTGAGAGGAAGTGGGTTGCTTTAACTTGCTTCCTCTCAAATTTTAGTATAGTGTAGTGTAGCCCTTATTTATTTTTGATGAGTCTGCCAAATCTCAAATGAAATCCCAGTTCCTGTTCTCTTCCTAATCTGTACCAACTTACATTGAAGTTGAAAACGTCATATTTTTGAAATTCTACCTCTTCAATGAAAACCAGTCAATATGAATAGAAAAGAAGTCAAGAAAAAAACTAGGTTACTCTTCAAGGCCCATCCAGGCAATGTGCTTTGTATAACCAAAGAGGATTTTATTCAGGCATACATAGTCTTCTCCCACACATTGATCTAGTTTTTTTAGTACCTTATGTATGTCCCATGCTTTCTATTCATTCTTCACATTGAAGAATAGGACATCAGAGCTTAACAACATCAATGTCAAAGCTCATCTATTAAGGTCACCATTATTATTAATTATGAAATTCTTATTCCAATTTTAATAACGCACTAGAAACACACTAATTATCAATTTGTGTTTTTGTTTTGTTTTTAAAAAGCAATTATAGTTGCTAAAGATGGCCCCAAATAGCAAGCACGGCCGTAGTGTCTGCCATGGTAATTAATAAACTCAGCAAGCCATGCCAATTGTAACTCAATGAATCAACTATGAATAACTGAACTCTAGCTTGGGTCAATGTAATGAAATCTTGGGATTTGTAGTTTGGTGACTCACCAGCACTATTTGGCAGAGAAGGTTAGAAACCTTGTAAAACTGCATCTCCCATGATTCCATGGCTTTGAGGCATGGCTGATAAAGTGATGTCAAACTGTATGAATGATGTCGCGTTAGATGGGCCCTCTTTGAATTAAAAGTAACAGTAAAAAAATAATTATTTTCAAACTCTGGAAGAAGCTGACTATATGAAGAGCCATGGATAATGTAGAAAGGTCTAATTCGTAGGCCATTTATGTAATGTTGAAGAAACTTCTTCCGACTTGTTTCCTCCTATCAACCACAAAATAAAAGCACAAGTAGAGGATGGGGAAAACTGGTTGTCTAAGTCCGTTGCCGCCACTGTAAGCTCTCTCTCTCTCTGTGTCCCCCATAAAAACAGAAATTAAAAAAGGACTTTGCACTTCACAGGTAAAATAAATTGTCGGTATGTGTGCTTAGTAACAGTTCATAGCCTTTTATTCCCCCCGACCTGCATACAAAAATTAATGGGATGATCTGCCATGGCATTGTGTCCTTGACAAGTAATTTGTTATAAATAATAATACAAATGATTACAGGGAATGCTACTACTGCTGGGAGCACATCACTTTTGCAATGAGGGGATAAACAAGACAGCTCTCTCCATTTTGCAGTGTGTGTGTGTGTGGTGGGGGGGGGAGAGACTTTGCGGCACATTTTGTACCAAGGCAACCCAGCACGCCGAACGACGTGGTGCCTATCAGGGCTATTCGCAAAGTTTCTTCAAAGTGAAAGCTGGAGGGCTTCAGCCCTTTTAAACGAGGAATGACTAACAGGAGTTAAAAAATAAAATTGGTTCTCTGGTGGGGCTCTGTGTCGGAGATATTTAATTGCCCACAAGTTGCCTCTTCTCACCGCTTTCTCCTCCCTTGTGTTATTGAACAAACCTGCTGCATTTCAACAGTAGAGCAGTTAGTCAGGTTTTATCTTCTACAGAGACAGGCCGTAATGTCTTTTACAGGGGGTGGAGGAGCGAGAGCTCATAATAGAGCAGCAGGCAATTACAAAAGAAACAGGCACAGGCAGGTATGAGGCTAAAAAGATGATCATCTAGAAGGGGAGGGGAGAGACACCATACGATCATAGACCTGAAAAACATCCTCAGATCAATGCAGTCCAGTCCCCTTTTTCCATACAGGGACACACAATCATAGCACACCTGATGGATGGCCATCCAGCCTCTGTTTGAAATCCTCCAAAGAAGGATTTCAAAGCAGCATGTTCCTCTGTTTGAACCATTTTTAGATCTTCAAGAGTTGTGGAGACTTCTGGCCATCAGTAAGGCGTCAATGGCCATCAGTCATCTAGACTGACCACATAATGTGGATTGAAGGCATCTCAAAAATGTCACATAAGAGGCCTTAAGATAAGAGGATAAGAAAAATCATGGGATACGATGAAATACGAGGGTCCATAATGGACATCAGCATGTGTCGGTGTAAGCCACATCACATAATGTAACCAATAAAGGGATGGGTTCTCTAGTGATCTGCACATGTGCATTGTAGTGGGGGACCTTGGGGGAAAAACAGAATCCTACATGACCTTGAAGCTCCAGATCTTTGAAGCAGATACTCCAGATCCTGGAACGTGTCAGAGCTAAACACTCTGGTCCATATAATCACCACCAAAGCCTTGACCCAGAACCTTGATGGGTGACCAAGTCACTTTCTTGCTAAAAACAAATACTGTGGGATTTTCTTCCTTGAAGTTATGGGTTATATGGCTGTGTGGAAGAGCCCTTGGTCTGTGTAGATGTGCCTTTGGATTGTGTACAGTGTTCCCTCACTTATCGCGGGGGTTACGTTCCGGGACCACCCGCAATAAGCGAAAATCCGTGAAGTAGAGACACTATATTTATTTTAATACTTATACATTATTTTAGTAGTTATACACTGTTTTAAGTCTTTATCAACCAATTTAGGCTGTAAATTGTATTTTTAATGATTTATAATAGTCTTTTAGAGTTTATTGAAACACCGCAAAACAGCAAATCCACGAAAAGTGAACCGTGAAGTAGTGAGGGAACAGTGTATTCCTGAATAACATAATGAGGTTGAACTTAACAGCTTTTGGGGTCTCTTCCAACTCTATGATTCTTTAACCACCACCTTGTGAGATATATGACACTAATACTAACGGTCCTTCCACACAGCCCTATATCCCAGAATATCAAGGCAGAAAATCCCACAATGTCTGCTTTGAACTGGGTTATCTGAGTCCAGACTGCCATCTATTCCAGTTCAAGGCAGAAAATGTGGGATTTTATTCAGGTGTGGAAGGGGCCTAAGGTTTAAAATACCTACAAGCCCATTGTGGATTTCCAGGAAGTTTAAAGTTCTTCCTTCTTCCTTCTTAGGCAGAGCTGAAAGGCAGTTTTGTTTCAGTCTGTGTTTAGTAAAAAGTGGTTAAACTTTGCAAACTTATTGTTATTCACATTGGAAAGAGCTTGAGCTTACAAAATAGGAAAAGCAAAAACAGACACTTTCATCCCTCCAGGCATAAGGAGTTTGGTGCTCAAAGTCTAAGTTCTTTAAAGTCTAAGTTTGAATCCCACAATACTTAACCACATTTATGATGCTGTTTAAATTGTCACCTTTTTTCTTCTTTTTCTGACATTCTTTCTCTTTAATAGTTATGTGAAAGACAGTTGCAGACACGGGGCCCTTTTACACATCAGCAGTAATTCCACTTTGTGATTCCAATTTAACTACCATGATGTTATCAGATGAACCCTGGAATCTTCAGTTCAGGAATAAGTACTTTGAATTCTCAGCCAGCAAGCTCTAGTTCATCCCTAAAGTACACAACCCAGAATTTTATGAGATGTTGTTGTGGTAATTAAAGTGACATATTTTCCATAGTTATATAGGGCCCTTCCAGACAGCCTGATAGTCTGGGACAAATAAGTAGGCTTAAAAATCACGGTACCTTAAGGAGAGTCCAGACATTGAGCTGTCAGTACCTGTAAATGTTCCCTCGGTGTCCTAACAGGTTCGGTTGTAACAAATTTTAGAAATCTGCAAGATGGATGCATAAGTTGTTTTGGATTTTAAAATGTGCACATGGAGTAAGTATATTGCAATCAAGTCACATGTTTTTCTTGACTGCAGGGATATACAGTGATGCAGATATGCACATTTTTGGACCAAAATTGGATTTTAAGTGCATCTTTTTAAAAAGTGTTTTTCAGCCGTTAATGCGATCCTGCGCCATCTACCCACCCCTCACCCCCTTTTTCCGGTTTCTTCCAGATTTTAGGGTTTGTGTAGAAGAACCCGTAGTGTGAAAGGCCCTTTAGGTTATCTCCATACTAGGAAGACCCATATCAGATGAACTTGGCCAGTTCAGAGAACTGAACATTTTGTTATATTTCTTTTGAAACATAGTTTAGCAAAATCCATGAATGTTGTTATAAAACATTGAACTTTGTTGTTTGTAAGTTGAATATTAAGGGAAGGAGAAAGAAAGTGACAAATGTGCCCATATCTGCCTAAAATAAATCTATTTTGTTTGGAGTAAACTGGAATTCAATCAAAAAGATCTTCTATTGCAGTGGTTCTCAATCTGTGGGTCCCCAGGTGTTTTGGCCTACAACTCCCAGAATCCCAGCCAGTTTCCTAGCTGTTAGGATTTCTGAGAGTTGAAGGCCAAAATATCTGGGGACCCACAGGTTGAGAACCACTGTAGTGAAATGTGCTATTGACCATACCTTTAGAAGATAATTATTTAATTTGAACATTACTTTTAAAAAAATGACCCACAAACATCTTTTGCCTCTTGAACTTGCAATATTATATTTTACCAAATAAGAACCCATAATGCATTCATTGTCAATTCATTGGCTGTATATTTGCCTTGTAGTGTGCTCCCCACAGTTGAAGTAGCTTATGGTCTCCATGTTCTCCAGGGAACATGCACATTTATTTCAGTGGTATCCAAATTTGACTAGTCCAATTGAAAACTTGCATTTGTAGGACTCAATCTTAATGTTCTCTAAAAAGCAGTTTAGAATATGTGCATGTGCATGTAGCACCATTCATATGCTGGAGATATGGACATCCTGAGGAACAAATGGGTTGTCATAGCTTTGCTTTCTTGTTGGCATAGCATAAAGAGTTATTCATCACTCTCACTGTGTCAATGATGTATAGATGATGGAACACTTGGGTTCCTTAGAAATTCCCAATGCCTGAAACCTATACTTAGGTAGAATTTCACAAGCAACTAAACACAAAAGTTGTTCTTCATTCTGATAATTCCCCATAAAATAGATAATATTTGCAAATACATCCATGCTCCCAGAAATTCAAATCTATTTCCCAAAAAGTGCATTGGGAACACACACTTTGCTTTAAGACAGAGAAATGGCATTTGCAAAATTAAAGTCTTTTTGGTGTTGTTGTTCACCAAAACATTGTTGAGTTCTGGTATCATGACGCAGACTCCAGAGGAATTTCCCATCGTTTCACTCAGAGGAACACCTGAGACCAACCATCTGGGGAATTCCTGTGAGAGAGTCTTCCTATTCAGACTTTCTTTCTTTGGGTCCTTGGAGGATTATTGTTTTGTTCAGTGCAGAGACACAATGCTTATTTCCAAGAATACAATGGAGCTTCTAATGGGCTTGTTTTGAACTTTCCATACCTCCCTTTCCTCAAAAGGTTCATTTACCTCTTTGAGAAAGAACAGAGCTGTTTCAGATTGTCTTGATTCTCCAAGATTTATATTCCCGTAAGTCTGTCCTGTGATACCGCTTTCTGCACAAATCCCTAATGGCTTGACTGACATGTGAGCTGATGAGCAGAAGGCAGAATAGTTATATTTGCTGTCCCCTTGTCTTGGCCTTAGAGAATTGGTTCATTGTTATTCGCCGTAGCTTTCCACCCTGCCTAGTTATCTATCTCCTTTATTAAAACTGTTTGGGATAATTGCTTCTACAGCAACCCTTGGGAGTGTCTTATTACTGGTATTAATACTAGTATTAATTACTCAAATGGCTATATGAAAGTTGGAAGCTTTCATTGGCAGAGAATGTATATGTGAATATCTGTTCCCATTGCCATCAAGTTCTGCTTAGAGATTGAAGAATTCTACTCTGTTACAGTTGGATTTGCCCCCAATGTTTTCATTTCACTTACAAATAAAGATCTGCTCAGTGCAAGTTGTCTGGAGGCTGGTGGAGGCTGTCACACTTTCACTGGGATTGACAGTTGTTTGTACTTCCAGATCAGCTATGTTCATGCAGTTTTCATAGTGAATCCCAGCAGGATCAGGCACTGCATGTTTGACCCAGTATCTTAATGGCATAAGAGGGTTTATGTATCAGCAAGAAAATGCAGTTCCCAGAATTTCTGGCCATCAAAACTGCTGGCTAGAGCTTCTGAAAGCTGGAGACCCAAAAACCTGGAAGATCACAGGTTATGCAAGCCTGGTCTACAGTAAGAATGGGAAACAATTTTCTATGACAAGACCCTCCTTCAGCTGCATAAGCTCCCAAATGTGACCCTTCCCCAAATGCTTCTGATTTTATTTACTGCCTTTGATGTTGGGAAAGCAGGCATGTTTATCAAATTTATCAAATTTGTAGATAAGACTAAATTAGTAGGAGTAGCTAATGCCCCAGAGGACAGGGCTGAAATTAAAAGCAAGCTTAATAAATTTGAGAGCTGGACCAAAATTAATTTCAGTAAGGATAAACATAGAGTTTAAACAAGGCAGAAGGAAATGAAATAATCGAAAATAAGATAGGTGACACCTGTTTTGACAACAATACCTGTAAAAGAGATCTAGAAGTCTTAGTATACCACAAGCAGAACATGAATTGATAGTGTGATGCCATACAGCTAAAAAAAAGTCAGTTGTCTTTCTAGACTTGTTATCAAGCCATGGTACCCCCTGCCCAGAAAAAAAAAATATTATAGATTACTAAGAGACCACAAATAAATATATGATTTCTCTTTTTTACTTTTTCCAGAGATCTGGAATTGTGAAATTCTGAAGATTTAGAATACTGGGAAAAACATAGCAGCACGAACTATCGTATGTGCCTAAACCTCTAACAAATTGTATAAATTTGATGATTTCTGTGTAACTTGTATCTTTCAAACTGTGTACTGTATATATTTCTTATATGAAGTATAATAATAATAATAATAATAATAATAATAATAATAATAAAAAAAAAACTTTATTTATACCCCGCCACCATCTCCCCAACGGGGACTCAGGGCGGCTAACATGGGGCCACGCCCAGAACAGTACAATATAATAAAATATGAAAACAGTATACCATAGCACAATTAAAAGCAATGCAATAGATGATAATAAACACTACATCACAAAATCAGAAAACAGTAAAACAGGGCAGGCCGCATGGACGCAAGGATAAAACTCGGAGTGAGAGGAACAGAGGAGTACTCCACTGTGGACAGGGACACATGAAAGCGGGGCAATCTAGAGGGTAGATGTTGAGGGAGAGTATATATAAACTGCTTCTTAAAAATGTTTGTAACCTAGAGACAGCCACCTCTCTGTGACTCTATTCAGATAATCTGAGAATGGAACAGGTTAGGCAAATCCTCTTGGCTGTTTCCCAAGACAGATAATCATTGGTGTGTATGCAAGGATATGCAATCTCCTTTGTGAGCCAGATAAGCTCAAGGGGTGTCACGACCCAGGCTGCAGAGCACCAATAACCATACACAGAGGCCAGATTCTATCTAATATCTTTATTAAGGAAATATATAAAGTTAATAAAAGCAAGTGTATGAAATAGTCCAGAAGTAGACCTTTCAGGGAAGGTCAAAATTAGTCCAAGAAAACAATGTCCAATATGAAATATTAAGGTCCAAAGTTGTAATCCAATAACCGAAACACTCACTTTGCCAGGCAAAGTGAGGGGAGATGACAAGGTCCTTTAGTCCATGAACTTGAGCAAGGCTAGGAAATAACTGGAAACAAGGCTTGATACAAGGCAACAAGGAACGAGGAGCGAGAACAAGGTCCGTGGAATTACTTGGCAAAACCCGGGAAACAAGGCAAGGCTGAGTCCTGGAAAACAAGGCAAGGTCCGTGGAGGTAAACAAGGCTGGAAACGGGAGCGAAGGCTTGGAATCAGGAACAAGGCTTGAAACAGGAACGAGGCTTGGAAACGGAGCGCGCTGTCCACACACAACTTACTCCAGTAGCTGACGAATTGACTCCGCAAGATCCCTTTGTGGGTAAAACACCTAAATAGGGTCTAGTTTTCCCACCAAAGAACAGTTCACTGGGGAACCAGAAACGAAAGCTAATCTCTGAGTCCAGATGCATGACTCCTTAAAGTTTCTCATGGAAAGTTTCTCAGGCTTAATCAGCTAAATTCTTAGCAGCTATCCTAGCACTCCTGCGAGAGGCCGCTTGAACTCCTCTCTGTTGTTTACAAAACTCGTGGCGAGAAAACACAGGAGATTTAGGCTCAGGGCTTGTTTGACAGACTTCTGGAAAACAAATCTCTTGCAGGTGCAAGGTTCCCAGATCTGGCTGGGAAGGTTCCAATTCTGACTGAGACGGTGAAAAACCCAAGTTCTCCTCTTCATCTGGGACTACAGTGCCATGAATGGGATTACATGGCCCATGACTCATCACACTATCCCCCTCCTCAAGCCCCCTCTCAAACTGGGACTCTCTCCCCGAGGCGCGAGGCCGCGGCTTGGCGGGATAGGTCTGATGGAAGCGGCGGGTTAGATCAGGAGCATGGACTGTGGAAGCGTCTTCCCAAGAGCGTTCCTCGGGGCCAAAACCCACCCAGTCAATGAGATATTGTAGGCGGCGGCGGTGAAAGCGAGAATCCAAAATGTCCTGAACCTCAAACTCCTCCTCTCCATCTACCCAAACAGGAGGGGGGGCCGGCCGGTCTGTATCAGGGCGCGCACCATCCGCCGGAAGGAGTAGGGAGCGATGGAACACTGGATGAATGCGCATTGAGCGCGGAAGTTGGAGTTTGAAAGTCACGGGGTTAAGTTGCGCCACCACTGGATAGGGGCCAATGAAACGGGCATCTAACTTCCGGCAAGGGCGATGGGAGGGCAAAAAGCGAGTGGACAGAAGAACCCGGTCTCCTACCTTGATTTCGGGGCCCGGCTGGCGATGTTTGTCCGCGTGACGTTTATAGTCCTCCTTGGCTTGGTCTAGTTGCTGGAGCAAGAGTTGTTGCACCGCTGTGAGTTCCTGCAGCCAGTCCTCTGCTGCGGGAACTTCTGAGGTTTCAATGACAGGAGGAAAGAAACGTGGATGGAAGCCGTAGTTTGCAAAGAACGGGGTTTCTTTAGTAGAAGCCTGGACCCCATTGTTGTAGGCAAACTCTGACAACGATAACAGGGAAGCCCAATTGTCCTGTTGGTAGTTCACATAACAGCGAAGGTATTGTTCCAAAGTGGCATTGGTGCGCTCAGTTTGCCCATCTGTTTGGGGATGATGAGCCGAAGATAAACGAGAGTCTATGCCCAATAGTTTTTGTAGTGCTTTCCAGAAACGAGAGGTGAATTGGGACCCACGGTCTGTGACCAAACTCTTGGGCAATCCATGCAATCTGAAAACATGTTGGAGGAATAGATCTGCAGTCTCTTTGGCCGTGGGAAGGCCTTCACAGGGAATGAAATGGGCTAACTTGGTGAAAAGGTCCACCACCACTAGGATTGTGGTGAATCCACAGGAAGGTGGTAGATCAGTGATAAAATCCGCAGAGATTATTTCCCATGGGTGGGATGGGGTAGGGAGGGGATGCAGAAGCCCTGAGGGCTTCTCCCTTCTTGTCTTGGAGCGCTGGCATACTGGGCAGGTGTTGACATATTTTTCCACATCCTTGCGGATCTTGGGCCACCAGAAATCTCTTAGGATCAAATGCATAGTTTTGAATAGTCCGAAATGCCCTGCTGGCTTGCAGTCATGACACAGACGAAGTGCCTTTTCTCTGCCCGGTCCTGGGGGGATGTAAACATGATTTCTATAGCAAAGTAGCCCATCCTTAAGCGAAAAGGGAAAATGTAGTCCTTGGCGAAGTTGGTCCTGTGCCCAGGCATCTACTTGCTGGCTGGCCCTGATTTCCTGAGCACAAAGGGGCCCTGGAGTAGAGGGAGTTGATTCAATGGGAGTGGATTTGGTGTTTCCCACTGTGAGCGTGGCAAAGTTCTCGGGTTGTAGCAGCTGAGATTCAAAGGTCTCCTTGCGCCCTGCAGCGTATTCCGGTTTTCGTGACAGAGCATCTGCTTGCTTGGTCTGGGCTGGGGTTACATAATGAATTTGGAAGTTAAAACGTTCAAAGAATAAAGCCCAGCGTTGTTGCCTCTGATTTAGCTTGCGGGCAGTTCTTAGATGCTCTAGATTCCGATGATCAGTATGGACTTCAATGGGAAATTTGGCCCCTTCTAACCAATGTCTCCAAGTTTCAAAGGCTGCCTTTATGGCCAATAGTTCCTTTTCCCAAATGGTGTAGTTTCTCTCTGGTGCGGTCAATTGACGGGAATAAAAGGCACAAGGATGAAGATGATCTCCCACCGGTTGTAGGAGTACAGCCCCAATTGCCACATCGGAGGCGTCCGCCTGCACGACAAAAAGGGTTTCAGGATCTGGATGCTGAAGGATTGGCTGGGACGTGAATAATTTCTTTAGTTGCTGGAACCCTTTCTCTGCTTGATCTGTCCAGCGGAAGGGCTGTTTCCCACGGATGCAGCTGGTGATTGGGTCAGACCAGCGGGCAAAGTCTGGAATGAACTTGCGATAGTAGTTCGCGAACCCCAAGAATCGTTGCACCTCTTTCTTGTTGGTGGGCGCCCGCCATTCCAATACTGCTGAAACCTTTGCCGGGTCCATGGAGAGCCCTAGTGGCGAGACGCGGTACCCCAGGAAATCTACCTCTTGTAGATCAAAAGCACATTTTTCCAGCTTGGCATAAAGTCCATGATCTCGCAATCATTGTAACACCATTCTGACGTGGTTCTCATGTTCTGATTGTGATCTAGAAAACACCAAAAAATCGTCCAGGTAGATGATCAAGAACCGATCTAGATAATCCTGAAAGATGTCATTGACAAAATGTTGGAACGTTGCGGGAGCTCCACATAATCCATAATTCATAACTCGGGACTCGAATAATCCGAATTTAGTCTGGAAGGCGGTCTTCCACTCGTCCCCTTCTCTGATGCGAACTAGATTATACGCCCCCCGAAGATCCAGCTTGGTGTAGACCTTGGCTCCTCGAAGTCGGTCTAGTAGGTCCGAGATTAAGGGCAGGGGATAGCTGTTCCGCTTAGTGATATTGTTCAATGCTCTATAGTCCACCACCAAGCGTAATTCCCCGTATTTCTTTTTCACAAACATCACTGGGGAAGCGGCTGGGGATTGAGAGGGTCTGATGAATCCCTTGCGAAGGTTTGACTCTATAAACTCCCTGAGAGCTTCTTGCTCCGGTTCAGTCAGGGAGTAGAGATGTCCTCGCGGGATCGGGGCCCCCTCCACCAAGTCAATGGCACAGTCATAAGGTCTATGTGGGGGTAATCTCTCGGCCTCTTTTTCATTGAATACATCCCAATATTCTGAGTACTTCTTGGGCAAGGTGATAATGGGTTCAGTGTCTGTGGCATGGCAGACCTTGGCTACAAGGCAATGGTTTTGGCAATATTTTGAAGCAAACTGCAGTTCTCTGTTGGACCAGGAGATGCTTGGGTCGTGAAGTGTCAGCCATGGAATTCCCAAAATCACAGGGAAATGGGGAACCTCGGTAACAAAGAAGGAAATCTCTTCCATATGTTCCCTTATCCACATTCTGGTGGGTTCCGACCACTGGCTTACGGGACCCGTCTTGAGGGGGCGGCCATCGATGGCTTGCACCACACGGGCATTCTTGAAGTCATGGTATTGTAATCCCAGAGAGTCGGCATACTCTCTATCAATGAAATTGTTTGTGGCTCCTGAGTCTATCATGGCATGGACCATGACTGGCCCCTTTTTTGCTGACCACAAGGTGACCACTAGAAGAAATAGGACCCCGGTTGGCGGCTCTTGAGTGGGTTTTTTGACCGGGTTGGCGAGCCTCTCTACGCCCGGTCGCTGGCTTCCCCCGCCGGCTGTGCGCCAGCCGCCTCAGACGCCTTCGTCTCCGTGGAGGACGCCGCCGCCAGACGGGCGGCGGGCTTCCCTTTGGCTGGGCACTCTCTGGCGAAGTGGCCCCCGTTCCCGCAGTACCAACAGAGATTTAGGCGTTGGCGGCGGGCCTTCTCGACGGCATCTAACCTGGGACGCACATTGCCCAACTGCATCGGCACCTCCTCGCTCCCCCTGGGGTATGGTGCTGGTGGTGGGGGTCTCCATACTGGACGCGGCTGGACGCTGGTGGGAGCGGGAGGTTTCACCCCAGCTCTACCGCTCTGGCCTCGGACCCATTGTTTTCTGTTGGCAAGCATGACTTCAGCTCGTAAACATTGATCAATGAGTGCTTCAAGAGAGTGGGGGGGGGGGGGGGATCCACCTTGGAAATTTCCTCCAACATCTCGATGTTGAGACCCTCCCGAAATTGTCCTCTGAGGGCTATATCATTCCATCCGGTGCTGTGGGCCAGCACTCGGAACTCGGCTATGTACTGGGACAAGGGTCTGTCCCCCTGAGAGAGGCGCCGGAGTTTATGGCCGGCTGCCTCCAAATTGTCTTCGATCCCCCAAGTCGCCTTAATGTGATCCAAGAAGTGTTGCGCTGATCTTAGGTGTGGGGAAACTTGGTCGAACAGTGCCGTCGCCCAGTTGGCCGCTGGCCCGTCTAAAAGGCTGTAGATCCACGCCACTTTGATGTCTTCTTGGGGAAACTCGGCATTGCGGGCCTCTAGATAAGCCTGGCATTGGCGACGGAAAACATGAACCTTAGAAGCTTCTCCAGAAAACTTGGTTGGCAACGCCAGGGCCGGGAGACGGATTCCGCGTTCCTTCAATCCCTTTATTTCTCCCTCCTGCGCATTGAGCTTATCACGGATGCGATCCACTTCCTCCTTGTCGATGGTGTAGCTGAGTGGCTGGCCTCCCGGTCCGGCTCCGGTAGACATTCTGGCCTAGGTTAATTGGTGCTTAGGGTGGCGGAGTCAAACTGTCACGACCCAGGCTGCAGAGCACCAATAACCATACACAGAGGCCAGATTCTATCTAATATCTTTATTAAGGAAATATATAAAGTTAATAAAAGCAAGTGTATGAAATAGTCCAGAAGTAGACCTTTCAGGGAAGGTCAAAATTAGTCCAAGAAAACAATGTCCAATATGAAATATTAAGGTCCAAAGTTGTAATCCAATAACCGAAACACTCACTTTGCCAGGCAAAGTGAGGGGAGATGACAAGGTCCTTTAGTCCATGAACTTGAGCAAGGCTAGGAAATAACTTGAAACAAGGCTTGATACAAGGCAACAAGGAACGAGGAGCGAGAACAAGGTCCGTGGAATTACTTGGCAAAACCCGGGAAACAAGGCAAGGCTGAGTCCTGGAAAACAAGGCAAGGTCCGTGGAGGTAAACAAGGCTGGAAACGGGAGCGAAGGCTTGGAATCAGGAACAAGGCTTGAAACAGGAACGAGGCTTGGAAACGGAGCGCGCTGTCCACACACAACTTACTCCAGTAGCTGACGAATTGACTCCGCAAGATCCCTTTGTGGGTAAAACACCTAAATAGGGTCTAGTTTTCCCACCAAAGAACAGTTCACTGGGGAACCAGAAACGAAAGCTAATCTCTGAGTCCAGATGCATGACTCCTTAAAGTTTCTCATGGAAAGTTTCTCAGGCTTAATCAGCTAAATTCTTAGCAGCTATCCTAGCACTCCTGCGAGAGGCCGCTTGAACTCCTCTCTGTTGTTTACAAAACTCGTGGCGAGAAAACACAGGAGATTTAGGCTCAGGGCTTGTTTGACAGACTTCTGGAAGACAAATCTCTTGCAGGTGCAAGGTTCCCAGATCTGGCTGGGAAGGTTCCAATTCTGACTGAGACGGTGAAAAACCCAAGTTCTCCTCTTCATCTGGGACTACAGTGCCATGAATGGGATTACATGGCCCATGACTCATCACAAGGGGTTTGTGCATTTTACCTGAAGCCGAGAGTCTGCTGCTCCCCACAGAAGACGGGACTTAGAATATGTGCCTTCATTAATTTTCCTTATAGACAGCCAAGTCCTTGATGACCTAAGATCACCATCTTTGTCTCTTGAGCCTTGCACCTTTGTCTTCTGAACTTCATATCTTTGTCTCACACGGAACTTGACATTTGAACTCATCAGCATACCTGTACCTTTGTTTCCTCACAGACTTCACCCTGCCAAGGGATGTTTCTGCAGCTGATTGTCTCCCAGTATAAACCAACCCCCTGCTCCCATTTCCCCCACTCAGTGAACCACCTGCAAATAGTGACATAAGGAGAATCACCAGCCAATCCTGATGCAGATTCTGGCTGGCCCTTTTCTTAGTCAATCAGGTGTGGTAACAGGAGGTTTGAATGGTTGTCAGAACTGTATAAGGTGTCTTGCATTTCTCTGTAGGTTTATGCTTGTACCTTCAGAAGAGTTCATTGGAATGGGAATTATTAAACATTGCATTTGTGGCCGGTTTTGGGTGCTTCTGGCTGGTTTTGGGTTGGGAAAAGTAAAGCGAACAGTGAATTGTATGACCTTTGGTTGCATTTTTTTGTCCTGGAGGTTTAAGAGGAACTTACAGGGCTTCAGCTGCCACACTATGGGAACCAAGGGCTATATGCTTCCTTCACGCTGATTGTGTTCCCCGATTGTGGAACTCACTGCCCATTGAGATTAGGCAAGCCTCCACATTAGTAGCCTTCAAAAAAGACTTCCGTTGTGCCTTTGGAGAGCAACTATTTTATATTTCTTTTCCGTTGCTCCCTCTAATATCTATCCTCTAAACTACACCACTTCCTTATGACCCTGTTCGCTATGGTTTTTATTCTTATGTCTAATATCTTTATTAAGGATATATTAAAGTAGAATAAAAACAAGTAGAAAATGTAGTCCAGCAATAGACCGTTCAGAGAAGGTCAAATATAGTTCAGAAATATATTGTCCAATATATAATATTAGAGTTCAAAGTTATAATCCCAAAACTGAAACACACTCTACTTCCAGGCCGTAGAGTGGGGAAAACGTCCAAAGTATTTCTAAGGTTCAAAGCAAGTCCAAAGCAAGAACTGGAGACAAGGCTAGATACTTGAGACAAAATCCAAGGCTGGTGTCAGGACCCTGGCTGCAGACCACCAATAACCTTACACAGAGGCCAGTCTCTATCTAATATCTTTATTTAAGAAATATATAAAATCAATAAAAACAAGTGAAGAATATAGTTCAGAAGCAGACCTTTCAGATGAGGTCAAATATAGTCCAGAAATGTATTGTCCAATATAAGATATTAGAGTTCAAAGTTTTAATCCACTTGACCTAAACACACACTTTGCCAAGCAATAGTGTGGGGAAATAACAGAGTCTTAGAGTCCAATGAAGCTTGACAACAAGGCTGGAAATAAACTTGATTCTTGGCTAGATCCGTGACTGAAGACGAGGCAAACATGAAGCATGAAACAGAGTCCGTGGTAAAACCGTGAGACAGGGCAAGGCTTGAAGCTTGATCCGGGAAGCAAGGAACTGGGATTACGAAGTCCACACACGATCTCTCTCCTCAAGCTGATCAATTGACTCTGCAAAGAATCCCTTGCGCCAAACACCTATATTGGGTCTCGTTTTCCCGCCAACAGAACTCTTTCCCTAGAGAACGAGAAGCGAAACCCAACTCTGTCCAGATGCATGACTCCTTAGAATTTCCCAAGGGAAGCAGACCTAATCAGCCATTTGTTTGGCAGCAATTCTCAGGCTTCTCCGATTAGCCTCCCTGACTCCCCTATCTTTAGAATAATTTTCCCTCCTGGAAAACGGGGGGGAGTTCTGCCCAAGGCATGTTTGGCTGAATTCTTGAGGGCAAACATCAACATCCTGCAGGTGAAGAGACTCCGGCTCTTGCTGAACCGGCGAAAACCCCATGTTTTCCTCTTCGTCTGCCACAATAGTACTAGGAACAGGACTACAAGGCCCATGAGTCATCACAGCTGGAAACATGACGAGATAGTTCATGAAAACTTGACAAAACAAGGCAAGGCAAGGCAAGGAAACTGGAGTTGCAGACTTAAAACGCAGTCCACACTAGGCTGGAACCGAGGTTAATCCTGAAGCTGAACTGTTGACTCCACACGGATTCCCCTGTGTGGGGAACTTTTATGTTCTTCAATCTTCCTGCAAAGCAGGTGTCCAGAACTTCCTTTCCCAAGGGAAAGAGAAGCAAAACACATCTTTCTGCAGCTGCGTTCCTCCCTGCGAATTCCCAAGAGAAACTTAGCTAATTAGCGTCTTGTTTGGCTGCTAATCTGAGGCTTCTCCTTGATAGTTCTTTCTGGCCCCGACTCGCAGTATAGAATTCCTTTCTCACGAAGGGAGGAGAGGAACTGGGAGAAACTTGTTCAAGGTCCGTTTGGCTAGAATCGTCAACAACAGGCATCTGGAAGAAATCCGTCTCCTGCTGAGATGGCAGAAAACCCATGTTTTCGTCTTCATTATCCATGATGGCGCTAGGGTCAGAACTCTGAGGCCCATGAGACATCACAATGCCATAGTTAGTACCTCTCTTGTTTTTGTCTCAAGGGACCTGTATGCTGTGCTGCCTGTCCTTGTGACCTTCATACCACAAATTAGCATCTTCTGAACCATTTGGTAGATACTGAAAAATCAATTATTGAAATGTTGCTTCCTGATGGGTAGGTTCGATAAGCTGTTCTGGAGTCTTCTTACCATTTCACATGAAGTTGCCAGAAGCTACAATCCTTCAAACTGTGCTTTTGTGCTCCAGTGCTCAACTATGATTGGCCTCTCTTTTCTTGACCATAGGACATTACATCACCATCAAAGCTGCTTAGATGCTGTTATTGCTGCCCAACGGATCAGGCTGGTGTGAAATCTAACCTGGATTGTATCGACAGATACACTCTCCGAAGGGCTCCCTCTCTGTCTATAAACTTCTGCGGACTTGGGAACTCCCAATGCATTCTCTATTGGGAGCCCTACAAAGAACCTTAGACAGAGATTGGGCCATATTTCACTATTATAACTCCATCATGGTCAATTAGCCAGACATGTTTCTGGCTTTTATCTTCAAAAATGATGCACTTTGATTATTTATGTTTCCAAAAGCTATTATTGAGTAATTCTGCGTAGAGAAGAACTTCAGTATGCTCCGTCCTTCTGACTGTAAATCCAGGTGTTAATACTCCCGGGTGTCCCATCCTCTCGCTGCGGATATCTAATAAAGTTGCCATTAGCTGAAGCAAACTACACTGACAGCTCATCTTCCCATTACAGCAAGGGCTACTGGCGAGTGTAGAGAGATTATCTAAGTAGGGAGCTATCCTAGTTATTAAAGACAGAGAGACTTAAGAAAACAAAAGGGTGTCTGCATTACTGTAGATGGAGTTTATGTCCGCGAGTAATTTGGAAGAGTGAATTAAAGGACTGGCAAAAGTAATGGTTCATAAAATTAGAATAGAAAGGATAAACCCGTAGTGGCATTGGAGCTCTTTGGTAGCAAAAGAGAGCTAGACACATGGCAACTTTCAATCATTGCACTACTCAGCAGTTATATTGTTTTTTTTCATATAGACTTAAACCAATATTCAGTACTTGGACTAGATCTAAAGTTGACTCTAGAGTAGATGTATGGCATTTAAATTAATTGTGAAAAATAACATTTATTTTATGGGGATGTTTTCAAGTTGGACTACATTTGAATTCAACTTCTATATAATGCAGATGACTTGCCATTTTTATTCTTTTCCCATGAGAATGGGTCAAAGATACTTATCACTCCAAGACTTTTCTCTTCAGGGTTTCTCAACACTCAAACAACATGTTGTTGTTTTTTTACTTTTTAAAAGATATTGCCAAATATTCTTACCACTCTAAGCTCTACATTCAAGAGGACTTCTGCCAAATGTTAGAGAAAATGTGCCTATTTCGGAATGTTGTATGTAGGAGTCTGATCACAACAGTTCCTTTTTAAATAGATACAAAGCAGAACAGCATTTGTTATGGGCTACTAGCAGACAGGTAGCTAAACCAAACTATATCTAGCAGTTTTCAAATCTATCACAGAAATAGCAATTAATCAATAAAAAGGCCATAAGTGTACAAACTAAACAATGATGAGAAAATGCTCCATGTTTTTCTTGTTCCTAGTGATATTCATACCAGTATGAAGTAATTTTCTCCACAATGCCCTGTACCGAGATATATATATATATATATACACACACACACACACACACACACACACAAAATTGAGATACTTATGATCTGCATAATTCTGCAGCTTCTTGATTTGTTTCCTAATTAAGGATACTTTTTCAATTGACATGGCTCTTACTTTGGCCTCATGGTTGCCATTTGATATTTCTCTTCATAAAGTTTCCATTAAACTTAGAGAAACTGTTAACATTCAGTGTAGAGATATGCTAGCCTGATGGTAGTGATTTAACCAGTCTTCCTGTTCTGTTTTATCCAATGCTGCACAAAAAAGGTCTACATATAAAAAAGAATTTGCCTAGCTTTCTTCATTGGTTTCCAACCAGTTGGATATTCTATTTGGATATCCTTAAATAGATATGAAAAGTTGTTTGGCAACCTGTTCTGCCTCTATGCTGTCTTAACTACTTGGAAAGTGAACTGGCTGCACAGGGAATAGATCAGAGAATATATAGTTGAATCAGACAGGAATGTATTAACTCACAAGAATTTTAGACATTCTCTCCTCCTGAGTCTCACTAAAAAGTCTTCATGAGGGGAGGTAAAGTCTTTGAGAGACACAGTTCAGGCTGAAATGAGGCTCTTGAATCTTTATTTTTTCTTATTGTCTCTTTCTTGTATGGTGTTCAGCTGTCTCAATATTTAACTCTGACTGGACTTAAATACAGCTCTGATTGCACTTGAATAGAGACCCGAGTAAACATGCCACCCTGTAGAACTTCCAACTTTTGTCTTTCTTAACCCTCCAGTCACGAAAAAAGGCTGACTCTTTTAAGAAGTAGAAGTGTCCTGCCTGAGGCTCCGCCCCTGAGTTGTTTCTTAAAGGGGCAGGGCAATGGAGACTTCAGATGCAAAGAGGCTGTCTAGACTAACAGAAACTGTACATAAAATATGAATTCCTCTAACTAAAAGGGGCTTGACTAAAGGTAAACAGTGAGGGTCTTCATGGAGCATGACACAAAACCCTGGTGACTTAAAATGGAGCTAATTGGACCCGCACCATCACAATGATCACACTTTTTATCATTGGAGAAGTTGGAATACTGGCTAACCATACAACAACCAAAATAGCCCCCAAATCACCTTGTTTGTGGGAGACAAGTAATCAGAAGATGTAGCTACAAAGATGTAGCTATATAATACATGTAGGTAAAGGTAAAGGTTTTCCCGTGACAGGGGAAGTCTAGTCATGTCTGACTCTATGGGTCGGCGTTCATCTCCATTTTTAAACTGAAGAGCTGGCGTTGTCCAATGTCCATAGACCCCTCCAAGGTCATTTGACCAGCATGGCTGTATAGAGTGCCATTACCTTTCTGCAGAAGTAGTATCTATTGATCTACTTTCATTTGCATGTTTTCAAACTACTAGGTTGGCAGAAGCTGGGGCTAACAGCTCACTCTGCTCCCCAGATTCAAACTGCCAACCTTTTGGTCAGCTCAGCAGTTTAATCCACTGCACCACTGGGGGCATATAATACATGTACAATACACGTATAATACATGTACGTGTCTCAAATCAAAATGTAAGCTATTCTGTCTATTTTACAGGGTGATAAGAATGTATCTTGAAATAAAAGATCAAGTCCCATGTCCCCCCACCACACTATAAATTTAGCATTTTCCTTGTGGCTCTAGTCATGTTTAAAGATGGACCATTGCTGTGTCTTGACCTACATTTCCAGACATAACAATTTAAACCAATTTTAATTCAGCAGTCAAGTGTTCCACTTCTGTACTGATTATTATTTCAAGGGGAACTAATCTATAACTGCTTCTCTTTCATTTACTTAGCCCCAGCACTAAGTAGAAAACGTTGTCCTAGACCCCCTTTCATTGATGAAAATATAAGGAGCAGGCTCTACAAATGTACTTATTTCTTTGGAAAACTTTCATTTCCTTGTAACATAGTGGTTGGAATCCTGTTATTGACATATACAGATATAGCCATCGGTTACACTTATGCATTTTCATTTTAGAGATTGCAAGGCAGATATTTTATACCTCCTTACACAATGTTCACACTTGCAGGCCCTTTTCACATCCTGGAGCATGATGCTATGGCAATGTACTAGCCTGAGGTGGCGAGAGAAGCTGCTCAATTAATATCCAGACAGGCAATAATTAATGTTGCCTTTCTAGCCTTACAGCTGATCTCTAGAAATCTAGGAGGGTGATGTCAGACCTCTTGAATTCCCACCATGAAATAAAGAGTCCAGACATAATACCATGGAGCTAAAGGACTATTTCTTGAAGTATTGATTGATTGATTTACTTCTGAAAGAACTTCTGAAAGAACCTGTTGTCGCACCTCAGGCTAGCTTCACCTTGCTATATACACCAGACCGCACACAGGTTGAAGACTTTTTAGTTAATTAGAAAATAGAAGGTAAAAAGTTCTTAAAAAGCAAAAGTAAAGTTCCAAAAGTTGTTACAAAATAAAACCTTAGAGAATAAATCAAGATGTCACAAGGAATAAATGAAGTCCCATTAGAGCATGACAAAGTCCCAGGAACATGAACACATAGGCTGCAAGATAATCCAGGAATGAAAGCTTGCTTCTTGGTTGAACGAAAGTTGCTTTGACAAAGGTTTGTCTCCAAACACATTTTTAATACGCTTTGCAAAGCATGAAAGCATTTCTCTGGCCTCTAACCTCCCTCTTGTTTGCAATTCTCACACTCCTCTGAACCCTGAATTCCAAGCGGTCAGCTCGATCTAAGGAACCTGTTTCATCAAGGTCAGACTGCTCGTTAGGTTGCCGAGCCTATCAGACTGAGAACTGTCCTCCTTTTCCAAGTCCAAGAAACTTTGCACCTGGCTAGTTTCAGTATCATCAACATCATTCCTTGCTGTGGGAAAATGAACTTGCACTCTCTGTTCCCCATCTTCTACAACAGGGACATTTTAAACCTGAATCCCATCATCCTCATTAAAGTCAATCTGAGGTTCCAGCTGAGCCACAACACCTGTAAGAAAAAGAGCTATTTTGGTTTTTTAAGCCACCTAGTGAGTAAGGTCCCTGGACCAAGTGTCACTCCCTTTGACCACCTTTAGAAGCATTCATGAGCAAGCACCATAAATCCTGTGGGCCACTCAAACTCTTTGGCTGGGTACCTCGGCCAACCTTAACTGGAAGGCTTTCCTCTGGGCCCTCTGTCCCAAACCTCAGAGGTTTTTAAGAGTGAGGAAATCCCTTTTATAACCCTTGAGCCACAAAACCTAAAGAAACTGTTATGAAAGCTCCATTCACCCACAAAGGGGGGTGGGTGCCCTGGTGCCTACCATAAATATTTCACCTTTTACATGCTATGACAACCTATTTCAAATGACATCCCACTCTGCTGAAACAGTGTGGGGTTGGTGGAAAAAAAACCACAAGAGTCACTTGCAAGGGAAAATTCCTTCCTGACCCTAACATGATCAGTTTGCACTCACACTGTGCATAGGGTGGGAGAGTGGGTCACACATCTAACAAACGAAATGTTATTTGGTTTTACATAGGCTTTAGTATCACCCCTCAGCACATGACTGTGGTGGTGAAGCTAGGTGGCCCGGATCAATGCAGGTTTCCTTCTTGGGGGTCTTCTAATAACCCCCTGCACCTCATGGTTTTGTCTGTTGTCTGCAGGTGGCACCTCTCCTGGCTGCTGCCTTGGTATTTCCCAAAGCTCAACAAGTAGACATGGCAACATCCTCTGCTCTTGAAAGCTATTTCCCAGGCAAGGAAAGGATGTATAATTTGCATACTCTGCATGATGTAGGGGGTAACTCATTGTTTAACACTTTAAAACATAGAAAATGTCAGCGCTTTATCATAATCCATTGTTATAAAATCTTGCATATTAATTGTCTATTATCCAGTGCCATAATTGTTTCTTTAGATACATTTCTGCTCACTAAAGTGGGACAGAGTTGTCTAATTATGAACCTGTGACTCAAGAAACTGGACATTATGGTTGGCAACAGTTGGGTTCATTCTATAACACAGACAATTATTATTGGCTACATGAACTGACATCCCAAGGCAAGGGTATGAACTGTTGCCTTTGCTCACAACATTGAACCCTTGCCTCCATTCAAAGCTCTTCTCCCCCCCCCAGCCCCCAAAATAGATACAAGTAGATTTTTTAAAATCAAAAGTGAATGCTTTCATAAAAAGTACTCACTTTCTTTGAAAAAACCACAGATGAGCATTGATTTTGAAATGGAAACTCTTTCCTAAGTATTTCTGCCCAGCAGGGGAGAAATGCAGAGGAAACAGTATTACAAGTAGACATGTGAACATCTGTCAGCCTTGTTTTCAATGCATTTTTCAAAATCCCACTAATGTTATCAGAATCTCATGCCAAATCCATATTGGTTTGAAAAACTTGATAGACAATTTTGTGGGCTTTTTTTTTTGTAAAAAAGAGGCCAATGTTCTTGCTTCTAAATATTTAATTCTGTGCATTTTGTAATAATAATAATAAAGAAAACTTTATTTATATATTTATATATTTTATATGCATTTTACCATGGAATAAATTGTTTCTTCGTATATTTTCAAGTACACCCATTTTGTGAGTTATTTTGAGTTCCATTTGTATACATTCGTCTCCCTCACCACACCCCCAAAATACTTCACTAGTCCAGCAAAGGAATAGATTTCTGAAGAAACATGGACTTCATCTCATTATTAGTCTCCTGAAGGGCAAACTGAATATTTTATTTGGGAAATGTCTACTACAGAAATCTATTTTTTGTTTTCCAGCTTTTATTCCCCTCCCATCAAGGTTCAACAGAAAATTCTAAATGTTAGAATTTGGCTTATTTACCAAAGCATCTATATTTGTGCACAGGAACAAATAGGCCATGAAAGGGACTGTGGGAGATTCAACTCAAACAGGAAAACATTTCAAGAAAATATTTTTTTCTGTTGATTTCAATCTTTGATGGTAACTTCTGTGACACCAAATTTGCTCCTTTTATGCCATGCTACTCTTTATTTCAGGAGTTTGTTATATTACATTCTCTATTTTACTAAAGAATTTAAAATGAAGAATATCCAAAACATTAGGAAAGAATTAGCTGAGTAGTTGAATTTAGTCCACAGTTTTATTCCTTTCTCTAATTCTAATATATAAAATCTTTTAGTTATCGCCTACCAACATTCAATTAAATGCTAGCAACAACTAATATTTCTTCTCAACTGATGGATTTTACCCCGTGTGTGACACCAACCTGTTAAAGGAAAGGGGAAAGAACACTCTTGTCAACACAATTTTCAAATGCTTGTAAACACAATTAAATGGTAAATAGTTCTTTATTAAAAATTAAACACTCTCTTAAAACCGTGACAGCAAATTTGGACCAGCTATTATTCTAACAGATGTTTTAGCTTTGAGCTAAATGAACTTTTTTTCAGGAACATTTCCACTGTGCCAAAATGCCTGCATGTTTAGGGCAGATGTTCAGAATTTTCCATAAAGTGAACAGTTATTCATTTGTGGAATGTCATTGAAGTCAAAGTATTCATTTTTTGATGTTTATCTGGTATGGACAACTATTATCACACTCATTGATACCTGAAATGTCCTTAGGAAAGAAATATATACAGACTCTTGTCTGGAAGGATTATATGGTAGTTGCATGAATCCCAGCTAACTAGAGTATCACCATTGGATTAATTGTCAAGTTATGAGTCAATGTCCATGTAAACCATGTTTAGGGTATATCTGCACTGTATAATTAATGCATTTTGACATCACATTAACTCTCATGGCTCAATGTTATGGAATCATAAGATTTATAGTTTTGTAAGATATTCACACTTTATCAGAGAAAGCTAGAAATTTTGTAAAACTACAACTCCAATGCTTTCATAGCATTGAGCCATTGCAGTTAAAGTAGTGTCAAACTGCATTTACTCTGCAGTGTGGATGCACCATGAATCAATGTAGTGAAACTATAAATACCAATCAGAAAATCCTGTGCAAATATCTGTCAACATACAATTTCTGCCAATGAGATATGGTTACTTTTAAGTAGGGGTGTACGAGTTGGCAAAAGCCATCAAATAGTGATATGCGATTTAAATGATTCAAATGTCATTACAAAACTTAGAGGCACTATCATTTCATTTCTAAAGTATAGTGAAATATTTGTTACTATAGTGAGAGTAATGGAATTTAGTTACTATTTCGTTATAGTAATTGTGCATAATTACTATAATTGGGGAAACTTCAGAGACTCCTATCTCCCTCATTTTTAAAGCTTTTGGGGTGAAACTTCTCAGAGTAATTTGCAGTGCAGCAGCCGTTGGATGGAATCAGTGGAACACAGAACGAAGAGATATCAGAGACGATGATAAAACTATATACAAGTTTTACTGAAAGCAGTAATAATCAAGACAAACAGACTTGCAGACAACAGGACTTGACTCTCAGCAGACAGCACTCGACTCAACTCAGAACAGAACAGAACAGATCTGATGCAATCAGCAATGCACACACACTTGTGTCTGGATATTCCCCAGCTCCAGCCACACATCAAGGTCATCACAGCTTCTTAGTAATTAACTCTTTCCAGACTATGTTACACTCTGGATAATGCAATCAGTATGCAATACAGACAAGACACAAATTTCATTTAAACACTACTAATACACATATCCCACACTAACAAAACTTGCTACAATGGTAGAACACATTTACCACTGTTAGCGCACCAAATTTCAGAACATTTCACTTATCCACAAATTTTGGGGGAATTTTCAAATTTTTTATAAACAACATTTTAAAAGAACTACAAGAGCTATCCACTTGAATTTTATATACAATACATAAGATAACCAGAGCATTGTTTCTCAGAAAATTGAGAAAGATTCACACATCTACAGATTTTTGGTGATTCTTAAAAGTTTAGACAAAAACAATCTGACCCCCCCCCAAAAAAAAAGCAGCAACAGCGGTCCCCTTGAATGTCTGTCTGTCTTCATGACACACATCTACATAACTTCAAATTAGTATAGAATTATACTATTACTTACTTACTTACTTTAGTCCTCTTTGCAGATTCAATAATTTTATTGGCTATTATTAGACTGACTCTAAATGGCTGGTGCCATTGGGGCTTTCAGATGCTCAGCACTGCATCCTGGGAAAGGTAGTTTAGGGCAAGGCCTTTTGCATCCTCTGCCACAGGCCTCCTTCCCTTCCCAAACTACATTTCCCAGAATATTGTGTTCTCAGTCTCTCACCCAAGTTTTCTAGTCCTGCACCCAGTGCCTTCCTTGTAGTGATCAAGCCAAAGAAATACAGAATTGGTTTTTAAAACACTTTATGTTTTCTTGACTTTACCAAAGTTGCTTAATGCTTAGACTGAAAATTAAACTGACCTTGGGAGGCATCCGAATGTTACAGAATCTTAACAAAAATTATTGGTAGGCGCTTTGAGTCGTAAATCCCCCCTCCCTTTCCTGCATGTTTCTAATATCAATTTGTATGCACAAATTTAACAAATTTGATATGAATTACGAAGATTGGCGATAATTTTGCACACCCCTATCTACTTCCCCATTAGTTGAAATGCCACATACATTACACTTTTCTTAATCTATTCCTTTACTGGCAAGGTAATCAAAACATTGTCCTATTCCCACTCTCTTAGTTTTCTCATTAGAAAAAAAACCCTTGAGTACTTTCTTCCCCAAAGCAAAAGCCATCACTCAACCCAAACAAGATATACTAACACTAACACTAATAACACTAACAGTAGATGTGCCTGAATTCCTAGCTAATGAGATTTTGTTGTGCCATCCTCCACCAAACCATTAATTTTTAAAAACAAGTAGTTTCTCATATTGTTCCAATTCCTTGTTACATATATGGATATTAAAACATGTACAATGTATATAGTTATCACTGAATATGTATTGAAATGCAATAAAATACAGAAGCATGTTTTACATAGCCACACTAACCCAAGTAGTTATGCATAGAAAAACATATGGCAGAACAATTGGGAGTGTGGCAGGATGTAAGGATAGGATCCTGAAATAGATATATTAATACATAAATGAAAAACATGTCCAGTGGGAACGAAATTACATGAGGACATAATACTGTGGCCAGGGCCATTGTTGGTAGAGTAGGTAAGTCCACATTGGGTTTTTGTTGTGTGGAAGTCATGGAGAGAGACTTGAATTGTTTTTTAAAGAGTAGAAATATATCAGTCTTTAAGCTCATTTGTAACTTCATACCCTATAAAATACATCCAGTTTTTGCAATGGTCAAAAATCATTACAGTCTTTGGGGCTTGTGTGTGCCTCTGTGTGTGATGAAATGGATTATCCTTTTCTTTGTTTGTCTTATTTAGTCTTGTTTTTGTTACCGTTCGATGGTGCCTTGTGTTATACGTCTTTCCGTCTTGGGGGGAAATTGTAGCACGAAAAGCTAACACAAATCAATGTGATTTGATTTGCTATTATTACATCCCATATCAGACTGGAGAGAATTAAATGAGAGGAAAAGAAAGGCAATTGGCTCGGCTACAGTCGGTTAGGGCAAAAGTTGAAATGCATATATTGTCAAGATCAGAGCCTCTTGCCATCCCTCACCTGTTCACTGCAGGAATGGAAGGAACTCCAAAGACATGGTGACCCGATGTAATGAGGACCACAGCTTCCCAAAACTTTCTGCTTGGCTGAAGGCAGACAGAATTTGAAAAACCTTGCGCTGCTAGCCCATTGGGATTATCTTTTCTCAAAACACCCAGAGGGGGTAAAAAAGATTCTGGCAGAAACGGATTATGAATGAGGAAGCAATCTAGGCAGAAGTTTCTCCTGTATTAAACACGCAGGGCTTCCAAACTAGCTAATTCCAGATTCACAGCTGGTAGCCTATGCAACAACAACTGTAATTCTGTAATATCTTCCCATGAAGGCTGTTGCAGCTTGTGTGCTCTACCTCCCCTGTTGTGCTTAGCCTCTTTTTACTGTTTTGCTGTTTATCCTAAGGAAAAGTAAACAAGTAAAAAAAATCAGATCCTCTCTCCTTCCAGCCCCACTCTTAGTATTTGTGCAAGCTGCTGCAACCGATCTTCAAGAGAGTACAGCAACTCAGCTGGGAACTGTTTTAGCTCTGCACATATAGAAGCTTTGGGTGGGATTTTATTGCACTGTAAATTTTGACTTTGTTAATGGGACTGCTATAAAAGATTAAAATTCTTATATAAATACTGATTTGCATGTTATTGTTCCTACGCACAGGTTGAATGTGCAGTGAAAGAGATTTGGGAAATGGAGCAGACTCTGTGTATGCATTCCTTTAATGCTGCCTTTCTCTTGCCACAAGGAGATAAAGTCTGCACAGACAGGTCATATGGTCACACTCTCATATCAATATGGAAAGATAAACAAAGGTATACTTTTAATGCTGCAGAAGGAATAGCATGTCGAGATTCCAACTTACCTTTCACCTTCCATTTTAGAAGATTGTATATGAGGGAGAATAAAATATTATCTGCACTCAACTTTCAGAAAAGATAAATGCATCTTTTTTTTTTGACATAGGACCTCATCGCATGGAGGTCCTTAAGCCAGGGAATAGCGGGGGAATCTGTGGGGCAGCAGGGCAAATCCACGGGGCAGGGACTTGACTGTCCCTGGTTGTTCCATGAAAAACTGTGTTCTCAAGGCTGATGTTTAGCACGCTGCTGAGAAGCCGCATGCACGGAGCCGGCATATCATGTTATGGGCTCTGGTAGGCTCCATCCTGGCTGCATACTGGTAGCATTGTGAGGATGTGATTGTGAGGATGGCCTCTGAGGATGCCTGTCATAGATGTGGGTGAAACGTCAGGAGAGAATACTTCTGAAACATGGCCATACAGCCCGAAAAACACACAATAACCCTGTGATTCAGGCCATGAAAGCCTTCAACAACAAATTGAAGCTCAATCCAGATAAAACGGATGTACTACTGGTCTTCCATAAGAGTGATCTGGGAATAGGATTACAATAGAGCTAGACAGGGTTACACTTCCCCTGACATCCCAAGTTTGCAGTTTAGGGGTGATTCTGGATTCCGTCTTAAACCTGGAAGTTCAAGTGGCAGCAGTGATCAGGACAGCCTTTTCACAATTAAAACTTGTGCACCAGCTGTGCCCGTTCCTAGAGAACTCTGACTTGGCCACGATGATACACACTCTAGTTACATCCCATTTGGACTACTGTAATGCACTCTATGTGGGACTGCCCTTGAAAAGTGTCTGGAAACTTCAATTGATCCAGAGAACAGCAGCCAGGTTAATCACTGGAGCCAATTCCAGTGAGCATACTACCCACATGTTGAAACAGCTCCTCTGGCTTCTGATTTGTTTCCGGGCCGAATTCAAGGTGCTGGATATAACCTATAAAGTCCCACATGGCTTTGGTTACTTGAGGCACTGTGTGCAACATCACAGACTGGATAGACCTTTAAGGTCCAGCAAAGAGACCCTCATTTCCACACAAAACCCAGAGCCAACTTGCATTTAAAATCTACTAAAGAAGGCATATTTTCAGGGGCAGCTCCGAAGCTGTGGAATGCACTGCCGAAAGAAGTCAGATTGGCTCCCACTCTGATATCATTCAGAAAAGATGTGAAGACTTTCCTGTTTGAAATAGCCTTTAACTAAGCACTTTATGGTCACACTTTATGGGGAATTTTAAACTGATTTTAACTTTAATATGGATGATTCTCTGGAACATTCTTGGAACTTTTAGAATTTGTATTTAGCTTTGTTTTTATGTTACAATGTATATTTTAAGATGATGTGAGCTGCCTTCAGTCCAGCTGGAAAAAGGCGGCATAGAAATATTTGAAATAAATTAATTAATTAAAACTCATATGATGAGGTCAATAATCTCGTTGCTATTCAATACACGTTGTCCATATTTCAACAAGCTTTCGTATTCCCTTATTTTAAATGTTTTAGTCTGAGCTGCGAGCCATGAATGCACCACTGTTTTCACTTCTTCATCAGATATGAATCTTCGTTCTTGTTGGGCTTTCTTCAGGGATTCAAACCGGTGATAGTCCAATGGGGTAAGATCAGGACTATAGGAAAAAAAGCTTTAACCCTTCAAAACAAAGTTTTTGGAGAGATATACTCTAATCAGCTGCAGCATCGGCAGTGGTGTGTATGCATACATACATTGTCACACAACAACACAACACCCTTAGATAGCAGTCCTTTGTGTTTTGTCTGAATTTTATGATTTAGCTCTTCAGTGAGCATCTCACTGTAATGAACACAGCATCAAAGTGGGCCTCTAGCTATAATACACATGCCCATAACAAAACTGAAGGAACAACAGCTTTGGCCCAGCAATACCAATGTGTGTGTGTGTGTGTGTGTGTGTGTGTATGTATGTGTGTGTGTATGTATATATATATATATATATATATATATATATGTGTGTATATATATATATATATATATATATATATATATATATATATATATCCAATTAATTGTCCAATTAATTCCTGATGTCTTATCTTCTGCCAGAGCCTCACTCTCTCAACTGACCATCTTAGCTATCATAATTCCCTCTTCCCTTCAATTCTGTATTATTTCTTAGGTAACCAGCTACATTTGCTTCCATTTTACTCAATCTACCTTGACCCTCTCATATAATATTTACAAGATAGAAAACAAAAGTTCCTAGTGAACATTGCTGGGGAAGATCTTATGAGCTCCGTAACCTAAAATAGCCTGCAAAATGCATATTTTATCAAATGAAAACTCAGAAATGTTACACTAAGGGCTAGGAAGAGAGATTGTCCTAGCCCTTTCACCTGACATCACCTAGTAGAACATACTGTTTCCCAAAAGATACTGTACAAAACAAATGCAATAGTTCAGGTTTAGTACCAGGAAAGCTTATGAGAAAAAATAGACAGTACCTGTCAAACTGCTGTTGGTCATTCATTAAACTTTAAGGTTCCATACATTGTGTTCATTTTTCTGCCTCAACATAGTTATATATCAATCTCAGCTCTACTTCTCCTTCACTGCAGAATTTTCATAGCAATGCACATGCATATATATGCGCAGAATGACTAAAATATACAGTAAGATACACATTCCTTGTCTTCAATATGAATGGGACACACTAGTCTTAGGAGGACAATTACTCAAGCTAAAGAGAAGATAGGATAAAGTTTACAAGATGTTGATTGATATGTCCCAAAAGAAACACAAAGAAAATCCATCCTTCATAATACCGGAATTCAGGAACACTTCAATGAAGTTGATCAATGCTAAGCTCAGGACAAAGACATGAAAATGTTATATATGCAATATAATTCATTTCTGGTGTTTGTTAGTAGAAGAAGTTGACATAACTAATGTTATTTGGTTTTGGGGCTGGATGTCAGCAAAACACTGTTATTCTTTAGTCTAATGTCAGCTGTAGCACTATGAACAATTCTGAAGACCACACTTTGCGAAGGATGAAAGCAATCTGAAATAAGTTCAGAGGAGGATAACAAAGACGACCAGTATGAAAAGCTAATTCACAAGTGGAAAAGATGGAAGAAATTGTCTATATTTAACATGGAGAACATAAAGCAGAGAACATTACCCTGCCATTATATAACCATATATTTTAAAAAACCCAAACAAGTGATACAATGCAAAACATTCAACAAAAAGCTTTATCCATTGCTCATACAAAAGAAAAAAACTGTACTCTGGAAAATGATGAGGTAGAACGAAGGGCCTATTCAGACAATCTTAAATATTAAAAGGGCTAATAAAGGGAGACAGGGTCTTTCTTGTACCCAGGACCCCAGCCAAATGCTCCAAAAATGATTGGCTTTTTGCTGGTTCAATGTACACAAACTTCCATGCACAATATTATTAGAGACAAATATATTGCATATAAATTACCCGCAAGGTATGTTTATAAGGTATATGAAATAAATGAATGTTATGTTTAGGGTTGGGTCCCATTTCTGAGATATCTTATTATGTAGTCATATGTAAATACAGATCTTCCAAGGTTTGGAAAAATCCAAATTCACTATTGGCCCAGAGCAGTTCTGAAAGGTGATACATCCTCAAGGTTGGGATGTAAAATGCCTTACAACATAATACAAAAAAAAAAATCAGTAAAATTCAGAAAATTATAAATATTAAACTGTGGATTGATTTAAAACATCCATTAAAATACCCTAAACATACAGGTTGTCATCTCGTTCAATATTTATGATGTTATAAGCAAAACCTACAATATTGTAAATATTGGAATTCATATTTAAAGTGCTTGCAGCACTGGAATGACTGAAAGGTTACCCTCAAACCTGTTTATAAGCCTGGCTGGTCCCCCCTCCAATCCAATGCAATAGTTTTGATGTTCTAGTATACAGGGTGGTGAGTGAAAAGGTGGCATGGTGGCTTGCGACAAGCGTCTGCAACAGGATCCCATGGGATCTGCAAAGCTGCCTTTTGTAACATGCCTTTTTGCAGCCATCCTGGATATTTTTCCAGGTGCAGGATTGTAGTCACAAATGACTGAAAACATGATCACACTGAAAGTCTAACATATTAATTTTTACCCAGTTGTTTCCAAAAACCTGCTTGAATAGAGCAGCCTTTGCTTGCCAATAGAATGATGAGTTCTGTGAAGGATATCCTATTGTCTTAGAGAATCCACCAAAAATGCCATTTCCTGAATTCCCACCAAATTTATCTCTGAAGTTGGTGGAACTGAGAAAAAGGTCAGATCTGCAAACATGACTGGCTTACAGGATCCTCATATAACCTTGATCAAGGCCCAATAGAGGTTTATACCGTTTGTGATGAGAATATGTAATTGAGACTGTGTAGCTAATGATGCTGTGGACGAGGGAGCACTTTGTTAGCCTCTATGAATAGCAGGACAGTTCTGCACAGAAACCAGTTTAAAGGTGAATTAAACTGAACTGGTTCTACTGCAGATCTCTTACACAATTGCCCCTTGAACCTGTTGGAGGCTGGCCACATTATCCACTAATTGTAGATCAGAACTGATCCCAGGAATGCTTTTCTTCTTACTCTTACTTTGATCTCTGCATGGAATATACTCTAATCAACTGCAGCAGATTTTCTGGCTCATCCGGACTTTCTGGTGACGTTTTTTTAACCTATTTTCTCAGGTTTAATGTATTCTGCTTCATGCATTGGGGTGTTCATTTTGTGTACACCCTGCCCCCAAGCTGTGTAGTCAAGGTACTATGAGCTTGGCACTATGAGCTCATTCATGACATGTGAAGGAGGTTTGAGTTGTGGACTATGTAAGGCCAGTAACCTCATCCCTCTCTTCACAGCTTTGGCTTGCAACCCACCCTTTCCCTCTCAAAGCATTGTTAGGTTTGTTGTTCACTTTGGAGACAAACAGAATTTATTTCCCCTTTACCTGGGGTTGGTTGTATGTATTTATGGGATGTTGATAACTGCCTAAACGTGGTGTCAATAAATAGGTTTTCCATGGCAGGTACTGGAGGAAACATAAGTATCTGGAGTAAACATTGGCACCCTTTTGATGAGGGGTGGGGCTCTGGATTGGCCCCTTTAATTCCTGGATCCTGGGGGGGGGGGGTTGTGAAAAAGCCTTCCATTGAGTTAACCTGTAAGTTAGATCTCTCTTATAGAGTCCTGGAACCTTAAGTGAGCCAGGGAGAGCAACCTGTAGCGTTGGGTTGTGTTTTTGTTCAAGAGAGGCTAAGGAGTTGGCAATGGGTGGATACCTTGCTTGTTCCAGACCACATCAGGTTTCCCTTTTGTTCAGCCCCCAACGCAAGTCCTTTAGATAGCATTGAGGTCAGATAAAGTGTCAATTGTTTCATCTTTGTGCGTAATGTTGTTATTTCATAGTTGCTCATTAATTGAATCAATTTTGTAGAACTTGCCATGAAAAAAGTAAGTACTTTCCAAGACTGGTTGAAAGAAATTACACACTTTGTCATTACAAGATGCTTCTGAGATAGAAATTGTGCACAAACATCACTCGTTAGGGAATGACTAATTGTGCATATTTGAAAAAGCACACCAAAATACAAGCCAGAATTGAATTATAAGAGCCAACTAAAGTAGACCCATCGGATCAAAAGCTGCTTTGAGTCTTTTTTTTTATTGAGACAAAGTGGGGTATAAATAATAATAATAATAATAATAATAATAATACTTTATTTGTACCCCGCCACCATCTCCCTACAGGGACTCGGGGCGGCTCACACAGGGCAAGGCCCAACTAGCACAATTTACAAAAACAGCATAAATACATTGAACAATGTACAAAAAATAATAAAACACAGTAAGACAATAAAACAAGAGCTAATACAGCAGTACATCAATCAACCACCAAGTACAAAAAATAATATAAAAAATAATAAATAATTTGACTCTTTATCATCTGTTCCAGCAATGTACCGAGACTCTATTTTTATCTTTCCAAAGTTCTCCCCTGTTGTTGAATCATCTGGTTTTGCTCTTTGCTTCTGCATGATGAAGAGGTTACTCTCACCAAAGATCTGGATTAATTGCTTCCTTTGAAATTAGTCCGATGTTGTCACAAAATGAAGATGATGGTTGGACAACTGTCTATTTCTGAGGACCAGCAGGAACTCATTTTCATACAACCTGTGAAAGCGAAAAGGGATAAGCCTCCATATTTCGTTTCGGTTCCTGCATGTCTGCGTTGACTAAATAAGGTGGAAAATATACTCCTCACTATAATGATGACAATGAATTGAGGAAATACTAGGCTTTGCCTGTCAGAATCATGTATAATGATTTCCTTCATATTCAAAAGACTTTAAAAGTGACTAAAACTCCTCAAAAATGGAAAAGAAAGAAAAATGGCAAGTCATTAGCTATTTCTCGATAAATTGTATGGCTTATATATAAGCCTTCAAAAAAGGCTCGGCGACCGATAACTTCTCTCAGCGTGATCCATTGCTTTTTGCAGCCAGAACGTTGTATGTAATAGTGTATTTATTAATGCACCGTAATAGATCATCAGTCTATATGTCTCGCAGTCATATTTAGTAACATATTCAGAACATTTTTAAAGCTTATTATTTACTGGAATAATGCACATAAAAGCACAAGTTGGCTACATGTGATTTTTCTATCAGAATAGGGTGCTTTGGTCTATCTCTCATGGCCATAAAAAGTTTCTCAGTTTAATTAAAGATAATACAATGAGGGGCTGGAGAGAAATAAGAGTGTTTTTGCTGTGATATTCATGCCTTGTGCACAAACACAGTATGAGAGGCGGCCATAAATCCAAGTAGCAAAACATTCAACAATCACTAGTTGGCAGAAATAAGTCAAAACAGATGTAGAGGCAATGGTGGTGTATAAATTATTTGTATTTACTTATTTGATATTTATTGCAGGGGCACTTGGATTACCCTTCAATCATTGAGCTGACATACAGAAAGCAGTAAGTCAATTAAAATTTAAATGCAAACTGTATTAAATCAAAAATTGCAGCGTGAGCTCAGGCTGACACATCTCTAAGAGTGTCTAAGTTCTCTAAAGAGGTCTGCAGCCATTCTACTGTCCACCAAAGACCATTTTGGGGTAGGTAACAATTCTGGGGATCTGATCTACTTAAATCCCAGTTCAAGGAGCTTCAATGATCTGCCAAAGTGCTTACATGATGCAAATATACCCTTCCGTAATTAAGTGTTAGTTAGTTATCTAATAAGTAGGTTCAAGATGGCAGCTGTTGAAGGCACCATTCAGGAAATGATGGGAGTCCACAGGAAAAGAATATCAGATTGGGAATGCTTTCTAATGAGAAATGTGCTTATACACTCATTTTTCTAAAGGTTGGTAATTCCCACCAGCTAAGAAGAAGCTACTGTATTAAGTAAATTTCCCCTAAATCATCATCATTGTTGTCACAACCAACACCATCACCATGAGGTCAGCAGAGAAATCCTCTTTAAAACATGAATGAAAACCCTCCATATTGGTTTCCAGTTAAAGTATTGGTTCATTCTCATAATCATGCTAAATAGGATTTCTCTGAGTCAATGAAGCTTTATCGTAGCCTCCCCCTCCTCAAACAGGCCTGATCTTTTGGGACATGTTTCTGGTATTTTCCTACACATGTGTCTCTGTGTGTTCTCTCAAAAATAGAATTCTAATTGCATTTTTTTTCTAAAATGGGTAATTTCTAAACATACATGTAGATAGGAGCCTCCAATGACACAGAGGGTTAAACTGCTGAGCTGCTGAACTTGCTGACCAAAAGGTCGGTGGTTTGAATCTGGGGAGCATGGTGAGCTCCTGCTGTTAGCCCCAGCTTCTGCCAACCTAGCAATTCGAGAACATGCAAATATGAGTAGATCAATAGGTGGGAAGGTAATGGCACTCCATGCAGTTATGAAGGCCAACAACCTTGGAGGCGTCTTCATACAACACCAGCTCTTTGGCTTAGAAATTGAGATGAGCTCTACCCTGCAGAGTTGGTCATGACTAGACTTAATGTCAAGGGGAAACCTTTACCTTTACTATGTGTATATATAACAGTTCAGCATTTCTTAAATAGCCAGCTTATGATCTCCATATTAGTCTAGGGACTTCATCACATACAATAAAACCAGTGTTTCTACACATTTAAGAAATGGTTACAGAGCCTATCACATGATGAAAGCTTGTGGCTGTTTCTAAAGTGTGGTTTTTTCCTACTCTCTCTAAGTTGGCAATCAACTTCTTTTTCAATTCCTCACATAGAGACATGTAGAAATGCCCAAATTACCATGTGATGGGAATTCCCCCTTTTTGTTGTTTATTCGTTCAGTCATTTCTGGCTCTTTGTGACCTCATGGCCTAGCCCATGCCAGACCTCCCTGTCAGCCGTCGCCACCCCCAGCGCCTTCAAGACCAAGTCAGTCACTTGAAGGATACCACCCATCCATCTTACCATTGGTTGGCCCATCTTCCTTCCTTTTCCCCCAGCACCATTCTCTTCTCTAAGCTTTCCTGTCTTCTCATTATGTGGCCAAAGTACTTCATCTTTGCCTCTAATATCCTTCCCTCCAGTGTGTGGTCAGGCATTATTTCCTAGTTGGATCTTCTTGCAGTCTGGACAGGTTGTATCTTCTTGTGGTCCAAGGCACTCTCAGGATTTTCCTCCAACACCACAGTTCACAAGTGTCTATCTTCCTTCACTTAGCCTTCCTTATGGTCCAGCTCTCACATCCATAGGTTATTATGGAGAATATCCTTGTAAACATAACAATGATGTCATCATGAAGGGAGGAGCCAAGATGGGGAGTATTGATGCCTTTCTCCTGCCATTACCATTTTGGGACCGAGGAGGAAGGAAAGGTAATTTTTAAATCTCCTTTAAAATATAAAATAAACAGGCTTACCTTTTGAATGGAGAGCTATCCGTTCTTATAAAGAGAAATTGTAATACCTAAAGAAAGAGGGGAAGGAGACAGTGGTAGGAGAAATATGTCTCCCATTTGATGAGAAAGCAGACAGATAATTAGAAAAGAAAGCCGAAAGAGAGAAAACATGTAAGGCGGGGGGGGGGGGGGGAGGTGCATTTAATTTCAAAACTGGAAAAACAATGATCCCAAATGTTTTCCTTATCCTATGGGATGAAGTCCTAGGAGACAAAGAACAGATCAACTGGTATTCTCAGAGGTAAAAGTCTTCAGGTCTTCCTAGGCCAGCCACCCTTCCTGTTCAGGGTTTCACATACTGTTGGGTTTTTAGTGGTGGGAAACATGTACTGCCCCAATTACTGGGTAGCTCTATATGGCTCTCTATAGATGTCTGCTGGAATGACCCTCTTTGCACTTCCGCAAATACATTGCAAGAATGATCCTCTCTGTTGTGACACTTTGCGTATGGGATGTCCTCTTCTTACAGGTTTGATTTCCACCAATTTTGGTATCATTCAAGTGCCAAATTATCATATGGCTTTTTTTAAAACTTGATGAACAAATGATTTTATCCTATCTGTGTGTGTGTGTGTGTGTGTGTGTGTGTGTGTGTATGTGTATATATATATATATATATATATATATATATATATATATAGTTTTGATTTGTTAGATAGTTTTTAGGTTACAGATAATGTTTAATTTTTATATATTTTAAATTGGTGAAAGAAAGAGAGAAAAGAGAAGAAAAGAAAATCTTTGGAAACTGATGTCACAAAGGAGAAGATGTTCATTGAAATGCCTTACCTCCCTCCCTCTCTCCTCTTCTGTCATTGGAATAGGTGTCACCTTCTCCAAACTCTAATTGGTTTCACATTTCGGCAGCTAGAATGATAGATTTCCAGCTACCCGGTTCCCTGATAGACTCAATGATTAGCTCTTGTTGATGAAACATTGACCAATCGCCCTAGGCCAGCTACTGGTCTTACAAAGAAATGGTCACCAAGAAGCTACAGGGATAGAATATTGTCATATCACATTCACTAAACCTGATAGTAGATCTTTATAAAATAATCAGAGAACCTACCTTAGTCTTGAAGAAAAAAAAATGAAATCCAGAAATGACTCAAGATTGACACTGGAAATAAATGGAATAAATCTCTGCCTGCAGAGTTACAATGTGCTATACAATACTGTTTAATGTCAGTGTTATGTTTAATGAGAAATCTGCAACTGAATTTACAACTCAATGTGCATACAAACCCTATGTACATCATACCTGCAATAGCATGCCTATGTTCCATTTTGCTTCTGTCACCTTGATCTGAACATTGACATTCTACATCATACAAAAATGGTCAACCATTTCCCTAGAGTGAATTTGTTGTTAATTGCCTTCAAGCCAGTTTCCTTACAATAACCAAAGAAATTATAGACCTTCAATAATAACAATTGTTTTATTATTATTATTATTATTATTATTATTATTATTATTATTATTATTATTGTATTATTCCACTTCTCCTCATGGCTCAAGGGGGGTTAAAACATAGCTAAAACCACATAATCATCAAAAAACATTATATAAAATATACATATTAAAACATATTTCTACAAAATGCATATTAAAATACACAAAAAAAGATTAAACATAAGGTGCAAGTTTAATATTTATGATTAAAATTGGCTGAGTAGGCCTGCCGGAAGAGGTTGGTCTTCAAATGTGTTTTAACTGCTGCATCTTTTAAAGTGGGTGGAAAGTTTCCCTCCCTTAGAGATGCATTAATAATTTGTTGTACTTGAGATTGAATTACATCTCCTCTCTGGACGAGCAGCCAAGAAGGACAAGGATCAAGAAAGCAGATTCTCCTCCTTACTTGCTCCAGCGGCTTGTCCATATCAACAGTGCTCACTATTCACCAACTGAAGTGGATCCAGTGTAATCCCACTCGCAGAGTTGCTGGTCACCTCACTATTGACCTCTGCTCCAATGACTGTCAGCTCTTATGTGAGCGATTGTATCTGCAAAATGGTTGCAAAATGCATCACAGTGAGCTACTGAAGGATATATATACCCTTCAGTATATATATATCCTTCAGTGTATGTGTATGTGTATATATATATATATATATATATATATATATATATATGTATGTATATACATACATACACTGAAGGATATATATATACTGAAGGATATATAAATGTGATGCATTTTGCAACCATTTTGCAGATATATATATATATATGGCATAATAAACTTTATTACAGTCCATGGACCCACAGCCATTAAGTGAATAACATACAAGAATTTGCAGAACAGTCAAACCAGGGAAATTGCTAGAAATTTCTGAGGAAACCAGGGAAGGTTCTAGAAATTGGTTTGAAGGGGAGGGTATCTGCGTTAAATCTTTCACCACTCTGAAGAGCTCAGCTGGACATGAATCTGCAGGCACAATGTATGCAGAGAAGAAAGTTTTCTTCACTTCATGCATTGTCACCCGATAGAACAATGCGCAGTTCTCAAACTTCTAAAGCCACAGAGCCCTTTTTGAAGGAAAAGTTTCTCATGGAGCCCCATGAAACTTTTGGACACAGGAACCTTATTGCATTTTAAAATTTGATAGTGGCAGATGGATGGAGAATGCTTGTGTGAACTAATAGGAAAAAAAAATGAACTAATTCTTATGCACAGTCAAAGAGGCAGAGGGGAGACCCCACAGGTTGCCCTGGCAGTGGGAAGGCCTAATGCTTCTTAGGCAAGGGGTGGACACTGTTCTATATCATGTCTTGTTGCATTAAAAATTGAGTTTTTCACCATTTGCCCTCTAGTTGTCGTTCTTTCCATTTCATTTCTCTGTAGTCTCAAGGAATCATAGTCATCAACCATTCAGTTTTGGTCTTACAAATTCAGAATTATGGCTTTCTTGAGTCAATCCATTTGCAATGCGATCTTCTTTTCTCCCCACTACTATCAATGTCAACTGAAAATTATCATATTTCCTAATGAATTGCATAATAAATATCCTTCAGTGTGGAGTAGTGATTTGAATATTGGACTATGACTCTGGAGATCAGGGTTCAAAGTATCACTCAATCATGAAAGCTCATTGAGCTACACTCTCTCAGACTGAGGGCTCTTCCACACAGTTGAATAAAATCCCACATTTTCTCCTTTGAACTGGAAGAAATGGCAGTGTGGACTGTGGACTCAGAAAACCCCGTTCAAAGCAGATATTGTGAGATTTTCTGCTTTGATATGTGTGGAAGGGCC
This sequence comes from Anolis carolinensis, assembly GCF_035594765.1. Lineage (NCBI taxonomy): Eukaryota > Metazoa > Chordata > Lepidosauria > Squamata > Anolidae > Anolis > Anolis carolinensis. The sequence continues at coordinate 317,545,650 of NC_085842.1, forward strand.
CTTGGGTGGGGAGAAAGACAACCATCCTGAGGGTTGATCCTATCAGCGTTCTTGTTATTTGCTGTCACATCAATTTCTACTCATGGTGAATGTCAAACCTCCGAGAGCGTTGGTCATCACAGTATTCATGCTATATATGTGTGTGTGTGTGTGTGTGTGTGTGTGTGTGTGTGTATGAGTGTATGTATGTATGTATGTATGTATGTATGTATGTATGTATTTATGTATGTTATATATTTATATATAGGCCTTTCCACACAGCCATATAACCCAGAACATCAAGGCAGAATAATCCACAATACCTGCTTTGAACTGGAATATCTGAGTCCACACTGCCATATATCCCAGTTGAAAGCAAATCATGTGGGATTTTATTCAGCCGTCTGGAAGGGGGGTTAGTTTCTTCCATTTGCTTTCTCTGTGAGCATACATAGGTTTCAGTCTATGTTTTTCCCACTTGCTTTTTTCTTTAACAACAACAACATAGTAATAAAAAACATCCCAAATAAGTGAATAAAGTCTACTCTGCTGGATCTTGACAGCTTTTTGAAAAAAAAAAGGGGGGGGGAACATAAATTATTTTTAGTTTTGTATTGTTTTAAATCTCCTCCTTTCTATACTGGGATGAACAGGTGTGACAGAAGCACGAATGCTAGAAATCAATCAAATTAAGCAAGAAAGACTCAAAGGGAGAGCATAAATTAAACGAGAAGAGAGGAATTAGTAATGGATGCAGAGATAAAGTGAACGTCTTGGAGGGGAATATGTCCAAAATTTCATTCCTTGTCCCCTGGGGATAAGTGAGAGAATGAAACCAAGCTGTGGTGTCTTCCAGCTTCCATATTTTATGCATTATTATATGCCTGCCATTGTGATGGCAAGGACAGAAAGATGGTTTTTACATTTCAAGCAGAAGCGACATTCTTCTTGTAGTTCTATTGTGGGTACATTTGCATTGTAGAATTAATGCAATTTGACACTACTTCAACTGCCGTGATTCAATTTTTTTTTTTGGTGTGGAACTCTTGGGATAGAGAAGGCTCAAGGCCTTGTAAAACTACAACTCCTATGATTCCATTTTTGGGAGTCTATAAATCCCAGCCTAACTTTATTTTTAAATCGAAAAGACCATGAGTTTAAAAATTTCCATGTCCTGTGATTTCAGTTTTTGCCTACGTCTCACAGGTCCTTCTCCATTCCAGCTGAATGCCATGAAAAGATGTGTGCTTCTGGCCTTCTCTGCTATTCCCCTCTCTGTTATTGCCATCAGATGCTGAGTAACGCCTTTGTAGTGGCATCTAGTTCATTAAGATGTTAATTGCCAAACACTTCCTACACTCCTGGGTCTCTATTGTACCACCTCAATACCCTCTTGCCCCCACAGAACCATCTCAATAGAAGTGATAAATCTAATGAACTCTCACAAATGGATGTATCAATAGAACAGGTTACATTACAGATTGATAAACAGAACAATAGAAAGTAGTAGGGCCAGATGGCATCTATTTACTCAAGAGTTCTGGAAGAACTCAAGTATGAAATTGCACAACTACTAACTGCAGTGCGTAAACCTACCAGTAAAATTAGCCTCTGCACCAGAGGCCTGGAAGGAAGCTAATGTAAGAGCAATTTCATAAAAGGCACCAGAGGTGATCCTTGAAACCACAGGTCAATGGGCTTAACTTCAGTGTACAAGCAATTCGGTAGAAAATGTAATTAAGAAATGGAATTATTGCTCAGGTAGATAAACAACAAGGGGTGTAACTCAGGCCTATTAAAATCAATGAATTTTGCCTTTGCCTTCTATAAGATCTGGATCATGCCCAATAAATTCTGGAAGAGTCAGTGCATGGCTTATTCAAAGGAAGTCTTGCCTCATCAATCTATTACATGTCTTTGAGGGTGTCAGCAAGAATCCACTCAAAGGTGAGTCATCCCAGAAAGCATGGTGGGTTTTTCAAAAAGACCTTGAGAACATTTCCAATCAAAAGCATGCTAGAAAACTTCACCCCCTCGATGGACTGTCACCTTGCTGTGGTGAGGGGGCTTGCGTGTTCCAGTGAACCTGCAGGCACAACCACGGGAGTCACACACTCCCAGGAGTGGCCACAGGGGAGGATCCAGACCAAGAACAATCTGAAGACCCAAAGACCTCAACGGCAGAGCAGGCGGAGGATAACATGGTACATGTTACAACGGCTGTGAAGGTGGAAGAAGGCTGCAACAGACTGAGAAGCCACTCACGTTGTGTTAATCACACCACTGCTGGGACCTCAATCTGTGAAGACTGTGTGTTGACCGGCCATGCACCGACCTCCACACATTTAAAAAAATCATGCACAGGCATCTTCCAAGAAATGGAGGACCATCATCCTCGAACTATAGGGGATCGCCTAAGTAGAAAACTCCACAAGCTAATCTAGATTTGAGAGTTCTGAAGGGGAGTCTACATGAGTAAAAAAATGTACTCATCCAAAAGCTGGTGCTTAGCAGTCTTTATGATACATGATGACATCTGGCTAGTATTCTGTGATGACTCATGGGCCATGTAGTCCCGTTCCTAGCGCTGTTGAGACAGATGAAGAGGAAAACTTGGTTTTTCCACCGTTTCAGCCTGAATTGGAATTTTCCCAGCCAGAATTGGAGCCCTTGCACCTGCAGGAGGTTTGCCTTCCAGAAATCGGCCAAACAAGCCCTGAGTCAGAATCTCCCCCATTTTCTCGCCGTAGTTATTATCAACAACAAAAAGGAGTTCAACAGGCTAATCGCAGAAGCCTGAGAATCGCAGCCAGGCATTCAGCTGATTAAGACTGCTTTCATGAGAACCTTTAGGGAGTCATGCATCTGGACACAGAGATTGACTTTCGGTTCTGGTTCCCCAGAGAAGTGTTCTTTGGTGGGAAAACGAGACCCTATTTAGGTTCCTTGCCCCGTAGGAACCTTGCGGAGTCAATTCGTCAGCTACTGGAGTAGGTTGTGTGTGGACAGCGCTACTCCCGTTTCCAAGCCTTCGTTCCTGTTTCCAGCCTTGTTTTGCTTCGCGGACCTTGCCTTGCTACCTAGGACTCAGCCTTGCTTTCCAGGACCTTGCCTTGCTTCCCGGACCTTGCCAAGTGTTTACCACGGATCTTGTCCCTGTTCCTCGTTCCTTGTTGCCTTTGTGTACCAAGCTTTGTGTACCAAGAATCAAGCTATTTCCTTGCCTTGCCTAAGTTTCATGGACTAAAGGACCTTGTCATCTCCCCTCACCTTGCTTGGCAAGTGAGTGTTTCGGTTACTGGATTACAACTTTGGACCTTACTATTTCATATTGGACATTGTTTTCCTGGACTATATTTGACCTTTCCTGAAAGGTCATCTTCTGAACTATATTCTACACTTATTTTTATTGCCTTTACTTATTTCCTTAATAAAGATATTAGATAGATTCTGGCCTCTGTGTATGGTTATTGGTGCTCTGCAGCCTGGGTCGTGACATATTCCGACCCTTTACTCCTTAACAGAACCCGGCTCCACAGTAAACAAAATTGGGGGATACTCCAGAATTTGCAGGAAACTGGAATATCTTTGAGGTTTGCAGCTAGATCAGGTTCCATTCAGTTTGGGAAGAGGAATCAGGTTCCATTCATCCCACCAGCACCATTCTTCCCCTGCATTAATCAGTGCAATGAAAGGGATTGGTAATCCTCATATCTCCACCACCTCTATTCACCAGCCAAGGAGCTCCCTGTGATATCATGGCCATCAAGGTCATCTATGCTGTGGTCAGAATGGGACATCCCATATGTGTTCAACATGGAAGGAGACAATTTACCCTCTCCTTGTTGACCTCTCTGGCAACCTGATGTGACCACAACAAGCAGGCTCTTGAAGGGAGCTCTGTACCTGCTGAGGAGCAGTGGTGGTGATACAAGGACAAAAAGAAATGGACCAGAGGAGCTGACATGGTATCATAGAGTATCCAGCTCAGTTCATGAAGCCACCATCATGGTCAATCTGGAGCCAGTCCAGCACATCATTCTCTACAGTAGTGTTGGCTTAAGTGGCCCTAAGGTATCATCTGCACTGGTTGATTAATCTGGAGAGCCCAGTGGTCACCACACTCACTGTCCCAAACACACAGGAGTTGTGAGTCATGGTCCAGGCTCTGGGCCTATATCACTTCATCCTGAGGAAACCATGGATTTAAGAGACTTATATGCCAGCATTCCTCAGGGTGAAGCTTTAGATGTCATACTACATCTATTTTCAATAAGAGGGAAATCAGACACTCCTCTATAATTTTGTATTAACTAAAATATATTACATTTGAGTAATTCTATTGGCAAATTAGGGGGGTGACCATGGAGTGTCCTATGACACTAGAAATAGCAAATCTTTTCATGAATTTTTTTTAAAAAGGAATGATTAAATCTATTAACCAAAATAAGTGAAAACTCATTTTGGGATACAATTTAGATGACGTACTACATTTTAAGAAGTGACGATGATAATCTAAAATGATTTCAGAATACAATCAACTCCATCAATACCAATGTAAACTTTTAGTTTCAACCAATGGAACAAAGAAGTAACAAAATCGTAGTTCATATCCCATTTTATTTTTTAAAATGTATAAAGTGTAGCTGTTGCTCAGAAACCTCTAGGTAACTTCCAAATGGGCCATGATGGTCCTAGCATACCATCTGGCATTCTCCAAAAGGGAGGACCAGAACAGGAAACCTAAACCCACATTTCATTTTTGCTCTCACAGTATAGGCTTCTCCCTCCTCAAACTTTCCAAACAATGCAATGAAACACATGGCCTTCCGGATTCAAAAGATATCAGAGTGCAAAGCTCCCCACCCCCTGCATGCCAATTGATCTCCAAATGCCAGTCCAATGAAAACCTGCAAATCACTACAAGCAATGCTTCACATCAATCCCACTGTAATTGGTGTCAGATCGCCTCCCCTTCCTCCCCCTTCTAAAGTGCAGTTTATCTGGATGCATCTGACACTATTCCCCAACTGACCCAATCAGTAAGGCAATTGCTTTGTAATTTCTTTTTTATTATACTGTGTCATATTTCAATTAAAATGTCCCCACAAAACTGCTCTCCTCGAAATGGTCTCCGGCTCTTCTGCCATCCGCAACCCTTATTGACTTGAAAAATAACAAACAAGTGTAAATGGCATTTACAGCTCTTAATTGGTGTCATTAGCCGTTCTTATTATTCAGCAGGACAATTGTTGGCCCTTTATGGTGGATTCAGTGAGGCACAGCTGCTTGGAACTCATCAGAACTTAGAGACAAGTCATAAAACAGCTGAGTGAATGACTTAGAGCCTCATCCATCACCAAAGAGCAGAGGCAGCTGGACCCTCCTTTTTCTGCCTTTTGTTGCCATCATGGCTGTAATATGCTTCTTTTCCATCTGTAGCTTTACAGAGGAAAAGAACTGCACTTTTGCAAGAAGTTACAGCTTAAGCCAGTGACTTTACTGATGAATATTGTGATTCATTTACAGGAGTAGAATCAAATAGAGGAATTCAGGAGAAGTGTTTGGAAAGTCAATGTCTAAGCGGGTGTCTATGCTTACATATTCAATTAATCTGGGTTAAAGCACTCTGAAGCTGCTCTAATGTACCCTGGATGTGTCCCTGGAGCACTTTGGCCATCCACATGGCATCCAGCTAAAGATATAGTGGGGCCATGGCCATGTCACTACCAACAAGTAGCTCCCTATCAGAGGCTTGCTGGTAACATCACCTTTCTGGTCACTTGACTGGGTGCTTTGGTGTGACATCACTAGAAGCAGTGTCATCAGCAAGCCTCTAACAAGAATTTGCTTCTTGGCTGAGAAGCAGAGGTGAGTCCATTGGAGGTGTGGCCAGTGGATTTGGCAAGCTCTGGCACAGTTCATCTGTCTACATTTAATCTGGAAACTCCAGATTAAAACTCATGTCCTCTTGACCCACATTAATGGCAGGATGTAGTGCAGCAAATCCAGCCATGTGTGGTGTGACCTTCTATTGCATCTGAGCAGTGAGTCTATTGTATTCTGGCCATGTAAATATGGCCTCAGATTAGTTTCCAGCATTGCCAATTGTCATACTGGTAGAGTTTTTGGAGAGTTGTAGTGCAAAAAGATAACGTTTTTTTGCCTGCTAAGTTAGCTGTAAGAAAAGAGTCCTTTAAAAAGCATTGTTGGGATTAGGTGTGAACAAACAAACATATCAAGTGAAAAGTAGCCCAAAATGGTGGTCCTACGTTCATCTATCCTTTCTTGTTTCCTTTTAAGAACAGCAGAAATTGGGTGGGAATAGTCTATCTGAAACAGATCCGAAAGGGGCCTTATTGTTCATGAAGTCCAATACTCTGGTTGATGCAAGAAAACCACATCTCTAGACTTCAAGCTCATTTTTAAGCTGCATCTCGAATGGGTCTGCTGAGCTTCTGAGCATAATGTTATACTGGAAGCACATCTCTATTGAAAGCATTGTACTAGATGCATTTACAACTGGGCCACATTTAAAGTTCCATTCGTCAATATGTATTAAGGAGAAAACAACACAGACATTATTATCCTAAATAGTCTTTCAATATAGATAGAATTATTTTGTTTTTAAAGTTATGCAGAGAGAGCTTCTTAGTGATCAAACACATGCCAAGGACTATCCACGGAGATTTTAGAACGTTTAGGATGAAGTCCTACCAATGAATTATAATAGTTTAAATTCAAATTGTGCTAGTGTAGCTTATGTTTTTGGTCATTTTTACCAACACTGATATTTTAAAAAGCACCCCAGTGACTAAAAAAAGATGACACCCATAAGTGACAAAGTCTCACAAGGCCACGACTTTGGTTTTGAAAGCAGGGGAGCCATTTCCCTGTAGCTGGGTGTACTGAAAAGGCTCCCAAGGACCCAAGGATTACTGTAGATGTCTTTTACATCGTGTCTATCTGTAAGAAAACATATGGATATATTTTTGCTGACCCTTCTGCTCCCCAAGGACATAAATATGGCTGTGTTGGGCAGACCTGCATTTCTCTAAAGGTGAGTTTGAAGGGTTGAAGTACAAGTCTTAGGTACCAAGATATGGCTATATGACAGATCTATGTTTCCCAATGCAGGATCTCAACTTTCATGTCTTTGCTCCCGCACTTCCTAAGGTGAAATACTTTTTCCTCAGATATTACATATACACCATCATTTTTTTTATTTATTTAGGCACATTTTGAAGATATGCTTGTTTATGCCACCAGCCATGAATGCTGAAAGATTCAGAAAGTTACAACATCAACAAAAAAGCATTTTTTCTTAGCTTTGGAATAAAATCCTAGTGAAGGAACAGAGGAGACACAGAGACCATCCACACTGCAGAGCTATTGCAGTTTGACACCACTTCAACTGTCATAGTTCACCCTCATGGAATCACAGGGTTTGTAGTTAGTTGTAGTCCTGCCAGAGCTCTCTGAATGTGAAGGATAAATATCACATAAATCTGTAAATCCCAGATTCAGTTGCATTGAGCCATGGTGGTTATTATGGTGTCATACTGCTGTAATTCTGGAGTGTGGATGCAGCCACAGTTGTTACTTTTTGTGGAGCTACTCTTTTATCAAAACGAAATTACATGTACCCAGTTGTGACTTGATAGCTGCTAAATCCTAGATTGGAGATAATCTGTCAGAAGCAGCTGGAGCTGCATGGACTGGCATTTGGCAGGGATGCCTTTAAATGGAGCCTGTTCTAGCAGGACCAACCTCTTTATTCTCTGGCTTGGTTTCAGATCATTTATAAGTCATGAGCTCAGCCTACGTAATCGATGAAGTCTGTTGCACCCTGGAATGTTTCCTCTTTTGAAGGCATTGAGGTCCTGCCAAATAAACACTGCTGAGTGGCTGGAGCCAGAAGGGTGATTTTCGCCGAAATGCAAAGATAAAAGCCAGCCTTAGAAAGAAGCAAAATGACCAGAAATGAGAGGATTGTGAATGCTAAGGTCACTCTCCATGGGCAGAGGTGGGCAGGGTGATCCAGGACCCATTGATTGGCAGGCTCAACACAAATCTCATAGTAGAAGGGGAAAAAAAATACCAAACCAAAACACAAAAGTGTATTGGGCAAGCAGATGTGTATGCGTACACAGTTGGCCACATAGTCAGTTGCACAATGTTGCCATTTATTAAAAAGACATTGCTGTATAATTTTTAATACTTAATATTATACTCTGGGCAAGTGTACAATGGATCAGGCTGAAAAAGTAGACTCACTTCAAATCCATCTCTGGCTCTCCCCATTACTTAAAATGATTTCCTGTGAGTATCTTGGGCATTCTTTAATTCAACTTTGCCCCGTTTAAGGCAAAGCTTGGAGTTACTCTGGCACTTGCTGGAAAGTGGAGTACCCTAAGGCAGACTGGACACCTGGATTGAATTCAGTTTGGACTGATCCCTTGCCTCATCAATGTAGGAGATGGGAGTGGCTCTACCCTGTGTTGCTGCCATTATTGGCCCAAAACTCTGTGCCACTGGAAATATCACAAATATTTTATGTTAGATTAAGGTGCCCATATGACTAGCAAGGGTTGATTTACATCACAGTTGGAATAGGCACAATGAGCAACAATGAGCAGAAGCAGCAGCAACGCGATAGATGAGATGATGGCCCAGTAGGGCCAGTTCAGTCCCAGCCTGTCTGGAGCATGTGAACACCAACACTGTGCCACAGAAGATGTTGTCCAGTACATCACATTCACGCCAGACCAGTCTGAAACATTAATCTCAGGACTGATTTTTACTTAAGTCACCAGTGTATCCTCCTCCTCTGACACCCTGATGAAAGACCTCTACCTCTAAATGAATAAGGAATGAATAATCCTAAATTCCATCAATTAAGCCAACAATTTGGATAATGAATACAGCTTCAAAAGGTTTGCTTACATTTACTTACATATGCTGTTGTGATACAAGTACAGGCACATGGAAGCTGTATGCTAAGAGTCTGCTTTTCCTTTTTCCCTTTCATTTGTTTCTTCATTGTATAGACTATTTTGCTCTTTGAAATGATTGATCTTATACCTACTCAAACTCTGTGCTCTTGATACTAACATGTAGCCCTGTTCAATTTGGGCACTCTTCTGGATAGGACCCTCAATTGCTGCCCGAGGGCCATTCCAGGCAGGCCCTATATCCCAGGATCTGATCCCAGGTTTTCTGCTTTAAACTAGATTATATGAGTCATCACTGTTGTGATAATCTCTGAGCAGTTAGACTCAATTTAACCCTCTCTGGGGGAGATTCCACAAAAATGCAGCAGAGTAGCAAAAGCAAAAGCTTTCAAATGCAACAGTTACTTACACGGGTCGAGCAAAGAGAAGCCTTTGACCATTTAGGATTGCAATGGACTGCAGAGTCTCAATAAAAGTTCAAAAAATATTTATTCAGGTAAAAAGAACTCCCTTGTAGATAGAAAGGCTTGGGAGCTGTCTAGTCTACTCTAGACTGGTTTCTAAGGAAAAATAAGAAAGGAAAAATAACAAGCATTTAAATAGTTACATCTTGCCAGGAGAGATGGCAGGACGTGTTGTTAGCTTGAAGAACAAAGGGAGAGGAGAGAACCAAAATGGTTCCAACCTCATGGTCCAGTTTATTGGGGCCATAAAAGACATTCTGACCAATGAGAGTTAGTGTCCCTGGAGATTCACATTTCTGCTAACTTCAAAGTAAGGGATGTGACATAAACAGGATAGAGTGAAACACAGTAAAGCTTTGGAAACAGGGAAAGGATTCCCTCAATCTAACTCTATCATCTATCTAACTATATCTAGACTTGAGTAGTCCAGGATGATTCCCAACAATCACTGCCTGATAATCTGGGATAAACAGAAAACATGGGATCAGATCCTGGTATACAGAGCCTGGAAGAGCTTTGAGAGTTCTACCCTAACAGCATCACAGCTGGTGAGCAAATGTTAAATAAGGAAAACAGGAGGGAGGAGCTAGACAAAGATGAAGGGGGGTTGACATTTCATAGTTGTCCTTCCCTATAATCTCCTCATGATGAACTTGGAGAACTTTGGCATTTACTTCCACCAGTGTCCATTGTCTAAAAGGTTTTGTTGTTGTTTTTCCTCCATAAGAAAAACAGATACTGGAATATGTACAAAGAATATACGGTTATAGCTATCAATGGAAATAGATGAAGAGTTTTCTACCCTCCCAACATTGATGTAAGCCCATATTGTCTACATTTTGAAGGCGATCAGACTAGTAATTACAGTCATCAATCTTGTTGATCAACAAATTGGGGACAGAGAAACTCTCTCCTTGCTGCAGGTGAGTATTGCCAGTGTGATCCAAGGATGACCCAACCCTTCCCCAGCACTGACAAGGGAAACGGGTAATGATGATGGTGTGCATGTGTATAATTGATCAGGCTGAATCTAACCTATCCAACAATCTACAGAGCTGTGAACTCTGAGGACATTTCAGAGTATTCCCCAACTTTGCTTACTGGGTTAAAGTCTGAAAGGTCCAGAGTTTTGCAGAAGTCATTGTGCATCATGAAGACTTCCAGCACCTGCTTTGGTGCTGGAAATACATTTTTAAACTTATGTATCATGTTGCCTACTGGTAGGGTTGGGCATATTTCAGAGGGGAACGTTTTTTTCCCTTCTTGACATGTGAATGACAGTATAGAAATCACTTTGAGAGCTTGTTTTGTATCTTTTGAGAAGCTTTCTGAACTGGAAGCCAGACATATCTTAGAAACAAGGGGCATCCTAGTGACTATTCCAATCTATGTCCTGCATTCATAGCTTGCTCTCTTACCACTTGAGGTCACTAAAGGGAACTCTATGAAACCTTTGCCAAAAGGATGCCCTCAGAAATAGTCCTTTGCTCTTACTTAGTTTTGATCTTTGGTGTTCTTAGGCAGTGACAAAGGAATTTGGCTGTAGTTGGGAGTAGTTCAGAAGCCATCCTTTTGCCAATTGAGGTTCTGTTTAGATGGCAACAGTTTCTGTTAACAAGACAATAGAGAATGAGGCTAACATAATAGTAATTAGAGACAACAAACTGTATTGGAGACAGCATGGAAGCAGTCTTTGGAAAAAGACCAGTGACAAAGTGACAGAAATGGTGCCACTCTATGGAGCCCTGATGGGATAATACTGTGTTGTCTATATTTACTTTATGGTTACCTTTACTACCCACTTGAGCACCAAGTAGCAATCCATCTCTTGGAACAAACATCCTTCCTAAACATCAATGACATGATAAAATCAGGCTTTTGGCTGTGAAAACAGGTTCTGGGATCTAACATAGATGAGCTGAATCAATAACATTCACATGGGGATGAAGACATCGGCCATCCCCTTGTCCCCTAAATAACTTTGCTGTGTTCCTTGCAGTCTTTAGTGAGTCAAATTCCTATCTTTTAATGAAGTAATTCCTATTTTTGCCACAGCCCTCCCCATCTCTAAATACCTCCCTATTCACTGGATAATCTAGCATGTACTTGCTTATTTCATCCCTGCATGCAAGGACAAATAATTTCTCTAGTTTTCACCCAAGTGAGAGTAGTACCCCTGTAATCATATATTGTAAAGTGTTCTTGGAAGGTTATTTTGAGGAGAAATGCAAGTTCTTTCTGCCTTAAAAACTAATTTTTTGTTTTAAAAAAGCACTATTGAGGGTTATTAAATTTAGTATCATATTTACAGATGTGCAGCCTGGACCTCTGCATCTGTAACTGATCATATTCATGATCACTACATACTCACAATTATGATAGCACTGTTGTTGCTATCATAACTGCTCTTCCAGCCTACTTTATTGAGCACCAGCCTTGCCTTGAAAATGAAAGTTTATTCTGCTGGTGATTGGGCTATGGGTATTTCCACCCTCTTCCTACCAGGGAATGAGTCTACAACAATCAGACGCAAGATCAGTGTCACAATTTCTGATCACAACCTCACTCTCTAGACATATCATGAATCCATGCCCCAATTGCCAACAAAATACATTTCTTTCCATCATTATAGCTAATGTTAAAGAAGGTAGGAAGAACAGAAGATGTCACTTAGTTGTACAAATGTAACTAACAGGATACATCTAGTGAAAGGAACTCCAAAGTTACTCCAATGCTACCCAGTGAGTGTCCTCAGAGCCCTTTGGATCTGATTGGTCCAAGGGAGTCCTGCCAATGGACCCACCACTGCATTACCACCAGCACCCTGCTTTCTCACAAAGACTTCTTGGTGACAACATAATTCTGGTCACATGTCTTGGTGCCAGAAATTATATGATGGTGCCAGCAAGCTTTTGGTAGAGAGATTCTTGTTGTTGGTGATGCAGTTATGGGTCCATTGGCAGTGTGGACACTGGATCAGGTTGGATTCAACCTGATCCAGTTGTCCACATCTCTAAATCTGCAGGATCTACAGAGCTTCCAAGAAGCTCCCAAAAATGCATGTGTTCCACTGATGCAGAGTAACGGCTGGATATACATCTGTTGTGCAAATCCAGTCAAGCATTATGTGGATTCTCCTCAACAGTTTAGCAGTGGAGCTACTTCATTTTGACTACTGAATATACTCGAGTATAAGTGTTATGATTGAGCCTCATGGCTCTGTTACTGGCAGACGTGGGCGTAAGACTCCTCGAGAGTCAGATACTCTCGAGGAGCGAGAAAGAAAAAGACTGCGAGACATTTTTGCAGCACCATCTGACGAAGAGTCTTTTGAGGGGTTTACGGAGAGAATGGAGGAGGGGCTGGTTAGCTCGGAGGAGGATGAGATGGATTGGACTCGGGTGAGGGAGGAATTGGGTGCCACTGGCAATGATGGGATGGAAGATGAATGGGGACCTTCAGGATTAGACCCATGGTCAAGCTGGAGGGATGGGACGGGATCCACAGCTGGAGATGCTGTGGGGCGTAGTCAGAGGTGTTCCAGCTCTGATGAGGAAAGTGATGAGGAAACGCCCGGGTTAAGGAGGACAGCTGACAGTGATGAGGATTTGTAACTGGCATAAAATGGGGCTTGGGAGCAATTGCAAATTGCGTTGGGCAAGGTAATCTGGACGAACGCTTGGGATCTGTGTGGGACGCTTTCCTGAAGACTGGTGTGTTTTCGTGTGCTGATACGTAAGTTGTTTTGGAATTCAGGGTCAGACGGCGGGAGGAATTGTGTGGGCATTTGTTTGTGCAAACCTGTGCTTACTCTTATTAGCTTGACCTTCCGTCGTCTTCTTGACGGACGCCATCTCCTGCTTTGAAATTCGGACTGAACTGACCACGGCTTGACTTCCCCCTTCTCGGACTTGGAAACTACAAACGTCTGCTTCTGGCTTTGATCTACGGAAAGGAACTGGGTCTACTCTACTGCTACAATCCTTGGCTGATCTGTTCGTGTTGGAAATCCTGTCTGCTGTGTGTGGGAGCAACGCAAGTTACTCAAAGCACAGTGCTGGCAGCAGAGAGGAATCTGCTGCCAATTAGTTGCATTCTTTTGTATCTTTTGTTGCTCGGCTTTTGTTTTGTTTATCCCCAGGCTGAAGCAAGCAGTTTGTTTTTACCCGGATTAAACTCCGGTTTAATCCGGTTTATCTTTTGAACGTTTTTCCTTGTCCCTTTTTGCTCCTAAAGGCTAGTACTGCCTGGCCCTTGTATTTTACGGGCATTTTTGAGTTCTGTAATCCAATAAACTCTGTTATCTTTGATCTTGTGGCGTTCTGTCCTTGACAATAAGCCAACCCGAATATAAGCCGAGGCACCTAATTTTGCCACAAAAACTGGGAAAACTTATTGACTCGAGTATAAGACGAGGGTGGGAAATGCAGCAGCTAGGGATCAAATTCAAAAATAAAAAAATAGATATTAATAAAATTGCATTATTTGAGGCATCAGTAGGTTAAATGTTTTTGAATATTTATATAAAACTGTAATTAAAGATAATAGTAATACTTTAATAAGATAAGACTCTCCAACTATGAATACCTATATACTCAAGTATAAGCTGACCTGAATAGAAGCCGGCCAGGACCCTCACTCGAGTATAAGCTGAGGGAAGCTTTTTCAGCCCTAAAACAGCGCTGAAAAACTAGGCTTATACTCAAGTATATACAGTATATAGATATAGCTTAAGTAGCCCATGTAGAAATCCACTGCAGTGTTTTTTGGTATAAAAGATACTATTTCCAAGACAGAGAACACATTTTGTGCACCAAAACACACACCACCACCCCCAACACACACACACAAATGGAAGTTAGGAACTGCACATTAAAGATCCTAACATTACTCAGCTAAAATTTGCTACATTTTATTGAAAGATTCCCCAAAGCAATTCCACAGAATGAATGGACTGTATAAATGGAGCATCAAACGTCTTTTTGATTGGAAGCTTTGTTTCCAATTTCCAGGCGTGTGCTCAGCAGTTTGAATTCCAGGTGCTTTAAGATCGGAAGTGTCCATAGCCAACCCCTTGCTGTATCATTCAATTCCCAATCTTGCTTCTCACAAACCAAAATGCAAAGATTTAGCACTCAGAGTTAATTGTTAGTTTAAGTTTATGGTTTGTGTATCCTCTACTAAAGCTTTTAAAAGGTGCCATAAATATTGCAAAGGAAGGCATTTAGTTTTCCTTTCTCCCTAAAAACAGTTGCTGAGTTGATTTTCTGAATGAAGTGGTCCTTATCTGTGAATAAACATCACAGGTGCTAGAAAAAGGACATGCTTAGTCAGCTATCACATACATTCCTATATGTTGAGAGGTCAGTCATCTCTATCACATAGAATATATGTGTAATCTTACCAACCTCTTATGGTACACTTGAACCTGAAAGCAGTTGATGAAACACATTTCAACCAATAGACCTTTATTTTATCCTTTGCAAACACCCGAAACCAAAACCAGCTGAGAAAGCCCTGTTCCAGGTTCCATCTAACTCTGTTCCTATCTCCTGGTTCCTTCAATCAGTGAAGTGCATACCATATTTGGTTTGGTTTGGTTTAATTATCCTTTCATCTCATTAGGACTGAATATTGTTAGTTTGTCTGTTTTCTAAAAAGTAAAATTCAGTTAGTTGTATGCTTTTACATGATACCTATACAACAAGTGACATTTCAACGTATGTGAAACAGTTAAGGTATACACAATAAATATACTGGAAGTGTTTCTTTAGACAAGGAAAAAGATTTCAGCACATTTGGAAATCCAGCATTATCCTTTTATTTCCCTTGTATAATCAATAAAGAAATATATGAACTGGCTTTCCTTTACACATTTGGAATTTATTAGTTAATTTTGCAGTTGAAGCTAATTATTAATTTTGCATTCAAAATTAATTGCCCCACCTCATTATACCAGACTGTCACATGTGTGAGCCTGAATTCTGTTGTTCGTCTTATCTAAAAAGTAGATCCATTGGATCAATTACATTGACTTATTTGTTGATGCATTTGGCCCCATCTATTCTATTTGAAACACTGTAGATGGGGCCTAAATCATGGCATGGGTCTATTCTAGTTGAGATATCGAACAGGTTTCCAGAAATCACATTTAAAACTTTTCAAAATTAAGCTATGACCAAACTGGTAGAAAGCTACTAACAAACTAATAATTCAATATTTATAAAATACTAGGAATGATAATAATGTCTGTCTCTGTCTCGGTTCTATGTGTATATGGGCATTGAATGTTTGTCTTTTATGTATATAATGTGATCCGCCCTGAGTCCCCTTTGGGGTGAGAAGGGCGGAGTAGAAATGTAAATAAATAATTATCAGTAATTCATTTGCTGTTTTAGTTTGTTTTGTTTTTTAGGTGTGGAAAACCGATTCTAATGTGGGAAACACGTTTTCAGCTCAGCAAACATGGTAGGATACTTTTGTTTCGTTGTTTCACAGTAAAAGTATAACTTTCTCAAGAAACTTTTGGGATGTCTGGAGACAGGCAGAATACTGCAGAGGAACATTCTTTCTCTCCCGCAGTGATAAGAACACTATGATGATTTTCCATCCCTGCATGCGAGGATGAAAAACATTCTTTCATGGCAGGGGGTTGGACTGGATGGTCCTTGTGGACTCTTCCAACTCTGTTATTCTATGAAATAGTGGAGGATTTACATCCCCATAAGACACCTTTCCATATTATGCCTTAACAAAACATAGAAGGGTTTATCCTGGAGATCTTGTTATGTGTCAGTTTGCATTATTATCTTTTTATAAATGTGGTTGGCATACTACCTTTCTGAATTTTGATAGTTTCAAAGGAAGGAAGGAAGGAAGGAAGGAAGGAAGGAAGGAAGGAAGGAAGGAAGGAAGGAAGGAAGGAAGGAAGGGAAGAAGCATAAAATCTTACCAACTGTCAATTTGAAGCTCCATAAGACAGTCCATTTGCATTTTGCAAAATACACATTACACATGGATGTTATCTCAGTCAGGATCTATACTGCCATATAACTCTGTACCTGATCCCAGATGATCTGCTTTGGATTGGATTATGAGAGTCTACACTGCCATGTAACCCAGTTCAAATTAGATAATCTGGGATCAGAAACTGAATTATATGGCAGTGGAGATAAATCCTTAACCTTCCCCTCTTTTCTGCTTGGACCACTGAAAATGTTGTTGTTGTTGGGTTGCCCTCAAGTCATTTCTGATTTAAATCTGTGACAGGGTTTTCTGTGTGTGAGAGTTTGTGACTCAACCATGGTCACCCAGTGGGTTTCTGTGGTCAAGTGGGTAATTGAACCCTGGTCCTCAAGTCCTTATCCAGTGCTCAAACCACTACATCATACTGGCTCTTTACTGAAAATATTACTGTAGTTATTACAACTATGAGTACAACTGAGTGCAGTTTTGGAATAATTTGTGACTTCTAAAAACATTCTGTTCTCCTTTGAATTACATGTTGCAGATGACATCAATGAATAGTCACTAAAACACACACCGGCACCTTGGCATTATAGATGTTTCTTTCCAGAAGATGGCCCATCAATTTCTTTAAAGCTCCACCTAGTGAGGAAAACTTGTACATCACTTCAGCTTGGATAAATGAAATGGGAGTAGTGGGGGGAGAAAAGCAATTAGAGACTACTAAAATACAGACATTTCCCCCTGGCATCTACAAGAGGACACCAACGAGTCAACCTCATAAGGGATATATCTTCTTCTGGTGTCATTGTCCCCATGTCGGCCGGTGGCCTTACATGTCCATTTAACTTCCTACCGATTTCAAGCTATAACTTTTCATTCCCAGCAATATCAGCAGTAAAAGAACTTTACAATTAAATGGAAAGTCCCCCTCTCTCTTTCCGTCTCTCTTGTTGTTGGCTGGCTGTAATAATCTTCTAGGAATGACCTTGGGAGACCAAACATTTGTCTTGATTTAAGTGCCATTAGCAATATTTTCTTCTTCTTCCTTCTCTTGTTCCCTCTCTCCACCCTCCCCACTAAAGGCAAACCACTTAGGTAGTTGGCAAAAAGATGGGGCAGGCGGACAGGGGGGAGGAAAACCGATAAAAATCTAACTCTTGGGTACTCTGTAAATTGCAGTGCACTATCTTCTTGCCAGCTGAGGGAAAGGGACATTGTATATTAAAAGGTTTTCATTGTGGAATAATGTGAACAGCAGCAGCAGTAATTATAAAATCAATAATTCCTAATAAATATGTCCTCCTTATATAATTACTAAATGATTGCAAAACCAATATTATGCACTAGTTAGAATGGGAAAGGTTGCCACTAAAGACTTTCTACATTACACATGATTGTTCACCTCTTAAACACCCTTGCTCTGATAAAGTACAGAATGCCACCCTTTCAAAATTAAATGGCCCCTTTTTTGTTTGATCGTCTTGCAAAACAAAAATAAGGAGAGATTTGAGTGATAGGTGCAATTGAAGGAAGGAGGACTTTACAGGTCAGATGTAAAAACAACCAGGCCTCCCAATGATGTCTCAGACACTTACAATTGAGAAATAGCTTGTGCAGGTTTGAGAGCCAAGAAGGGGACCTGAAAAAAATGATGGGGGTGGAATTGTCTTATGTATTTATATATAATTGTGCTTGAACTTATTTTGATTTTATACTACCTGTTATTTTATTGTTTGTTTTATATTTTAACTTGTATACACTTTGTCTTTTCTGGGCTTGGCTCCATGTTAGCTGCCCTTAGTCCCTTCGGGAAGATGGTGGTGGATACAAAAATAAAGTATTATTATATTATTATTAACCCTGTTTTCAGACCTTTCTGGTCCACTCTTGATAGCAGACAATAGCCAAGATTCTACTGGAGGCATTTCATAACTTTACTCTCATGGAATAGGATGGTAGCCATTCAATGCCACCTCATTTGTGAATTCCAGCTTTGAGCAACCATATGTGCCATCAATTATGCCTGCACATCTGCACTACAATGAACATGTGGAGCTGTACTGCAGTATGTGAATGTGTATCTTCATGCATAAATACACAACATGCAACTAAACACAAGGTGACTGCACAACGCCACTTCAGTCACCTTGAATTGAAAAATGTCCAGCTACCTCTATAGAGGAACTTGTCATGGTCTCCAGATCGAGAAGAAGGTGATGAAGAGCACCTTAGAAGTTCTATTCATCACTAGCACCACTGGTAATCCTGATTGCAATTACAGAAGTGAAAGAGAAGATGATACAGACTGTGTCTACCACAACTGCTTAATCCACTGAAAGTATTATGTTTCAGATTGGCCTTGTAGGCCATGAGCCATATTGTATGTCGTGCCCGTCAATTGGGGTTCTAAATTTGCAATCCCCTTTCTTCAAAAGCTTTGCCCTTTGGTTAAGGAGAATACCCAAAACAAACTGTCTCTTTAACAAAGAAAATATTTATATAAAGGTATTTACAAATACAGCAGGGTCCTTGGATTTTTGAGCTGCTTCCACACAATGAATAGTAAACAATAAAGTCCTTATCTTCAGCAAGATGCCACAGTCTTGTTCTTCAGACGTTGCAGCAACAATACACCTCTGGCAACTCCAACTTGGACAAATCAGCTCCAGCAACTCCAGCTCAGAATTCAACCTCAGGTTCCAATCTCCAATCTCGAGCTCCAAACTCTCTCCAACCTCCAACCTTGAGTAACATAATGTACTTAATCTCTATTAGTTAGCCAGCAAGGAGAGGGTAGGGTGACTCCTTTCCTTCTTGTGGTTCCTACCTCAGTAGACAGAATTGTAGTGGCCAAGCACTTGCATGACCTGTGAAAACATGCTAATGACCCATCCCCTTTCCCAGTGCTGATGAGCAGTGGTGGCAGTGACAATATTGACATTAGATTGGGCCAATATAGTCACAAATTTGCTTATAGCAGAGCTAAGTTGAGTTAAGAACAACAAACTAAGGATACTTGTCAGAATTCCCTGTGCATCATAAATTCTGCCAGCCTTGGATTCCAGGTGAGGTCTTCTATCTATCTATTAGGCTTGAGCAAATTTTTCATTAGTTCGTTAAATTCGTTTAAAATTCGTTTCATAATTACTTTTGAATTGATATTGAACCATCTGCTCACTGCCTTACAAATATTACAAATTTGAATAATAAAAGTACCTTTTTTTCATTTGTTTCTGATGTCTTCGGATGTAGCTGTAGCCCCTCTGAGAGGAGAAGCCATGTTGGCATGCCTCTCAGCCAATCAGAGCGGAAGAGGGAGGGAGGGAGAGGCATGGCCATCGATCTGCTAGCATTTTAAAAATGCCATTGAGACGTGGCCCCGTAGAAGCCTTCCGCATTGCTCTCTTCCCTTCTCTCTCTCCCCTCCCTGCTTCTCTCTCTCTCTCTCTCTGAGAGAGAGAGAGAGAGAGAGAGAGAGAAGCAGGGAGGGAGGGAAGAGAAGAGAGAAGAGACATGCCTGCCTGCGCTTGGCCTTCTCTGGAGCCGCGTGTTTGGTTTTGCTTCTTTCCAGACTTTCCAGCCACTGGCTTAAAGGGGAATACCAGAACCAGGCAAGCCTTCCTAAACGGAATCCTTAGAGCCAGAGGATATCCCTTTAAGAGATATCTCCACTGAGGAGATTTCCCGGAAAGGATTATGGCACCAGCTCAATTGCAACAGATTCAGTGCCATGTAATCATGTGAGCTGTAGTTTTACAAAGTCCCTAGCCTTCCCTGCAGAAGAGAGCCAGTACCATGCCAAACTACAACTCCCAGTTTTCTGTCAAATTGTTTTGGATTTCAACTCCTACAATTCTTAACTCCAGACATGGGCAAAGTTTGCCCTTGCCTGGTATAGAAGCATTCTATTCTTCTTCTCCAGACATGCCAACAGTATTAAGTGATAAAATCTTGGGCATTTTTTCCTTTAATGCTAAAAGTTCATAGGTTGTTCAGCAACAGCCTACTGGCTGGGTTGCTATGAGTTTTCCGAGCTCTATGGCCATATGCCAGAAGCATTCTCTCCTGATGTTTCACCCACATCTGTGGCAGACATACTCAGAGGTTTTGACGTCTGTGCGAAGCTAGGCAAGTGGGGTTTATATATCTGTGGAAGGTCCAGGGTGGGAGAAAGAACTCTTGTCTGTGGGAGGCAAGTGTGAATGTTGCAATTGGTCACCTTGATTAGCATTGAATAGCCTTGCAGCTTCAAAGCCTGGATGCTTCCTACCTGGGGGAATCCTTTGTTGGGAGGTATTAGCTGGCCCTGATTGTTTCCTGTCTGGAATTCCCATTTTCTGGGTGTTGTTCTTTCACTGTCCTGATTTTAGCTTTTCTGTAGCTAAAAATGCATATAAAATTGATTCTATAGGGAGGATAAATGATTGGATTTCAACTCCTAAAGCTTAGCTTTCTCTGCCAATAATGGTACCATACCAAACTAAAGCTCCCAAGATTCTGTAGCAGTGAGCCATCTTGGATATTGTAAGGGATTTATTATTATTATTATTATTATTATTGTTGTTGTTGTTGTTGTTGTTGTTGTTGTTGTTGTTATTATTATTATTATTATTATTATTATTATTATTATTATTATTAGACCTTGCTCCCAGGAAGGTGCCTTCGCTGTGGCTCCCAACTTATCTATCTACCTTTCCACATATTCTCCACATTGTGTGTATGTGTATGTATATTATATATACATGAGCCCCGATGGCGAAGTGTGTTAAAGCACTGAGCTGCTGAACTTGCAGACCGAAAGGTCCCAGGTTCAAATCCCGGGAGCAGAGTGAGTGCCCGCTGTTAGCTCCAGCTTCTGCCAACCTAGCAGCTTGAAAACATGCCAATGTGAGTAGATCAATAGGTACCGCTCTGGCGGGAAGGTAATGGCACTCCATGTAGTCATGCCGGCCACATGACCTTGGGGGTGTCTATGGACAACACTGGCTCTTGGGCTTAGAAATGGAGATGAGCACCAACCCCCAGAGTCAGACATGACTGAACTTAACGTCCAGGGATACCTTTACCTTTACCTATACACACACACACACACACACACACACACACACACACACACATATGCAGGGACTATATATATATATATACACAGTATATATCACACACACACCAATTTAACAAAGTTTCAGCCACAAAAACAAAGTTTCTGAAGTAGAACAATGACTTTCACAGTAAAGACAACCCAATTTAACAGGAAATAAGACTTTCAAACCAGGAACAGATTTCTGCAATTATTAAAAAATGGTTTATTATAAAAGCTATGAAAATTCACCAAAAATCAGAGGTTAAGGGAAACGTTCCAAATTTTGGTGAGCTATCAGTGTTCAATGTGTTCTACCACTGTACCAAGTTTGAAGAAGATCACTCAAAAAATGAGGGCGGGAGTCCTGTAAAATCTCCCCTCGTGCTGTTTTATTTTGGCCACTGCGCATGCGCGTCCGCCATTAACGAATTACTTTTGAAACTAACGAATTTTCGTTAATTTCGAATTTTTGGGGGGGCAAAATTCGGAAATGACATCAGAAACGAAACGCTGGCGCCCCCTACTTTTGAAACGAGTTTAGAATCAATTTTTTCATGGATCGCTCAAGCCTACTATCTATCTATCTATCTATCTATCTATCTATCTATCTATCTATCTATCAGTCATCTATCTATCTATATCATCTATCTATCTATCTATCTATCTATCTATCTATCTATCATCATCATCATCATCATCATCAGTGGTTCTTCTGGTTGTCAGACAGAAGTATCCTAGGCCTTTTTGGAAATTCTTGGGCCTAAAATGTGGACATTGTACATATAAACATTTGAGATCTTCCACTAAACACCAATCATGATTTATTTCTTTTCCATCGCAGAATCCTTGTTAGTGAAGGCCATATTCCCAATTGTCCCAAGTGCAATATTTTGCCTGTGGTTCCATGGCACTTAGGCATATTTGATAATGTAATATAAAATAAATGTCAAAAATGCCTGTTAAGTCTAATGATAAGCATTCTGAGATTTTTTTTAAACATTAAAACCATGTGTGAATTTGTCACAGAATAAGTGAATGGTCTACTCCAGAATTTTGTGCTGCTGGAAATAATTTTTATAAGTTAATGGTTCATGTGTTGAGTATTGAATTTCATTTGTATTTTATTGTTTCACTGAAATATGGTGAACTGGCATCAAAGAACATCACAAGGATGAAGATGATTCACCTATGCAAATGTAAATTAAAGATTCTATTTTTGACTATATTTTACTGTTTTATTGTCACTGTCTTCTTAACTTCAGAAAATTAGCTACTCTGTGGGTCTTATGGGAGAATGTTGGGAGGGATATTGGTTTTACTCTGTGCAAATGTAATTGATTCATCAATCAATTGACTAAAATACATATAATTAATCAACTGAGATTTCTTCTGTTGAGGGGGCAACCTTACTTTCTATTCATATGAATATAAAAAAGAACACTAGTGCAGGAGACTCAGATGGATGGGACTGTCTTCTGGGGACATGTATTTACATATATTCATAAATGAAACACAATTGTCAATGTTATACATTGGCTATTTAATTACACACAAGTATCTGGAAAGCTAGCATGGTGTAGTGGAGACCCATTGGGAAACCTAATTGTGACCTTGGATGAGGCACATACTCTCAACCAGTGTAGGTTCTTCTGAGGTCTGAGCCCCCAAGCCCACTATGGAGATTTCCGCTAAACAAGATCAGCCCAGATTAAGAACAAGTGCTCTGGATTGAAGGGGAAACTAGTGAGGTTTATTACCAATTATTGTCCAACTAGGATGCAAGTACAAGCAATACACTTCAAAAGTTACAAGCACAAATTCACAGAAAAAAAATACATGACATTTTATAAAGTTTTGACAAATATTCAAGTTTCCCACTCCCTCCCCTGATTGGCTGAAGAGCGAGAGAAGCCAGGACTTATGCCCAGGAATTCTGTGGTGGGAAGAAAAACAGATGGTAGTTAATCAGATTGAAGAATCAATCCATTGCAGAGATGCCCCCTGGGAAGGTGTGAACCTGAAGGAAGTAGTGATGTGGATATGCAGATGAATCTTTGATTTACTCAAGTGTCCAGTTCCGTGTGAGACAAAGGGTGCAAGACTCAAGAAACTAAGGTGACTGTTCTGGACAATCAGAGGCTTGGCTGCCCTTTCAGACAGTCAATGAATTTATGTTTTCTGAGCCCCTTTGTCTGTGGGAGCAGCATACTTTCAGCCTCAAGTTAAATGGGCAGACGTTCTGAGCTCCCCTTGGTGACAAAGAGGATCATCTGTCTTCATATACACACAAAGTTTTTGATATTTATCTGGCTTGGGAAATAGCTGGAGGGACCCTAGCCATGATCTCTTTTCCCAAGGGATTATGCAAACTGAGGGCACAGAGAGGTAGCTGCCTTCTAGATATATTTAATATAGTTTGTACAATTTAAGAATTGACATAATAGGTAAATGATACAAGTTACACATAAATCAAGTTGATACATTTATTAAAGTGTAGATCTGATCGAATTTTTAAGGTACAGATGCTGCTAGGTCCATCCCGAAACCGCTAGTAGCTTTGACATTTCGCAACTTTGGAACTGCTGAAAATTTAAAAATAAAGAAAAAATCATTATATCTTGCTTGGAATCTCTTTAATGTCCAGAAAATTAGGGGGAGGAGGGTGTTGTGGCTTGACAACACCATCTTAAGAGTCAATAGCCACTTTTGTCTGTAGATGCATGTACAATTGCCAATAGGAATGCAAGGAGGATAGTGTTCGTAGCCTTCTCCAACCAGAGATGGGGAAAACCATGAGAAATTGTGATATAGTTTTTATTTCTGCCTATTGCAGTCATGGTGGAGCAGTCTGGAAATTTCATTTTGCTTTCACCACTATCAAAAGTTGAATGCGCCTCCATAGTCTGATAAGGCTGCTGGCTGTTATGGTTGACTAAGAGGCATTTGCATTACATTTACATTGACTGAATATAGTGCAGATACGTATAAATAGCCCCAGGTTACACATCCTTAACTACAATACAGAATGTCAACCAATATCATTCCAGAAAGAAGGTTGGGTTGCTGACCTGAAGGCTGCCAGGTTCGAATCCCACCTATCAGCTCCAGCTACATGCGGGGACATGAGAGAAGCCTCCCACAAGGATGGTAAAAACATCAAACATCCGGGCATCCCCTGGGCAACATCCTTGCAGACGGCCAATTCTCTCACACCAGAAGCAACTCAGGTTGCTCCTGACACGAAAAAAAAATCCAGAAGGTAAATTTGGTATACTTGTCTCAGATATCCCACTTTGGTTTCTAGATTATCTGCTGGATGCCATGTGCTGGTTTTAATCCGGTGCTAATATACTTCCAATTTACTGCTCTATAAAGTGGTTTCTTTCCCCCTTTTTAGTGATCCTTGCAAACAGAACTGTAACTTTGCAATTAACAGAATTTTAAGTATAGCAGCTAAAGCAACAATACAAATGGAATATGCAACTGAACAATGTATTTCTTCCTCTTCATTTATAAACTACATTTCATCCAGAACAGGAACACAAAACATCTCACAAGGATTAAAATAAGCATAGATCAAAATAGGTACATAAAAATACAAAAATACTTAATTGTAATTAAACAATCCATGGAATCAAAATTGTTTTAAGCATATACTTTAAAAAAAACAAGAACAAAAAAACCCAACAGAATTATTCAAGCCCTTGTAATCAGTTTACCAAAGACTGAGTAATAACAATAGAAATTTACATGTGTCAATGAAGGATAGCAAGGACTGAACCAGATTAATTTTCCTATGAAGGGATTTCTAGAGCCTGGGAAACCCACTGAGAAGGCCCCTCCACACTTTCTTACTAGATATATCTTTGAGGGCTGAAAGAAGGAGCTCCCCAAAGATCTCAGGGCCCAGGCAGGCTCATACAGATCTTCAGAATCTAACCAACACTTTGAATTGTTCTCATAAGTGGATTGATAAGCAATAGAATTGCTATAGCAAGGGACTTTTGTGCCCACTTATAAGTCTGACTTGAGTTCTTTGGATCAGTGGAAGTCTACAATCATATTTCAAAGTCAATTCCTTCATAGAGAGCTTAACATTCATTCCAACTAAGAGAGACCCATTGAATCAGTGGGAACCACCTATGTGTTGAATAATTTAGTCGATACATCTATATGAAATCCATGGGTCTCAGTTGACAATTGAGTCAATGACTCTATGTTGGTTGTTATTAACCAACAGGGTTGCTGCTAGAATGTGATAAATGGGGGTAATTTGGCAGTTCTGGGATCATCCTCTTATAGATGATCCTGGATTCTTACATTTCTTTTTCTATGCAATTGGTTCTCAACCTGAGGTCCCCAGATGTTTTTGGCCTACAACTCCCAGAAATCCCAGCCAGTTTACCAGCTGTTAGGATTTCTGGGAGTTGAAGGCCAAAAAACATCTGGGGACCCCAGGTTGAGAACCACTGGTCTACTATCTCTATAGTGTATGTCCTATTACACACTTCTCAGTGAACAACATAAGCATATCAAGGATGGAGCTCTACTGGAACCACTGCTCCTTAAACTTTGGTAATAATGATATGGCAGAAAACAAAAAGATCAAGTTTCTCAATTACTTATGCCGTGTTTGCTTTGTTTTTGTTTATTTTCATTGTGTTCTATCAAGTTTTGCATTGCGGAACATAAAATGTTGTTCCTTGAATGAACATGCATGGAGAGAGATGAGAGAGGGAGGGAGGGAGGGAGAATTGTTGTCTATCCCTTGCCAATAGATCTTGAAGAATTCTAAAATTCATAGCTGCTAAATCAATTTAGCCTTAAGCTCAATTTTCCTCTTCCGAATGCTTCGCTTGATAAACTCCTCAGGGCTACCACTCTGGACAGCTTTGTTAAACCTAATTTTATTAAAACTTAGGCTATGAAAATCTTGTTTGCATAATTATCTACATTAAATATTTCTACTTTTTTCCTTTAGAGACCTCATTTGTAATCACTTCATTCCTTTTCCCTCTCCACTTCTACTTTTCAGAGTATAATTTGAACCAAATCTATTGGCAAAGGAGGGGAAAAAGAATTCTTCTTGGTTATGGGACTGTGATTCAACTATTTGCTTTGTTATAATCAGTCTGTATGCTAGGAAGATTTTTTAAAAAAAATCCACTCACTTTTTCATGAAGAGAATCTTCAAGGTGGAAAAATTGCACGGTTATTTTCAGCACTTTGTGGAGAGAGTTTCCTTTTTTTACATTGCCCCCTCTTGATTTTACTTGCTTTCACTTCTTCTCAGTTATTTCATTGTGAGACGTGCTATAATTCTATTTACATTATCTGCTGGAATCCTATATTGTTGGGACCCACACTGGATCCTACTTCAGGATAAAAGCAGCATGTAAATAAAGTAAATATATGTGCTCTTACATTATACAAAAGTATATATTTGCTATGCATGCTTTTGTATAAGTTAACCTCATTTATAAGTTGAGGACAAGCTTTGGAGACAAAATTATGGCTTTTGATATGACACATGGATAAATCAATGGTCATGGTACAGAGAGAGGAAAATACCAATGCCAATTCAGGGGGGCAACTTTTTAAATACTATTTTCCCCAATAGGCTTTTAAAAAGGCTAGAAACAAACCCATGGAGGAAAGAAATGGAAGAAGTCAGTGTTTTGTTCCGGTCGGCCTGGGATGGACTAAGTGTCATCTTTCACCACTGTTCTCAGAGAAGGGGATCATTTCTTATTTTGATAAGTGTTAAGGAACAATACTTAAACTGAAACATTAATGCTGGCTCCCAGTGACAAAGGACTCTTGCCACACCCTGGACTCTACACAGATATATATTCTTTCCTTTCCTTACTTAGTTTATCCATACCTCACAACCTCTGAGGATGCCTGCCATAGATGTGGGCGAAACGTCAGGAGAGAATACTTCTGGAACATGGCCACACAGCCCGAAAGACATACAACATCCCTGTGATCCCGGCCATGAAAGCCTTCGACAACACAATACTTATTTTTACCCATGGAGGTCAACCCAGGTTTTGGAAGCTGATTTTTTAACAACATAGAGGAGGTGCTAAGAAACTCCTTTAATTTAAATGAAAAAAATAGGGGACAGGACAATAACAAAAGTGTCCAATGAACAACAGAACTAATACAATGCCCATTAGAACCAATGAGGATAACTTTTGGGAGAAGGTCTTTGAAAAATAGCATAGTGCAATAATTTTAACTGCAAATTGTGCAATTGACTATTGAACGGCTTTAGACTTTGTCTTTGGATGACGTTTCTTAACATTGGAATGTATTTTAACTATGCTTTTATGTCAATTATTATTATCAATTTTAATATTAGTAGTTTTTGGAGCCAACCCAAGATTTTATCATTATATTTGTATGTGATTTTATGACCTGTTTTATTGTTTTATTGTTGTTGTTGATACAGTCATTTTATTACTTTGTTTTTATATTGTTGATGTTTGGGCTTGGCCCCATGTAAGCCGCCACGAGTTCCTTCGGGGAGATGGGGCGGGGTATAAAAATAAAATTATTATTATTATTATTTAATCTAATTTTATTTCAAGCGTATATATTTATGCCCAAGGCACTGTACAAGTGCCATTTGTAAGCCACCTTGAGTCCCCCTCGGGGTAGAGAAAAGCAAGATATAAATAAGGCAATTAAATAAATAAATAAGATGCACCTCAGGATTGATGCACAGAAAAATAATAGCAGCTATCTTGTGGATATGGATGTCACACAACTGTGTAATTCTAATTCTGGAACACTTAAAGTACATCTGTTTTTGAAGACATAAGTACCCAACAGAATTCCAGCTATCACCTCTAAATTAATACCTATAAACCTCAATGGAATCATATATTGGGAGAAACATCAGATAAAAATTAAGGTGGAAAGCCTACAACAAGGTCTACATTTCATAACTGTATGAATGTGCAACTATGTTGCAGAAACATAGTAAAGTCCTGGAAATGTATTGTCAAGATTCCGATATGGGCACTGGCAGAACTATTAATGTGTGAAACACTTCTGATGTGCACTTAGGACTCTGATGTCCATTGGGCATTCTTTAGCCAGAGTCTGGATGCCCCATGGGGAGTGCCCAATGCACATTGATGCCCATTTCACCATTTCACCCTACCATTGTGTAACAGATCTGTATAAAGTGCAATGTCATGGCAGCCTTAAGTAAATATGGGCATTACAATAATGGTCTAATTTTGAGCACACATCTCAGTATTTAGTCAAGTCCCAAGCCAAGTGTCTGCCTGCATACATGAGACTGTGACATTTTATAGAAATGGGGGTACTATTATTTTGGTGAAATGTTAGTGCCTACTCTAAATATGGAATATGAACTTTTAAAAATGCACACAGTGTTCTGCCATTTGGGAAGACATACACTATTCACTATGTGTGGTGTTCGCATTTGTGTATTTAGACACAAAGACTTTCAGATAAACTTCAGTTCTATGAATCGCATTGAATTGCAAGAAGCAATACTTCTGGCCTTTCTATTTTGGAGCAAAATGAGATTGGACTCAATGATTTTGAGGCAGGCATTTCCTATCACTTGGAGAAGGTAAAAAGAACTGGATTTCTTTCTGTAAGAGTCAGCCAGTATATGTTTGGGATCACAAAGAGCATCTTATAGGAAGGCGGGCAATGTTCAGTCCTATAGCCTTCTTCTATTATTTTCTTCTGCCCATCACAGCTCCTTTGTGCTGTGCTTCACCTACAATTCTATAACATGAACTGTGTTGGTGTCAATAAAGAAGGCATTTGTATTTATTTCTTCCTTTTGAGAAGGAAGAGCAAAAAATGGTGTGACAAAGAGATGAAGCCTTTTAAATGTTTAGGCACTGGTATAGCCTAGCTCCATTTCAAATGCCTTGTAATGCTGGATCAGACTGGAAGCATTTCTAGTGCTATATACCATTGACACAATAACCAATTTGTTTCCTCTGGGAAGCCAAAAAAAATGGATATGAAGGCAAATGCACTGTCCGTCTCATATTTCTCAGCATACTACATTTGTGATACATAACTATCTTGACTGCTTTCCAGATAAATTCCTAATCTCCAGGAATTTGTCTAATCCCCTTTTAGACAAACTTTCCAAATTGGCAGCCTTCACTGCATGTTGCAGGTCAGAAAGAAAATTCTTTTAGTTTATCTCCTGAACTGAAGAAAGACTTTAATCCTGTGCTGTCCATGGTGGTTTGCATCTGTTCTCACAACCACTGTTTGTGCTGGTGCATTTCTCTCTCGGCTTCATTCATCCTTTAGTAATCCCAGACAACTAGGGATCAGACATTCCTTGCAAAGACATCAGCCCAAGCAACCCAATGCAGAGATTTGCAGGAATCATAGAGAGCAAATGAAACCTTTTTTCTGAGAGGATAATGCCTTTTGTGTAGAAGGGGGCCCTCCCCTTTATCTTACATCAGGGTAATTAGTAAATGAGACAAAGCATTCCCTCTACATGCATATTCACACATGCAAATGTAAAAAAGCTCAGCTGAGGACTTGTCTATATGAACAACAACAATAACAACCTGAACTCACCTCAAATCTAGTACTCTACCTCAATATCTCAGGTTAGCCCAGTTTTGTTCTGCTTCAGGCAAATAGAGGGGAATAGTCCAGAGTTTTCAGGAAAATCTGGAGTTTCCTGGTGCTTCAAGGTGATCCAAATAGCTGAATTAGATCCATTTAGACCCAAAATACTGTCCAAACAGACATTGCTACCATCACTGTTTCCCGGCATAGGGGAAGGCAATGGCTTATCTTGTGTTGTCACCACTACTCCTTACTGGTCACAGAACTTCTAGCAAATGTCTAGGACTGTCACCTAGTATATCTGTTGATGTCAGAATGGGCTGCCTATGTGAAAAGCAAGAATAAAGTTCTATACCTTCTCCTGGTTGATCTCACAGACAACCCATTCTGACACTAGCAGACATGATAGATGATGGCCAGGTGCTTGCAGGGAGCAGCAGTGGCAAGCATGAAAACAAGGATTTGGCCAGCATGGGGATAGGATGGACCATCTGGACTCTGGCTCTGGTTTCAGCAGGGATTTGGAGCAAAAATATTCTAGAGCAATCTGCCCCATGTAGACATTGCTATATTCTCTTGGCCCATTCTGCTGAATGCTTGAATTATTGAATCCCTCCCTTATTTCCTTTGCAAGTAGACAAAGTTGATTTCTTTTACCCAACGTTTTAGTTGTATAACTGACTGTCATGTCAATTCTGGTTTCAACTTTGGTGGGTTTTACATTGCTTTATTTGTCAGTTGTTTCCTATAGCAGTTTTCGGAAGCTACAGGAGTTTGAAGCAATTGGACAGTGAATAATTGCCTGAAAAAAACCATTGTAGAGAGCCTTGAAGGGACTCAGAAGTCACTCAGGGGTGCAGATTGAGGCCTATAGACCACACTTTCCCCAGTTTTGTTTTAAAGAATGCAACAAGGTTAGTAACAGTTTTGAATGGAGAGAAAGCTTATCCTTTCACTGGAAAAGACTGCAATGTTTCATAGCAAAGATATGTTTAAATGACCATTACTGCTAACCAATATTGATTTAGCATGAATAAGTCTGAATTCTGGTGAGACCCAACTAGAGGAGAACAATTTAATCAATCGTTGAGTAATAAGTAAAAAAAACTCACTGCAGTGGATCTGTTCTAGTAGCCAATACTAACAAAAGGCTCACTTCATTGTGTCCGATGCACTGTAGGCAGGATGGTCTACATTCAAATAATTAAAAAGCAAGCATGTTGATTGCTGGTTGGTCAGACCAAATGGATATCTAAACTGGCATCTTCTTACAAAGACCAACAAGGTAATGTCTCTAGGAATTTACCTCTTGAGCAAATACGTAATTCTGCAATTATTTTATTCTCAAAAGAAGCCAGAAGGATTTATAGTACAACCTTTGAACAACCTATTCACAGTCCTGGACCTTTTATCTGCAACATTTGAACCTACTTTGCACAGAAAGTACTTTGTACATCTATATTTTTTTCTACAGAAAAATTTGTTTTTTTTTAATGCAAATCCATGTTCAGTTTTTTCTGCAGAGTAAATGTCAGGGGAAACCTTCACCTTTACCTTTGAGGAGCAAACTATGAAGGTCAGCCCATGATTCTTTTCATTGAGGATTCTAAACAGTCATAAAACATATTTCTCAAGAGTGTCTTGGAGATTTCCAAATATTTCTTAAACTCCTCATCTGGTGGCTGCATTTTGCCATGATAACTAAGCCTCAGCTGCCTTAAATTTATCAAAATCCATTTTGAAGCTATCTCATCATAGGTCCATTTCTCCAACTCATAGCAAGAACTTTCTTCCTTATTTTTCATTGGGCTTTACCTTGTTTCTCAGTTTCCAATTCCAGATCCAGGAACACTTTGCCACTGTACTGGTCTAAGTGTTGCATAGCATTTCTCTATGTATGAATTTTCCACTGATATTTGTATCCATCTCTAGAATTATAGAATCATGAAATTGGGAGAGATCACAGGGGCCACCCAGATCCAACCTCTTCCGGTCATACTGGAGTACACAGTTAAAGCACTCCTGACAAACGGTCATCCAGACTTTGCTTAAAAACCTCCAGAGAAAAAAAGTCCATCACATTCCCAGGCAACATATTCCTCTGTCAAATAGCTCTTACCACCAGGAAGCTCTTCCTAATGTTTACGTAGAATATATTTTTCTGCATTTTGCATCTACTTCTTATATGCTTCCCCCAAATATGTGCTTCATAATCAGCATCCCTTGCTATTCGTTTCAGCTGCTTCATTTCTCCTGCAGATTGTTGAGCAGAGTACATGTGTGCAAAGCAGAGAGTGGCATTCTATATTGACTGAGACAACCATAACCACCTCCAGGGAATCAGCTGCCATCCCAGTAATTCCACATCTTATCCAATTTGTGAATGAAACGTGGCTCATGAGGTTTTGATATGTGGGGGTGGAGGGACACAATGAGAGAGAGAGAGAGAGAGAGAGAGAGAGAGAGGAAGGAGGAGGAGGAGGAGAAGGAGAGGAACGTCCATCTGAAATAGATCTGTCAACGCCAAGAGGAACTGACTGAGCTGCATTTTGTAAGATGCATTTTTCGCATTAAGGCTTATCACTTCAAGGACCAAGAATCGTTGGATTTGAGAGATGGAAGAGACATTGGAAGCCACCTAGACCAACTCTCTCCTTGAAACCCAGAATCTGTAAGGCTGGAAATGCAACATAATTGAGAGAGGGCTAAGAAACTTCTATTTAAATACCTCCGGTGAAGAACACGTATGGCAAGTAGTTCCAACTTTGTATGTGGCTGTGTATGGCCATGAGTCAGTGCTGGTGGGTCCCAAATCCCTGAATAGCTACCATGATTGACAAGAAGTGTTCTCACTCTCAAAAGTGACAATAAAATTAATACACACACACTCCTACTTCTGTTCCCTTCTGAAAAAGAGGAGACACTTTTTCTTGCCAGTCTGCAAGACTCTATTTAGAAGGAGATACTATTTGGGTGAACAGAAAGAACAGATGAGGATCTTATGCATCATTGGGACACAGCCAGTCCTCTATATTCATCCATTCTGTACCCACAAATTCAACCCTCTATGGCTTGAAAATATATTTCCCCTCCAAATAAATTCAAACAGAAAATCTTGATTTTACCATTTTATATAAAAAACACCATTGTCAAACACAACTTTAAGCATGTTTTTCCAGTGTCAAGAAACCAAGAGGAGAAGAATGTCATCTCTGTGTTTGAACCCTGATATGGAAGTAATCGCCTCTTCTCTCAAGGGTCTCTACACATGCTATGAACCTTGAGATAATGCTGGCTGGTAGATAAAAACCCTATGCAAAAGTAACTTTTATAGAAAGTTGCAGAAGTAGAGCTGTGTATGTACTTATGCTTTTGCCTCTGCATTCAGTTGGTCATGCAAATATGTAGTTACTTCCTTCCTGCAAGAATGAAGGAAGAGATCCCCTACATTGTGGGATACAATCACTGCCTTTGGAGGGTTGTTGTAATTTTTGGATTATTTTTTATAGCTACTAGGTTTTTGAATAGATCAATTTTCAAAAAACAGTCTTCAGCTGGTTCAGTTGTTTTGGATGACCAAAAATAGCATGGGCTCTGCCCCATTTTTTTCAGCCACAACAGAACAGGGCCTGTCAAAAACCTGACTGTTTTTAGCTTTTTTCAGTTATGGGGAGGGAGATAGCCACTAGAAGAGAAAGGATCCCAGAAAGGGTGATTTCTTCAGCCCTTGCCTTAAGCCCAGGTCTCCTTGAAATACAGAAGGGAAAGGATCACAGGAAAGGCATTTCTTAAGCCTTTGCCTTAAACCTGGGTCTCTTCTAAAGAGAGAAGCGAAAGGGTCACAGGACATAGGGTTTCTTAAGCCCTTGCCTTAAACCTGGGACTCCTCTAAATTCAGAAGGGAAAGGATCGCAGGAAGGGGGATTTCTTAAACTCTTGCCTTAAAACTGGGAAGCTCCTCCCTGCATTGCTGCCAATGGGCTGGATTGAAAACAAACCTTTCAGCTTTCTGGATTGAAAATGGATTGATATCCTCCCGCATTCGGAAAATGGATCAGGTCCCCAACCGAAAACCGGGACACTGAAACAGATTGCACAAGCCTAATAGATACAACTAGTTGGCTTCACTAAATGGTGGAAGAAGAATATCCCATATGTCAACTGTTGTCTTTTACTCTGTTCTGGATGTGGAGACAATGACAAGATGTATAGTAAAGGTAAAGGTTTTCCCCTGATGTTAAGTCCCATTGTGACCGACTCTGGGGGTTGGTGATCATCTCCATTTCTAAGCCAAAAAGCCGGCGTTGTCCATAGACACCTCCAAGGTCATGTGGCCGGCATGACTGCATGGAGCGCCGTTACCTTCCTGCCGGAGAAGTACCTATTGATCTACTCACATTTGCATGTTTTCGAACTGCTAGGTTGGTAGAAGCTGGGGCTAACAGCGGGCGCTCATTCTGCTCCCGGGATTTGAACCTGGGACCTTTCAGTCAGCAAGTTCAGCAGCTCAGCGCTTTAACACACTGTGCCACCACAGGCCCCAAGATGTATAGAGAAGAGTAAGATGAGAGAGAGAGAGGGGGAGATAGAAGCCCAATGTGAGCTCTCCTGGCTCTTGATTAACTCCTTTAAAATAAACGAAAACCAAGGGTGGGTTCACCAGCCTCCAACAAATGCTGGTCTCTTGACAACAAATCTTGCACATCCCTTCACCTCCAGTCACATGTTTGTCAGGATTTCTACTCCCTAGAGTTCAATGACCTTTGTCCCAGGCAGCACCAAGTTTGCTTTGGAGACTAGGGTTGAAATGTTAAATTATTTTTCATGCCAACAAATGTACCATTTCTGAGTGTGCAAGCCTTTGTTCCTGTTCCTTTTTCTAGACAGAATACCAAGGATGTAATTTCCTGACCTCTTTCACTGATTTATAATAGTCATTTTTCCACAACATTAGACTGGGTAATCTATTTTAGAAGAACCTCGTTGAGCCAATCTGATATTTTATATGTTTCTCTTCTTCTACATTTTGAAAACCTGCTCGCCACACTGGGAACATATTTATAGAAGGCCCAAAGAAAAGTGGATACTAAAATGAGCACAGGGGAGACGGCCCACCACCTAGTAAGAAGATTTCTTGAAAAGAAGCAGATATTTGCATGCAAAATAACAGATTTCAGATGAATATTTCCAAAATAATACCTATGAACTCCACTAAACAAACCACTCTATCTTTTACGATGCAAATATACTAACAGACGGAACCATGTGCAGTCGTTTTAAGAAAGCAAACCCCATTATAAGCTCATGGATTACAAAACTGTAATCCCGTTGATTTCATATGTTCCATTGCACATGTGGTTGGGCTTTTGTAAATCGTTGTTAAATAAGTAGGTTCAGCTCACAGTTAGATGTCACAAGTGTAGCCATTCCAAAGACCTAAATCTTATTCTTAGTCCCAACTAAAGTAGAGTCTTTGAAACAATTGAATTTACTTATGCATTTAATCACCCTTTAATACTTGAATGTCTAGCTTCTCCAGTTGAAGCTTCTTCTATTCCGTTTTGTTATAACTGGGTTGGGTAGCTTCAGACTTTCTTTAAGTGCCTTCTGATCCAAGAGTGTAATCTTCTGGCATTATCTCTTGTTTCATTTTGGATTGTCCCATCATAGTATTTTCATGACAAAAATATTTAAAAGTGATTTACTATGGCTTTTTCTACATATTGCTAAGAAGTGTTAGCTATAGTGCCACTGGTATTGTCTGTAAGAGGTCCTAACACACACACACACACATGAAGGACAAGTAATATAAATTGAGATATTCAATTGCACAAAATCACAATTCAATAATGAGGTTCCATGGCACTAACTAAATAAGCATATATTGTCCCCTATCGCCTTAATGTAGACTCTTATCAAAATTTCTAACTTAGTTAAAAGTTTCTGGATTGAAATGTTGGCTTGAGTTTTACATGCAGTTATATATTCATGGTTGGTGTGTAATTTTGTATATATCATGTTATTTACCGGGATCAAATTAAATCGCTGTTCCTTCCCCATTGCAAAGAGGGACAGATAGGAAAAAAATGTTGTCAGATACACTAGCACTTCCATCAGAATACTAGTCAAACAAAGTTTGTGTAGCATAGTCACCTTTTAACCATGTGTGTCGGAGCCCCCGATGGTGTAGTGGATTAAAGCCTTGTGACTTGAAGGTTGGGTTGCTGATCTGAAAGCTGCCAGGTTCAAATCCCACCCGGGGAGAGCACGGATCAGCTCCAGCTCCATGCGGGGACATGAGAGAAGCCTCCCACAAGGATGGTAAAAACATCAAAACATCTGGGTGTCCCCTGGGCAACGTCCTTGCAGACGGCCAATTCTCTCACACCAGAAGTGACTTGCAGTTTTTCAAGTCATTCCTGACATGAAAAAAAAAAAAAACCGTGTGTCAATTTGCACTATGGAACTATGATGTGGAAGTTCAAACACAGCCGTTAAAGTCTGTCAGATTCACAATTCTTTTCATAGAAATGAAGACCAGGTCCTACAGCCAAACATTAACAAAAGCACAAGTCAAACCCAATGTTGATAATAATAATAATAATAATAATAAAATCAGGAAGGAAATCCAGCTTCCCCCTGCACGCCACAATGCTGGACTCCAATACTTTATGATGAGCTGTTTCTGTTAAGTGTGAGAGAAAGCAAGCATGACAATGCACAGCATTTATTACAATAGTATTTTGGCCTTTTTAGTTTACCCTAATCGACACAGGCATTTTGCATTATTATAAAAAAAAAAAGAGGGAGAAAGAGAAAGAGGCCATTTGCAGATTGCTAGCAGTCACTTCTCCCCCCACTTTACCCCCTGCTTTTGAAGCAAAACCAGAGCTTGATCACACACTAATGCGAAAAGCACTTGCTCACAGCAGCACATGGCTATTCAGTGCGCATCAAACCCCAGGTGAGGAGCAATTATGATCCAATGTGGAGATTAATGCTGTCTCGACGTTCATAGTCTGATGAAAGTACTGAAGCCACCTGCTGGTGGAGGTGAGACCAGGCAAACAAGAAAAAAGAAGAGCAGCTCATCACTTTCCCGCAGAAAAGAAGCCGGGAAGGAAGGAAGGAAGGAAGGAAAGAAGAAAGTAAGGAAGCGAGGAATCCTGGCTTGCTTGTAGCGAAATGCTTTCTTGCACAGAGATTTTGTGTTGATTGTCTCACACTAGGGATGTAAATGTTTTTGCTTACTTCATTCTTACTTGGGGGAGCAGCACATGTCAAAGGTCCTCTCCCACCTGCATGAGGTTACAAGTGTTCTTATATGTTTGGGATATGATTTTTTTTTCACATTGGGGGCTTCTTTCTCCCAGTTTATGAAGGGTTTTTATTTTCATAAAATCTTTCACATAAGGGAAAATTCAATATAGATTGCACAAAATATAATGCTTCTACATAACAGCATATAATGAAAATGTTCAGATGTATAGTTGCATGATAGTTTTATTGTTCCACTCATCTGCAGAATACCAGTCGCATCCCAAACCAAGGTGACATAGTATTGCCAAAACACAGGCAAAATGGTAGGAGAGAATGCTGCTGGAACATGGCCTTACAGTCCGAAAAACTGACAGCAACCCAGGATAACAGTTTTCCCACTAAATTTAAGGGGATTTTCTTGCACGTTACGTGTTCAAAAGTCAAATGGAGAACTAATTGGTTTCAAGCCAGATTCAATTGTATCCACTCTATTAATAAGTGGCAAGATAGATGATGTCAGACTAATTTAGAGTGGCAGCTTTATTCACGCTGGACAGAATCTTGTATCGGATGCTTACTTAAATTTACAGGGAGTCCTTCATATCTGCTGGAGTTTGGTTCAAAGATCTCCTTGGATACTAAAATCTATGAATGCACAAATAGTTTATATGCAATAACATATTAAAATAATGCCCCTTATGTAAAATGGCAAAATCAATGTCTGCTTTTTGGAATGTATCCGTGGATAACGAGGGCTAGCAATACTTTGTATATATTTAGTTGGGTGTACCTAAGTAACCTATCCTGACCCCCCCCCCCCAATCCACCAAAAAGAACCCTATGGAAAGGTCATTAACCCATGGTCTAGTCAATAGCACAGTGGTTCTCAACCTGTGGGTCTCCAGATGTTTTGGCCTTCAACTCCAGAAATCCTAACAGTTGGTAAACTGGCTGGGATTTCTGGAAGTTGTAAGCCAAAAACACCTGGGGACCCACAGGTTGAGAACCACTGCACTAGCAGATCGATCTCCTTCTGGTCATGCAGTTCTTGTCTGATAATGTAGAATTGGGGGAAATTAAATTATGGCAATGTGATTAAGTTTTGTTGTTTATTCATTCAGTCACTTCAGACTCTTTGTGACCCCATGGGCCATCCAACACCAGAGCTCCCTGTCAGCTGTCACCACCCCCAGCTTCTTCAAGGTCAAGCCAGTCACTTCAAGGATACCATCCATCCATCTTGCCCTTGGTCAGATGGATGGAAGAGGTTACAGCCTTTCCTTTTTCCTTCCATTTTCTCCAGCATCATGATCTTTTCCAAGCTTTCCTGTCTTCTCATGATGTGGCCAAAATACTTCATCTTTGCCTCTAATATCCTTCCCTCCAGTAAGCAGCCAGGCATTGTTTCCTGGAGTATAGACTGGCTTGATCTTCTTGCGATCCAAGGCACTCTCAAAATTTTCCTGCAACACCACGGTAGCAATAGCAATACTGGATATGAAGGATTTATAGATGCGTAAATCCATGATCACTAGTTATAATTGTGACACTTCCCATAACTTACCTTACTGGCCATAAATCATCAGCAGCATGGGAAGAAGGAGATCTCTTCTGTTGATTATTGAAGATTGGATGTTGGTTCATCAGGTTTACTGGAACTGGATCAAAAGAAGTTACTTAGTTAAGTATACTTAACAATGTAGGTGACACAGGACTCTGGCCATTGTAAACAAGTGATCCACCATTGTCAGCTGTGACCTTTTCACACTCCACAATCATAATGCCATGATTCTGTTGTAACCTTTCAGCTCTTCATTCCCCCCCCCCTCCAGTTATCTGAGCCCAGCTATTGAAGACAATGGAACATGGTGGTCCTGCTTTAGCACAGGCGTTTTACACACTTTCTTGTTTATTGCTCAGAATAGGTTCCATAGACATGTATGAGAGCTTTTTCCTTTCCTTTTCTTTTTTCTGTTAAACCCCCCAGAGCCTTGAGAGCATTTTCTTTACTTTGTTTTGTTCTCTGTACTCCCATCCTGCAGAATATAGTTGTACACATCTGAATAATTGAACTTTGAATGGTTCTAAAGATATTTATGATGTGCTTCAAATAATATGATATATAAAAATTATGGGGGATAACCTGATAATTAGAGTCCAAGTGTTTATGTTGAAAAGGAGACAAAATGATGGAATAAGAACTCTCCAGTCATCTCAGTGCACTGCGTGTTAATAAAATTGTTACACCACCACCACCACCATCCTTTATTTTCCTGTGTTTTTCCCTGGTCTAGAATTACAGTTAAAAATGTATTCTAACAATAGTTAAAATGTAATTAAACTTTTAATAAAACAGGAAAAAACACAACCCTTCAAATAACCTGGATCTGACCTGCCTTCTCTACCCACAGATTTGTTACCACATTTTGAGGCAAATGAAATAAAAGAGTTATTTACTCTTGAAATAATGCCACCATTGTAAATATGCAATGTTACTTAATATGAGAAGTTGTGGATCCATAACTCTAGATTAAGAATCCATAATTGCAATACAGTAGATATGTGCTTTCAGGACTTACCTTGTTCTTTTTCGTGTCCTGGCTTTCATCAAGGCCCCTGATCTGTTTTTATCTGACCTTCCAAAATTGTTAGGTCAGACATTTGTTTTGTTTTTGTTTTGTTTCTTTTTTGTTTTTGTTTTTTTGGGGGGTAAGGTGCTGGCCAAGGACAAAGCACCAGCCACCCCCATTCAAATGCCTGGTGCTGCACCCATAGGCCCGGGCTCCTGGACCTTTGGGTGCAGGCTTTGAGTCGTGCCTAGCTGGGCCTCACAGAGCCTACAGCCAATTGCTGAGTAAGTGTTGGTTGTTATACTGGACTGCACAAGTCTCAAGTAGTTAGGTAGAGGATAGGATTAAACTGAGGGGACCTTCTCTGTATTCCCACGCATGCCTAGATAGGCCTTTGCTGTTTTCCCTCTTGTTTTCCTGTTTACATTCACTTCCTCACCTTGTTGTTGTAGTAATGTGACCGTTTAGGGATGAGGCAACTTCCCCTATCTATTGGAATGTTAATTGCCCCAAGGCTTGGACCATTTGGTCAGCCCCAT